>NC_091284.1:685843801-687043801 GCF_032444005.1 Ranitomeya imitator | reverse complement strand
TTCTGACCTGCTTCACATGAGACTCCCAATCATCTGAGAAGATCAAAATGTCATCCAAGTAAACAATCAGGAATTTATCCAGATACTCACGGAAGATGTCGTGCATAAAAGACTGAAACACAGATGGAGCATTGGCAAGTCCGAACGGCATCACTAGATACTCAAAATGACCCTCGGGCGTATTGAATGCAGTTTTCCATTCATCTCCTTGCCTGATTCTCACCAGATTATACGCACCACGAAGATCTATCTTAGTGAACCAACTAGCCCCCTTAATCCGAGCAAACAAGTCAGATAACAATGGCAAGGGATACTGAAATTTAACAGTGATCTTATTAAGAAGGCGGTAATCAATACACGGTCTCAGCGAACCATCCTTCTTGGCTACAAAGAAGAACCCTGCTCCCAGTGGTGATGATGATGGGCGAATATGTCCCTTCTCCAGGGATTCCTTCACATAACTGCGCATAGCGGCGTGTTCGGGCACGGATAAATTAAATAATCGACCTTTAGGGAATTTACTACCAGGAATCAAATTGATAGCACAATCACAATCCCTATGCGGAGGTAGGGCATCGGACTTGGGCTCTTCAAATACATCCTGATAATCAGACAAGAACTCTGGGACCTCAGAAGGGGTGGATGACGAAATCGACAAAAATGGAACATCACCATGTACCCCCTGACAACCCCAGCTGGATACCGACATGGAATTCCAATCCAATACTGGATTATGGGTTTGTAGCCATGGCAACCCCAACACGACCACATCATGCAGATTATGTAGCACCAGAAAGCGAATAACTTCCTGATGTGCAGGAGCCATGCACATGGTCAGCTGGGCCCAGTACTGAGGTTTATTCTTGGCCAAAGGTGTAGCATCAATTCCTCTCAATGGAATAGGACACCCCAAAGGCTCCAAGAAAAACCCACAACGTTTAGCATAATCCAAATCCATCAGATTCAGGGCAGCGCCTGAATCCACAAACGCCATGACAGAAAACGACGACAAAGAGCATATCAAGGTAATGGACAGAAGGAATTTGGACTGTACAGTACCAATGACGGCAGACCTAGCGGACCGCTTAGTGCGCTTAGGACAATCGGAGATAGCATGAGTGGAATCACCACAGTAGAAACACAGCCCATTCAGACGTCTGTATTCCTGCCGTTCAACTCTGGTCACAGTCCTATCGCACTGCATAGGCTCAGGTTTAACCTCAGGCAATACCGCCAAATGGTGCACAGAATTACGCTCGTGCAAGCGTCGACCGATTTGAATGGCCAAAGACAAAGACTCATTCAAACCAGCAGGCATAGGAAAACCCACCATGACATCCTTAAGAGCCTCAGAGAGACCCTTTCTGAACAAAGCTGCCAGCGCAGATTCATTCCACTGAGTGAGTATTGACCATTTCCTAAATTTCTGACAATATACTTCTATATCATCCTGACCCTGGCACAAAGCCAGCAAATTTCTCTCAGCCTGATCCACTGAATTAGGCTCATCGTACAGTAATCCGAGCGCCAGGAAAAACGCATCGACACTACTCAATGCAGGGTCTCCTGGCGCAAGAGAAAATGCCCAGTCTTGAGGGTCGCCGCGCAAAAAAGAAATAACAATCAAAACCTGCTTAATAGGATCACCAGAAGAATGAGGCTTCAAGGCCAGAAATAGCTTACAATTATTTTTGAAACTTAGAAACTTAGTTCTATCTCCAAAAAACAAATCAGGAATAGGAATTCTTGGTTCTAACATATTTTTCCGATCAATAGCATCTTGAATCTTCTGTACATTTAAAACGAGATTATCCATTGAAGAGCACAGACCCTGAATATCCATGTCCACACCTGTGTCCAGAATCACCCAAATGTCTAGGGGAAAAAAAAAAAAAATGAACACAGAGCAGAGAAAAAAAAAAAAAAAATGATGTCAGAACTTTTTCTTTCCCTCTATTGAGAATCATTAGTTGGCTCCTTGTACTGTTATGTCTGCTAATGAAAGGTGTAATGAAGGCAATCCAGAGACACAGTGTGCCTAGCAATCAGAGCGCACACAGTGATCTGACAAATACCCAAAAACAAAGAACGAGCTCTGAGACGTGGAAACTCTGTAGACTGCACACCTGATCCTATCCTAAACACAACTAAAAGTGGCTGTGGATTGCGCCTAGCAACTACCTATGCAACTCGGCACAGCCTAAGAAACTAGCTAGCCTGAAGATAGAAAAATAGGCCTGACTTGCCCCCAGAGAAATACCCCAAAGGAAAAGGCAGCCCCCCACATATAATGACTGTGAGTAAGATGAAAAGACAAAACGTAGGGATGAAATAGATTCAGCAAAGTGGGGCCCGATAATCTTAGACAGAGCGAGGATAGTAAAGCGAACTTTGCAGTCTACAAAAAACCCTAAAGCAAAAACCACGCAAAGGGGGCAAAAAAGACCCACCGTGCCGAACTAACGGCACGGCGGTACACCCTTTGCTTCTCAGAGCTACCAGCAAAACAAAAGACAAGCTGGACAGAAAAAAAGCAACAAAATAGCAAAAAAGCACTTAGCTATACAGAGCAGCAGGTCACAGGAACAAGCAGTAGAAGCTCAGATCCAACACTGGAACATTGACAAGGAGCAGGGATAGCAGCATCAGGCGGAGTTAAGTAACGAAGCAGTTAACGAGCTCACCAGAACACCTGAGGGAAGAAGCTCAGAAGCTGCAGTACCACTTGTGACCACAGGAGTGAATTCAGCCACAGAATTCACAACAGGTAGCCATCCGGGTTCCAGTACCGTCAGCTGGTTCTCAGCAGTGTCTTTTGCTCTTGTACCTTGTGCTCCCCATCCTAATTCCAGTACCATCAGCTGGTTTCAGGCAGAGCCTTTGGCTTGGGTGCCTCCATCTGGGTATCCGAGTTACGCCAACGTCAGGCGGTCCTTGGTATTGCTTTGTAGCACGGGTACCTCCTGCTTAGTAACCGGGTTCCAGCACCGTCAGCTGGTCCGCGGTCGTGCCATTGGCTCTTCTACCTTCGGGTAGCCATCCGGGTTCCAGTACCGTCAGCTGGTTCTCGGCAGTGTCTTTTGCTCTTGTACCTTCTGCTCCCTATCCTGGTTCCAGTACCTTCAGCTGGTTCTCGGCGGTGTCTTTGGCACGGGTGCTCCCTCCTACCCAACCTGGTTCCAGCACCGTCAGCTGGTTCCGGGTAGTGTCAAGGTCACTTAGACTCCTATTTGTTGTCGGTCATGTTGCGGTCGGGTTAGCCGACTCCATGGTGCCACCAGTTTAGGAGCTTCCTATTTGGACTGCGGGAAGTGGCAATCAAGGCTGGTTCTGTAGTGCCAATAGGACAAGCGCTCCCCCCCTGTAGGACTGTTGGTGTTCGGTAACTGCGGCAGCCTCGCGGCCTAGCTGTTCTCTCTTCTCCTGTGGACCTTCTGCTCCACACCCTGGTTCCAGCACCATCAGCTGGTTCCGGGCAGAGCCTTTGGCTTAGGTGCCTCCTTCTGGGTCTCCGAGTTCCGCCAACGTCAGGCGGTCCTTGGTAGTGCTTTGTAGCACGGGTACCTCCTGCTTAGTAACCGGGTTCCAGCACCGTCAGCTGGTCCTTGGTCATGCCATTGGCTCTTCTACCTTCGGGTAGCCATCCGGGTTCCAGTACCGTCAGCTGGTTCTCGGCAGTGCCTTTTGCTCTTGTACCTTCTGCTCCCCACCCTGGTTCCAGTACCTTCAGCTGGTTCCGGGCAGAGCCTTTGGCTTAGGTGCCTCCTTCTGGGTATCCGAGTTCTCCCAACTTCAGTCGGTCCTTGGTAGTGCTTTGTAGCATGGGTACCTCCTGCTTAGTAACCGGGTTCCAGCACCGTCAGCTGGTCCTCGGTGGTGCCATTGGCTCTTCTACCTTCGGGTATTCATCCGGGTTCCAGTACCATCAGCTGGTTCTCGGCAGTGTCTTTTGCTCCTGTACCTTCTGCTCCCCATCCTGGTTCCAGTACCGTCAGCTGGTTCCGGGCAGAGCCTTTGGCTTAGGTGCCTCCTTCTGGGTATCCAAGTTCCACCAACGTCAGGCGGTCCTTGGTAGTGCTTTCTAGCACGGGAACCCCCTGCTTAGTAACCGGGTTCCAGCACCGTCAGCTGGTCCACGGTCGTGCCATTGGCTCTTCTACCTTCGGGTAGCCATCCGGGTTCCAGTACCGTCAGCTGGTTCTCGGTAGGGACTGTTGGTGTTCGGTAACTGCGGTAGCCTCGCGGCCTAGCTGTTCTCTCTTCTCCTTTGGACCTTCTGCTCCACACCCTGGTTCCAGCACAGTCAGCTGGTTCCGGGCAGAGCCTTTGGCTTAGTGCCTCCTTCTGGGTCTCCAAGTTCCGCCAACGTCAGGCGGTCCTTGGTAGGGCTCTGATGGCTTTCTAAGTTGTGGCCTCTGTTCACACGGGACGCATTACAGTTAGCGCTGGTCAGCCCGCCACATGGCGTTACTAATAGGCTAGGATCCAGTTGCTGTGCATACTCTGTGTGAACACTGCTGCAGATTATTTATTTGCACTGGTGTGCCAAGCAGCCATTCCCTGATTGTAGGCTGGCTGTCTTATCTGGTATTATCACACCTGTGTAGTCGCCATCTTTACTTGGGCCCACTGCACCATGAGAGTGCATTTGATTTAAGGCCTAGACAGGTAAGCACCTTTGCCTGTTTTTCTGTGGTGTTTTTTCTAGAATAGTGGAGGCTTTTTCCTCCTTTTTTTTCCTCCTGTTGTAGTTTTTGCTGTTAGACTAGGACTGGCAAGCGTGAGGACCCTTGACGTGGGTTGCCAGCTTATGTATTGTGGCCATAATATTAACTAATACCTTACATATTTTGATATGCTCTTGTGCACTTTTTTTACTTTTACTTTTTGAGGTGCAGTTGGGCTCTGATGGCTTTGTAAGTTGTGGCCTCTGTTCACACGGGACACATTACAGTTAGCGCTGGTCAGCCCGCCACATGGCGTTACTAATAGGCTAGGATCCAGTTGCTGTGCATACTCTGTGTGAACACTGCTGCAGATTATTTATTTGCACTGGTGTGCCAAGCAGCCATTCCCTGATTGTAGGCTGGCTGTCTTATCTGGTATTATCACACCTGTGTAGTCGCCATCTTTACTTGGGCCCACTGCACCATGAGAGTGCATTTGATTTAAGGCCTAGACAGGTAAGCACCTTTGCCTGTTTTTCTGTGGTGTTTTTTCTTGGTAGTGCTTTGTAGCACGGGTACCTCCTGCTTAGTAACCGGGTTCCAGCACCGTCAGCTGGTCCTCCATCGTGCCATTGGCTCTTCTACCTTCGGGTAGCCATCTGGGTTCCAGTACCGTCAGCTGTTTCTCGGCAGTTCCTTGGCCTTCTTGTACCTCCTGCTACAGTTCCAAGTTCAAGAGCCTAAGCATGACGACCGTGAAGACCGAAAAGCAAAAGAACAAGAAGCTGCAGAACAAAAAGCAGAACATTAAGCATAAGACTAAAAATCAGAACAAAAGATATTATCTAAATTATAAGCAGAAGAAGACTAAGCAGTGTATGGGGGTGAGTCCGTTCCTCCTCGTGGTGCCCCTGGATAAAACCTGCTGCTGCAGGCCAAACTGAACACAGACAAATCCTGTTTTAAATCTTTTGTGACAGGCAGAACAGAAGGTGTAATTTTCAATCTTTAATAGATAACAACTACAGGAATGCCTGTCACACATACGATTTTGATGAAGAAGATGAATATGAAGGAGATTATGAAGTTGAATATGAAGAAGAAGAAGAGTTGAATGAGAAGAATATGAAGATTTTTTGAATCGAAGAATAGGAAGAAGGTGAAGAAGAAGATGAATAAGGTGGAGAAGAAGTTGATGAAAAAGATGCTGCTGAGGATGATGAAGAAGAAAGTGTGGTGGAAGTATAAAAAAAGGTGCCGAGCATGGAAGTAGAGAAACATAAATATCTGACAAAATCTAACAAATCTAAAAATAGTCAAAGTCTTTGTAAGGCTACGATCACACTAGCGTTATGCTAGTTTGCGTCGGGTTTGCGTCGGGCGACGCAGCGGCGACGCATGCGTCATGCGCCCCTATATTTAACATGGGGGACGCATGCGTTTTTGTTTGTTGCGTTGTGCGACGCATGCGTCTTTTTTGCCGCAAGCGTCGGACCAAGAAAACGCAACAAGTTGCATTTTTCTTGCGTCCAAATTTCGGCAAAAAATGACGCATGCGTCGCAAAACGCAGCGTTTTTGCGTGCGTTTTGGTGCGTTTTTGCGTTCATTGTGTGTTGCGTCGCCGACGCAGTGGCGCACAACGCTAATGTGAACGTAGCCTTACTCCAAATGTCTTACAAAATTTATAATTCCTGCTATTCCATTTGAATGAGCTAAACCTCTATGCCTTTCATGTCTCCTCCACCTCCTCTGATACATTCTACGTTATTCTTAGTTGTTTTCCTTCATGTGGAATTAGGCTACAAGGACATAAAGGGTTTATTTTAATTCCGATATTTTTCTCCCATTGACTTGCATGCATACCGATACTTTCGAATATCGGAAGGTATCGCTCAACACTACTTATGATTGCTCCTAAATAGAAGCAGTGCCACTGGTCCAGCTACGTCTTCTCCTGTGAAGAGCATCTCTTTGTCTAATGACATTGTATATGGAGATCCAGGTGTAGGTGAGAGCAGCTTTCTCAGCTCTGCTTCATTGCTAAATCTGAAAAACTCTGATTGTGTCAGAACAGCTGCACCCAGTAATCTAAGTGATACATCATTGGATTCAGCTTCTCTTTGCCTGCATCAGGCTGCTCTCAGATGAGGTAGCAAAACCTGCTGACAAATTCCCTTTAAGTGAAGGCGCTGGCTAACTGTAATTTCAATAGTTCATCCGACTTCCTTCGCTGCCTTTTTTACTCTTCACTGGTTTTGTGTTCCTTATTTTTTCTTTCAAAACAAAAGGAACTCAAAGCAGGGTAAGTTTTCCTACAGTATTATTTTATATATCCAAGTTCTCCTTTGCCAAGGTGTATTTCGGAGATCCTAAATACCATATACAGGTGACCCTTGGTGTGTGCACATAAGTTTGCTTGAATTGCTGTCACTCTCAGACTGCATGCTGCCGTAACATGGAGCAAGTTGGGACCCTTTGTTGGCATTAAGAATGAGCCCCACGTTATTAATAAAATAAATTCTTACTTGGTCTTGGAACTATGTTCAACAGTTAGTGGGTAAAGCGCTTGAATTCTTCAGCTGCAGTACATGAGAGAGGCACAAAAATGTTGATTGCGGACAGCGGTACATCACTTGTTAATAACACAGATGAAGTACAACAGGTTAAAGGGGTACTCCAAGGAGATTAGACATTTTTGTACTGTCCTTGCCCTCATACACTATAAAGATGAGATGAGATGCCCATTGCACTACAATTATTTTTAAAACCATTGTAATTACGTGAAACAGGAGCTGCTCCTCACTGCTCCCCCTCCGGTGTGGGACATTACATCACACACTAGTTCTCAGCTCCCCCTGTGAGTTACAGCCAGTCTGAAAAGTGGGGGCATGGCCTGTGGCAGGGTGTTCCTAGCTGCCTGCCCCTTAATATTCTGTATGTCCCTGTTTTATCCAAGAACAGAGGATGTGCTCCCTTCTAGTAGCAGTTATATCAACAAGAAGATGCAAATACACGCTGTGATCCTCTGCTCTACACGCCATGACAGTGCATAATGCATACTACCATGTATCATACAGGGATCAGAGACAGAGCACTGCATTGGTTTATTCAGTACTGCTGCAATGATCAATCTCCCCCCATATCAACTTGCGGTAGTGTCCCGACCTCTGCAACTTTAGCACTCTGGATTGTTAAAGTGAACCTGTCAGCAGGATTTTGCTAAGTAACCTACAGACAGTTTCTGGTTGGCAGTGTTAAACTGATTAAAATGATACCTGGGTTGAAAAAATCCGTCTTGTGGTCCTTGCACAATCAGTAATGGCTGGAGCTGGAGCCGCCCCTCCCCCCGCGGCATAAGGGTAGGCCCATCATGACCATGGGATGGAGGGAGGGGTTAATAGCCAAGAGGAGGGACCTGAGGGGACTTTGGAGTGTAACTAAGCTCTGGGGGGTGGCCTGGTCAGTTCCCACTCTCTGGGCAACAAGTGTGCACCTACCATGGCCACTGTGGACGGGATCCTGGAGAGCCTGAGGGCCGCGGCAGCAGCGCACCCTCCAGGCTGGCTTGAGCAGCAGGTGGCTGGAATCATCGGGAGCGGTGGGTCGGCATCGGCAGCAGCAGCGACGACGACGGCGTCTCCAGTGAGGCGCGCACGTGGGACCAGGCCTCCGGATCGCCTGTCACCCAACTTGGCTCCCCGGGCTCCCCGTCGGTGCAGGAGCCCCTCCAGGGACCCTCCAGGCCGGGCGCCTTTAAACAGCGGTGCTAGCAGGCCCCGGCCTGGGAGGAATCCTACTGCCAGGCGGGGCCCGGCGGCGGCTGCACGGTCTTCACCTCGCGGCAATGTGGGGGCGGAGCCAGCGCGAGACGGGCAGCGTCTGAGGCCTAATATGTCGGGGGGCCACGGCGGTGATGCTCCTGCCGCGCGGCCTGCCTCTGCCTCACCTGCAGCAGGACGGGGGAGAAGCGCGGTTGCGGGTGGCCCTGCAGGTCCGGGTGTGGGGCCGGCCCCGGTCGCCACAGCAGGGGTTGCCCATGCAGCTGGGCGGATGGACACAGCGGCGGCCTCACCCGGCGTGGACGGGGGTTTGGCCATTTGGGCGGCAGATCAGCGCCAGCCAACAGGGACACAGCAGGCAGCGTTTCCTTCACCTTGGGCCTCCTCATCACAGCAAGACTCAGCGCAGACCCCCCTGTGGCAGTTGCCTCCGGATGCGTTAGACCTTCACGGACAGCGGCGTCTGGATCCTGGGACTCCGGCTGGGGGGATCACAGCTCCCTCAAAGCCTGGTGAGTGTGTGTCCATGTCTTTAATACCGTTACAGTGTTTGCCTTCCCCTGTATGTGTGGGGGCGCAGGTGGGTTCGGCGTCGGGTTTTGGGGTTAGTTGTGCTGATGGGTCTGATGTGGGGGGTGTCGGGGCGGTGTTAGCAAATGTGAGGGATTTGTTGGTGTGTTTGGAGAGGGGAATGAGTGATCAACGGCATTTGGCGGCGTGGATGGGGTCGCAGAGGGTCACGGGTTTGAATGAGGTTGCGTCAGGCCCCTGGGCGCCGGTTTCGGTTTCGGTTCAGACGGAGAAGGAGAAGGAGTGTCGGATTCATTTGGATGATAGGGCTCATGGGGAGGTTTATGTTTGTTTTGAGGGCCCTTTGGGGGCGCATCTTAAGAAGGAGGTAAAAGAAAAAATTATGAAAGATGAGTATGTGGAAATTTTTTCACTACTCCCGTTAGAAAAATTTAACTTGGACAGGGGGAAGAAGGAGGATAGCAAGAAGGAGGAGGAGGAGAAACGGAGGTGGCGGTTGATTCCTCAGACCTTCATAAATTGGCTGCAGGCGTTTGCTATTTTGGCGAGTGTAATTGGGGAGAAGGCGCCAGAGAACTGTACGGACCTGTTTTGCTACATGGACTCTATTGGGGAGGCGCATAGGGTTTATGGCGGGCAGTCCTGGTTGAGATACAACGAGCAATTCCAGCAGCGGAAGGCTATACGTCCAACTCTTCGCTGGGATCAGAAGGATATCGGGCTTTGACTGCGGGTGATGGCGCAGTATAAGTTTGGTCATTCCTTTCAAGGAGGGGCCGGTAGTTCCGGTCAGAGTAGTCAATCCAGTTCGGCGGGAGCGGCAGGACAGTCCAGTCAGGTGGGGGATCACAAAGCGGGTTTGTGTTGGCAGTTCAACAACGGGCAATGCAAGTTCGGGGTTAACTGCAAATTCAGGCACTTGTGTTCACACTGCAGTGGCTCTTCCCAAGGGGCATCAAAATGCTTTAAAAGAGCCAAGTCCAAGTCAGGGGCCGGGAATTCTCAAGGGGGTGACGCCAGTGAGGCTGGAAAGGATGGTCCCCTTTCTAAATAGGTACCCTCGGAAGGAATTGGCGGGTGTGCTACATCAAGGCTTTCGGGATGGTTTTGTTATTCCGGCCCCTACGTTTGTGGTCCCTCGGACGCTTAAAAATTTGAGGTCGGCGGTGTTACATGGGGAGGTGGTGTCAGAGAAGTTGAAGAAGGAGGTCGCGTTGGGAAGGATGGCTGGCCCCTTTTTGTCCCCTCCGTTTGAGGATCTTGAGGTTTCACCTCTAGGTGTGGTTCCCAAGAAGGAAGCGGGTAAATTCCGACAGTATTGCGCCGGAGCTTTGCTCGGTGGTTTACGCGTCATTTGATGAGGCTGTTGCTTGGGTTTGCAAGTTTGGTCGTGGGGCCCTGTTGGCTAAAACGGATATTGAGGCGGCGTTCCGGCTGTTACCGGTTCATCCTGATAGTGTTAAGCTTTTAGGTTGTTTTTGGGAGGGTTTTTTTTTCGTAGATAGGTGTTTACCTATGTGTTGTTCCCTTTCATGCGCTTTGTTGGAGATGTTTAGTTCGTTTTTGGAGTGGGTGGTTAAGGATGTTTCTGATTGTGATTCGGTTATACACTATTTCGACGATTTCCTATGTGTGGGCCTGGCTGGGTCAGATCATTGCTCTCGCCTCTTACAGGCTGTCGAATGGGTGTGTGAACGTTTTGGGGTTCCCCTGGCCCCCGGTAAGACGGAAGGGCCATGTACGTGTTTGAGTTTTCTGGGGATTGTCATTGATACGGTCAGATGGGAGTTCAGGCTTCCCGTAGACAAGATTGAAGGGTTGAAGGAAGATTTGGCCCGGGCGCGCCGTGTAAAGAAATTGACTTTGCGAGAATTGCAGTCGTTGCTGGGAAAACTTAATTTCGCATGTCGGGTGATGCCGATGGGGAGAGTTTTTTCCAGGAGGTTGGCGAGTGCTACGGCTGGAGTCCGTGCACCACACCACTTCATTCGTTTGTCAGCTGAGCTGAAAGAAGATTTGGTGGTTTGGAGTTCCTTTCTGGGCTCCTACAATTGTCGTTCCTTGTTTATGGAGGAGGCGGTCGATAATGAATCTTTGGATTTGTTTACGGACGCCGCGGGTGGCAGTGGTTTTGGGGCTTATTTCAAGGGGCAATGGTGTGCTGCACCCTGGCCTGCGGAGTGGGTTTCATCAGGGCTGGTTCATAACATTGCGCTATTGGAAATTTTTCCTATCCTGGTGGCGGTTCATCTGTGGAAGCAGCAATTTCGCAACAGGCGCATTCGCTTTAACTGTGATAACATGGGGGTGGTGTGTGCGGTGAATGGACTTACGGCTTCATCACCGCCTGTGGTTCGGGTTCTCAGGCGATTGGTCCTATCCTGTTTGGAGTTGAATTCGCAGGTCACTGCGACGCATGTGCCTGGGGCGAGGAATTTAATAGCTGATTCTCTTTCTCGTTTCCAGTTCGAGCGTTTCCGGTCCTTGGCCCCTGAGGCAGAAACCATCGGTTTGGATTGCCCAGCGGACCTTTGGCTCGTGGCATCGGGGACGCTGAAGATTTGATAAGGTCGTCGTTGGCTCCTAAAACATGGGAGGCTTATCAGTTGGCTTGGTCATCTTGGGAAGGTGTCTTGGCATCCTGCCCGGGTGGAGGTAATGCCGATGATCAGGTGGGGATTTTGTTGTCCTGGATTAGCCGTGGTTTTTCTGAGGGTTGGTCGTGGGCGAAGGTATCACGCTTGCTGGCTGCTTTGACGTTTGGTTTTAAATTGAGAGGGCAGTGTGATTTGTCTAAGGCTTTCCTGGTGAGGCAGGCGGTAAAAGGTTTCTGGAGACAATATGGCAGGTTGGATTCTCGGCGTCCCGTGTCTTTCGCGATGTTGGAGCGATTGGGTGAGATCTTGGGGGATTGTTGTGGGTCACTGTTTGAGCAACGTCTTTTCAGTTTGGCTTTCTCGTTTGCATATTTTAGTGCAATGAGAATCAGTGAATTGGTGTCTCCTAATAAGAATACAGCTGGGGGAATTTTGGCGAGGGATGTTCTCTTGTCTGAATGGCGTGTGGAGTTCTGGTTGCGTCGATCCAAGACTGATCAGGTGGGGCGCGGTAGGAAAGTTGAGCTGGGTGCGGTAGTTGGTTCACCGATGCCGTGAGGCATTTCGAGTTGGAGAAAGGTGACGGGGCGTTCTGGCTGGCAGACCGGGTGCACCTGAATGCCGTTGGGATTGATTTTTGGACACTTGGGCTGCAGGAAGGTGTGGAGAAGGCCATAGCGTTTCGGTGTGGTGGGGTCTCGGGTCTTTAAGGTATTCAAAGTCCCTCGTTGTGGTGGCTGGGGGGAGTCCTTGGAGTTGATGTAAATTGGGTTGGGGGGATTCATTGGCTTATGGCTCCCCGATATTTTGTGTTAAAACTGGTTTTGGATCTGGTGACTTGGGGGGTTCCGGCAGGGGTGGTCGGTTCCCCGGGAATTGTAACGTGAACAGGGAACCCGCTGGGGTTTTGGTGCTCCTGAGCCAGGTGGTATCGGCTGGGAGTAATTTTGGTTTTGGTAACGTTCACGCTATGCTGTGTTTTTGATCACCAGATCCATGGGAGCTCCAAGGACCCCTCCTAGTTTAAAGTTATTGGATGTTATAATTTATTTATGTTTGTTTGTATTTAAATAAAAAGGCTGCTGTGGCCGACATTATTCCAAAAGAATATGTAGTGGAGTTTTTATTTGGGGGTAATAGGGCTTGGGTCATGGGGTGTTATCAAGGGTGGGGGGTGGTTTTGTTTCCTTACCCCAACTGCTCAACATTACCAGGGTCAAGTGTTAGACCTTTTCAGTTAATGAAATGCCCATTCTCCAGGGCGGGACTGTAAGCAGAGTCTTATCTTCCTGCTCTAAGTCAGAGAAACCAAGGAAAGACCAACCCACAGGCCGCTCCGAAGCACAAACAGTCTGTCTTTCTCAGTCTCTATGATGAGGAACATGTTTGTGCTTCGGGGCGGCCTGTGTTTAAGGCCGGGATCACACACAGCGAGATACGGCCGAGTCTCGCTGGTTAAAAACAAGCTCTGGCACCGGCACTCCAGAGCGGAGCATGCAGCCGCATAGCAATACATGGAGCTGCACGCTCCGCTCCGGAGTGCCGGCGCCAGAGCTTGTTTTTAACCTGCGAGACACGGCCGTATCTCGCTGTAGTGTGATTCCAGCCTAACACTGCCAATCTAACAGTGTCTGTAGGTTACTTAGCAAATTCCTGCTGACAGGTTTGCTTTAAGCGTCTCCTCAGCCTGAGAATAGCATCCAAGTCTGCTGCAGCATCTGACAGGGTATGTGCACACGATGAGTAAACGCTGCGGGTTGGACGGTGCATACTTGTGCAGTGTCCAACTCAGCAGCATCCAGATGTTACAGCATAGTGAATGGAATTTCAAGAAATCCCATGGCCACTATACATCCAGAGACATCCGCGGCTCACCAGCGGAGATGAACATGCAGCGCGTCTCTCCAGACCGCAACATGTCTATTTATCTTGCAAATTAATATTTAATATAAACATTATGTAGCGTTTTTTCCATTTGTCCCATTTTGTATGGCAGTAATGCAGTTTCAATGTTAATCTAGACTAATCTTTCGTGGTAATTCATGGAGCAACCTTATAATTTTTTAAGTTATCTGTTTTTTGGTTGGCTCCTGTTCACACTAGCTTGGATGTGCAGGTCCTTTTTCTCTATTTTCTTTTAGGACATTCCAACTTCCATCAACCACAGGTGATTTTAAATAGTAAGCTGGCCTTGACATGGCAGTTGGGCTCATACAGTTAGGTCCATATATATTTGGACAAAGACAACATTTTTCTAATTTCGGTTACAGACATTACCACAATGAATTTTAAACAAATCAATTCAGATGAAGTTGAAGTTCAGACTCTCGGCTTTCATTTGAGGGTATCCACATTAAAATTGGATGAAGGGTTTAGGATTTTCAGCTCCTTAACATGTGCCACCCTGTTTTTAAAGGGACCATAAGTAATTGGACAATTGACTCCAAGGCTATTTCATGGAAAGGTGTGGGCAATCCCTTCATTATATCATTCTCAATTATGCAGATAAAAGGCCTGGAGTTGATTTGAGGTGTGGTTCTTGCATTTGGAAGGTTTTGCTGTGAAGTAAACATGCGGTCAAAGGAGCTCTCCATACAGGTGAAACAAGCCATCCTTAAGCTGCAAAAACAGAAAAAAAAAACATCCGAGAAATTGCTACAATATTAGGAGTGGCAAAATCTACAGTTTGGTACATCCTGAGAAAGAAAGAAAGCACTGGTGAACTCATTAATGCAAAAAGACCTGGGCGCCCACGGAAGACAACAGTGGTGGATGATCGCAGAATGATCTCCATAGTGAAGAAAACCCCTTCACAACAGCCAACCAAGTGACCAACACTCTCCAGGAGGTAGGCATATCAATATCCAAATCTACCATAAAGAGAAGACTGCATGAAAGTAAATACAGAGGGTTCACTGCACAGGCAAGCCACTCATAAGCATCAAGAATAAAAAGGCTAGACTGGACTTAGCTAAAAAAAAACATCTAAAAAAGCCAGCACAGTTCTGGAAGAACATTCTTTGGACAGATGAAACCAAGATCAACCTCTACCAGTATGATGGAAAGAGAAAAGTATGGCGAAGGCGTGGTACAGCTCATGATCCAAAGCATACCACATCATCTGTAAAACACGGCGGAGGCAGTGTGATGGCTTGGGCATGCATGGCTGCCAGTGGCACTGGGTCACTAGTGATTATTGATGATGTGACACAGGACAGAAGCAGCGGAATGAATTCTGAGGTATTCAGAGCCATACTGTGTGCTCAGATCCAGCCAAATGCAGCAAAATGGATTGGTCGTCATTTCATACTACAGATGGACAATGACCCAAAACATAAAGCCAAAGCAACCCAGGAGTTTGTTAAAGCAAAGAAGTGAAATATTCTTGAATGGCCAAGTCAGTCACCTGATCTCAACCCAATTGAGCATGCATTTCACTTGTTAAAGACTAAACTTCAGACAGAAAGGCCCACAAACAAACAGCAACTGAAAACCACAGTAGTGAAGGCCTGGCAGAGCATCAAAAAGGAGGAAACACAGCGTCTGGTGATGTCCATGAGTTCAAGACTTCAGGCAGTCATTGCCAACAAAGAGTTTTCAACCAAGTACTAAAAATAAACATTTTAGTTAAAATTATTGAATCTGTCCAATTACTTTTGGTCCCTTTAAAAACAGGGTGGCACATGTTAAGGAGCTGAAACTCCTAAACCCTTCATCCAATTTTAATGTGGATACCCTCAAATGAAAGCTGAAAGACTGAACTTCAACTGTATCTGAATTATTTTGTCTAAAATTCATTGTGGTAATATCTATAACCAAAATTAGAAAAATGTTGTCTCTGTCCAAATATATATGGACCTAACTGTATATATTGGTCAATCTATGTAATCTAAGTACTTTCTTTTTTTACTGTATTTTTCATAGCAATTTTGCAAATGAATATTTCATATATATATATTATATAGCTTAATTTTTTCTTGTTTTCCATTTTCTATGGCAGCAATGCAGTTTTAATGTTCAAAATATATTTATTTATACAGTTGAAACCAGAAGTTTACATTCACTAAATAAAAAAACATATATGCATGTTTTTCTCAATATCTGACATGAAATCGAATAATTTAAGTCAATTAGGATTAACATAATTATTAATGTTTTCCAAATGCCCCAATATTGAGAGAGAGAGAGAATGTTTTAAGGCTTTTTTATTACTTACTGCAACGTCAAAAGTTTATGACCTGGGTTAATTGTTTGGATATCCTTCCACAAGCTTCTCACAATAGTTGGTTGAAATTTGAGCCCATTGCTTCTAACAAAACTAGTGTAACTGATCCAGGTTTGTAGGTAATCTTGCTTGCACTTGCGTTTTTAGCTTTGCCCACAAATTTTCATTAGCATTGAAATAGGGCTTTGTGATGGCCACTCCAATGCATTGATTTTGCTACCATTTTGGCAGTATGCTTTGGGTCATTGTCCATTTGTAAGACCCATTTCCTCCCAAGCTTTAACTTCATGGCTGATGTCTTCAGATGTTGCTTCAGTATTGCCACATAATCTTCTTTTCTCATGATTATTATTATTATTTATTTATATAGCACCATTAATTCCATGGTGCTGTACACAAGAAAAGGAGTTACATACAGGGTTATAGATATCATTAACAGTAAGCTAATTTACAATGATAGACTGGTACGGAGGGGAGAGGACCCTGTCCTTGCGGACTTACATTCTACGGAATAATGGGGAAGAGACAGGAGGTCGGGGGTGCTGCAGCACTGGTGGTGGTGAGGCGGCAGCTCGGGTGGTTGATGAGGCGGCAGCTCGGGTGGTTGGTGAGGTGGCAGCTTGGGTGGTTGGTGAGGCAGCAGAATGGTTATTGCAGGCTGTAGGCTTTCCTGAAGAGATGGGTTTTCAGGTTCCGTCTGAAGAGTCCGAGGGTGATGGATAATCGGACGTGTTGAGGCGTGGAATTCCAGAGGATGGGGGATATTCAGGAGAAATCTTGGAGGCGGTTGTGTGAGGAATGAATAAGTGTGGAGGAGAGTAGGAGGTCTTGGGAGGATCGAAGATTATGTGAGGGAAGATAGTGGGAGATTAGTTCAGAGATATAGGGAGGGGACAGGTTGTGGATGGCTTTGTGGATCAGTGTTAGTAGTTTGAACTGGATTCATTGGGGAATTGGGAGCCAGTGGAGGGATTTGCAGAGGGGAGAAGCGGGGGAGTAGCGAGGAGAGAGGTGGATTAGCCGAGCAGCAGAGTTGAGGACAGACTGGAGTGGTGCAAGGGAGTTAGCGGGGAGGCCACAGAGGAGGATGTTGCAGTAATTGGGGTGGGAGATGATGAGGGCATGCACAAGAGTTTTAGTAGATTGTGGGCTGAGAAAGGGACAGATCCCATCTATTTTGTGAAATGTGTAGGGGATGTGATAATAGTATTGTTCCTTTTTCTCCCCTAACCTCTGTTTATGTACCATGTGATACTGCTATATTACTTAATGTTTTATCACTATTCGTACCTTCTGTCCCTTACCTCATCCTTTGGACTTACTCAGTGGTCCTCGGCAGCCATTTACAGAGACGGACATACATTAGACCTGGTATTTACCCATCTCTGCTCTCTATCTAACTTGACCTCCTCCCCTCTCCCTCTATCCGACCACCATCTGCTCACCTTCTCATCCCTGTCCTCCTCACCAGTCATCCATGTCCAGCAAAATGCGCACCCCTGCAGAAACCTTGCACACCTAGACACCCAGACACTCTCTGACTCTATCCTACCACTGGCATCCCTATCCTCAATCTACGACACAGACAGTGCCACAATGCCACTCTTGCATCAGCTATTGACACAGTTTCCCCTCTCGTCCATGGCAGAGTGCGACGTATCAATAGACAACCCTGGCACAATAACACCACTAAAAAGCTCCGGCAAGTGTCCAGGGTTGCGGAGCGGCGTTGGAAGAAAACACACTTGCAAGACGACTTCACTGCATTCAAACATGCAACACTCGCTTTTAAATCTGCTCTCACCTCTGCTAAACAGGCCTACTTCACAACCCTCGTATCTTCCCTATCCTACAACCCTAAACAGTTATTCAAAACCTTTAACTCCCTCCTTCGCCCCCCATTGCCCCCTCCAACCTCCCTCATCTCTGCTGAGGACTTTGCCACAGACTTTAAAAATAAGATCGACCAGACAAGGCAAGTCTTCATTGTTCAACCACCACAGCCCCTTTGTATGCCAGACCAATGCCCAAACCCCATAACCTCCCTATTCAACATCACTGAAGGGGGCTTAATTGTTTCCTCTCCAAATTGTACCTCACCACCTGTGCGCTCGACCCCATCCCATCCCACCTCCTCCCCAACCTCACCACCACACTTATCCCATCCCTAACCCACCTCTCCATCCTATCACTATCTTCTGGCACCTTCCCTTCTGCTTTCAAACATGCCACAATCACGCCTATCCTTAAAAGCCAACCCTCAATCCAACTGCTATGTCCAGCTATCGCCCAATATCACTGCTCCCATTCTCTTCCAAACTCCTGGAGCAGCACGTCCATTCTGAACTTTCCTCCCACCTCTCATCTAACTTGCTCTTTGACAATCTACAATCTGGCTTCCACCCCCATCACTCAACTGATACCGCCGTGACCAAAAATCACTAACAACCTACTTACAGCTAAAGCTAACAGACAATTCTCTATACTCCTCCTCCTAGACCTGTCCTCTGCTTTCAACACAGTTGACCACTGCCTCCTACTACAGATCCTCTCCTCCTTTGGCATCAAAGACCTCACCCTATCCTGGATCTCCTCGTACCTTTCCAACCGCACATTCAGAATCTCACACTCCCACACTACCTCCTCATTGCACCCTCTCTCTGTTGGAGTCCCCAAGGCTCTGTTCTAGGACCCCTACTCTTCTCAATCTATACACTTGGCTTGGGACAACTCATAAAGTCCCATGGATTCCAGTACCACCTCTATGCTGATGACACTCAGATCTACCTCTCTGGCCCAGATGTCACCGCTCTGCTGTCCAGAATCCCAGAGTGCCTATCAGCCATATACTCCTTCTTCTCCTCTAGCTTCCTCAAACTCAATGTGGACAAATCTGAACTCATCATCTTTCCTCCATCCCATAGATATTCCTTACCTGACCTATCTATCGCAATCAATGACATCATGATGTCCCCCGTACCGGAAGTCTGCTGCCTCGGAGTAACCTTCGACTCTGCCCTGTCCTTCAAACCGCACATCCAAGCTCTGCCCACCTCCTGTCACCTCCAGCTCAAAAATATCTCCAGAATCCGTCCTTCCTCAACCGTCAATCTACTAAAATGTTTGTGCATGCCCTCATCATCTCCCGCCTTGACTACTACAACATCCTTTTCGGCGGCCTCCCTGCTAACACCCTTGCACCTCTCCAGTCCATCCTTAACTGCCCGACTAATTCATCTCTCTTCTCGCTACTCCTCCGCTTCCCCCCTCTGCAAATCTCTTCACTGGCTCCCATTCCCTCAGCATATCCAGTTCAAATTACTAATACTGACCTACAAAGCCATCCACAACCTGTCTCCTCCATATATCTCTGAACTAATCTCCCAATATCTTCCCTCACGTAATCTCTGGTCCTCCCAAGACCGCCTTCTCTCCTCCACACTTATTCGCTCCTCATCCAATCGCCTCCAAGACTTCTCCACAATATCCCCCATCCTCTGGAATTCTCTGCCCCAACACGTCCGACTATCAACCACATTCGGATCCGTCAGACGAAACCTGAAAACCCATCTTTTCAGGAAAGCCTACAGCCTGCACTGACCCCGCTGCCTCCTCATGACTACCGGAGCTACCACCTCACCAACACCGGAGCTGCTGCAACCCTCAACCTACTGTCTCCTTCCCCATAATCCTGTAGAATGTAAGCCCGCAAGGGCAGGGTCCTCGCCCCTCTGTATCAGTCTGTTCATTGTTAGTTTGTTTACTGTATGTGATATCTGTAACTTGTATGTAACCCCTTCTCATGTACAGCACCATGGAATCAATGGTGCTATATAAATAAATAATAATAATAATTCGTATTGAGTACTGCTACGCATAAAGATTATTACTCTGCATTTATATATTTGTCTAATGTATAATATGTTTCGCACATTGCACATGCACTGTTGTTAGAGAAAGTAAGTGCCACGGGCCCATATATAATGTTAGGGGAGAAGTACCCCAAGTTGGCCACTAGATGGGGGCATCATAGATATTAGGTATATCATAGGGAATAGTTAGGATAGGAGAGGAGAAGACAGTTAGGTCTTCCTGCTTCAGTTCAGTTTGAGCCTGGCAAAAAAAGGAGAAGAAAGCACTACCGCATAGCCTGCACACTACACCACACAAATGTAAGAAAAACTATAACAAACTCTATTTTGTACATCATCACAGGAATATAAAACATAATTAAAATACATGGGCACCCTACTCAGAAAACCCCCAATATATACAATATAAGGTCAATAGGATGCTGACGGAGATAAATGAGTTATATAAATATTCAATCAATCATTATAATGCGCAGAGCAGTATATATACAAAAAAACTCCAAATGCACCTAAAACCGAAAAATATATATAAAATATATGCAATAGAGGGGTATTTTTATGTTATGCGGTTCAGTTTGAGCCTGGGCGCCCACACAGCTCACAGGGGAGCTGGCTGGCCCAGGACACATCGTGTCCCGCAACGTTCTTCTAAGAAGAGTGGACCCAGCAGTAGTACCCAGGGGGCCAGAACTAAGAACAGAGAGTACAACAGCTATAGAAAAAGCGGAGCAGTATTTGTGGGACTGCAGTTGGTGGACAGAAGAAGGCTGAGCAAAGTGGGAGAAAGTGCACCAAGATATGGCAGGTTTTTGCGTGGGCCGCCATTCTGACTTGTCTGGATGACAAGTTGCTGAGTAAGTATGCTGCAGTTGAAGTGAAACAGGACTGTGACTCTTTATTTTTGGAGTCGTCTGCAGAGGTAACTGTCACATACCGGGAAAACCCTGATGGAGCTGAGGAACAACACCGAGGTACTCAGAAAGCTATACATGTTTGTATGTGGGGGAAGGCCAGAGAGTGATAAAGGGATTGCTATCGGCCATGACGACAGCCCTGGCTCCCCCTTCCTACAAGTGCACCAGTCCCTCCTGCAGCAAAACAACCTCACAGCATGTTGCTGCCACCCCTGTGTTTCACTGTTGGGATGGTGTTCTTAGACTTCTAAGCTTCTCCTTTTTTCCAAACCAAACATAATGTTGGTCATTATGCCAAAAAAGTTCAATTTTAGTTTCATCAGACTACAGGACATGTCTCCAAAAATTGAGGTTTTTGTTTCTGTGTGAGTTTGTAAACATGAATCTGGCTTTTTTATATTTCTTTTGGAGTAATGGCTTCTTCCTGGCAGAGTGGCCTTTAAGCCAGTATTGATACAGTACTTGTTTCACAGTGGATATTGACACCATCTTACCAGCTTCCGCCATCATCTTCACAAGATCTTTTGCTTTTGTCTTTGGGTTGATATGCACGTTGGACCAAAGAACGTTCATCTCTGGGACACAGAACCCGTCTCCTTCCCAAGCGGTATGATGGCTGGACATTCCCATATTGTTTGTACTTGCGTATAATTGTTTGAACAGATGAACAAGGCCCCTTCAGGTATCGTGAAATTGTACTCAAGGATGAGCCAAACTTGTTCAAGCCCACAATTCCTTTCCTGATATCTTTTCGGATTTCTTGAGACTTTCACATGATGCTACACAAAGAAGCAGTGTGTGTTTCAGCTGTGCATTAAAATACATCCACTGGTGTGTCTCTTATTAACTCTGATGTTGCCAGAAAAAGCTTCTAAACATATGACATCATCATATGGGCAGTCCAGAATTGTTTAAAGGCATTGTAATCTTAGTGTATGTAAACTTTTGACTTTGCAGTAAGTAATAGAAATGCCATAAAACATTCTCTATCTCTCATTATTCTGGCATTTGGCAAATATCAATAATCATGGTAATCCTAAATGACCTAAAACAGGAAGGGTTTATTTCGATTTAAGGTCTGATATTGATAAAACATGCATATGTGTCTTTTTATATTAATATATGCAAACTTCTGGTTTCAACTGCATATATTTTGCCTAAAATACAGAGGAAATGTGTCACCTTTAACTTTTGACGTTTTAAATATCATTTCGTCTTCAGAGTGCTTAACTGTTCACAGTAACAGTAATTTTGACCAGTTGATGCCCAAATTTTTACATGCCACTGTACTATATCAATCTATCTATCTGAATTGTGTAACCTTTAACTTTTGGCATTTTCAATATCATTTCATCTTCATCTTGCTTAACCCCTTCATGACCCAGCCTACCTTGCCGTTTTTTGCAATTCTGAAGAGTGTCCCTTTATGAGCTAATAACTCAGGAACGCTTCAACGGATCCAAGCGGTTATGAGATTGTTTTTTCGTGACATATTGGGCTTCATGCTAGTGGTAAATTTAGGTCAATAAATTCTGCATTTATTTGTGATAAAAACGGAAATTTGGCGAAAATTTTGAAAATTTCGCCATTTTCACATTTTGAATTTTTATTCTGTTAAACCAGAGAGTTATGTGACACAAAATAGTTAATAAATAACATTTTCCACATGTATACTTTACATCAGCACAATTTTGGAAACAACATTTTTTTTTGCTAGGAAGTTATAAGGGTTAAAATTTGACCAGCGATTTCTCATTTTTACAACGAAATTTACAAAACCATTTTTTTAGGGACCACCTCACATTTGAAGTCAGTTTGAGGGGTCTATATGGCTGAAAATACCCAAAAGTGACACCATTCTAAAAACTGCACCCCTCAAGGTACTCAAAACCACATTCAAGAAGTTTATTAACCCTTCAGGTGCTTCACAGCAGCAAAAGCAACATGGAAGGAAAAAATGAACATTTAACTTTTTAGTCACAAAAATTATCTTTTAGCAACAATTTTTTTATTTTCCCAATGGTAAAAGGAGAAACTGAACCACGAAAGTTGTTGTCCAATTTGTCCTGAGTACGCAGATACTTCATATGTTGGGGTAAACCACTGTTTGGGCGCACGGCAGGGCTTGGAATGGAAGGAGCGCCATGTGACGTTTTGAATGAAAAATTGGCTCCACTCTTTAGCGGACACCATGTCACGTTTGGAGAGCCCCCGTGTGCCTAAAAATTGGAGCTCCCCCACAAGTGACCCCATTTTGGAAACTAGACGCCCCAAGGAACTTATCTAGTTGCATAGTGAGCACTTTGAACCCCCAGGTGCTTCAAAAAATGATCCGTAAAAATGAAAAAGTACTTTTTTTTCACAAAAAAATTCTTTTAGCCTCAATTTTTTCATTTTCACATGGGCAACAGGATAAAATGGATCCTACAATTTGTTGGGCAATTTCTCCTGAGTACACCAATACCTCAAATGTGGGGGTAAACCACTGTTTGGGCACATGGTAAGGCTCGGAAGGGAAGGAGCGCCATTTGACTTTTTGAATGAAAAATTATCTCCATCGTTAGCGGACACCATGTCGCGTTTGGAGAGCTCCTGTGTGCCTAAACATTGGCGCTCCCCCACAAGTGACCCCATTTTGGAAACTAGACCCCCCCAAGGAACTTATCTAGATACTTAGTGAGCACTTTAAACCCTCAGGTGCTTCACAAATTGATCTGTAAAAATGAAAAAGTACTTTTTTTTCACAAAAAAATTCTTTTCGCCTCAATTTTTTCATTTTCACATGGGCAATAGGATAAAATGGATCATATAATATGTTGGGCAAATTCTCCCGAGTACGACGATACCTCATATGAGGGGGTAAACCACTGTTTGGGCACTCGGCAGGGCTCGGAAGGGAAGGCGCGCCATTTGACTTTTTGAATGGAAAATTAGCTCCAATTGTTAGCGGACACCATGTCGCGTTTGGAGAGCCCCTGTGTGCCTAAACATTGGAGCTCCCCCACAAGTGACCCCATTTTGGAAACTAGACCCCCCAAGGAACTTATCTAGATGCATATTGAGCACTTTAAACCCCCCAGGTGCTTCACAGAAGTTTATAACGCAGAGCCATGAAAATAAAAAATAATTTTTCTTTCCTCAAAAATGATTTTTTAGCCTGGAATTTCCTATTTTGCCAAGGGTAATAGGAGAAATTGGACGCCAAATGTTGTTGTGCAGTTTGTCCTGAGTACGCTGATACCCCATATGTGGGGGTAAACCACTGTTTGGGCGCACGGCAGGGCTCGGAAGGGAAGGCACGCCATTTGGCTTTTTAAATGGAAAATTAGCTCCAATCATTAGCGGACACCATGTCATGTTTGGAGAGCCCCTGTGTGCCTAAACATTGGAGATCCCCCAGAAATGACCCCATTTTGGAAACTAGACCCCCAAAGGAACTAATCTAGATGTGTGGTGAGGACTTTGAACCCCCAAGTGCTTCACAGAAGTTTATAACGCAGAGCCATGAAAATAAAAAATAAAAAATATTTTCTCAAAAATGATATTTTAGCCTGCAATTTTTTATTTTCCCAAGGGTAACCGGAGAAATTTGACCCCAAAAGTTGTTGTCCAGTTTCTCCTGAGTACGCTGATACCCCATATGTGGGGGTAAACCACTGTTTGGGCACATGGCGGGGCTCGGAAATGAAGTAGTGACGTTTTAAAATGCAGACTTTGATGGAATGCTCTGTGGGCGTCACGTTGCATTTGCAGAGCCCCTGATGTGGCTTAACAGTAGAAACCCCCCACAAGTGACCCCATTTTGGAAACTAGACCCCGAAAGGAACTTATCTAGATGTGTGGTTAGCACTTTGAACCCCCAAGTGCTTCACAGAAGTTTATAACCCAGAGCCATGAAAATAAAAAAAAAATTTATTTTCTCAAAAATGATCATTTAGGCTGCAATTTTTTATTTTCCCAAGGGTAACCGGAGAAATTTGACTCCAAAAGTTGTTGATCAGTTTCTCCTGAGTACGCTAATACCCCATATGTGGGGGTAAACCACTGTTTGGGCACATGCCGGGGCTCGAAAGTGAAGTAGTGACGTTTTGAAATGCAGACTTTAATGGAATGCTCTGCGGGCGTCACGTTGCGTTTGCAGAGACCCTGATGTTGCTAAACAGTAGAAACCCCCCACAAGTGACCCCATTTTGGAAACTAGACCCCGAAAGGAACTTATATAGATGTGTGGTGAGCACTTTGAACCCCCAAGTGCTTCATAGAAGTTTATAATGCAGAGCCGTGAAAATAATAAATACGTTTTCTTTCCTGAAAAATAATTATTTAGCCCAGAATTTTTTATTTTCCCAAGGGTTACAGGAGAAATTGGACCCCAAAAGTTGTTCACCAGTTTCTCCTGAGTACGCTGATACCCCATGTGTGGAGGTAAACCACTGTTTGGGCACACGTTGGGGCTCAGAAGGGAAGTAGTGACTTTTGAAATGCAGACTTTGATGGAATGGTCTGCGGGTGTCACGTTGTGTTTGCAGAGCCCCTGGTGTGCCTAAACAGTAGAAACCCCCCACAAGGGACCCCATTTTATTAACTAGTCCCCCCAAGGAACTTATCTAGATATGTGGTGAGCACTTTGAACCCCCAAGTGCTTCACAGACGTTTACAACGCAGAGCCGTGAAAATAAAAAATCATTTTTCTTTCCTCAAAAATGATGTTTTAGCAAGCATTTTTTTATTTTCACAAGGGTAACAGGAGAAATTGGACCCCAGTAATTGTTGCGCAGTTTATCCTGAGTATGCTGGTACCCAATATGTGGGGGTAAACCACTGTTTGGGCGCACATCGGGGCTCGGAATTGAGGGAGCACCATTTGACTTTTTGAATACGAGAGTGGCCGGAATCAATGGTGGCGCCATGTTGCGTTCGGAGACCCCTGATGTGCCTAAACAGTGGTAACCCCTCAATTCTACCTCCAACACACCCCAACACACCCCTAACCCTTATCCCAACTGTAGCCGTAACCCTAATCACAACCCTAACCCCAACACACCCCTAACCCTAACCACAACCCTAATTCCAACCCTAACCCTATGTGCCCACGTTGCGGATTCGTGTGAGATTTTTCAGCATCATTTTTGAAAAATCCGCGGGTAAAAGGCACTGCGTTTTACCTGCGGATTTTCTGCGGATTTCCAGTGTTTTTTGTGTGGATTTCACCTGCGGATTCCTATTGAGGAACAGGTGTAAAACGCTGCAGAATCCGCACAAGGAATTGACATGCTGCGGAAAATGCAACGCAGCGTTTCCGTGCGGTATTTTCTGCACCATGGGCACAGCGGATTTGGCTTTCCATAGGTTTACATGGTACTGTAAACCTGATGGAACACTGCTGCGAATCCGCAGCGGCTAATCCGCTGTGGATCCGCAGCCAAATCCGCACCGTGTGCACATAGCCTAATTCTAAAGGTATGTGCACACACTGCGGAAAATGCTGCGGATCCGCAGCAGTTTCCCATGAGTTTACAGTTCAATGTAAACCTATGGGAAACAAAAATCGCTGTACACATGCTGCGGAAAAACTGCACGGAAACGCAGCGGTTTACATTCCGCAGCATGTCACTTCTTTGTGCGGATTCCGCAGCGGTTTTACAACTGCTCAAATAGAAAATCGCAGTTGTAAAACCGCAGTGAAATGCGCAGAAAAAACGCGTTAAATCCACCATAAATCCGCAGCGGTTTAGCACTGCGAATTTATCAAATCCGCAGCGGAAAAATCCGCAGAGGACCAGAATACGTGTGCACATACCAAAACCCTAACCCTAACCCTACCCCTAACCCTAACCCTATCCCTAGCCCTAACCCTACCCCTAGCCCTAACCCTAGCCCTAACCCTAACACTAACCCTATTCTAACATTAGTGGGAAAAAAAATTCTTTTTTTTTATTGTCCCTACCTATGGGGGTGACAAAGGGGGGGGGTCATTTATTATTTTTTTTATCACTGAGATATAATCTATCTCAGTGATCAAAATGCACTTTGGAACGAATCTGCCGGCCGGCAGATTCGGCGGGCGCACTGCGTATGCGCCCGCCATTTTGGAAGATGGCGGCGCCCAGGGAGAACACGGACGGACCCCGGCAGGATCGGTAAGTATGATGGGGTGGGGGGGAGCACGGGGGGGGATCGGAGCATGGGGGGTGGATCGGAGCATGGGAGGGGTGGAACGGAGCACGGGGGGGTGGAACGGAGCACGGGGGGGTGGAACGGAGCACGGGGGGTGGAACAGAGCACGGGGGTGGATCGGAGTGCAGGGGGGGGTGATTGGAGCACGGGGAGGGTGATTGGAGCACGGGGGGAGCGGACAAGAGCACGGGGGGAGCGGAGCACAGGACGGAGGGGAGCCGGAGCAGTGTACCGGACAGATCGGAGGGCTGGGGGGGCGATCGGTGGGGTGGGGTGGGGGTACATTAGTGTTTCCAGCCATGGCCGATGATATTGCAGCATCGGCCATGGCTGGATTGTAATATTTCACCAGTTATAATAGGTGAAATATTACAAATCGCTCTGATTGGCAGTTTCACTTTCAACAGCCAATCAGAGCGATCGTAGCCACGGGGGGGTGAAGCCACCCCCCCTGGGCTAAACTTCCACTACCCCTGTCCCTGCAGATCGGGTGAAATGGGAGTTAACCCTTTCACCCGATCTGCAGGGACGCGATCTTTCCATGACGCCACATAGGCGTCATGGGTCGGATTGGCACCGACTTTCATGACGCCTACGTGGCGTCAAAGGTCGGGAAGGGGTTAACTGTTCACAGTAACAGTAATTTTGACCAATGGTGCCCAAACTTTTACATGCCACTTTACTATATCAATATATCTATCTGTCTGCCTGTCTATCTTCTTTTTGACATGACTGCTGCTAGAAGGGAGCAAGCCCTCTGTTCTCATTCTAAATAGAGACAGGTATCATGGGAAGGGAGTGGAGATACAGGGGTCTGCAGGTGCTCTTGTTCACTGGGTCGAGACCACGTGGACCAGGGTTCATCCCACTGAAGGTCTGCATTCCTTTTTCCGTGGGCATAATACTGCTCAGACAACACAGGATGAGGGCAAAACATTGTGGCAATACTTTATTAAACCACAAAAGAGGCAATTAATAAATAGAACAGTCCCAGCAAATACCTAATATGGTGCAAATTACACCCAAGATGGTGCAAATTCCTCTGACTCGCCAGTATAAGAACCTGATTCCCATAGGGAAAAAATGATGTACTAGTCCATTGATAAAATATACAAAATCTTTATTAAATACATTTAAAACACATGAAACAACATAACATAACCAGGTGTGTGGAAGTTACAACCAGAAAACAATATAACACCAGGGGCCCCACCCCCACCAGTTACCCCACCATTTGTAAGAAACTGAGCTATTATATGCTCCAACAGAGAATCAGCCTGAATAGTGGTGCATATGCATCTGTTACATGTCACACATGTGACTAGCTGCAGTATATCCCACTACGGGACCCTATATAGGAGCTCAATTGATTATATACCCACTTATACTAATACAAAACATAGCCACAATAGGATACCGTGAAAATATCCACTTGTTTCAATATTGTCTATTATGTGGCTAGTTATAATTATCTCCTTCTAGTATAACCAAATAATTATATGCCTATTTATGCCCGTGCAGAACCCACGGCCACATTGGGATACCAGGAGAAAATCCACCAGAGGTTTGGATCCTGTCACATGTGTGACTGATTATGATTCACTCCTTCTAACAGGCCTCATGTAAGGAATAATAACTATACTTACTCAAAGTGCAAAGTGCGCAGCAGATGCGGTGAACCAGGGGGGGGTGAGTGCCCGCCCCAACGCGCGTTTCGGTCCGTCCTTCGTCAGGGGTCACTCACCTCCACCGGGTCCCGTGCTTTAAATACCCCAGTTTATCCTACCGCTACCAATGCTGTGCTGCGACGTTCTCCCAGATGTGACGTCACTGCCGAAAATGAGGCGCATGTCTCCATAGTTACATCAGCGTCACACAGCACCGCGCATGCGCGGCACCGTGTATTGACACAGAGTGCCCCGGGGAGCCAACGGAAACCATGGGACCGCGCGTCGGGCAGAGGCGTATGTACAAGCCCAAGCAGCTTTTATCTATATAATCCTGCACCATGATATGCGGCCACGTCTTTTTTATTATTTATTCACCCCAGTATGTCCAAAATTAAACCTCAGATGCCCGTAATACCACAGGCATATCTAACATCGCATATCATATATTGCAAAACATAGCAGATGCAAAAACTATAAAAGTCTGTTGTCAGAGCTGCTTTTTCTTGCCATTTGGAAGGCGCAGATATTTGGAAGGTGCAGATATTAAATGTCCGTCCATCACTCAGATCTTAGGAAGATAGTGCATTATATTACACCTGGGGAAACTGCACAGAATGCCGGAAACAAAACAAAAAAATAATACATAAAATTAAAACGGTTTTAAAAACAATATTGTTATCAGAATTGAGAACATTCATATGGTAAGATGTTCAGACAGACAATCAGAGGAAAGGGGCATAACTCAAATTTTCATTTAGTCCAGCTGGATACAACGTACCCAGCGTCCAGATCCGTCTGGACTCCAACTGGGCTAATTTCTTAGGAGTATCACCCCTACAAATTCCCAGTTCCACCATGTCAATTCCTCTCACCTTTAGGAGACTGCCATCACACCCATGATGTTATTTAAAATGGCGTGGTATCGTTTTTAAAGTGGATGTGCCCTCACAGGTCGCAGCAGCGGCAATGCCCAATACGTGCTCTCTCACCCACACTTTCAACTGCCTGGTCGTCAGGCCTACATATATTTTAGTGCAGGGGCACGTTGCATAGTAAATAATGTTTTTAGTCAAGCAAGTAATCCTTCTTTTGATGTTATATACTCGAGTATTACCCGCATCAGTAAAAGTATTGCATCAATCGATATTCGGGCATGCCACACAACGGCCACAGGGGACACATCCACCCTTCGCAGCCACTGTATCCAAGAACGTTCTTAGTTCGTTATCGACATAGTGACTGCGAACCAAAATGTCACGAAGATTCCGCGACCTCCTGGCAGTGATGGCAGCCTTCTCAGGCAAGAATCTGGAAAGAACTGGATCAGCTCTAAGAATATGCCACGATTTCTAAAATATTTTCCTAAGCATGGGGAACTGGGAATGATAATTGGTCACAAACCGAACAATATCATTATTCTCTCTATTGCGATTTTTGAACAGAAGATCATCCCTAGAGGAGTACCTTACTCTATTGAATGCACGTTTAATCATTCTCCCACTATATCCCCTGTCGATCAATCTGATTCTTAGGTCCTCTGCTTGTATAAGGAAATCATGTTCTGTAGAACATAATCTGCGCAGTCATAAAAACTGTCCCGTTGGCACAGAGCGTATAATATGGTTGGGGTGTGAGGAGGAGGCATGCAATAACATATCAGTCGCCTTTTTTTTACGGAAAATATTTGTTTGTATCTCATCATTGGTATCTCTCCTCAGTTTGACATCAAGAAATTCCATCTCCTCCCCACTCCCACAATACGTGAGAAAGATGTTGCGATCATTGCTGTTCAAGCGAGTAAAAAATGTTTCCAAAGTTCCCATTGAACCCTGCCAGATCAACAAGATATCGTCAATTTATCAAGTCCAGGATAGGACGCGGAACATTGACTCCTCACGATCCAACAAGATGAGGCCCCTCTCCCACAGCCCCAGGAAAAGGTTCGCATAGGCGGGCGCAAAGGATGCCCCCATGGCCATTCCCTGGAGCTGCAGGAAGAAGGACCCCTTAAAAACCAAAAAATTATGCGTAAGTGCAAATTCCAACAATTCCAACACTAATTTCCTTATACCCTACGGGAGTATGGATGTCCCTAAGAAGAACTCCACAGCACTCAACCCATCTTTATGACGTATGCTGGTGTACAGCGATTCTACGTCTGCAGTCACCAGCATCGCGTCCTTCTCCAGATGTAAACCATCAACCTTGCGGAGGAGCTCCCCAGTATCCTTCAAGAAGGAGAGTAGCTCCTCCACTAAGGGTTGTAATTTGGAGTCTATCCATTGATTGACTTTTTCCAGGTAATTCCCTGTCCCTGAAATGATTGGCCGTCCAGGAGGCGACCGCGAGTCCTTATGAATCTTCGGCAACAAATAAAATATTGCAATGGTAGGTTCAGCAACCATCAATGCTTCAGCCAATTCCTTGGTAATTATACCATCACTTTGAGCACTTTTTATGATGGTTGCCAATTGGTTGGTATAAGCGGACAAGGGGTTAAATGTCAACTTTTTATAGCATATTTTATTGTTTAGCTGACGAAAAGCCTCTTTCTCATAATCCCCTCTAGGCCAGATAACAATATTACCCCCCTTGTCCGCCGGTTTAATAACAACTTCCTCCAGATTCCCAAGGACGCGCAGCCGCCCCCTTTTCTCTACAGTCAAATTATCCCGATAAATATGTCGGGGAATGTCCATTATTTCTTTGCTAACAATTTGTACAAACAATTCTATGTTAGGACATGAAGAAAGGGGCAGGAATTTCCTGGAATGAGGTCTAATAGAAGGGGGAATCTTACCTCCCTCCGTGGTATTATTCTCAATGGATAGATCTTCTAAGATGCGTAGTACTGTCTGTTCCTCTTCTGTTGGAAATAATTGGAACAATTTAGGATAAACAAAATAACGCTTGAACAGCAATGATCGTGCGAACAATTGAACATCTTTAATCACTGCAAATGCGTCGATCGGCGCCGCTGGTGAAAAAGATAATCCCTTATTAAGAAGTGTGAGATCTACAGATGTAAATTCAATACCACTTAGATTGATTACCTTATTCTCATATCTTTTTCTCTCAGGTGATCTGGTATTCCGTCTATATGGATGGAAACTCAGATCTTTCAACCTCCTAGATGCTGCTCCCGATCGGGTAGACATAGATGTACTTGATGCCTCTGATTGGTCACTCAAAGATGAGATAGATGACCCCAATTCAGTCCCACTCACGCGTGGTCCTTGGATAGTAATCTTTCTCCATGCATATACAGAGTTATTCTGATAGTCACGTAAATCACGATTGAATTTGGTCAATTGTGTTGCATGGATCTTTTTCACCATTGTATTGACGGTTTTATCCATCTGTGTATTGAAACTTTGCAGCTTCTCTTGCGACCATTTATTTTTGAGGGCCTCCTCTGTGCTCTTTATAGTTGTTTCTAATTTAATAATGGTAGACATATTTAAATCGCTCAATAGCTGCATAAATACATTAGAACAGGCATTGCATGCCTCCTCCCACCTCACCACAAAGTCCGAGTCATCAACTGGAAATGTGGGAATAACACGTACGCGCAATCCCCTAGGGATGATCTTCTTTGCAATATACTTATTGAGGAATGCTCGGTTCCACCACAATTTAGTCCTCTTAATGACCATATTTTGTAATATTCGAGCCTGCTCCTCACATTCCCGATCGTCTGTCTGCAGAGATGTCATATCATCATTACCGAACACCTGGTCAATCTGAGTGAGCCAAGCCTTTTCTTTGGCTTTAAAGTCCATGCTGTCTGGAAAATCTGTGCAAAACACAGCAAATGTTACATAAATCGCCAACAAACAACAATACCACCAGTATAAGAGCAGCTGTGACTTCAGAGCTTTCAGAGTCGACAAACCCAATTGTGGCACACACCAAGAGGAGGTAATGACAAGCTTAGGAAGCTGACAGTTCATTGAAGTAATAATAATAATAATCTTTATTTTTATATAGCGCTAACATATTACGCAGCGCTTTACAGTTTTTCACACATTATCATCACTGTCCCCGATGGGGCTCACAATCTAGAATCCCTATCAGTATGTCTTTGGAATGTGGGAGGAAACCAGAGTGCCCGGAGGAAACCCACATAAACACGGAGAGAGCATACAAAGTACAAGGCAATGTGACCGGAGGGTCACAACCTGGCTTCTCTGAATATTCCCATGAAGCCAGGTGATCGGTGGGTCCCAATCCTGGTTTTCCCAAATGTATCAGTGGTGCTCTGGTGGCTGATGGGTTCACATCATGACCTCCCCAAGCATATCCATAGGTTCAGTGATGGTCAATGGAACAGATCTGTATTCTTTCAGCCGGGGCCTTGGTCCCCTAAGCTGACATCCTGTAGAATGTCAACTCTGTGTCCCTCGTGATGGAGCCATGATGTCTTAGCTGCTGTCCTGTAGAGTGTTATTGGCTGTAGTTTTGTGCAGAATCTTTGGTTCTCTGGATGTCTTGTTACAGAGGCATATCCGCTTTTTATAGTTCACAACTGTTCTTCAAGCCATTATTTACAGATCAAGGAGAAGGGGTGACGAGGTTAACCCACATTGTTTGATTATTTATAGTTTATCCTTCAATGTTTGCAAGTCAACAAACTGCAAGGCCTGCTATAATGTGTAATCTACATATAAGAAAACATCATTGTTCAGTGACCCTGTACCTCTGTTTTGCATATATAACAGTACAATAAACTGTAGGAGGTAAGAGGTAAATAATAACCATTCATAAATTTACAAATACTAATTTAACCTACAAGAAGAATCAACATAAAAATAACAGTCCATGATGCCTGGCTTCTCCACTTATCAGTTACTGTCCATCAGCATGTTGTTATGCACAGATACGAATATAAGAGGTCTCACCTTTATGAGAACAAAAGTTTTTATCATCCAGTTTCCTCAGAGCATATTCCGTGTCTTTCCTGCAAATAAACTCCTCACGTAATTGACGAGAAACTGATTTGCATCCATTGCATCCACACATGGAATCCTCTGCACTCTGTGGTTCCTGGGTTAAATCCAATCGAGTGTCGGTGGCCTGTTATTCAATTCGTCGAACCTGGCACATCTCCTGTAGTTGCAGTTTCTTGTTGCGACTATACATCCACTCTGGTCCTCTTCCCAAGGCAGAGCTGGTGGAGTTGGACATAGTGGCATCTGAAACTTGCTGTGTATGCCTCACCTATGGTCTGTTGGTTCTATGTACATACATCCATGGTTGTGGAGCCCTGGACGTTGGCTATGACCAGTCCCCTGCAGCTCACTCCCATATGCGCCAGGCTGAGTTTTGTCCCACAGCTGCCACCATAATATGTGGATACGGGGGTCAGCGGGTGCTTTAGTCTGCTTGCTTAAGACCACGTGAACAATGAATCATCCCAATGAACAGACAAAAAAAAAAAAGACTCGCACATCCAAACCAGTGTGAATAGGTGCATACCAGGAGCAGCTACCTCCATACATAAATATACAAAAAAGGTTGCACTCTATTGTGCAAAAGCATGTCTAATCTGAAATATATGAAATATGAATAGCAAAATGGCTTTTGAACATTAGGAAAATATTTAAGAGACGCTTTGCACAGAATTTGATATAATCAAATAGTGTGAGCCCATCAACCGTTGTCAAGGTGGTCTCATAAAACTGATGGGTCCCTGACCCCCCTGTCCAAATGTGAACACTTACCGAAGGCCAATGTCTGTATGCCTGGGTGAATGTGGACACCTCTGTTCAGCAAAGCCTACATATGAGTTAGCCGGGACCAAGTGTGATGAGATGCAATTAAAAACCACATGGTGATGGGAGGAGTGCTGAGTCAGTCAGCTACCATAGAAATGACAAAAAAAAAAGACTCGCACATCCAAACCAGTGTGAATAGGTGCATACCAGGAGCAGCTACCTCCATACATAAATATACAAAAAAGGTTGCACTCTATTGTGCAAAAGCATGTCTAATCTGAAATATATGAAATATGAATAGCAAAATGGCTTTTGAACATTAGGAAAATATTTAAGAGACGCTTTGCACAGAATTTGATATAATCAAATAGTGTGAGCCCATTGCATCTCATCACACTTGGTCCCGGCTAACTCATATGTAGGCTTTGCTGAACAGAGGTGTCCACATTCACCCAGGCATACAGACATTGGCCTTCGGTAAGTGTTCACATTTGGACAGGGGGGTCAGGGACCCATCAGTTTTATGAGACAACCTTGACGACGGTTGATGGGCTCACACTATGTGATTATATCAAATTCTGTGCAAAGCGTCTCTTAAATATTTTCCTAATGTTCAAAAGCCATTTTGCTATTCATATTTCATATATTTCAGATTAGACATGCTTTTGCACAATAGAGTGCAACCTTTTTTGTATATTTATGTATGGAGGTAGCTGCTCCTGGTATGCACCTATTCACACTGGTTTGGATGTGCGAGTCTTTTTTTTTTTTTTGTCATTTCTATGGTAGCTGACTGACTCAGCACTCCTCCCATCACCATGTGGTTTTTAATTGCATCTCATCACACTTGGTCCCGGCTAACTCATATGTAGGCTTTGCTGAACAGAGGTGTCCACATTCACCCAGGCATACAGACATTGGCCTTCGGTAAGTGTTCACATTTGGACAGGGGGGGTCAGGGACCCATCAGTTTTATGAGACCACCTTGACGACGGTTGATGGGCTCACACTATTTGATTATATCAAATTCTGTGCAAAGCGTCTCTTAAATATTTTCCTAATGTTCAAAAGCCATTTTGCTATTCATATTTCATATATTTCAGATTAGACATGCTTTTGCACAATAGAGTGCAACCTTTTTTGTATATTCATCCCAATGAATAGCCGCTCTCCTGTTACCAGGGCATAATACTACTCAGACAACACAGGGTGAGGGTAAAAAAGTGTGGCAATACTTAACTGAACAAAAAAAGGCAAATAACAACTAGGACAGTCCCAGCAAATACCCAAGATGGTGCTAGTAACAATTTCACCCTTCCGCTGACTCATCAGGATAAGAGTAGCTGTGACTTCAGAGCTTCCAGGACCGACTATCCCCACCTGAGGCACGTACAGAGAGGAGAAAATGACAAGCTTAGGAAGCTGACAGTCCATTAAGGTACAAGTTGACCAGAGAGTCACAACCTGGCTTCTCCAAACATCTCCATGGGGCTCAGGTAACTGGTGGGTCCACATCCTGACTCCCCCAAATGTATCCATGCATTCTATGGAGCAGATCTGTATTCTTTAAGCCGGGTCCATGGTCTTAAAAGCTGGCATCCTGTAGAATGTAAAATCTGTGTCCCTCGTGTTGGAGCCATGGTGTCTTGGCTGCTGTCCTGTACAGTGTTTCTGGTTCTGTTTTTTTTGCAGAATCTCTGGTTCTCTGGATGTCTTGTTACAGAGGAATGTCCCCTTTTTATAGTTCACAACTGTTTTTCAAGCCATCATTCACATTCATCTTTCAAGGGGAAAGGGTGTTGAGGTTAACAAGCATTGTTTGATTATTTATAGTTTATCATCAATGTTTTCAATTTAACAAACTGCATGGCCTGGTATGATGTGTAAACAACATATCAGCAAACATGATTGTTCAGTGACCCTGCATCCCAGTTTTGCAAAGAGAACTGTACAATAACACTGTAGGAGCCGATATAAGAGGTAAAAAACAACTACTCATCAATTTACAAATATCAATTCAACCTACAAGAAGAGTCAACATGAAGATAACAGTCTATGCCCCATGGTTTACTAAAAATAGACGTCTGGATAATTAACATTAAATGCTCTGTTGTCACAGCAGGCAACTAGGAACAGCCTGCCACAGGCCACGCTCCCTCTTCTCAGGCTGGCTGTTACTTACGAGGAGAGCTGAACATTGGTTTGTGATGTAATGTCCAAAACATGAGAGCGAAGCAGGGAGGGAGCAGATCCTGTCACACAAAATTACAAGGGTTATAAAGATAATTGAAGTGCACTGGGCATTTCATATTTATAGTGTATGATTGCAGGAACAGTACAAAAATGTTTTATCATCGAAGAGTACCCCTTTAAACTGAGTGCCTCCATCTTCCCAGTACAGGTCCATACTGGTCAACATAAGGGAGCTATTCCAGCTTTTATAGCTTATGGATGTGCACCAGCCTGGATAATCCCATATTCCTTCACTAACAACTCCAGGTCTGGCAAACAATAAGACTAGTTGTTAAACGGATTGTCCACTACTAGGACAAACACTTCTCAATTCTCATGTTTGGCCCCATTAAAATAAAAACATCTAGAGTGGGGGAAAGTATTTGATCCCTTGCTTTGCTGATTTTGTAAGTTTGCCCACTGTCAAAGATATGAACAGTCTATAATTTTAAGGTTGAGTTAATTTTAACATTCAGAGATAGAATAACAAAAATAAATTCCAGAAAATCACATTATATAAATTATATAAATTTATTTGCATTTTGCACCGAGGAATAAGTATTTGATCCCCTACCAACCATTGTGAGTTCTGGCTCCTACAGACCAGTTAGACATCCTAATCAACTTGTTATCTGTAGTGATGAGTGAGTATGCTCGTTGCTCGGGTTTTCCTGAGCAGGCTGGGGTGATCTCCGAGTATTTGTTAGTGCTCGGAGATTTAGTTTTCATTGCCGCAGCTGCATGTTTTATGGCTGCTAGACAGGCTGAATACATGTAAGGAATGCCTGTTTGTTAGGGCATTCCCACATGTGTTCTGGCTGTCCAGCAGCCGTAAATCATGCAGCTGAGGTGACAAAAACTAAATCTCCAAGTACTAACAAATACTCGGAGATCACCCGATAGTTATCTGCATTAAAGACAGCTTTATAAAAGACCCTTGTCCACAGGCTCAATAAACCAGTCAGACTCTAACCTCTACAACATGGTCAAGACCAAAGAGCTTTCTAAGGATGTCAGGGACAAAATCATAGAGGTGCACAAAGCTGGAATGGGCTACAAAACCACAAGTAAGATGCTGGGTGAGAAGGAGACAACTGTTGGTGCAAGATTCTCTTGAGATTCTATCTTTCAATGTTAAAGTTACCCTACCCCTAGTTAGACCGCACATGGAGTACTGTGTCCAGTTTTGGGCACCGGTGCTCAGGAAGGATATAATGGAACTAGAGAGAGTACAAAGGAGGGCAACAAAATTAATAAAGGGGATGGGAGAACTACAATACCCAGATAGATTAGCGAAATTAGGATTATTTAGTCTAGAAAAAAGACGACTGAGGGGTGATCTAATAACCATGTATAAGTATATAAGGGGACAATACAAATATCTCGCTGAGGATCTGTTTATACCAAGGAAGGTGACGGGCACAAGGGGGCATTCTTTGCGTCTGGAGGAGAGAAGGTTTTTCCACCAACATAGAAGAGGATTCTTTACTGTTAGGGCAGTGAGAATCTGGAATTGCTTGCCTGAGGAGGTGGTGATGGCAAACACAGTCGAGGGGTTCAAGAGAGGCCTGGATGTCTTCCTGGAGCAGAACAATATTGTATCATACAATTATTAGGTTCTGTAGAAGGACGTAGATCTGGGTATTTATTATGATGGAATATAGGCTGAACTGGATGGACAAATGTCTTTTTTCGGCCTTACTAACTATGTTACTATGTTACCCTTTAGAAATACCCTGGTTTAGGGAAAGAGGGGAAAAAAAAAAAAAAAAAAAAAAAAAAAAAAAAAAAAAAAAAGAGACAAGTGCGGCGCTTCCTCTGAGCGTAATACGTTTTTACCAACAAGTTAAAAACATTTCTTTTATTTGTAGTTATGCTCACCTTCTATCGGTAAGAAATGCACGTTGAGATTCTCAAGGAATCAATTCTTTAGGCAACTCTTCTTCGTATGTTGTATAATCCAATAAGGTGTGCAGCTCACTTTGGAGAACTATGTGTTGATCCTGCTTCAGATCCACATAGGTGGCAATTTCAAAGAGAAAAAAAAAAAAAAAAAACTCCAAGTAAATGTGGCGCTAAGCACCTACGGATTTTTTTAAATTCATCCACTTCAAGTGAAAAATGTTAAAAAATTCATTTATTTTCTCAAAATAAAATATATTTGTAAATTTTTTTAAAAAACAGTACAACGCGTTTCGGCTGCTATTTTTACAGTGCAGCCTTCATCAGGTAGTAAAAAAACAAAAAGAACAAACAATACAATAAGCACTATAAAATGATGTTACAACCTCCAAGTTCTCTTATTTATGAGGGTTCTTAGAAGGGATTAGCAGGGCGGGACCGGGGATCAGGTTCTCCTTTCCTGATGACTAACTACATGGTAGCCTCTAAAGAGACACATTTATCCTATATATATAAAAGAGCAGTTTAGTACTTCTATTCTATCCAAAATGAGCTTTTAGATACATGGTATTACACTGTTACGAACAAACACAACATTAAAAATATAGGTATATACACAATCATAAATATGATTCCTTCCAATACCTCATCAATATATTTAAAAAAAAATATATAAAAAAAAAAAAAAAAAAAAAAAAGGGAATTCTCCCTTTTTTTTCCTTTTTTTTCCCTTCCCCCTTCCTTTTTGTGTTGTTGTATTGACACATGCGCGAACGACTGAGCTATTTATGACAAACCCTTACACATTCTCTACTACATCATTAAGTCCATTTGGATATATAGGTTACAAAGCCTTTATCCAAATGGACTTAATGATGTAGTAGAGAATGTGTAAGGGTTAGAAGTACTAAACTGCTCTTTTATATATATAGGATAAATGTGTCTCTTTAGAGGCTACCATGTAGTTAGTCATCAGGAAAGGAGAACCTGATAATAGCAGCCGAAACGCGTTGTACTGTTTTTTAAAAAAATTTACAAATATATTTTATTTTGAGAAAATAAATGAATTTTTTAACATTTTTCACTTGAAGTGGATGAATTTAAAAAAATCCGTAGGTGCTTAGCGCCACATTTACTTGGAGTTTTTTTTTTTTTTTTTTTTTTTCTCTTTGACTATGTTACCCTTAAAATTATAGACTGTTCATATATTTGTCAGTGGGAAAACTTACAAAATCATCAAGGGTTCAGATACTTTTTTCTCTCATTGCATACTCGTCTCTCATGACGGTTCTTTTCCAGAGGTGTTAGCACTTGCTCGCCCATGGCTCACATGACGTTATGACATCACACGAGCCCTCACCCAATCAGTGCCAGCTTCAATGGCCCTGCCTTTGGATGTATTGAAAATCAACAGGAAATCAGGGCTATGGTTCCTCTCTGACTTCTTCTTGATGTTTGATTTGTCTGTAGGCGGAGACAGTGACGCCATTGCTAATTGGGAGCAGGACTCACGTGACATAACAGCCTCAAGAAAGCCCTGTGAACTCTAGTGCTGACACAGCTGAAACTGCACCTGCACGGGAGGTGAGTATAAGTGTGTTTATTTTAACGGTTTCAAACATGAGGAATTAGAAGGGGTTGTCCAAGTAGTGGATTACCCCTTTAAAAGTCTATTTCACTAGGTGCCCCAGTTTGCCTGCTAGAGGAGAACTGCTGCCACTATTACTTTAAATTGAAGGATTGTACTACCTTCTATGAGTCTGCTCTTCTTTCACCCATCCAATACAGAAAACGCTACTGAGAATATTTTCCTTCTCTGAAGCTGAACTTGAACTAACTGATAAAGCAGTAATTAACGCAGGGGCGGACTTATGATTGGTTCCACCTGTGCAGCCGCACAGGGCCCCAGAGGTAAATGAGCCCATTTCTACCTCCAAAGCAGGTGCAATTTTGCATTTTTAAGAGCCCTTGGACTGCAAAGGGCCCATATATTGTTCTTGCCCAAGGACCCTTTTCTGCCTATGTCCACCAGTGAATTAATGCCTAGCGACCACTTACTCCTCAAACCATGGCCTGACCTTAACCCCTTCATGACCCAGCCTATTTTGACCTTAAAGACCTTGCCGTTTTTTGCAATTCTGACCAGTGTCCCTTTATGAGGTAATAACTCAGGAATGCTTCAACGGATCCTAGCGGTTCTGAGATTGTTTTTTCGTGACATATTGGGCTTCATGCTAGTGGTAAATTTAGGTCAATAAATTCTGCGTTTATTTGTGATAAAAACGGAAATTTGGCGAAAATTTTGAAAATTTTGCAATTTTCACATTTTGAATTTTTATTCTGTTAAACCAGAGAGTTATGTGACACAAAATAGTTAATAAATAACATTTCCCACATGTATACTTTACATCAGCACAATTTTGGAAACAACATTTTTTTGCTAGGAAGTTATAAGGGTTAAAATTTGACCAGCGATTTCTCATTTTTACAATGAAATTTACAAAACCATTTTTTTTAGGGACCACCTCACATTTGAAGTCAGTTTGAGGGTTCTATATGGCTGAAAATACCCAAAAGTGACACCATTCTAAAAAATACACCCCTCAAGGTACTCAAAACCACATTCAAGAAGTTTATTAACCCTTCAGGTACTTCACAGCAGCAGAAGCAACATGGAAGGAAAAAATGAACATTTAACTTTTTAGTCACAAAAATTAACTTTAGCAACAATTTTTTTATTTTCCCAATGGTAAAAGGAGAAACTGAACCATGAAAGTTGTTGTTCAATTTGTCCTGAGTACACTGATACATCATATGTTGGGGTAAACCACTGTTTGGGCGCACGGCAGGGCTTGGAAGGGAAGGAGCGCCATTTGACTTTTTGAATGAAAAATTGGCTCCACTATTTAGCGGACACCATATCACGTTTGGAGAGCCCCCGTGTGCCTAAAAATTGGAGCTCTCCCACAAGTGACCCCATTTTGGAAACTAGACGCCCCAAGGAACCTATCTAGATGCATAGTGAGCACTTTGAACCCCCAGGTGCTTCACAAATTGATCCGTAAAAATGAAAAAGTACTTTTTTTTCACAAAAAAATTCTTTTAGCCTCAATTTTTTCATTTTCACATGGGCAACAGGATAAAATGGATCCTAAAATTTGTTGGGCAATTTCTCCTGAGTACACCAATACCTCACATGTGGGGGTAAACCACTGTTTGGGCACATGGTAAGGCTCGGAAGGGAAGGAGCGCCATTTGACTTTTTGAATGAAAAATTATCTCCATTGTTAGCGGACACCATGTTGCGTTTGGAGAGCCCCTGTGTGCCTAAACATTGGAGCTCCCCCACAAGTGACCCCATTTTGGAAACTAGACGCCCCAAGGAACTTATCTAGATCCATAGTGAGCACTTTGAACCCCCAGGTGCTTCACAAATTGATCCGTAAAAATGAAAAAGTACTTTTTTTTCACAAAAAAATTCTTTTAGCCTCAATTTTTTCATTTTCACATGGCCAACAGGATAAAATGGATCCTAAAATTTGTTGGGCAATTTCTCTTGAGTACACCAATACCTCACATGTGGGGGTAAACCACTGTTTGGGCACATGGTAAGGCTCGGAAGGGAAGGAGCGCCATTTGACTTTTTGAATGAAAAATTATCTCCATTGTTAGCGGACACCATGTTGCGTTTGGAGAGCCCCTGTGTGCCTAAACATTGGAGCTCCCCCACAAGTGACCCCATTTTGGAAACTAGACCCCCCAAGGAACTTATCTAGATGCCTAGTGAGCACTTTAAACCCCCAGGTGCCTCACAGAAGTTTATAACGCAGAGCCATGAAAATAAAAAATAATTTTTCTTTCCTCAAAAATGATTTTTTTAGCCTGGAATTTCCTATTTTGCCAAGGGTAATAGGAGAAATTGGACCCCAAATGTTCTTGTCCAGTTTGTCCTGAGTTTGCTGATACCCCATATGTGGAGGTAAACCACTGTTTGGGCGCACGGCAGGGCTCGGAAGGGAAGGCACGCCACTTGGCTTTTTAAATGGAAAATTAGCTCCAATCATTAGCGGACACCATGTCACGTTTGGAGAGCCCCTGTATGCCTAAACATTGGAGATCCCCCACAAATGACCCCATTTTGGAAACTAGACCCCCAAAGGAACTAATCTAGATTTGTGGTGAGGACTTTGAACCCCCAAGTGCTTCACAGAAGTTTATAACGCAGAGCCATGAAAAAAAAAAATTATTTTCTCAAAAATGATCTTTTAGCCTGCAATTTTTTATTTTCCCAAGGGTAGCAGGAGAAATTTGACCCCAAAAGTTGTTGTCCAGTTTCTCCTGAGTACGCTGATACCCCATATGTGGGGGTAAACCACTGTTTGGGCACATGCCGGGGCTCGGAAGTGAAGTAGTGATGTTTTGAAATGCAGACTTTGATGGAATGCTCTGTGGGCGTCACGTTGCGTTTGCAGAGCCCCTGATGTGGCTAAACAGTAGAAACCCCCCACAAGTGACCCCATTTTGGAAACTAGACCCCTAAAGGAACTTATCTAGATGTGTGGTGAGCACTTTGAACCCCCAAGTGCTTCACAGAAGTTTACAACGCAGAGCCGTGAAAATAAAAAATCATTTTTCTTTCCTCAAAAATGATGTTTTAGCAAGCATTTTTTTATTTTTACAAGGGTAACAGGAGAAATTGGACCCCAGTAATTGTTGCGCAGTTTATCCTGAGTATGCTGGTACCCCATATGTGGGGGTAAACCACTGTTTGGGCACACGTCGGGGCTCGGAATTGAGGGAGCACCATTTGACTTTTTGAATACAAGATTGGCTGGAATCAATGGTGGCGCCATGTTGCGTTTGGAGACCCCTGATGTGCCTAAACAGTGGAAACCCCTCAATTCTAACTCCAACACTAACCCCCCCCCACACCCGTAACCCTAATCCCAACTGTAGCCATAACCCTAATCACAACCCTAACCCCAACCCTAACCCTAAGGCTATGTGCCCACGTTGCGGATTCGTGTGAGATTTTTCAGCATCATTTTTGAAAAATCCGTGGGTAAAAGGCACTGGGTTTTACCTGCGGATTTTCCGCGGATTTCCAGTGGTTTTTGTGCGGATTTCATCTGTGGATTCCGCACGGTATTTTCCGCACCATGGGCACAGCGGATTTGGTTTTCCATAGGTTTACTTGGTACTGTAAACCTGATGGAACACTGCTGCGAATCCGCAGCGGCCAATCCGCTGCGGATCTGCAGCCAAATCCGCACCGTGTGCACATAGCCTAATTCTAAAGGTATGTGCACACGCTGCGGAAAACGCTGCGGATCCGCAGCAGTTTCCCATGAGTTTACAGTTCAATGTATACCTATGGGAAACAAAAATCGCTGTACACATGCTGCAGAAAAACTGCACGGAAACGCAGCGGTTAACATTCCGCAGCATGTCTCTTCTTTCTGCGGATTCCGCAGCGGTTTTACAACTGCTCCAAAAGAAAACCGCAGTTGTAAAACCGCAGTGAAATTCCCAGAAAAAACATGGTAAATCCGCCGTAAATCCGCAGCGGTTTAGCACTGCGGATTTATCAAATCCGCAGTGGAAAAATCCGCAGAGGACCAGAATACGTGTGCACATACCAAAACCCTAACCCTAGCCCTAACCCTAGCCCTAACCCTAGCCCTAACCCTAACCCTAGCCCTAACCCTAACCCTAGCCCTAACCCTAGCCCTAGCCCTAACCCTAGCCCTAACCCTACCCCTAGCCCTAACCCTAGCCCTAACCCTACCCCTAACCCTAACCCTACCCCTAACCCTACCCCTATTCTAACATTAGCGGAAAAAAAAAATTCTATATTTTTTTATCCCTACCTATGGGGGTGACAAAGGGGGGGGGGGGTCATTTATCATTTTTTTATTTTGATCACTGGGATAGATTATATCTCAGTGATCAAAATGCACTTTGAACGAATCTGCCGACCGGCAGATTCGGCGGGCGCACTGCGCATGCGCCCGCCATTTTGGAAGGTGGCGGCGCCCAGGGAGAAGACGGATGGACCCCGGCAGGATCGGTAAGTGTGATGGGGTGGGGGGAGCACGGGGGGGGATCGGAGCATGGGGGGGTGGATCGGAACGCGGGAGGGGTGGAACGGAGCACGGGGGGGTGGAACGGAGCACGGGGGGTGGAACGGAGCACAGGGGGGTGGAACGGAGCACGGGGGGGTGGATCGGAGTACGGGGGGTGATTGGAGCACGGGGGGGTGATTGGAGCACGGGGGTGAGCGGACAAGAGCACAGGGGGGAGCGGAGCACAGGACGGAGGGGAGCGGGGCAGTGTACCGGGCAGATTGGATGGCTGGGGGGCGATCGGTGGGGTGGGGGCACATAAGAATTTCCAGCCATGGCCGATGATATTGCAGCATCGGCCATGGCTGGATTGTAATATTTCACCCGTTATAATAGGTGAAATATTACAAATCGCTCTGATTGGCAGTTTCACTTTCAACAGCCAATCAGAGCCACCGTAGCCACGGGGGGGTGAAGCCACCCCCCCTGGGCTAAACTACCACTCCCCCTGTCCCTGCAGATCGGGTGAAATGGGAGTTAACCCTTTCACCCGATCTGCAGGGACGCGATCTTTCCATTACGCCACATAGGCGTCATGGGTCGGATTGGCACCGACTTTCATGACGCCTACGTGGCGTCATGGGTCGGGAAGTGGTTAAAATTAACTCTGTACATAAGAAAACTATAGCTGGCATGAGAATAAAATAGACATTTATAGGTGCTTCTCACAAAAATAGAATATCATCAAAAAGTTAATATACAGTACAGATCAAAAGTTTGGACACACCTCATTTAAAGATTTTTCTGTATTTTCATGACTATGAAAATTGTACATTCACACAGAAGGCATCAAAACTATGAATTAACACATGTGGAATTATATACTTAATAAAAAAGTGTGAAACAACTGAAATTATGTCTTATATTCTAGGTTATTCAAAGCAGCCCCCTTTTCCTTTGATGACTGCTTTGCACACTCTTGGCATTCTCTTGATGAGCTTCAAGAGGTAGTCACCGGAAATGGTCTTCCAACAATCTTGAAAGAGTTCCCAGAAATGCTTAGCACTTGTTGGCCCTTTTGCCTTCACTCTGCGGTCCAGCTCACCCCAAACCATCTTGATTGGGTTCAGGTCTGGTGACTGTGGAGGCCAGGTCATCTGGCGTAGCACCCCATCACTCTCCTTCTTGGTCAAATAGCCCTTACACAGCCTGGAGGTGTGTTTGGGCTCATTGTCCTGTTGAAAAATAAATGATGGTCCAACTAAATGCAAACCGGAAGGAATAGCATGCTGCTGCAAGATGCTGTGGTAGCCATGCTGGTTCAGTATGCCTTCAATTTTGAATAAATCCCCAACAGTATCACCAGCAAAGCACCCCCACACTATCACACCTCCTCCTCCATGCTTCACGGTGGGACTCAGGCATGTGGAGTCCATCCGCTCACCTTTTCTGAGTCGCACAAAGACATGGTGGTTGGAACCAAAGATCTGAGCTGCTGCTAACCTGCGATTTTTGAGGCTGGTGATGACTAGGATAACCTTACCCTCAGAAGCAGAGGTGACTCTTGGTCTTCTTTTCCTGGGGCGGTCCTCATGTGTGCCAGTTTCTTTGTAGTGCTTGATGGTTTTTTCCACTGCACTTGGGGACACTTTCAAAGTTTGCACAATTTTTCAGACTGATTGACCTTCATTTCATAAAGTAATGATATCCACTCGTTTTTCTTCACTTAGCTGCTTTTTTCTTGCCATAATACAAATTCTAACAGTCTATTCAGTAGGACTATCAGCTGTGTATCCACCAGGCTTCTGCACAACACAACTGATGGTCCCAACCCCATTTATAAGGCAAGAAATCCCACTTATTAAATCTGACATGGCACACCTGTGAAGTGAAAACCATTCCTGGTGACTACCTCTTGAAGCTCATCAAGAGAATGCCAAGAGTGTGCAAGGCAGTCATCAAAGCAAAAGATGGTTACTTTGAAGAACCTAGAATATAAGACATATTTTCAGTTGTTTCACACTTTTTTGTTAAATATATAATTCCACATGTGTTAATTCATAGTTTTGATGCCTTCAGTGTAAATGTAAAATTTTCATAGTCATGAAAATACAGAAAAATCTTTAAATGAGAAGGTGTGTCCAAACTTTTGGTCTGTACTGTATTTCAGTTCTTCGATACAAAAAGAGAAACTCATATATTATATATAGTCATTACAAACAGTGCAATCTATTTCAAGTGTTTATTTCTGTTAATGTTGATTATTATGGCTTACAGCCAATGAAAACCCAAAAGTCATTATCTCAGTAAATTAGAAAAATTAGCAAAAAACACATGCATAGGATTCCTAAGCAGTTCGAAAGGTCCCTTTGTCTGTTTCAGTAGGCCTCACAATCATGGGGAAGACTACTGACTTGACAAATTTCCAGAACTCAGCCATTGACACACTCCACAAGGAAAGTAAATTTTGCATTTCATTTCGATATCAGTGTCCCATAGTCTGGAGGAAGAAGGGAGATGCACGCAATCCAAGCTGCTTGGGTATAATGTGAAGAATCCACAATCAGTGATGGTTTGGGGTGCGATGTCATCTGCTGGTGTAGATCCACTGTGTTTTATCAAAGCCAAAGTCAGCGCAGCCATCTACCAGAAAATTTTAGAGCACGTCAAGCTTCCCTATGCCGATAAGCTTTTTGGCGAAGGAAATGTCATTCTCCAGCAGGATTTGGCACCTGTCCACACTGCCAAAAGTACTAATTCCTGGTATAAAAACAACAATATCACTGTGCTTGATTGGCCAGCAAACTCGCCTGATCTTAACCCCATAGAGAATCTATGAGGAAGTGTCAAGAGGAAGATGAGAGACACCAGACCCAACAATGCACACGAGCTGAAGGCTGCTATCAAAGCAACTTGGGCTTCCATAACGCCTTTGCAGTAACACAGGCTGATCACCTCCATTCCACACCGCATTGATGCAGTAATTGATGCAAAAGGAGCCTCGACCAAGTATTGAGTGCATTTGCTGAACATACATTTCAGTAGGCCAACATTTCAGATTTTAAAATCATTTTTCAAGCTGGTGTTATAAAGTATTTAAATTTACTGAGATAATGACTTTTGGGCTTTTCATTGGCTGTAAGCCATAATCATCAAGATTAACAGAAATAAACACTTGAAATAGATCACTCTGTTTGTAATAACTATATAATATATGAGTTTCACTTTTTGTATTGAAGAAATGATATAAATTAACTTTTTGATGATAATTCTAATATTGTGAGAAGCACCTGAATATGCAAGTCATAAAACCATAAAAGATAATACATAAGAAGTCTTCAGAGAGGGTGTTTGACATCATATCCACCTTTACACATCTACCAAGAGATGGAAGCATCTTCTCTTCTAATACAGAGCAGTATATCTCTTAATTCATGATACCATCAATGAAATGTAGCCCTGTAGGGGTTTTATATGTGTTAAGTAACACCCTTTTATACTCAACTGTCTGCTGGTCACCGTTTTAATGAATAATTAGACTTATCGGTGGTCTCGTGGTTGAATTCTTGTCAATCACAATTTTGTAGTCTAAACTTTAGTTTTGATCGTTAGACTTTCATTAGGGCTTACTCAGATTTGCAACATGGTCACGAACTAAATTGTTGGGAAAATTCCATTTTTGGGTGTGCAAAATAACAAATCTTGTTCTCAAGCATTGGCCTACATTTGTGTATTTTGAAGTATGGAATCCCATAGAAAATGTTGATTCTGAAAGGAAACTAAAGGTGTTCTGTCAAATCTGTTGGGGTCTACTCATTTATGCTGAACACTATGTATATCTTCCCTAAGTCGATGGTCCCTAGCTTGTTCACAAGTGAAAAAGGCACAAAACCTGCCAAGTTTTTTTTTACACATAAGGTCTACATGAGATAAACTCTGACAATAATCTCCTACAACAAAGACAATTTTAAGTATTAGGGTATGTGCACACGTCAGGATTTCTTGCAGAAATTTTCCTGACAAAAACGCAGAAAATCCGCAAAAATAATGAACATGCTCATTTTATTACCGCGATGCGTTTTTTTCGTGGAAAAAAACGCATCCATGTGCACAAAACATGCAGAATGCATTATAAATGATAGAATGCATAATGTATGTGTTTTTAATTAGCTTTTATAGCGTTTTTAGCGTGAAAAAATGCAAAAAAAACACGAAAAAAACCTGAACGTGTGCACATGGCCTTAAGCTGCTCTTGTATTGCAGCCAAGATACAAGCGGATATCACTGTGGAGCCCTGACCTTAGAAACTCAACTCTATCTTAATTGGGTATTATCATCTCAGCCAATTCTCTGTTCATTCTTGGCCTGGAACTGGTGGCTTCCTTACTAGCCAAGTTTGAGGATGCCTGTTCTTCACACATTATTAGATCTCAGAGGGACCACCATCTAACTACAACATATGGCATATCATGTGTTTGAGTTGGTTCACCTCTTTAAGTTTAAACAGAAGAAAATAGGAATGTGGAGCTTGGACCCCACAGGTTTATACACTACGTAGTGGCCGTTCTTAGGTATTGCAGCTCAACCCATGTTGAAGTAAATAGGAGTTGAGTTGAACTACACAAAACCCAACAAGACCAGAATCTTTTCTCTCAGTATTTTCTATCATTTCTGGTCTGTTTAACCCTTTCCTGACATGCTCCATACTAGTATTGCTCTGCGGGAACTGAGTTCTTGCAAACCGCAGTACTAGTACGGTGGCACGATCGCGCGGCCTCACGCTGAGCACCGCGGCGATCGCGTGCATGTGTCAGCTGTATATAACAGCAGACACCCCGCAGCAATGCCTACGATCGGCGCTAGCGCCATTTGTTGACATTTACCCCTCTGATGCCGCTGTCAGTAGTGACAGCGACATAGAGGGGCATCGCGCAGGGACGGGGGCTCCCTGCGCTCTTCCACCAGAACAATACGATGCGATCGCATTATTCTGGTGTTCTGGAAGGAGTCCCCGGATCCAAGATGGCCATGGGGCTCCTTCCGAGTCCTGAAGTGAGGTGGCTAGTCAGTGCCTGCTCAGAGCAGGCGCCGGAAAGCCTCCTGCACTGCCTGTCAGATCGTTGATCTGACACAGTGCTATGCAAAGTGTCAGATCAGCGATCTGATGAAATATAGTGATGTCCCACCCTGGGAAAATGTTAGAAAGTAAAAAACAAAAACAGAATGTTTAAAAAAAAAATCTCCAAATAAAGAAAAAAAAATTCCCAATAAATCCATTTATTTATGCAAATAAAAATAACAATAAAAGTTCACATATTTGATATCGACGCGTCTGTAACGACACTCTCTATAAAACTATCCCACTAGTTAACCCCTTCAGTGAACACCGCAAAAAAATAAATAAAACACGAGGCAAAAAACAACGCTTTATTATCATACCGGCGAGCAAAAAGTGGAATAACACTCGATCAAAAAGACGGATATAAATAAACATGGTACCACTGAAAACGTCATCTTGTCCTGCAAAAAAAAAAAACACCATACAGCATCATCAGCAGAAAAATAAAAAAGTTATAGCTCTCAGAATAAAGCGATGCAAAAACGATTATTTTTTATATAAAATAGTTTTTATTGTGTAAAAGCGCCAAAACATAAAAAAGGATATAAATGAGGTATCACTGTAATCATACTGACTTGACGAATAAAGCTGCTTCATCAATTTTACCACACGTGGAACGGTATAAATGCCCCCCCCCCCCCCCTAAAAGAAATTCAGGAATTGCTGGTTTTTGTTCATTCAACCTCCCAAAAATCGGAATAAAAAGCGATCAAAAAATGTTATGTGCCCGAAACTGGCATCAATAAAAACGTTAACTCGTCTGTTATGGTCCGGTGGTTAGGACAAATAATGGACGAGCTCTGGGACGTGGGAACTCTGCTGACCGCAATCCCTAAACCTATCAAAACACACTAGAAATAGCCGTGGATTGCGCCTAACGCTCCCTATGCAACTCGGCACAGCGTAAGAAACTAGCTAACCCTGAAGATAGAAAAATAAAGCCTACCTTGCCTCAGAGAAATTCCCCAAAGGAAAAGGCAGCCCCCCACATATAATGACTGTGAGTAAAGACGAAAATACAAACACAGAGATTAAATAGATTTAGCAAAGTGAGGCCCGACATACTGAACAGACCGAGGATAGTAAAGGTTACTTTGTGGTCAGCACAAAAACCTCAAAAGACCACGCAGAGAGTGCAGGGAAAAATACCTTCCGCACCGACTCACGGTGCGGGAGGCGCCCCTCTGCGTCCCAGAGCTTCCAGCAAGCAAGGCAATATTGACAAAAGCAAGTTGGACAGAAAAAATAGCAAACAAGCAAAATAGCACAGAGGAACTTAGCTTCTGCTGGAGCAACAGGAACTCAGAACGATCCAGGAGCGAACTAGAGCCATAGTACAACATTGACAGCTGGCATGGGGCAAAGATCTAAGTGGAGTTAAATAGAGCAGCCCACTAACGAATTAGCCTCGTCACCTGTGGAAGGAAACTCAGAAACACCCACAGGCACCAGAGAAAGTCCATGGACAGAACCAGCCGAAGTACCATTCATGACCACAGGAGGGAGCCTGACAACAGAATTCACAACAGTACCTCCCCCTTGAGGAGGGGTCACCGAACCCTCACGAGAGCCCCCAGGCCGACCAGGATGAGCCAAATGAAAGGCACGAACCAGATCGGCCGCATAAACATCAGAGGCAAAAACCCAGGAATTATCCTCCTGACCATAACCCTTCCACTTGACCAAGTACTGGAGTTTCCATCTCGAAATACGAGAATCCAAAATCTTCTCCACCACATACTCCAACTCCCCCTCAACCAACACCGGAGCAGGAGGGTCAACGGATGGAACCACAGGCGCCACGTATCTCCGCAATAATGACCTATGGAACACATTATGGATGGCAAAAGAATCTGGAAGGGCCAAATGAAATGACACAGGATTAATAACCTCGGAAATTTTATACGGACCAATGAAACGAGGCTTAAACTTAGGAGAGGAAACCTTCATAGGAACCTAACGAGACAACAACCAAACTAAATCCCCAACACAAAGTCGGGGACCCACACAGTGCCGTCGGTTAGCGAAACGTTGAGCCTTCTCCTGGGACAATGTCAAATTGTCCACCACATGAGTCCAAATCTGCTGCAACCTATCCACCACAGTATCTACACCAGGACAGTCCGAAGACTCAACCTGCCCTGAAGAGAAACGAGGATGGAAACCAGAATTGCAGAAAAACGGCGAAACCAAAGTAGCCGAGCTGGCCCGATTATTAAGGGCAAACTCAGCCAACGGCAAAAAGGACACCCAATCATCCTGATCAGCAGAAACAAAGCATCTCAGATATGTTTCCAACGTCTGATTAGTTCGTTCGGTTTGGCCATTAGTCTGAGGATGGAAAGCCGAGGAAAAAGACAAATCAATGCCCATCCTAGCACAAAAGGATCGCCAAAACCTCGAAACAAACTGGGAACCTCTGTCCGAAACGATGTTCTCCGAGATGCCATATAAACGAACCACATGCTGGAAAAACAATGGCACCAAATCAGAGGAGGAAGGCAATTTAGACAAGGGTACCAAATGGACCATCTTAGAAAAGCGATCACAAACCACCCAAATGACTGACATCTTTTGAGAGACGGGGAGATCCGAAATAAAATCCATAGAAATATGCGTCCAGGGCCTCTTCGGGACTGGCAAGGGCAAAAGCAACCCACTAGCACGAGAACAGCAGGGCTTAGCCCGAGCACAAGTCCCACAGGACTGCACAAAAGAACGCACATCCCATGACAAAGAAGGCCACCAAAAGGATCTAGCCACCAAATCTCTGGTACCAAAGATTCCAGGATGCCCAGCCAACACCGAACAATGAAGCTCAGAGATAACTCTATTAGTCCATTTATCAGGGACAAACAGTTTCTCTGCTGGGCAACGGTCAGGTTTATCAGCCTGAAATTTTTGCAGCACCCGCTGCAAATCAGGGGAGATGGCAAACAAAATTATCCCCTCTTTGAGAATACCTGTCGGCTCAGAAACACCCGGAGAGTCAGGCACAAAACTCCTTGACAGGGCATCAGCCTTCACATTCTTAGAGCCCGGAAGGTACGAAACCACAAAATCAAAACGGGAGAAAAATAACGCCCATCGAGCCTGTCTCGGATTCAACCGTTTGGCAGACTCAAGATAAGTCAAATTTTTGTGATCTGTCAAGACCACCACGCGATGCTTGGCTCCTTCAAGCCAATGACGCCACTCCTCGAATGCCCACTTCATGGCCAACAACTCTCGATTACCAACATCATAATTGCGCTCAGCAGGCGAAAACTTTCTAGAAAAGAAAGCACATGGCTTCATTCTCGAGCCATCAGAACTTCTTTGCGACAAAACAGCCCCTGCCCCAATCTCCGAGGCATCAACCTCAACCTGAAATGGGAGCGAAACATCTGGCTGGCACAACACAGGGGCAGAAGAAAAATGACGCTTCAATTCCTGAAAAGCATCCACGCCCGCAGAAGACCAATTGACCACATCAACACCCTTCTTGGTCAAATCAGTCAACGGTTTAGCAACACTAGAAAAATTAGCGATGAAGCGACGATAAAAATTAGCAAAGCCCAGTAACTTTTGCAGGCTCTTCACAGATGTCGGCTGAGTCCAATCATGAATGGCCTGGACTTTAACAGGGTCCATCTCGACAGTAGAAGGGGAAAAAATGAACCCCAAAAATGAAACCTTCTGAATTCCAAAGAGACACTTTGACCCCTTCACAAGCAAGGAATTAGCACGAAGGACCTGGAACACCATTCTGACCTGCTTCACATGAGACTCCCAATCATCCAAAAAGACCAAAATATCATCCAAATACACAATCAGGAATTTATCCAGGTACTCTCGGAAGATGTCATGCATAAAAGACTGAAACACTGATGGAGCATTGGAAAGCCTGAATGGCATCACAAGGTACTCAAAATGGCCCTCGAGCGTATTAAATGCTGTTTTCCATTCATCGCCCCGTTTAATACGCACAAGATTATACGCCCCTCGAAGGTCTATCTTGGTAAACTAACTAGCCCCTTTAATACGAGCAAACAAGTCGGACAGCAACGGCAAATGATACTGAAATTTGACTGTAATTTTATTAAGAAGGCGGTAATCAATACAAGGTCTCAAAGAACCATCCTTCTTGGCCACAAAAAAGAACCCTGCTCCCAACGGTGATGACGATGGGCGAATATGGCCTTTCTCCATATAACTCCGCATAGCGGCGTGTTCTGGCACAGATAAATTGAACAATCGGCCCTTAGGAAACTTACTACCAGGAATCAAATTAATTGCACAATCGCAATCCCTATGAGGAGGTAGGGCACTGGCTTTGGGCTCATCAAATACATCCTGATAATCCGACAAAAACTCCGGAACTTCAGAAGGAGTAGAAGACGAAATTGACAAAAATGGAACATCACCATGTACCCCCTGGCAACCCCAGCTGGACACAGACATAGATTTCCAGTCCAATACTGGATTATGAACCTGTAGCCATGGTAACTAGGGTTGAGCGAAACGGGTCGAACATTTTCAAAAGTCGCCGACTTTTGGCGAAGTCGAGTTTCATGAAACCAGATCCGACCCCTGTGCGTGGTCGGCCATGCGGTACGCGACTTTCGCGCCAAAGTCGCGTTTCAATTACGCGAAAAGCGCCATTTCTCAGCCAATGAAGGTAAACGCAGAGTGTGGGCAGCGTGATGACATAGGTCCTGGTCCCCACCATCTTAGAGAAGGGTATTGCAGTGATTGGCTTGCTGTCCGCGGCGTCACAGGGGCTATAAAGGGGCGTTCCCGCCGACCGCCATCTTACTGCTGCTGATCTGAGCTTAGGGAGAGGTTGCTGCCGCTTCGTCAGAAGCAGGGATAGCGTTAGGCAGGGTCCATTAACCACAAAACCGCTTGTGCTGTAGCGATTTCCACTGCCCAACACCACCTTCGGTGTGCAGGGACAGTGGAAGCTCCTTTTTTTTTTTTTTTTTTCCTCAGCGCTGTAGCTCATTGGTCTGCCCTAGAAGGCTCCCTGATAGCTGCATTGCTGTGTGTACGCCGCTGTGCAAACCAACTGCTTTTTTCAAAGCACAAATCCTCTTGTTCCTTCCTTTCTGCACAGCTATCTTGTTTGTTTGTCCACACTTTTTATTTAATTTGTGCATCAGTCCACTCCTTATTGCTGCCTGCCATACCTGGCTGAGATTACTGCAGGGAGATAGTAATTGAAGGACAGTTCCTTTTTTTTTTTTTTTTTTTTTTTGTGGGAGATTAAGATTGGCATTTCTGCTAGAGTGCCATCCCTGTCAGTGTCATCTCTCACTCAGTGGGCCATAGAAAGCCTATTTATTTTTTAGCTTGATTTGGGTTCCAAAATCTACCTGAAAAAATCACAACATCAATCAGTGGGAGAAAAATATTGGCCTCAGGGCTTGTGTGCCACTCCTGACTCCTGTGTGTGCCATCTCTCACTCAGTGGGCCATAGAAAGCCTATTAATTTTTTTGCTTGATTTGGGTTCTAAATTCTACCTGAAAAAATCACTAAATCAATCAGTGGGAGATTAATATTGGCCTTTGGGCTTGTGTGCCAGTCCTAAGCGTGCCATCTCTCTCTCTCAGATAGTGGGCCATAGAAAGCCTATTTATTATTTTTTTTATTGGGTTTATAAATTTTCCCTGGAAAAAAAAAAAAGTGGGAGATTAATATTGGCCTCTGGGCTTGTGTGCAAGTCCTGAGCGTGCCATCTCTCTCACAAATAGTGGGCCATAGAAAGCCTATTAATTTTTTTGCTTGATTTGGGTTCCAAAATCTACCTGAAAAAATCACTAAATCAATCAGTGGTAGATAAATATTGGCCTCTGGGCTTGTGTGCCACTCCTGACTCCTGTGTGTGCCATCTCTCACTCAGTGGGCCATAGAAAGCCTATTTATTTTTTAGCTTGATTTGGGTTCCAAAATCTACCTGAAAAAATCACAACATCAATCAGTGGGAGAAAAATATTGGCCTCAGGGCTTGTGTGCCACTCCTGACTCCTGTGTGTGCCATCTCTCACTCAGTGGGCCATAGAAAGCCTATTTCTTTTTTTGGTTGATTTGGGTTCATAATTCTACCTGAAAAAATCAATAAATCAATCAGTGGGAGATTAATATTGGCCTTTGGGCTTGTGTACCAGTCCTAAGCGTGCCATCTCTCTCTCTCAGATAGTGGGCCATAGAAAGATTTTTTATTATTTTTTTTATTGGGTTTATAAATTTTCCCTGAAAAAAAAAAAAAAGTGGGAGATTAATATTGGCCTCTGGGCTTGTGTGCCAGTCCTGAGCGTGCCATCTCTCTCACAAATAGTGGGCCATAGAAAGCCTATTAATTTTTTTGCTTGATTTGGGTTCCAAAATCTACCTGAAAAAATCACTAAATCAATCAGTGGTAGATAAATATTGGTCTCTGGGCTTGTGTGCCACTCCTGACTCCTGTGTGCGTCCTCTCTCACTCAGTGGGCCCTACAAAGCCTATTTTTTTTTATTTGTTTTCTAAATTCTCCCTGAAAAAATCATTTTATTTTATTTGGTTTCTAAATTATTCCTGAAAAAAATCATTTTTTTTGTATTTTTTTTTCTCTAAAGTCTCCCTGAAAAAAAAAAAAAAAAAAAATCTGTGGGAGATTCATATTGCCCTTTCTGCTTGTGTGCCAGTCTTGACTCCTGGGTGTGCCATCTCTCTCTCTCTCCCCAATTGTGGGCCATAGAAAGCCTATTAATTTTTTTGCTTGATTTGGGTTCCAAAATCTACCTGAAAAAATCACTAAATCAATCAGTGGGAGATTAATATTGGCCTCTGGGCTTGTGTGCCACTCCTAACTCCTGTGTGCGTCATCTGTCACTCAGTGGGCCCTAGAAAGCCTATTTTTTGTTTTATTTGTTTTCTAAATTCTCCCTGAAAAAATCATTTTATTTTATTTGGTTTCTAAATTATTCCTGGAAAAATCATTTTTTTTGTATTTTTTTTTCTATAAAGTCTCCCTGAAAAAAAAAAAAAAATCTGTGGGAGATTCATATTGCCCTTTCTGGTTGTGTGCCAGTCTTGACTCCTGGGTGCGCCATCTCTCTCTCTCCCCCCAATTGTGGGCCATAGAAAGCCTATTAATTTTTTTGCTTGATTTGGGTTCCAAAATCTACCTGAAAAAATCACTAAATCAATCAGTGGGAGATAAATATTGGCCTCTGGGCTTGTGTGCCACTCCTGACTCCTGTGTGCGTCCTCTCTCACTCAGTGGGCCCTACAAAGCCTTTTTTTTTTTTGTTTTCTAAATTCTCCCTGAAACAATCATTTCATTTTATTTGGTTTATAAATTCTTCCGTAAAAAATAATTTTTTTTTATTATTTTTCTTTTTCTGAAGTCTCCCTTTTAAAAAAAACAAACACAAATCAGTGGGAGATAAATATTTACATTTGCGCTTCATTGACAGTCCTGCGTGTGTGCCATCTCATTTGTTGCCAACAACAACAGAGTGTGTAACATTGTGGCTGATTTTCGTTGTGGTCTCACCCACCTGTAAAGGGGTAGCTAAATCATACTGAAGTTATAGCTCACCGTGTAAGTTGTGTGACAGCAACAAATACCGTTCGTTTGGTAACGTTTTTAAAACAATGAGGAAGTCTGGTGGAAGAGGTCGTGGCCGGGGACGTTCATTGTCAGCTGGTAATGAGGGTAGTGGTAGTGGTGGAGCATCAGGTGGTCGTGGGAAAAAAAATATTGCACCTAAGTCTGGAGCTGTGGAGCCCGGTTCGTCGTCTGGCTACACAAGGCCTCGAACCCTCCCTTTTCTGGGAGTAGGAAAACTGCTTTTAAAGCCGGAGCATCAAGAGCAAGTTTTGGCTTATCTTGCTGACTCAGCCTCTAGCTCTTTTGCCTCCTCTCGTGAAACTGGTAAAAGTAAAAGCAGCGCGTCGTTAGTGGATGTTCACGGTCAGGGACAAGTCGCTTCCTTGTCCTCTTCAGCAAAAACAACAACAGAGAAGAATGCAGCAGGCGACACAACGGGTTACTCCATGGAGCTCTTTACACATACCGTCCCTGGCTTAGAAAGTGAAGCAGTTAACAGTCCATGCCCATTACAAGTTGAATCTGACATGGAGTGCACTGATGCACAGCCACAGCCAGACTACTATGCTGGTCCCTTGACTCAGACCACAACATTGCCCTCGCAGGGTGCTGATCAAGAATCAGACCCTGATGAGACTATGTTGCCCCATCACGAACGCTATACCACCGACCGACACAGTGACACAGACGAAGTTGCACACGAGCTACAAGAAGAGGTAATAGATGACCCAGTTCTTGACCCCGATTGGCAGCCATTGGGGGAACAGGGTGCAGGCGGCAGCAGTTCTGAAGCGGAGGATGAGGGGCCGCAGCAGGCATCAACATCGCAACAGGTTCCATCTGCCGGGCCCGTATCTTGGCCAAAACGCGTGGCAAAGTCAAAACCTGTTGGAGGACAGCGTGGCCATCCGGTTAAAGCTCAGTCTGCAATGCCTGAAAAGGTATCCGATGCTAGAAAGAGTGCAGTCTGGCATTTTTTTAAACAACATCCAATTGATTAGCACAAAGTAATCTGTCAAAAATGTTCAACTACCTTAAGCAGAGGGCAGAATCTGAAAAGTCTCAATACAAGTTGCATGCATAGACATTTAACCACCATGCATTTGCAAGCTTGGACTAAGTACCAAACGTCCCTTAAGGTTGTAGCACCCTCGGCCAATGAAGCTAGTCATCAACGCAACATCCCTTCCGGCAGTGTAGGGCCACCATTTTCTGCACCACCTGCAGTATCTGTGCAGGTTTCTTTGCCAGGCCAAAGCAGTCAGGGTCAGGGAATCTCCAGTTTCGTAGTAGGAAACACTGCATCTAGGGCACCGGCGGCAACAATACCATCTCCCACCGTCTCTCAGTCTGCCATGTCCACCGGCACCCCCACTAGTTCCCCGATCTCCAGCTCTCCAGTCCAGCTCACCCTACATGAGACTATGGTTAGAAAAAGGAAGTACTTAGCCTCGCATCCGCGTACACAGGGTTTGAACGCCCACATAGCTAGACTAATCTCGTTAGAGATGATGCCCTACCGGTTAGTTGAAAGCGAAGCTTTCAAAGACCTGATGGACTACGCTGTACCACGCTACGAGCTACCCAGTCGACACTTTTTTTCCAGAAAAGCCATCCCAGCCCTCCACCAGCATGTTAAAGAGCGCATCGTCCATGCACTCAGGCAATCTGTGAGCACAAAGGTGCACCTGACAACAGATGCATGGACGAGTAGGCATGGCCAGGGACGTTACGTGTCCATCACGGCACACTGGGTAAATGTGGTGGATTCAGGGTCCACAGGGGACAGCAAGTTTGGGACAGTTCTGCCTAGCCCACGGTCTAGGAAACAGTTGGCTGTAGCCGTTCGCACCCCCTCCTCCTCCTCCTCCTCGTCCTCCTGCAGAAGCGAGAGCTCGTCCACAGACCGCAGTCGCACAACCACTCCATCCGCAGCTGCCACTGTTGCACACCAGGTCTCCCATTATGGGGCAGCTACTGGCAAACGTCAGCAGGCTGTATTGGCTATGAAGTGTTTGGGCGACAACAGACACACCGCGGAAGTTCTGTCCGAGTTCTTGCAGCAAGAAACGCAGTCGTGGATGGGCACTGTAGATCTTGAGGCAGGCAAGGTAGTGAGTGATAACGGAAGGAATTTCATGGCTGCCATCTCCCTTTCCCAACTGAAACACATTCCTTGCCTGGCTCACACCTTAAACCTGGTGGTGCAGTGCTTCCTGAAAAGTTATCCGGGGTTATCCGACCTGCTCCTCAAAGTGCGTGGACTTTGCGCACATATCCGCCGTTCGCCTGTACACTCCAGCCGTATGCAGACCTATCAGCGTTCTTTGAACATTCCCCAGCATCGCCTAATCATTGACGTTGCAACAAGGTGGAACTCAACACTGCACATGCTTCAGAGACTGTGCGAACAGAGGCGGGCTGTTATGTTTTTGTGGGAGGATACACATACACGGGCAGGCAGTAGGATGGCAGACATGGAGTTGTCAGGTGTGCAGTGGTCGAAGATTCAAGACATGTGTCAAGTCCTTCAGTGTTTTGAGGAATGCACACGGCTGGTTAGTGCAGACAACGCCATAATAAGCATGAGCATCCCCCTAATGTGTCTGCTGATGCAAAGTTTGACGCACATAAAGGATCAGGCGTCTGCACCAGAGGAAGAGGAAAGCCTTGATGACAGTCAGCCATTGTCTGGTCAGGGCAGTGTACAGGACGAGGTAGCGGGCGAAGAGGAGGTGGAGGATGAGGAGGATGATGGGGATGAGTATATTTTTAATGAGGAAGCTTTCCCGGGGTCACTGGAAATTGGTGGCGTGGCAAGGCCGGGTTCTGGTATTTTGAAGGACACAAGTGACGTAGATTTGCCTGCAACTGCCCCTCAACCAAGCACAACCGCAGATTTGACAACTGGAACTTTGGCCCACATGGCGGATTATGCCTTGCGTATCCTCAAAAGGGACACACGCATTACAAAAATGATGAACGATGACGATTACTGGTTGGCCTGCCTCCTTGATCCTCGCTATAAAGGCAAATTGCAAAATATTATGCCACATGAGAACTTGGAACTAATATTAGCAACAAAACAATCAACTCTTGTTGACCGTTTGCTTCTGGCATTCCCTGCACACAGCGCCCGTGATCGTTCTCACACGAACTTCAGGGGCCAGCAGACCAGAGGTGTTAGAGGGGCAGAAATCAGAAGTGGCGTTGGCCAGAGGGGTTTTCTGACCAGGTTGTGGAGTGATTTTGCTATGACCGCAGACAGGACAGGTACTGCAGCATCAATTCAAAGTGACAGGAGACAACATTTGTCCAGTATGGTTACAAACTATTTTTCATCCCTTATCGACGTTCTCCCTCAACTGTCATTCCCATTTGATTACTGGGCATCCAAATTAGACACCTGGCCAGAATTGGCAGAATATGCATTGCAGGAGCTTGCTTGCCCGCCAGCTAGTGTCCTATCAGAAAGAGTATTCAGTGCTGCAGGTTCAATACTAACTGAAAAAAGGACTCGTCTGGCTACCCAAAATGTAGATGATCTAACCTTCATTAAAATGAACCACAACTGGATTTCGAAATCTTTTGCCCCACCTTGCCCGGCTGACACCTAGCTTTCCTATGAAAAGGTCTTGCCTGTGGACTATTCTGAATGACTTTTCCAATCTCATAATTTTCTGCACCTGATTGTCCAGCATACGACATGTTTACTCCTAACAAAATGGCCAAACTCCCCACACGGGGCCGTGGTATCGCCACTTTGCGCCAGCACCCGTGAGAGTGCTGTTTGTCTGAAGAGGTGGGTGTGCCCGCTTTTGGTCGACGGCACTGCCACTGGGTCCCTCATAGTACAATAAAGTGTCTCTGGCGGTGGTGGTGCGCACCCAACGTCAGACGCACCGTTGTAATATGAGGGGCCCTGGGCCTGTACCGCCGGCCACAAGACAGTTCCCCCCCCAGCTCAAACAGTGCTCTACCACTAGCAAAATTATCTCTCACAGCTTCACCAATGTTTAGTCTATGCGCTGACATCCTTCAATGCCTGGCACTGACAATACCATTGTACATTTTTGTTATGTTAGGCCTTCGAAGCCTGTCTGCGGTCCGTTCTTTCTACAACTACTACACTGACCAGGCCACTGCTGGCCGTGTTCCCCTGGAACCAATTTAAACTTGCCTACAGCCAGCCCAATTTTGTTATGTTAGGCCTTCGAAGCCTGTCTGCCGTCACTCCTTCCACTAGACTTCCACTGACCAGACCACTGTTGCCCGTGTACCCCTGGAACCAATTTTAAATTGCCAACAGCCCAATGTTATTATGTTAGGCCTTTGATGCCTGTCTGCCGTCACTCCTTCCACTAGGCCTCCACTGACCAGACCACTGCTGCCCGTGTACCCCTGGAACCAATTTAAAAGTGCCTACAGCCAGCCCAATTTTGTTATGTTAGGCCTTCGAAGCCTGTCTGCGGTCCGTTCTTTCAACTACTACTACACTGACCAGGCCACTGCTGCCCGTGTTCCCCTGGAACCAATTTTAAATTGCCTACAGGCAGCCCAATTTATGATGTTAGGGCTTCGAAGCCTGTCTGCGGTCCCTCCTTCCACTAGGCCTCCACTGACCTGTCTACTGCTGCCCGTGTTCCCATGGAACCAATTGTAAATTGCCTACAGCCAGCCCATTTTATTATGTTAGGCCTTCGAAGCCTGTCTGCGGTCCCTCCTTCCACTAGGCCTCCACTGACCTGTCTACTGCTGCCCGTGTTCCCATGGAACCAATTGTAAATTGCCTACAGCCAGCCCAATTTATGATGTTAGGGCTTCGAAGCCTGTCTGCGGTTGCCTTTCCTGAGCTTCGATCTTCCGGCTCTCGTTTAGTAGTTGTTGGAAACTACGCTGCATTAGGCCTACAAATTGGGTATGGGGGAAACATTGGCGCATCTGCGGTCCCTCCTTCCTCTAGGCCTCCACTGACCTGTCTACTGCTGCCCGTGTTCCCCTGGAGCCAATTTTAAATTGCCTACAGGCAGCCCAGTTTATGATGTTAGGGCTTCGAAGCCTGTCTGCGGTCCCTCCTTCCACTAGGCCTCCACTGACCTGTCTACTGCTGCCCGTGTACCCCTTGAACCAACATCATAAAATAAAAAAATAAGTATTTTGCTTATAAAAAAGAAAATACTGGTGAGATATCAAATGCAGACATTTTAACATTAAAAACAAACACATACAACTAAAATCTGGTACAGTACTAAAAATGGCCACCAGCTACAATAACTTTCTCCTGCAAGTAGTTAACTGAAAGGTTTTTTAAATTGAAAACACAGATATGGCATCCACCGAGTGTTGTCCTGTCGCGTCTTCTTTATATTATTGCCAAGAAGATGCAAAACAATGAAAATAATAAAATCATTAATTACCAAAATAATAGAGTAAGTCAAAACCACATTGCAAATAAACATTCATTACAAATAAAGAAGCAGGGCGCGTCCGAGGGTGAGTATATACCTAATAAGAATATAATCACCCTCGGATGCGCCCGGCTTCTTTCCGACAGCCTTCCTTCCTAAGAATCAGCCCTTCCGTGGTGTAGAGAGAGGGTGTGTTACACTCCAAGGTGTTCCCCAGGTTGCCTTTCCTGAGCTTCGATCTTCATGCTCTCGTTTAGTAGTTTTCGGAAAGTAGGCTGCATTAGGCCTACAAATTGGGTATGGGGTGGAGAGAGATGGTGTGTTACACTCCAAGGTGTTCCCCAGGTTTCCTTGCCATTGCTTCGGTCTTCCGACTCTCGTTTAGTAGTTGTAGAAAAGTACACTGCATTAGGCCTACAAAATGGGTATGGGATGGAGAGAGATGGTGTGTTACACTCCAAGGTGTTCCCCAGGTTGCCTTTCCTGAGCTTCTATCTTCAGGCTCTCATTAAATTGTGGTTAAATGGAACAACTGCATTTGGCGTACTAGTTGGTTTGGGGCCTACTATCGGTGTCTGCCACTCCTTGCTGTTCTCCTGGTTTCCTGTCCTGAAATACCATTTTCAGGCTCTCGTTAAGTAGTTGTTAATGTTAGACTGCATTTGGCCTACTAGTTGGGTTGGGGCCTACTATCGGTGTCTGCCACTCCTTGCTGTTCTCCTCCACTGAACAAAGCTGTGCCGCCTGTTTACTATGGTTGCCAATTTTGAACTGCATTTCGACTACTTACTGATTTGGCCCTACTCTCTGTGTCAGCCTCTCATTCCAGTTGTCCTCCACTGCAATGCCCCCTGGTTATTCCTGTGTTACCAATTTTGAACTGCATTTAGCCCACTTTATTATTTGGGCCTATATCTGTGTTCCCACTTCATCGTGCCCATTGCCCAGCCAGTGATAGATGAGTCTGCTGGTACATTGACCCATAACGCAACATTCCCCGTGCACGCTACACAACAACATTGTGACCCTGCTGAAAGTCAGGTTGCTCTTCCCGCATACCATACCACCTTACACGGGGACAAAGAGGAAGGTGCAGATGAAAGTGCAGGTTCCTTCATCAGGTGGGGGGAGGAATACTAGTTGGCGACGTCACTGGCACAGGGCCTCTCATAGTACGCAAAAGTGTTGCTGCCGGTGGGAGGCGCCCCCGCCGTGCAAACACACCGCTGTACTTTGAGGGGCCCTGTGCCAGTGCCAATGCCAACAAGTGGGCCCCCCCTGCTTGCTCAGGTTCACAGCACTTGCAAAGTTGAAATACTTACCTCTCCCTTTTCCACTGCCGTGACGTGGTCCAGATTTCCTGGGCCCACTAATTACTTGAACCAGCCCTACCCCCCACAACTTTAGCCAAATGACCCCCAATTTCAAATGCCTTCCAATTATTATAAGGTAAATTACGCTTGACAAGCTTCATTAAGAAGAATGGATGGTTTTGACATTAAAATGGGCACTCTAGGTGTTTTCCTGGCCCCCACTCACTGCCGACTATGCTGCCCCATTGACTTGCATTGGGTTTCGTGTTTCGGTCGATCCCGACTTTTCGTCATAATCGGCCGATTTCACTCGACCCGACTTTTGAGATAGTCGGGTTTCGCGAAACCCGGCTCGACTCTAAAAAGGTCAAGGTCGCTCAACTCTAATGGTAACCCTAAAACGACCACATCATGCAGATTATGTAACACCAAAAAACGGATATCCTCCTGATGTGCAGGAGCCATGCACATGGTCAATTGGGTCCAGTACTGAGGCTTATTCTTGGCCAAAGGCGTAGCATCAATTCCTCTCAATGGAATAGGATGCTGCAAGGGCTCCAAGAAAAAACCACAGCGCCTAGCATACTCCAAGTCCATCAAATTCAGGGCAGCGCCTGAATCCACAAATGCCATAACAGAATAGGACGACAAAGAGCAAATTAGAGTAACGGACAAAAGAAATTTAGACTGTACCGTACCAATGGTGGCAGACTTAGCGAACCGCTTAGTGCGCTTACGACAATCGGAGATAGCATGAGTGGAGTCACCACAGTAAAAACACAGCCCATTCTGACGTCTGTGTTCCTGCCATTCAGCTCTAGTCAAAGTCCTATCACACTGCATAGGCTCAGGCCCATGCTCAGATAGTACCGCCAAATGGTGCACAGTTTTACGCTCACGCAAGCGCCGATCGGTCTGAATAGCCAAAGACATAGACTCATTCAGACCAGCAGGCATGGGAAATCCCACCATGACATCTTTAAGGGCTTCAGAGAGACCCTTTCTGAAGATTGCTGCCAGGGCACATTCATTCCACTGAGTGAGCACAGACCACTTTCTAAACTTCTGACAATATATCTCTGCTTCATCCTGACCCTGACATAGAGCCAGCAAGATTTTCTCTGCCTGATCCACTGAATTAGTTTCGTCATAAAGCAATCCGAGCGCCAGGAAAAATGCATCTATATCACGCAATGCCGGATCTCTTGGCGCAAGGGAAAATGCCCAGTCTTGAGGGTCGCCACGTAACAAGGAAATAATGATCCTTACTTGTTGAACAGAATCACCTGAGGAGCGAGGTTTCAAAGCCAGAAACAATTTACAATTATTTTTGAAATTCAAGAACTTAGATCTATCACCAAAAAATAAATCAGGAATTGGAATCCTAGGCTCTGACATCGGATTCTGAACCACAAAATCTTGAATGTTTTGTACCCTTGTAGTGAGATTATCCTTGAATGTCCATGTCTACACCCGTGTTCTGAACCACCCAAAGGTAAAGGGGAAAAGTGAGACAGAACACGCTGCAAAGAAAAAAAAAATGGTCTCAGAGCTTCACTTATCCCTCTATTGAGATGCATCAATACTTTTGGCCAGCTGTACTGTTATGATCCGGTGGTTAGGACAAATAATGGACGAGCTCTGGGACGTGGGAACTCTGCTGACCGCAATCCCTAAACCTATCAAAGCACACTAGAAATAGCCGTGGATTGCGCCTAACGCTCCCTATGCAACTCGGCACAGCCTAAGAAACTAGCTAAGCCTGAAGATAGAAAAATAAAGCCTACCTTGCCTCAGAGAAATTCCCCAAAGGAAAAGGCAGCCCCCCACATATAATGACTGTGAGTAAAGATGAAAATACAAACACAGAGATTAAATAGATTTAGCAAAGTGAGGCCCGACATACTGAACAGACCGAGGATAGTAAAGGTTACTTTGCGGTCAGCACAAAAACCTACAAAAGACCACGCAGAGAGTGCAGGGAAAAATACCTTCCGCACCGACTCACGGTGCGGGAGGTGCCCCTCTGCGTCCCAGAGCTTCCAGCAAGCAATGCAATATTGACAAAAGCAAGCTGGACAGAAAAAATAGCAAACAAGCAAAATAGCACAGAGGAACTTAGCTTCTGCTGGAGCAACAGGAACTCAGAACGATCCAGGAGCGAACTAGAGCCATAGTACAACATTGACAGCTGGCATGGGCAAAGATCTAAGTGGAGTTAAATAGAGCAGCCCACTAACGAATTAGCCTCGTCACCTGTGGAAGGAAACTCAGAAACACCCACAGGCACCAGAGAAAGTCCATGGACAGAACCAGCCGAAGTACCATTCATGACCACAGGAGGGAGCCTGACAACAGAATTCACAACACTAGTCCCACAAAAAACCAGACCTCATATGACTCTTTGGGCCAAAATATTGATAAATTATAGCTCTCAAAATGTGTTGATGCAAAAACTATTTTTTGCAATAAAAAACGTCTTTTAGTGTGTGACGGCTGCCAATCATAAAAATCCGCCAAAAAATGCTATAAAAGTGAATCAAACCTCACTTCATCACCCCCCTAGTTAGGGAAAAATAATAAAATTTAAAAAAATGTATTTATTTCCATTTTCCCATTAGGTTTAGGGCTAGGGTTAGGGTTAGTGTTATGATCTGGTGGCCTAGGAGCAGCATGAGACGTACTCTGGAGAAGGTGATACCTGTACTGACCGCAAACCCTGAACTTAGCAGCGCAACTAGAAGTAGCCGTGGGGAGTTCCTAACACTCCCTAGACCCCTTGACACAGCCTAAGAACTAACTTCCCCTAAAGACAGAAACGGGAAAACTATCTTGCCTCAGAGAAAATCCCCAAAGGATAGACAGCCCCCCACAAATATTGACTGTGAGAGGAGAGGGAAATAACATACGCAGACATGAAATCAGGATTTAGCATAGGAGGCCATTCTAGCTAAAAAGAAAGAATAGGACAGAGTACTATGCGGTCAGTATTAAAACACTAGAAAATATCCACCACAGAAAATACAAATCGCCACATCTGACTAAAGACATGGAGGGCATATCTGCATCTCCAGAGGAAAAGCTAGGCTGCAAAAAATCCTTCACAGACTAAGCTGGACAAGACAAAAACATGAAAATCCACAGAACTATAAGGTCCACATCAGATGGACAACAAAATCAAAGCCAGGACTTATCTTTGTAGAAAAGCACAGCAAACTGGAGAGACCAGCAGGGAAGTGAATCCTTCAAAAACAATGGACAACTGGCACTGACTAAAGGATCCTGCAAAGCTATATACCCCAGTCAGTTTTGCAATTAGTAGATACACCTGTCCACTACTGCAGTCCAGGCACAACTGCATTACCCTCTACAAACACCGGAGGGAGCCCAAAAGCTGAATTCACAACAATCTTCCCTCACGTAATCTCTGGTCCTCCCAAGACCTCCTTCTCTCCTCCACACTTATTCGCTCCTCATCTAACTGCCTCCAAGACTTCTCCCAAATATCCCCCATCCTCTGGAATTCTTTGCCCCAACACGTCTGACTATCAACCACATTCGGATCCTTCAGACGGAACCTGAAAATCCATCTCTTCAGGAAAGCCTGCAGCCTGCACTGACCCCACTGCCGCCTCATCACTACCGAAGCTACCGCCTCACCAACACCGGAGCTCCTGCAACCCCCAACCTACTGTCTCCTTCCCCATAATCCTGTAGAATGTAAGCCCGCAAGGGCAGGGTCCTCGCCCTTCTGTATCAGTCTGTCATTGTTAGTTTGTTTACTGTAAGTGATATCTGTAACTTGTATGTAACCCCTTCTCATGTAAAGCACCATGGAATCAATGGTGCTATATAAATAAATAATAATAATAATATTATTATTTATTATTATTATTTATTATTATAACGCCATTTATTCCATGGCGCTTTACATGTGAGATAACAATATTGTCTGTACAAGTCCCCTCTAAAATGTGAAGTGCCGCGGAATATGTTAGTGCTATAGAAATAATTATTATTATTATGTTAATCTTTAAATCTTTCTTTGTCATGTCAAACACATTTTGAATAAGCAGACATTTTATTGCCATGGATCCCTCACTATGTGGGCTTTGTGTATGGACACTTTCTGACTATAAGCGCTCACAAGTTCCTCATATGTTTTATAACAAGGCTTGTAAATCATGTGTAAATAGCTGCTTATCACATTGCAAGTGTAATTGTTCTATGAGCCTTTCGGCATAACGTACGAAACTTAACTATCTTGCTGAGCCATAGGAACCTGCCGCACTTAATGCCAGACCTGTGGCCAACATGTACAGTATATACTGATTGTGCTAATCTACAGAGAACATTATTTATTTATTATTAGACATTTTTATAGCGCCATTTAGTCCATGGCGCTTTACATGTGAAAAGGGGCAAATATAGACAAATACAATTAAACATGAGCAAAAACCAAGGCATACAGGTACATAAGGTGGGAGGACAATGCCCGCGAGGGCTCACAGTCTGCAGGGGATGGGTGAGGATACACTAGGAGAGGGTAGAGCTGGTTGTGTGGCAGTTCAGAAAGTTGAGGATCACTGGAGGCTGGAGGTTTGTCGGAAGAGGTGAGTCTTCAGGTTCTTTTTGAAGGTTTCTAAGGTAGGCGAGAGTCTGATGTGTTGTGGTAGATAGTTCCAGAGTATGGGGGAAGCACGGGAGAAGTCTTGGATGCGGTTGTGGGAAGAAGAGATGAGAGGGGAGTAGAGGAGGAGATCTTGGGAGGATCGCAGGTTGCGTGTAGGTAGGTACTGGGAGACCATGTCACAGATGTATGGAGGAGACAGGTTGTGGATGGCTTTGTATGTCATTGTAAGGGTTTTGAATAGAGTATAATGGTGTGCACTCAGTCAAAAGAGCGAGGTGCCGATGTAGTGGACTATAAAAGTCCTTGACAATAGAAATTTTTAAGTACACCGCACACTCTATAGATTTTTGCTATGCAAAGTATAAGGTTATATTTACAAAACATCAGTAAGGGAGCCTAAATATACAAACAATACAGTGAGTGACCAAAATATAATACACTTTTTGACGTTTTGACTCTCCCGAGTCTTAATCATAAAGTCGCTTGTAGAAATGAACAAATATGTAGCAGTTAGGGAATCCCCAAAGGATTTAAGAGATGCTGTTGCGTGTAGGTAGTGGGATTAGGCAGGTTAGAGAAGAGTCCAGTCAGGTAGAGGACCTGTTAGTCGGCGTGTGTAAGCGGCAATCCTTTGGGGATTCCCTAACTACTACATATTTTTTCCTTTATACAAGCGACTTTTTGATTAAGACTCGGGAGAGTCGAAACGTCAAAAAATGTATTATATTTTGGTCACTCACTGTATTGTTTGTTTATTTAGGCTCCCTTACTGATGTTTTGTAAATAAAACCTTATACTTTGCATAGCAAAAACCTATACAGTGTGCGGTGTACTTACAAATTTCTATTGTAAGGGTTTTGAACTGGAGTCTCTGGGTGATAGGAAGCCAGTGAAGGGCTTGGCATAGGGGAGAGGCTGGGGAATAGTGGGGAGACAGGTAGATTAGTCAAACAGCAGAGTGTAGGATGGATTGGAGTGGTGCTAGAGTGCCAGAGGGGAGGCCAGAGAGTAGGAGGTTGCAGTAGCCAAGGCGGGAGATGATAAGGGCATGCACTAGTGTTTTTGTGGTGTCGTGGTCAAGGAATGCGCGGATCTAGGAGATATTTTTGAGTTTGAGACAGCAGGAGGAGGCAAGGGCTTGGATCTGTGGCTTGAAAGAGAGGGCAGATTCGAGGATCACCCCTAGGCATCGGGTGTGTGGGACTGGGGAAAGTGAGCAGCCATTGACATTGATAGACAGGTCTGGTGGAGGGGTAGAGTGAGATGGGGAAAGATGATGAATTCTGTTTTGTCCATGTTCAGTTTTAGAAAGCGAGCAGAAAAGAAGGCCGAGATAGCAGACAGACAGTGTGGGATTTTGGTGAGTAAGGAGGTGAGGTCAGGTCCGGATAGGTAGATCTCCATGTCATCAGCATAGAGATGATACTGCATACCGTGAGATTCTATGAGCTCTCCCAGGTTGAAGGTTTAGATGGAGAAGAGTAGGGGTCCTAGAACATAGCCTTGATGAACACCGACAGACAAGGGGCGTTGTGAGGATGGGGGAGGGAGACACTGAATGTTCGGTCTGTCAGATATGATGAGATCCAGGATTGGGCCAAGTCTGTGATGCCGAGAGATGAGAGGATCTGCAGCAGAAGGGAGTAGTCTACAGTGTTAAAGGCAGAAGACAGGTCCAGGAGAAGGAGGACAGAGTAGTGTAGCTTGCTTTTGGCAGTTAGTAGGTCATTGGTGACTTTACATAGGGCAGTTTCAGTTGAGTGATGAGGTCAGAAGCAGATTGTAACCGGTCAAAGAGGGAGCAGGAGGAGATGTGGGAGGACAGTTCAAGATGGACATGTTGTTCCAGTAATTTTGAGGCATAAGGGAGAAGAGATATCGGGCGATAGCTAGATACAGAGGATCAGTTGAGGGAAGGCTTTTTGAGGATGGGTGTAATCTTGGCATGTTTGAAGGATGAGAGGAAGACACTTATTGTGAGTGATAGGTTGAAGAGATGTGTTAGGGTTGGGATGAAGAATGTGGTGAGCGTGCAAGTGGTGAAGTGTGATCTTGACAGGAGGGTAGAGAGCTGATTGTAAATGATTGTAAAATATAGCTCTTTTTGTATAATGTGACCAACATACACTGCGAATGCATGAATTCTACTATTGCTATACAAGTAAAAAACATAAGGTGCTTGTTAATGTTTTTTTTTTAATCAAAAAGTGTTTAGGTCACCCATCCACATCAAGGTGTGGCTTTATACTGGAAAAGGTCCCGACTGACCCATTGGGACACCGGTGAAATGCCCGGTGGGCCCCACTCCAGAGAGGAGGAGAAGGAGGAGGAGGAAGAAGAAAAAAAGGATGCGGGCCCTTTAAATCTTCAGGCGGCGCACCCAGGTAAGTGCTGACATCTGGCCCCCTTTCTAATACTCACCTCTCCTCGCTCCGGCGGCAGCTGCACTGTCTTCAGCGCCTTCTGACTCTGCAACGTCTCAGAGCAGAGGGTGCGATGACATCATCACTGCACGTTCAGCCTCTCTTTCCTAAGCGTTGCGGAGCCGAAGAGAAGCTGAGTGTACCAGACCTGCGGTGGGAACGGGATAGGTGAGGATTTTATTTTTTTTTTGCATTGCGCCCATAGTAATGTATGGAGGAGCCAGGGGGGGCATAATGCTGTGTGGAGGAGTGGGGTCTTATAATACTGAATGGAGGACCTGGGGGGGCATAATACTGTGTGGAGGAGTGGGGGGTATAATACTATGGGGAGGAGCTGGGGGGCCCATAATACTGCATGGAGGAGCTGGGGGGCATAATATTGTGTGGAGGAGCTGGGGGGCATAATACTGTGTGGAGGGAGGAGCTGGGGGGCATAATACTGTGTGGAGAAGCTGGGGGGGCGTAATACTGTGTGAAGGAGCAGGAGGCCCATAATACTGCGTGGAGGAGCGGGGGGCCCATAATACAGTGTGGAGGAGTGGGAGGCCAATAATACTGTGTGGAGGAGCAGGAGGCCCATAAGACTGTGTGGAGGAGCGGGGGGACATAACACTGTGTGGAGGAGCAGGGGGGCATAATACTGTATCGGGGAGCGGGGGTCCCATGATACTGTGTGGAAAAGTGGGCTCCCATGATACTGTATGGAGGAGTGGGGGGCATAATACTGTGTGAAGGAGCTGGGGGTCCCATAATGCTGTATGGAGGAGCGGGGGGGCATAATACTGTATGGAGGAGCAGGGGGCATAATACTGTGTGGAGGAGCAGGGGGGCATAACACTGTATGGAGGAGCGGCTGGCATAATACTCTATGGAGGAGCTGGGTCCCATAATAATGTATGGAGGAGCGGGGGCATAATACTGTATGGAGGAGTCGGGGAGGCATAATACTGTATGGAGAAGTGGAAGGGGGCATAATACTGTGTGGAGATACGGGGTCCCATAATACTGTATGGAGGAGCGGGGATGCATAATACTGTACGGAGGAACAGGGTCCCCTAATGCTGTATGGAGGAGCGGGGGGCATAATACTGTGTGGAGGAACGAGGTGACTGAAAGGTCCTCAATTCTAATGAATCTCCTCTCCATTGTTACATCTGTATCAATGTCTCATCTGCTGTCACCGACTGGCACACGATTTTTGTTACAGGCGACTCAAGGCAGCAACGATATGGGTCCATGTCCTCCGGGCATTGTAGTTTTGTCTGGGCTAGGACATCAAGAGTTAATTACTGTCATTGTTTCCTCACTGCTAAGTTAACTGGGCAAGTTACTTAAACCTCTAAAATCCTGCTATTCATTGCCAGTTATAACTTGACTAGCTTCAGTGAACATCTGTGTGTCTTGCTTGTATTCCCAGTGGACATTCCTGATATTGACTTCAGCTCATTATTTTTACTACTCTCCTATCTTACATCCTATCTTACAATTTTGTCCCTGCAACAACCTCCTGGTTCTGACCCAGCAAACAAACCATTCTTCCTGTCAGTCTGCACTACTGGCCAGCAGCCGACTCTGTAGCCCCAACCAAGAGGAACCTATGTAAGTCCAAATTCCTGTACAGGGGTTAAAGAGTGATAACTAGAGCAACAATTGTGATCTAGCAAACAGAGTGATTTGCGCCAAGTCAGTAAATTCTAACCGTTTTAGAGGTGCCAGGCGACTGCTAATAGATCTAAATTACATCCATGTGCCTAAACAGATATCATATAAAATGAGGAAGAGATGGAATTCAGGCTTAGCACTTAATTACAAACTTTCTTGGAAAGATAGGTTGACATTGTGGATAGGGTGGATAAGACATGGCTACAAACCCAAAGATGAAAAATAAAAAAGGGCTTGCACACCAATAGCAAAGGCAAATTTAGGTTTTCCTGCACCCGATACAAAAATTCACTTTGGGGCATTATCCTATACACAGCTTAAATGGTTTAAGTAGACATCATGTGATCGCTCATATGCAATTTACATACTTACATTCTCGTGATGACTAGCTTCTATTCCTGTTTCTCTCAATTCTGAGTGAAAAATTACAGCCCCTGTTTCAAAGAGAAGCAGTAAGGGAAGCTAGTTGGCACATGACCATAAGTATTAAAATCGCATGAGTGATCACGTGATGACTGCTGGAACTGGCAGGCAGTGAGTAGTTTTCACATTAGGATTTGGCATGCTACAATGCTTGCTGAAAATTTGCTTTGGCTCGTAAAACCCCTTTACCCCATATGTCATGGCATACATATATGTAAAGAAAGGTCGCAAACTTCATATAAACAAAGAATGTTGTGATGTTTTTTGTTTTTTTTCCATGGGATAGTGCGGCGCCCCAGGGTCCTGGTCGTCGCAGTGGTATTGCTTTCCTCTCAGGGAGAGTGATGCTACGTTTGGAGGCAAAGAAGGATAACTGCATCCAGGTACCACAAACATGCAGCACAGTTTACACTCCAGGCCACCAGGGGGAGCTTCTGCTCCTATTTTTTAGGTCACTCCCCACATATAGGTAAAACTGGTGACCTGTAGGGAAGGTTAGTCAGTTGCTGGCTGAGCTCCGCTCAGTTAGTTGGTCCTTGGCAGGGGTGGGATCCTGTCAGAGAGCAAAGGAGAAGGACACGGAGCTGTGCATGCCCTCAGAGCTGCAGCTCCCAGAAAGAGACATCGAAGGCGGAATTGTATTGCAGCGAGCGTGCAAATAAGTCATAGCAAAGGAGTGGATATCAGGAGGGGACCAGCCCTACACAGGCTGTCTCCTTCTGAGGTGCAGAATCCCGGTAGCCGGAACACGGAGGGAGTAATGACCTTTATGCATTGCTCCAGAGACCAGCAGGACAGCTAATTTCACGTTACATGTCCGCCCTACACCCAGAGGGCACGGTGGCACCCCTTAGAGGCTTGGGCATGATAGAGTCCCTATAAACCGCCTCAAGCCACCAGTCATACGGTTTTGTCCTATCCTATCCGGGGGACAGAGAGAGAGACATAACATATATAACATCTGCAACAGTTGTGAGGACCTTATGAGAAGCTTAGCAGTAAGGGACTACAACACCGCAGCGCAAAGGAAGGCTACTGATTTCCACCTGGACAAGGTGACTCTGGACTTGCCTCCAAACCGGCCGGACTCTGCCTGCCCTGTGATCTCTTGCCCTGGACTGTGGATGCTGAAGTCTTCAGTAAAGGTAAAGAGACTGCAACCTTGTGTCCTCGTTCTTCACTGCGCCATTCATCATTCGCCATCTACACACCGGGAAGCCCTGGGGATACACTTCACCTGTGGGAAGGTATACCATCTAGCTGCCATAACATCACCCCAACGGACCCGTTAAAGCAGCGTCGGTCACCCTGACCGAATACCACAGGTGGCGTCACGAACACAAGCTTTATCCATTTAAAGACCTTTCCATTTTACACGAACGTCCCAGGGCCATGGACTGGGTCAGCCACCATGACACCCCCTGTGAACCGCAGGACCAAGTACCCTGCTGCACTGACGGGCGATCCACTTGCAGTTTAGATATTATAGTGCATGTTCCTTAACTAATGATTCACCTCCCCATGTGCCCAAGCAGATCTTATATGAATTACGGGACAGATAGTATCCAGGTTTAGAATTTGCACACCCCTGGGTCCTGGTTGTCACAGTGGCATTGCTTTCCTCACAGGGAGAGTGATGTCATGCTTGGAAGCGTGGGAAGATCTTCTTTATCAGGTAAACACAAACATACAACATGTTCACACTCCAGGCCAGAAGGGGGAGCTCTGATCCAGCTTGTGGGTGGCTCCCCTATATGTATATTCAGGTCTGGAAGGAAAGTTAGTCAGTGAGTGCCAGAGAGCAGACTGAGGGAAGTGAGGGGCCGTGCAGCCACGAGGCTATGCAGCTCCTGGATAGAGATAATACAGAAGGAAGAACGCATTGTAGTGAGCGTGGAGGAGAGCAAAGCAAAGGAGAGTAAAGAACTGGGGAGAATAGCTGCAACTGAGCTACCTCCTTGCAGAGCACGGATTCTAGTAGCCAGAAGACCAAGGTTGTGTCGGACTCCAAGAGGCACAGCAGAAACCGGCAGGACAGCTGGATTACATGTCACCTGTCTGCCCTAATACCTGAAAACACAGTGGCTATAGAGCATGGTCGTGATAGAAACCCTGCAAAAAGGCTCAAGCCACCTGATATACGGGTTAGTGCCTCACATTTATGGACGACAGAGAGAACAGTGAGGTCCTTGACAGAAGCCACCTGGTAAAAGGGACTCTGATCTCGCTTCCAAGCTGGCCGGACCCTACCTGTACCTGTAATCCGGAACCCTGGACTGTGGTTGCCTGAAGTCTTCAGCAAACCAGGTAAAGAGACTGCAAACCTATGTCCTCCATTTCCCATACACATGGGAAGAAGGAATCAATATCACCATTATACACTGAATGGGAAACCACTGGGTAAATCTGACAGGGAGAAGGACTTGGGGATCCTAGTTAGACCGGCGTCACACACAGCGTAAAACAATACGGTCCGTATATCACGGCCGTAATACGCTGAAAAGTCCCCAAAATAGTGGTCCGTAGCTCCTCCGTAGGCAGGGTGTGTCAGCGTATTTTGCGCATGGCATCCTCCGTATGTAATCCGTATGGCATCCGTACTGCGTGGTTTTCTCGCAGGCTTGCAAATCCGACATAGGGCAATACAGGGGATCCATGTGTTAAAAAAAATATATATATATATCTATATACTGTCTATATATATATATATATATATATATATATGTCATTAGACACATATATGTATATATATTTTAACTTCAAACAGCGCTAGATAGGTTTAAAGTCAGTAATTCAATTACCGGCTTTTGCTCTCTCCTTCCTAAACCCGACATGATATGAGACATGGTTTACATACAGTAAACCATGTCTTCTCTCCATTTTTTTTGCATATTCCACACTACTAATGTTAGTAGTGTGTATATGCAAAATTTGGCTGTTCTATCTACTAAATTAAAGGGTTAAACGGCGGAAAAAATTGGCGTGGGCTTCCGCGCAATTTTCTCTGCCAGAGTAGTAAAGCCAGTGACTGAGGGCAGATAATAATAGCCTGGAGAGGGTCCACGGTTATTGGCCCCCCCCTGGCTAAAAACACCTGCCCCCAGCCACCCCAGAAAAGGCACATCTGGAAGATGCGCCTATTCTGGCACTTGGCCACTCTCTTCCCATTCCCGTGCAGTGCTGGGATATGGGGTAATGAAGGGTTAATGCCACCTTGCTATTGTAAGGTGACATTAAGCCAAATTAATAATGGTATCAATACAAGAATGAAGGAAAAAACGTGGCAACACTCACCGATCCTGTAAAGCAGATTGTGTCTTTTATTCAAGCGATAGTGAGACCGGGTTCACGGCTCGGGGGAGAAAAACAAACATGAGGTGAGCGGGGAGAGGACAACAGCCGTTTCGCGCCTACATCGGCGCTTCTACGGGTCCACGCTGGAATGGGATAACGCCAGGTGAGATAAGTGCAACAGCACCGCCCCCTATGACGCACATCCCATCCAGCGCAGGCAGAAATCAGGTGCACGTCAGGAGGGTAAGTGAAATTACATGTACTTTAAAAATCAAAATAGACCGACATGAGTGTTGCGATGTTATACATACACCTAGAGTAACAAAATTACCATAAAAAATGAATATAAACTCTATACGATATACAGTCATATTGCAGACAGGACGAGATCATCAGACTTTGCGTTTTTTGTGCCATTCTATAAATGAACAATTTAGGAGGGCTGGTATCATATTCCAATCGCATCTCCTTACTATTATCATTATTATTAAGTCAAAGTAAATTTTAGAGAAAAGAAAAGAAATAATCAAAGCAAGATATTAAAATGCCCAATCATGCTGGTCTAGTTATATGTCTGACCCCAGCTTTATAAAAACACCGACATGTCAATTTTTTTGTTAAGTCCGGCCGGACCTGTCGCTTTTGTTCTCATTATCCATTTAGCCTCGCGCTGTAGCAAAAGCTTTTGCAGGTCGCCTCCTTGTTGTGGTGGAAACACTTTCTCGATCCCTGCAAAAGTCAATACGTTAGAATCTCCTGCATGACAATCTTTAATATGTTGGATAAGCCGGGGAACCCCTTTCCCTGAATGAATGGATCTTTGGTGCTCCCTAAAACGTGTGAATAATTTACGGATTGTCTTGCCTATATAAAATCTCTTGCAGGGACAGAAAATAACGTACACTACGTAATCCGTCCTACAGGTGATTAATTGTTGGACCCGATGTGTACAGGGACCAATGTGTAACACAGGAGCCTGGATATGAAAGCGACAATATCGGCACTGTCCGCATCTATAATTTCCTTTTGGTGTCATTTGTTCTAACCACGTACTTTTACGTTCTGTTATACGATTACGAACTAGAACATCTCTAATCCTTCTCCCCCGTCTGTTGGCAATAAGAGGACCTTCCACAGCAATATCAATCAATTCTTTGTCTCTCTCCAATATGTGCCAATGTTTCCTGATTATAGACCTAATGTCCCTATCCATGGAACTAAATTGGAAACAGAAATTGAAACGTCTGGGAGTAATATTTGTGGAGTCTCTCATTTGTGTACAACTATTAACCCGTCTCATAGCATCTCCTATAATGTCTTCCGGGTACCCTCTATCTCTAAATCTTTGGCAAAGGTCCCTAGATTGATCTTCAAACCCTCTCGCTGTATTATTTACTCTTTTTGTTCTCAATATTTGGCTATATGGCAGTGACCTTTTTACATGATGGGGATGAAAACTATCATGATGTAGTAGTGAATTAATAGCGGTTGGTTTACGATACACCGATGTACATAATTGGACGGGGGAGAAGGATTAGAGATGTTCTAGTTCGTAATTGTATAACACAAGTTTTAGGGAGCACCAAAGATCCATTCATTCAGGGAAAGGGGTTCCCCGGCTCATCCAACATATTAAAGATTGTCATGCAGGAGATTCTAACGTATTGACTTTTGCAGGGATCGAGAAAGTGTTTCCACCACAACAAGGAGGCGACCTGCAAAAGCTTTTGCTACAGCGCGAGGCTAAATGGATAATGAGAACAAAAGCGACAGGTCCGGCCGGACTTAACGAAAAAATTGACATGTCGGTGTTTTTATAAAGCTGGGGTCAGACATATAACTAGACCAGCATGATTGGGCATTTTAATATCTTGCTTTGATTATTTCTTTTCTTTTCTCTAAAATCTACATTGACTTAATAATAATGATAATAGTAAGGAGATGCGATTGGAATATGATACCAGCCCTCCTAAATTGTTCATTTATAGAATGGCACAAAAAACGCAAAGTCTGATGATCTCGTCCTGTCTGCAATATGACTGTATATCGTATAGAGTTTATATTAATTTTTTATGGTAATTTTGTTACTCTAGGTGTATGTATAACATCGCAACACTCATGTCGGTCTATTTTGATTTTAAAGTACATGTAATTTCACTTACCCTCCTGTCGTGCACCTGATTTCTGCCTGCGCTGGATGGGATGTGCGTCATAGGGGGCGGTGCTGTTGCACTTATCTCACCTGGCGTTATCCCATTCCAGCGTGGACCCGTAGAAGCGCCGGTGTAGGCGCGAAACGGCTGTTGTCCTCTCCCCGCTCACCTCATGTTTGTTTTTCTCCCCCGAGCCGTGAACCCGGTCTCACTATCGCTTGAATAAAAGACACAATCTGCTTTACAGGATCGGTGAGTGTTGCCACGTTTTTTCCTTCATTCTTGTATTGATACACTTTGGCTGTGTTTTCCAACGTGAGCACCTCCCTGGACTTTCTGAGCTCAGTAGTTCCTCTAGTGATTCCACTATTGTCTCTTGCTTTTAGGCTGTGCTGCTTTTTCCATTTTCTCAAATTAATAATGGAGAGGCGTCAATTATGACACCTATCCATTATTAATCCAATACTAGGAAAGGGTTAAAAAAAACACAAACACATTATTAAAAATTATTTTAATGAAATAAAAACAAAGGTTGTTGTAATATTTTATTGAACGCCCAATCCAATCACTGAAGACCCTCATTCTGTAACAAAAAAAAAATAATAAACCAACAATATACATACCTTCCGCAGATCTGTAAATCCATCTGAAGGGGTTAAAATATTTTGCAGCAACTAGCTGTGCTAATGCATTGATGCTCATGGCAGCAAAACCCCAGGGAATGAAGGTAAAGTAGGTCAATGACCTATATTTACCTTCATTTGCGGTGAGGCGCCCTCTGCTGGTTGTTCCTAGATCGTGGGAACTTTCCAAGAAAGCTCCCAGGCTCGAGTTCATAAGAGGCGCCCTCTGCTGGTTGTCCTTACAATAGCAAGGTGGCATTAACCCTTCATTACCCCATAGCCCACCGCTACACGGGAATGGGAAGAGAGTGGCCAAGTGCCAGAATAGGCGCATCTTCCAGATGTGCCTTTTCTGGGGTGGCTGGGAGCAGATGTTTTTAGCCGGGGGGGGGGGGCAATAACCGTGGACCCTCTACAGGCTATTAATATCTGCCCTCAGTCACTGGCTTTACTACTCTGGCGGAGAAAATTGCGCGGGAGCCCACGCCAATTTTGTCCGCCATTTAACCCTTTAATTTAGTAGATAGAACGGCCAAATTTTGCATATACACACTACTAACACTAGTAGTGTGGAATATGCAAAAAAAAGGGGGAGAAGACATGGTTTACTGTATGTAAACCATGTCTCAAATCATGTCGGGTTTAAGAAGGAGAAAGCAAAATCCGGTAATTGAATTACCGGCTTTAAACCTATCTAGCGCTGGAAGAAATATTAATATATATACAGTGGGGCAAAAAAGTATTTAGTCAGTCAGCAATAGTGCAAGTTCCACCACTTAAAAAGATGAGAGGCGTCTGTAATTTACATCATAGGTAGACCTCAACTATGGGAGATAAACTGAGAAAAAAAAATCCAGAAAATCACATTGTCTGTTTTTTTATCATTTTTTTTGCATATTATGGTGGAAAATAAGTATTTGGTCAGAAACAAACAATCAAGATTTCTGGCTCTCACAGACCTGTAACTTCTTCTTTAAGAGTCTCCTCTTTCCTCCACTCATTACCTGTAGTAATGGCACCTGATTAAACTTGTTATCAGTATAAAAAGACACCTGTGCACACCCTCAAACAGTCTGACTCCAAACTCCACTATGGTGAAGACCAAAGAGCTGTCAAAGGACACCAGAAACAAAATTGTAGCCCTGCACCAGGCTGGGAAGACTGAATCTGCAATAGCCAACCAGCTTGGAGTGAAGAAATCAACAGTGGGAGCAATAATTAGAAAATGGAAGACATACAAGACCACTGATAATCTCCCTCGATCTGGGGCTGCACGCAAAATCCCACCCCGTGGGGTCAGAATGATCACAAGAACGGTGAGCAAAAATCCCAGAACCACGCGGGGGGACCTAGTGAATGAACTGCAGAGAGCTGGGACCAATGTAACAAGGCCTACCATAAGTAACATACTACGCCACCATGGACTCAGATCCTGCAGTGCCAGACGTGTCCCACTGCTTAAGCCAGTACATGTCCGCGCCCGTCTGAAGTTTGCTAGAGAGCATTTGGATGATCCAGAGGAGTTTTGGGAGAATGTCCTATGGTCTGATGAAACCAAACTGGAACTGTTTGGTAGAAACACAACTTGTGGTGTTTGGAGGAAAAAGAATACTGAGTTGCATCCATCAAACACCATACCTACTGTAAAGCATGGTGGTGGAAACATCATGCTTTGGGGCTGTTTCTCTGCAAAGGGGCCAGGATGACTGATCCGGGTACATGAAAGAATGAATGGGGCCATGTATCGTGAGATTTTGAGTGCAAACCTCCTTCCATCAGCAAGGGCATTGAAGATGAAACGTGGCTGGGTCTTTCAACATGACAATGATCCAAAGCACACCGCCAGGGCAACGAAGGAGTGGCTTCGTAAGAAGCATTTCAAGGTCCTGGAGTGGCCTAGCCAGTCTCCAGATCTCAACCCTATAGAAAACCTTTGGAGGGAGTTGAAAGTCCGTGTTGCCAAGCGAAAAGCCAAAAACATCACTGCTCTAGAGGAGATCTGCATGGAGGAATGGGCCAACATACCAACAACAGTGTGTGGCAACCTTGTGAAGACTTACAGAAAACGTTTGACCTCTGTCATTGCCAACAAAAGATATATTACAAAGTATTGAGATGAAATTTTGTTTCTGACCAAATACTTATTTTCCACCATAATATGCAAATAAAATGTTAAAAAAACAGACAATATGATTTTCTGGATTTTTTTTTCTCAGTATGTCTCCCATAGTTGAGGTCTACCTATGATGTAAATTACAGACGCCTCTCATCTTTTTAAGTGGTGGAACTTGCACTATTGCTGACTGACTAAATACTTTTTTGCCCCACTGTATATGTCTCACTGACATATATATATATACCTATTCTATGTGTACACATTTGTTCTACCTATTCTACTGGAAGCTGTCAGTGTGATTTTACTGTACGCCGCAATGAATTACCGGCTTTTCTCGCTAACACCGCTGCGTATTTCTCGCAAGTCACACTGCTGGTCCGTGTGTGATCCGTATTTTTCAGGCTTCCATAGACTTTCATTGGCGTATTTCTTGCGCAGTACGGTGACAAATGCAGAATGCTGCGATTTTCTACGGCCGTAGAAAGCCGTATAATACGGATCCGTAAAATACGGCAGATAGGAGCAGGGACATAGAGAATACTTGTGCCGTATGTTTTGCGAGTTTTACGGACGTAGTTTCTGCGTTCTTACGTCTGTAAAACTCGCAAGTGTGACGCCGGCCTTAATGATAAACTTACCTGGAGCAGCCAGTGCCAGGCAGCAGCTGCCAAGGCAAACAGGATCATGGGGTGCATTAAAAGAGGTCTGGATACACATGATGAGAGCATTATACTGCCTCTGTACAAATCCCTAGTTAGACCGCACATGGAGTACTGTGTCCAGTTTTAGGCACCGGTGCTCAGGAAGGATATAATGGAACTAGAGAGAGTACAAAGGAGGGCAACAAAATTAATAAAGGGGATGGGAGAACTACAATACCCAGATAGATTAGTGAAATTAGGATTATTTAGTCTAGAAAAAAGACGACTGAGGGGCGATCTAATAACCATGTATAAGTATATAAGGGGACAATACAAATATCTCGCTGAGGATCTGTTTATACCAAGGAAGGTGACGGGCACAAGGGGGCATTCTTTGCGTCTGGAGGAGAGAAGGTTTTTCCACCAACATAGAAGATAATTATTTACTGTTAGGGCAGTGAGAATCTGGAATTGCTTGCCTGAGGAGGTGGTGATGGCGAACTCAGTCGAGGGGTTCAAGAGAGGCCTGGATGTCTTCCTGGAGCAGAACAATATTGTATCATACAATTATTAGGTTCTGTAGAAGGCCGTAGATCAGGGGATTTATTATGATGGAATATAGGCTGAACTGGATGGACAAATGTCTTTTTTCGGCCTTACTAACTGTTACTATGTTACCATGTTACTGCACCACCCACCATCTTCATCTACACACCGGGATCCCAGGGAACCCAACTTCATCTGTGGGAAGTAATACCATCTTATCTGCCATAACATCACCCCAGTGGACCCCTTTAAGCAGCATCGGTCACCTCTGACCGAGAACAACAGGTGGCATCACGAACACAAACTTTATTCATAACTAGACTTTTCCCTTACCATGGGTGCCCAGGGCCATGGACTGGGTCGTTGCTGCCGTGACACATCCGTTTAAGTACCAGACCCGGTATTGAGTACCCCACGGCCCTGGAGGGCGACTCACATATGCTTCTTTGAACTGAGCCTAAGGGTGTAGCTCTTGTGGGCATACTACAAAGAAAACTGAAAAGGCACTGCGCACATATAGTATTAATATAACCCCCCCAATGACCGCCGATATACCTTTTAACTGTGTTAAACATGGATTAACCCCTTCACCCCAAAGCCTGTTTTCACCTAAGTGACAGGGCCAATTTTTACAATTCTGACCACTGTCACTTTATGAGGTCATAACTCTGAAACGCTTCAACGGATCCTGGTGATTCTGACACTGTTTTCTCGTGACATATTGTACTTCATGATAGTGGTAAAACTTCTTCGATACGACTTGCATTTATTTGTGAAAAAAACAAAAATTTGTCGGAAATTATGAAAATTTAGCAATTTTCAAACTTAGTTTTTATGCCCTTAAATTAGAGAGTTATATCACATAATATAGTTAATAAACAACATTTCCCACATGTCTGCTTTACATCAGCACAATTTTGGAAACATAATTTTTTTTGTTAGGACGTTATAAGGGTTAAAAGTTGACCAGCGATTTCTCATTTTTGCAACAAAATTTGCAAAACCATTTTTTTACGGACCACCTCACACTTGAAGTGACTTTGAGGGGTCTATATGACAGAAAATGCCCAAAAGTGACACCATTCTAAAAACTGCACCCCTCAAGGTACTCAAAACCACATTCAAAAAGTTTATTAACCCTTCAGGTGCTTCACAGGAATTTTTTGAATGTTTAAAAAAATTGAACATTTAACTTTTTTTTCACAAAATTTTTACTTCAGGTCCAATTTGTTTCATTTTACCAAGGGTAACAGGAGAAATTGGACCACAAAAGTCGTTGTACAATTTGTCCTGAGTACGCCGATACCCCATATGTGGGGGTAAACCACTGTTTGGGCACATGGCAGAGCTCGGAAGGGAAAGAGCGCCATTTGACTTTTCAATGCAAGATTTGCTGGAATTGAGATCGGAGCCCATGTCACGATTGGAGAGCCCCTGATGTGCCTAAACAGTGGAAACCCCCACAAGTGACACCATTTTGGAAAGTAGACCCCCTAAGGAACTAATCTAGATGTGTGGTGAGCACTTTGAACCTCCAAGTGCTTCACAGAAGTTTATAATGTAGAGCCGTAAAAAAAATTTTATACTAATTTTCACAAAAAATGATCTTTTTGCCCCAAATTTTTTATTTTCCCAAGGGTAAAAGGATAAATTGGACCCCAAAAGTTGTTGTGCAATTTGTCCTGATTACGTCGATACTTCATATATGGGGATAAACCACTGTTTGAGCGCATTGCAGAGCTCGGAAGGGAAGGAGTGCCATTTGACTTTTCAATGCAAAATTGGCTGGAATTGAGATCGGACGCCATGTCGCATTTGGAGAGCCCCTGACGTGCCTTAACAGTGGAAACCCCCAAGTGACCCCATTTTGGAAAGAAGACCCCCTAAGGAACTTATCTAGATGTGTGGTGAGCACTTTTAACCCCCAATTGTTTCACTAAAGTTTAGAATGTAGCATTGTGAAAATTAAAAAATCATTTTTTCTTTCCACAAAATGATGTTTTAGCCCGCAATTTTTTTCCCCAAGGTTAACAGGAGAAATTGGACCACAAATGTTATTGTTCAATTTGTCCTGAGTACGCTGATACCCCACATGTGGGGGGGAACCACCGTTTGAGTGCATGGCAGAGCTCGGAAGGGAAGGAGCGCCATTTGAAATGCAGACTTAGATGGATTGGTCTGCAGGCGTCATGTTGCATTTGCAGAGCCCCTGATGCACCTAAACAGTAGAAACCCCCCACAAGTGACCCCATATTGGAAACTAGACCCCCCCAAGGAACTTATCTAGATGTGTTGTGAGAGCTTTGAACCAACAAGTGTTTCACTACAGTTTATAACGCAGAGCCGTGAAAATAAAAAATATTATTTTTTTCCACGAAAATGATATTTTATCCCCTATGTTTTTATTTTCCCAAGGGTAACAGGACAAATTGGACCCCAAAAGTCGTTGTCCAACTTGTCCTGAGAACGCTGATACCCCATATGTTGGGGGGAACCACTGTTTGGGTGCACGGCAGAGCTCGGAAGGGAAGGAGCGCCATTTGAAATGCAGACTTAGAGGATTGGTCTGCAGGCGTCATGTTGCATTTGCAGAGCCCCTGATGTACCTAAACAGTAGAAACCCCCCACAAGTGACCCCATATTGGAAACTAGACCCCCCAAGGAACTTATCTAGATGTGTTGTGAGAGCTTTGAACCAACAAGTGTTTCACTACAGTTTATAACGCAGAGCTGTGAAAATAAAAAATATTTTTTTTCCACGAAAATGATATTTTATCCCCTACGTTTTTATTTTCCCAAGGGTAACAGGACAAATTGGACCCCAAATGTTGTTGTCCAACTTGTCCTGAGAACGCTGATACCCCATATGTTGGGGGGAACCACTGTTTGGGTGCACGGCAGAGCTCGGAAGGGAAGGAGCGCCATTTGAAATGCAGACTTAGATGGATTGGTCTGCAGGCGTCATGTTGCATTTGCAGAGCCCCTGATGTACCTAAAGAGTAGAAACCCCCCACAAGTGACCCCATATTGGAAACTAGACCCCCCAAAGAACTTATCTAGATGTGTTGTGAGAGCTTTGAACCAACAAGTGTTTCACTACAGTTTATAACGCAGAGCTGTGAAAATAAAAAATATTTTTTTTTCCACGAAAATGATATTTTATCCCCTATGTTTTTATTTTCCCAAGGGTAACAGAACAAATTGGACCCCAAAAGTTGTTGTCCAACTTGTCCTGAGAACGCTGATACCTCATATGTTGGGGGGAACCACTGTTTGGGCACACAGGAGAACTCGGAAGGGAAGGAGCCCTGTTTTACTTTTTCAAAGCAGAATTGGCTGGAATTGAGATCGGACGCCATGTCGCGTTTGGAGAGCCCCTGATGTGCCTAAACAGTGGAAACCCCCAATTATAACTGAAACCCTAACCCCAACCCTAACCCTAGCCCTAACCCTAACCCTAGCCCTAGCCCTAACCCTAGCCCTAACCCTAGCCCTAACCCTAGCCCTAATGGGAAAATGGAAATAAATACATTTTTTTACATTTTATTATTTTTCCCTAACTAAGGGGGTGATGAAGGGGGGTTTGATTTACTTTTATAGCGTTTTTTTGGCGGATTTTTATGATTGGCAGCTGTCACACACTAAAAGACGCTTTTTATTGCAAAAAATAGTTTTTGCATCACCACATTTTGAGAGCTATAATTTATCCATATTTTGGCCAACAGAGTCATATGAGGTCTTGTTTTTTGCGGGACGAGTTGACGTTTTTATTAGTAACATTTTCAGGCAGATGACATTTTTTGATCGCTTTTTATTCCGATTTTTGGGAGGCGGAATGAACAAAAACCAGCAATTCCTGAATTTCTTTTAGGGGGGGCGTTTATACCGTTCCACGTGTGGTAAAATGGATAAAGCAGTTTTATTCTTCAGGTCAGTACGATTACAGCGATACCTCATTTATGTAATTTTTTTTATGTTTTGGCGCATTTACACAATAAAAACTATTTTATATAAAAAAATAATTGTTTTTGCATCGCATTATTCTGAGAGCTATAACTTTTTTATTTTTCTGCTGATGATGCTGTATGGCGGCTTTTTTTTTGCGGGACAAGATGACGTTTTCAGCGGTACCATGGTTATTTATATCCGTCGTTTTGATCGCGTGTTATTCCACTTTTTGTTCGCCTGTATGATAATAAAGCGTTGTTTTTTGCCTTGATTTTTTTTTTGTTTTTTTTTGCGGTGTTCACTGAAGGGGTTAACTAGTGGGATAGTTTTATAGAGCGGGTCGTTACGGACGCGGCGATACCAAATATGTGTACATTTATTGTTTTTTTTTTTTACATAAATAAATGGATTTATTGGGAAATGTGTTTTTTTTTTATTTGGGTTTTTTTTTTTTTTTTTACACATTCTATTTTTTTTTTTTTACTTTCTAACAGTGTCCCAGGGTGGGACATCTCTGTATTAGATCAGATCGTTGATCTGACACTGTGCATAGCACAGTGTCAGATCAACGATCTGACAGGCAGTTTAGGTGGCTTTCTGGCGCCTGCTCTCAGTAGGCGCCGGCTAGCCAGGTCACTTCATGACCCGGAAGGAGTCCGGCGGCCATCTTGGATCCGGGGACTCCTTCCGGGTCACCGGAGCAACGCGATCTTATTGCGTTGCTCCGGTGGGAGAGCGCAGGGAGCCCCCGTCCCTGCGCGATCCCCCTCGATGCCGCTGTCACTACTGACAGCGGCATCAGAGGGGTTAAATGCCCGCGATTGGCGATAGCGCCGATCGTGGGCATTGCTGCGGGGTGTCAGCTGTCATATACAGCTGACACCCGCACCCGATCACCGCGGCGCTCAGCGCGAGACCGCGGTGATCGGTGCGCCGTACTAGTACTGCTGCTGGCACTAATGCAGTGCCGGCAGCGCAGTACTAGTACGGCGCATGTCACGAAGGGGTTAATCTCTGTAGTGTCCAGTTGTATACAGTATATATTTATTCAGAAACAAAGATAACACAGCCTCAACTAGTATTTCTTATAGCTTAGGATCTTAGCATCTTGTCTGTCAGCTTGCAAAGTGAAAGTAAAGAAATATGCTGAAGTTACACACACACACACTGAATGAACAGGAGCTTACTGTTTTGTTTTTATTAACAATGTATTTATGGCAATACAACATTATAACTGGAGACAGAAGCTCTTGTAGTAAATAGTAGTTGTTGCAATATCTAATATATAAAGCTGAATGTGTGTGTGTGTGTGTGTGTGTGTATGTATGTATGTATGTATGTATGTCCGGGATTGGCATCTACACCGTAGCAGCTACAGCCATAAAATTTTGCACAGTCACACGTCTGGATCCCGAGAGCGTCATATGCTATGTTGTGAGGTAAAATTTTAACCCCGCGCTTTCCAATTCACCAAACAATTTTGCCCCTATCTACATAATGGGGAAAAGTGAAAGGAAAAGTGTTGGAGGCAAATTGACAGCTGCCAGATGTGAACAAGGGGGACTTAAAGAGTGAGCGATGGCGCCAAAGAGTATTTACCGTACAGTTGCTAAGGTGGGGCCCCGACATGGGATACTCACCACACACGGGGATATGAACACATACACAAAATGCGCCACAAACTACCACGTGCTTGAACACATATACCGCCCTCAGGACACATTTCACCGCACATACACCAACCTCGCCACATAAAAGTCAAAACACAAAAGTCGCTGCTCAAAACTCGCCACGCGCAAAACTCGCCACATGCAGAAACTAGGCTCACGCAAAACTCGCCACAAGTGCAAAACTCACCTCATGGAAAACTCACCACACGCAAAACTTGCACACGCGGAAAAATTGCCACATGCACAAAAGTTGCAACACATGCAAAAGTTGCCTCACACAAAACTCGCGCATACTCAAAAGGCACCACACATAAAACTCACCACGCGCAAAACTCGCCATGCGCAAAACTTGCTGCACACAACTTGCTACTCTAACCTGTCACATGCAACTCGACACACAAAAACACACAACTCGACACACAAAAAGTTGCTACACGCATGTTGCCACACAAAACTCATCCCACAAAAGTCGCTACATGCATGTCGCCACACGCAACTCAACACACACAACTTGACAAACGAAACTCGCCCTAAAACACACACAAGTCTGGTATTATCCTTCAAAAATAAAAATCTGATTAATAAGCAGACAAACTACAAGAGCAACAACTCTACCATATAGGAAATACAGCAGCTGTCAGTCACATGACCTGTCTATTATGTGCATGTGTGAGCTAATATATACTGCCAGGGGGAGGGCTTCCTGTTGGCTGGGGATTTATCAGGCTGCCAATTTAGCTTACAAATACTGAGGTAAAAATACTGAGCAAATAACGTGTGAACGAGGTCTAATACAGGAGGAGATGACACACAGGTATATACTATATACAGGAGAGATGACATACAGATATGTCATTGGATTCCTGGACCACGGTGTGAATTACTGGTATGATGGACTCCTCGCCAGAGACGGACTACACCTCAACAAACCTGGGAAACACACATTCGCCAGAAGACTCGCTACACTCATCAGGAGGGCGTTAAACTAGAAGAAGAGGGGACGGGAAGAAAAACATTAGACTCGAACAAAGACGACCCAGGAAAACATACTCAGAAAGGAGGTAAGAACATTTCTAAAACAATCCACAGTGAGGAGATTGGAACAAAACAAAATCCTCTAAACTGCATGCTCGCAAACGCCAGAAGCCTGACAAACAAGATGGAAGAACTAGAAGCAGAAATATCTACAGGTAACTTTGACATAGTGGGAATAACCGAGACATGGTTAGATGAAAGCTATGACTGGGCAGTTAACTTACAGGGTTACAGTCTGTTTAGAAAGGATCGTAAAAATCGGAGAGGAGGAGGGGTTTGTCTCTATGTAAAGTCTTGTCTAAAGTCCACTTTAAGGGAGGATATTAGCGAAGGGAATGAGGCTGTCGAGTCCATATGGGTTGAAATTCATGGAGGGAAAAATGGTAACAAAATTCTCATTGGGGTCTGTTACAAACCCCCAAATATAACAGAAAGCATGGAAAGTCTACTTCTAAAGCAGATAGATGAAGCTGCAACCCATAATGAGGTCCTGGTTATGGGGGACTTTAACTACCCGGATATTAACTGGGAAACAGAAACCTGTGAAACCCATAAAGGCAACAGGTTTCTGCTAATAACCAAGAAAAATTATCTTTCACAATTGGTGCAGAATCCAACCAGAGGAGCAGCACTTTTAGACCTAATACTATCTAATAGACCTGACAGAATAACAAATCTGCAGGTGGTTGGGCATTTAGGAAATAGCGACCACAATATTGTGCAGTTTCACCTGTCTTTCACTAAGGGGACTTGTCAGGGAGTCACAAAAACACTGAACTTTAGGAAGGCAAAGTTTGACCAGCTTAGAGATGCCCTTAATCTGGTAGACTGGGACAATATCCTCAGAAATAAGAATACAGATAATAAATGGAAAATGTTTAAGAACATCCTAAATAGGCAGTGTAAGCGGTTTATACCTTGTGGGAATAAAAGGACTAGAAATAGGAAAAACCCAATGTGGCTAAACAAAGAAGTAAGACAGGCAATTAACAGTAAAAAGAAAGCATTTGCACTACTAAAGCAGGATGGCACCATTGAAGCTCTAAAAAACTATAGGGAGAAAAATACTTTATCTAAAAAACTAATTAAAGCTGCCAAAAAGGAAACAGAGAAGCACATTGCTAAGGAGAGTAAAACTAATCCCAAACTGTTCTTCAACTATATCAATAGTAAAAGAATAAAAACTGAAAATGTAGGCCCCTTAAAAAATAGTGAGGAAAGAATGGTTGTAGATGACGAGGAAAAAGCTAACATATTAAACACCTTCTTCTCCACGGTATTCACGGTGGAAAATGAAATGCTAGGTGAAATCCCAAGAAACAATGAAAACCCTATATTAAGGGTCACCAATCTAACCCAAGAAGAGGTGTGAAACCGGCTAAATAAGATTAAAATAGATAAATCTCCGGGTCCGGATGGCATACACCCACGAGTACTAAGAGAACTAAGTAATGTAATAGATAAACCATTATTTCTTATTTTTAGGGACTCTATAGCGACAGGGTCTGTTCCGCAGGACTGGCGCATAGCAAATGTGGTGCCAATATTCAAAAAGGGCTCTAAAAGTGAACCTGGAAATTATAGGCCAGTAAGTCTAACCTCTATTGTTGGTAAAATATTTGAAGGGTTTCTGAGGGATGTTATTCTGGATTATCTCAATGAGAATAACTGTTTAACTCCATATCAGCATGGGTTTATGAGAAATCGCTCCTGTCAAACCAATCTAATCAGTTTTTATGAAGAGGTAAGCTATAGGCTGGACCACGGTGAGTCATTGGACCTGGTATATCTCGATTTTTCCAAAGCGTTTGATACCGTGCCGCACAAGAGGTTGGTACACAAAATGAGAATGCTTGGTCTGGGGGAAAATGTGTGTAAATGGGTTAGTAACTGGCTAAGTGATAGAAAGCAGAGGGTGGTTATAAATGGTATAGCCTCTAACTGGGTCGCTGTGACCAGTGGGGTACCGCAGGGGTCAGTATTGGGACCTGTTCTCTTCAACATATTCATTAATGATCTGGTAGAAGGTTTACACAGTAAAATATCGATATTTGCAGATGATACAAAACTATGTAAAGCAGTTAATACAAGAGAAGATAGTATTCTGCTACAGATGGATCTGGATAAGTTGGAAACTTGGGCTGAAAGGTGGCAGATGAGGTTTAACAATGATAAATGTAAGGTTATACACATGGGAAGAGGGAATCAATATCACCATTACACACTGAACGGGAAACCACTGGGTAAATCTGACAGGGAGAAGGACTTGGGGATCCTAGTTAATGATAAACTTACCTGGAGCAGCCAGTGCCAGGCAGCAGCTGCCAAGGCAAACAGGATCATGGGGTGCATTAAAAGAGGTCTGGATACACATGATGAGAGCATTATACTGCCTCTGTACAAATCCCTAGTTAGACCGCACATGGAGTACTGTGTCCAGTTTTGGGCACCGGTGCTCAGGAAGGATATAATGGAACTAGAGAGAGTACAAAGGAGGGCAACAAAATTAATAAAGGGGATGGGAGAACTACAATACCCAGATAGATTAGCGAAATTAGGATTATTTAGTCTAGAAAAAAGACGACTGAGGGGCGATCTAATAACCATGTATAAGTATATAAGGGGACAATACAAATATCTCGCTGAGGATCTGTTTATACCAAGGAAGGTGACGGGCACAAGGGGGCATTCTTTGCGTCTGGAGAAGAGAAGGTTTTTCCACCAACATAGAAGAGGATTCTTTACTGTTAGGGCAGTGAGAATCTGGAATTGCTTGCCTGAGGAGGTGGTGATGGCAAACTCAGTCGAGGGGTTCAAGAGAGGCCTGGATGTCTTCCTGGAGCAGAACAATATTGTATCATACAATTATTAGGTTCTGTAGAAGGACGTAGATCTGGGTATTTATTATGATGGAATATAGGCTGAACTGGATGGACAAATGTCTTTTTTCGGCCTTACTAACTATGTTACTATGTTACTATGTTAGATATATACTATATACAGGAGAGATGACACACAGGTATATACTATATAGAGGAGGAGATGACATACAGGTACATATATATACAGGAGGAGATGACATACAGGAATATACAGTAGCGTAGCTACTGGGGGGGCAGAGGGGGCCTTCGCCCCGGGCCCGGTCACATGAAGGGGCCCACTGGGAGCCGGCACTGCCACTTCTGTGCTGAGGCACAATACAGCACAGGAGAGCAGCGAAATGTCTGCTCTCCTGCCTGACAGAGATTCTGCATGCTGGTAGGACAGTGGCCAGAGGCAAATCTTCCTCCTGCACTGTATTGTGCTGACCGACCTCAGGAGCTTCTCCCAAGCTGCAGGTTTCTTCCCTCCATGTGCACGCTGGGACTGGCTCAGGGCAGCACGCTGGGTCCTAGTGCCCACCTGCATTTCACTCACTCAGACACTTCCTGGTCCTGCTGCAAACTTTATTGCTAAGTGGGGATACAATAATGATTATTGAAAGGCATGTCATAGTCACTGGGGGGGGGTAAATGTGAGAGGATAGGGTATTGTGGGGGAGCGGGACAGGGCACTGGGTGGTGAATGGGAAAGGATGGGGGTGTTGTGGGGGCTTAGGTGGGGGAGGGTCGACAGGGCACTGGGGGGGTGACTGTGAGAAGATAAGGGTATTGTGAGGGCTGAGGAGGGTGAGGGGCGACGGCACTGGGGGGGCTGATTATTATACAATTTTGTTACGGAATTATATGCACTCCATCACATGTAATAGTTGTTCTCTGGGATGAGGAGGTAGGGGGTTTATTATACTTACCAGCTGGGGTAGCCATGAGCTGCATCACATTTAAAGCATCACTCCAGCATTTTTTGTTATTTCACCGCTGGAGTGGCGCTTTAAGGCTATGTGCACACGTAGGAAAAGTGGTGCAGAATTTTCTGCATAAAATCTGCAACTCCTGGCAGAATCCGCAGACGCGAATTTGCCTCGGTTTTAATGTGGATTTGCAGCGGAATTGATGCGGATTTTGTGCGGTTTTTGCCACTGCGGATTTCTATTATAGAGGTGTGCAGAAACGCTGCAGATCTGCACAAAAGAAGCGACATGCACTTTTAAATCCGCAGCAATTCCGCACTGATTTTTCTGCACCATCTGCACAACTTTTTGTTTTTACATTGATTTACATGGTACTGTAAATCACAGTGCGGATCTGCAGTGTTTCTGAGTGGAAAAATCCGCTGCGGATTCGCAGCAAATCTGCATCGTGTGCACATAGCCTAAGGGTATGTGCACATGTGACGCCCAAGAGACCGGGATACCCAGCACCGGACCAATGGGGTCTGTCTCTTGAGGGGGATGTCACGGGTGGCTTGACCCGGTGCTGTGGCCTCAGGCAATGCACAGTGTAAGGGGTATCGTGAGGGGACAGGCACTTACTTGATCAGCAGCAGGTTCTCCCAGCGGTGATGATCCCGATCCTGGATAGATGGCTATTGTCCAAATGAAAGACTGAGGCACTGAAACGTTTAACCAGTTTACTTTAGCATAAAAGGATTTACAACCAGTCCTGTCACCGGAGTCTGTATGGGAACTCTGAGTTACTTTGACCCTGCCAGGGTCTTCGCCTCTTATTGTGCGCAATTTCTGTGTGGCCCTGCTGCTGTATGTGAACTGGCTGCCGGCCCAATCTGTCCCCTCCGGGTCCTGGTTCGACAGGCAACCCGAGTCCTTTTATCGGCTTACCCCCTCCGGGAGTACCGCTGAACTCTGTGTCTGTTGCTGCGTCCGGCCCTAGTGAAGCTGATATCACCTCACGTTTTTCCGGTTGCTGTATTATATATAATGAATACAGCCACGGATCCGGTATCCGTCTTTGCGCCTGTTCTGGGTAGTGATTAATGCTACCCGGTTCTCACAATGTCCCTTTTCTCTATCCCTCTTCTCCTCAGGCCGGTGATTTGGGCCTGGAAACAGTCACAGGGCTGTTAGAGATTCAACTGTATGACCTCTCACTTTCAGCTCCTTGGCCCAACTGCCATTTCTTCTCTCAGACCAGATTGGATCAAGGGAAGTCTCTGGAGCTCCCCCTTCTGGCCGGAGGTGGTAGTGCAGTTTTGCTATCTCAGTATTTGTATTTATTGTCAGTAACTGTTTTTGTGGCAAATACCCCTAGGGGTGCCACATTCCCCCTTAGTTAAGAACAGTACTCCGGGACTGTGGGACGATAACATTTTGAAATAACAATTAATATGTACAGAGTCTTAAAAATGAAAAGTTACAAAAACCACTCAAGGAAACAAAAATAGAGTTCTGTAAAAAGTCACTTCAAATAGCGTCCATTAATACAGTTCTACCCTTGAAGGTACTCAATATAAAGTCTAAAGAAAGTTCAAAAAGAGCAAAAAGCAAAGTTCAAAAAGCAGTCTTTCCGGAGCTTTGATTTAGTGCCTCCGGGCTGATAACAAGTTCAAGAATATGCAAGAAGTTCATACAGACAAGTCTCTGTAGGTACTGGGCTTAAACGTTGCAGACTGATAACAATGACTATACTACATTTTATGTTTAACTATATACGGCATAACATATATACAATTCACATTATGAGCTTTATAGTTGGTAATCTGCATACCTGGCCGGTAATTGACCCTGGGTACTACGCTGTGATCTACGTAATAGCGGTATCTCTTCATGTGGTGTACTACTGTCTACTGCGGATGTAGTATCTGCCCGCTCCACTAAAGATAATTCCATGACTATGGAGTTGGCAAGTCCACCGTGAATGGGATTACTCTGATCAGGAATCTGTTCTTCCTGGTCTGGAACCTCCTGTAGTACGGGGTCAGCCTCTTCCTGTCTTGGGACTTCTGGTATTGGGTTCGGTTTTGGGTAAAAGGCCACCATGGGAACCACTACTGCACCATGGTATGTTAGTAGGGTTTTGGGAAAGTCTCCTATACAGGTGTGATACATTTCCTCTTGTTTTTCTTTTACTGGTTGAACCTGTATGGGTTGAATAACTTCTGGTTCTGACTGGACAACTTCTGGCTCTTTCAATGCTTCCGGACACAATTTAAGATTGTCTCTTGACACTAGTACAGATGTTAAGCCTCCGTTTTTGCTAATGAGACACATTTTAGGATTATCCATTCTTGTTGGTAAAACTGTGTAGGGTACGGCTTCCCACTGATTGTCTAGTTTGTTGGTTCGACGGTTTCTCTTGAGCACTTGGTCACCCGGTCTTAATGGGGTCGCTAGAGCATTCTGGTTGAAAGTTCGCTCTTGTCTTTCTCTAGTTTGCTGAAGGTTTCTTTCCACACTCTCTTGCACTTGGCGATACTGCTTTTGCCGTATGATATCCCAATTGGAGTCTTGAACTTCTGCGTCTGGTTTCAGAATTCCCATTTCTAGATCGATTGGTAATTGGCCGGGTCTTGCACGCATAAGATAAGCTGGGGTGCAGTTGGTGGAGCTCACCGGGACATGATTATACAGATCCACCAAGTCAGGCAATTTCTCTGGCCATTGATTCCTTTCTGTCTCAGGTAAAGTCTTTAGTAGGTCTATTACAATATGGTTCATCTTCTCGTATAAGCCGTTTGTTTGTGGATGATAGGCCGTCGTCCGGATCTTTTTGCAACCATACATATTACAGAATTCTCTGAAGATCTCTGATTCAAAGGCTGTACCTTGGTCGGTGAGAACCTGTTCCGGATATCCATGGGGTCTACAAAAGTACGTTTGGAACGCTTTGGCTGCTGTTTTTGCTGTCAGATCTTTTACGGGTACTACTACCAAGAAGCGTGAATAATGGTCCACGATGGTCAAGGCATAGACATAGCCGGACCGGCTTGGTATTAACTTCACGTGGTCTATAGCTACAAGTTCAAGTGGTTGTTTGGTGATTATGGGCTGCAGTGGTGCTCTTTGGTTCTTTTGATCGTTTCTTCTGAGGTTGCACGGGCCACAATTTCTGCACCACTGTTCGATTGATTTTCTCATCCCGACCCAATAAAATCTTTCTCTTAGAAGTACTTCTAACTTTTTCCAACCAAAGTGACCAGCACCATTATGGTAAGCTTCGAGGACCATCTTCACATCTTGCTTAGGCACAATAATCTGCCAAACCAATTCATGTGTTTTCGGATTGGTGTATCTTCTACAGAGCTTCCCTTGATACAGGAACATTTTGCCTCTCTCTTTCCAGAGTTGATGCGTCTCTTCTGGGGCATCCTCATCGGGATATGCACTTTGCTCAGTTAACAGTTCCTTCACCAACTTCACAGCCGGATTGCTGTCTTGGGTGTCAGCCCATCTATGGTGTGCTAACGGATTAAAATTCACCTCTTGTCGTTTCTGATAGGTACTTGACTGATGATGTTTTGTCTTGGGATGATGGAAGGCTGGTAGTTCAATTTCTTCAAGCTCCCCCGTTTCTTCTTCTACATCTCTCAAGTGTGGCATCCGGGATAGGGCATCGGCATTTCCATTCTTGCGACCTGCTCGATACTTGATTATGAAGTTGTAATTAGATAACCGGGCTATCCATCGCTGTTCTAACGCACCTAATTTGGCTGTGTCCAGGTGGGTCAACGGATTGTTGTCAGTATAGACAATAAATTCTGCAGCGGCCAGATAGTGTTTGAAATGTTCAGTCACAGCCCAAACTACTGCCAGTAGTTCCAATTTGAAGGAGCTGTAATTTTCTGAATTTCTTTCAGTTGGCCGGAGCTTTCTACTTGCAAAGGCGATGACTTTCTCCCGACCTTCTTGCTTTTGTGACAACACCGCTCCTAGTCCCACATTACTGGCATCGGTGTAGAGGATGAAAGGTTGATGGTAATCTGGGTATGCCAGAACCTCTTCTCCGGTTAGTGCCTTCTTTAGTTGTTCAAAGGAGTCTTCCCTTTCGTCGTTCCACTGAAAAGGAGGGTTTCGGTTTGAAGGTTTCTTCGTCTGCCCTACCAAGGTGTCTTGCAAGGGTGCTGCCAACTTGGTAAATCCTTTTATAAATCTGCGATAGTAACCCACCAATCCCAGGAATTGTCTCACTTCTTTTGCGCTGGTAGGTTTTGGCCAATCCCTTATGGCGCTTATTTTCTCGGGATCTGGTGCTACTCCCTCCGAACTCACGATGTGTCCCAGGTACTGTACCTTTGGCTTGAGAAGGTGACATTTGGATGGCTTGACTTTCATGCCATACCTGGATAAGGCTTCAAACACTTCTGCCAGGTCTATTAAGTGTTGTTCGTAAGTCTTTGAGTAGACGATCACATCATCTAGGTACAGGAGGACGGTCTCGAAGTTCTTGTGTCCGAGGCAGCATTCCATCAGCCGCTGGAAGGTACCGGATGCGTTGCAGAGTCCGAACGGCATGCGATTAAATTCACATAGACCCATTGGTGTGGTGAATGCCGTCTTTTCCTTATCTCTCTCAGCCACAGGGACTTGCCAATACCCGCTTGTTAAGTCTAAGGTGGAAAAATAATTAGCAGATTTCAAAGCAGTTAAGGACTCTTCTATCCTAGGCAAGGGGTAGGCGTCTTTATGGGTGATGTTATTAATCTTCCGGTAGTCTACGCACATTCTCATGGTTCCGTCCTTTTTTTTGACAATCACTAGAGGGGCCGCCCAGGGGCTACAGCTGTCTCTTATTACCCCGGCCTGTTTCATTTCCCTCAGCATATCTTTTGCACATTGATAGTGAGCGGGCGGTATGGGTCTATATCTTTCTTTTATTGGGGGATGGTCACCTGTGGGGATTGTGTGTTCTACCCCTTCTATCCGTCCGAAGTCCAATGGGTGTTTACTGAAGACTTGTTCATATTCCGTCACTAGCCTATACACCCCTTGTTTTTGATGGGTAGGTGTTGAATTTATGCCCACGTGTAGCTGTTGGCACCAATCCTCCATTTCTCCATCTGAGCCATTGCCTTCCACCTGACAGGTTGGTTCTAAGGGCTCAATGGTTGTGATGGCATTGTTGTCAACAGTATATAGCTTTGCCATTGTAGCATACCTTGGCAAAGTGACCTCTTCCTCTCCACAGTTCAAAAGTCGTACCGGCACTCGTCCCCGGTGTACCTCGACTATCCCTCGTGCTGTGAGTATAGTGGGCCTGCTGTCGGTGTACACTGGTTCTATTAAGGCTTGATAATCTCGTCCCTTAGTACCAATGGCTGCTCTACACCATACCAGCATTTCTGTTTTTGGTGGGATTACAATAGACGTTGGATCACTTACCCTCACACTGCCGATTTCTCCACCTGCAACTTCTACCTGTTGCCTTAACATCAATACTTTTATTTCCCTCCGGAGAACTCTCTGCTGGCAGGATTGGGCAGTTTCAGCAATTTGCTGTAAGACAGAAATGACTTCGGAAAAGCAGTTCTCTAACACATTCATTCCTATCAATACAGTTGGTTCACAGTTCCGCCGGTCAACATCAACAACAATTATACCCTGTTTCTTCAATTCTACTTTACCAATCTTTATGGTCATCTCCCTGAATCCTAGTTTCGGTACCAACTTACCATTACTGGCCCATATATCTAGTTCAACATCAGAGGGCCCTTTATCAATATCTGCATCAGCCCAGTACCTCTTATAAAGGATATACGGTATAGATGAAATCTGGGAACCTGTGTCCAGCAAAGCGTTGAGGGGAATTCCGTCCAGCACGATAGGGATAATGGGTCGTCCTCCGATGTACCTGTCGTGCCAGGGTGTTGGGCCTTGAAAGTTCATTCCTGCGAAGCGGCCCGCATTCCCAGGGGATTCCCGTTTAAATCACAATCTCGTGCAAAGTGGCCTGGCTGCTGGCAACGGCGGCAAATGGGCTGTCCATCCGGTTGGTAGCGGTCGCGGGGTCGTCCTCTCCATGTCGGGTATCTCCGGGGTCTCATCCATGGAACACCTTCTCTACGGTTTGACAACTCCATCTTGGGTCCTCTCATCTCCTGCATGGTTTTAGCCATTGAAGCAACAACATCAGTTAAAGAGTCAAGCTTTTGTTGAAGAGCCTCATTAGTACTGGGCCCCAGGGGCTTAGCAATGGCCCCGGACATAGCTGATGTCCCTGACACTCCCTGTTGTTGAGGAGCCTCTGCCATGGGTTGCGCAGACTCCTGATCCCGAGGTGCCTCTGCCAGCTGGAGACGTATAGCGCTCTCCTTTAATTGGGCAAATGTCAATTCAGGGTTCTTAAAAACAAGCATGCTCACATGCCCCCGGTGAGAAGGGGTGTAGAGTCCCTCAATAAATTGATCTCTTAGCAGTTTATCCGCTCCGGTGTTAAAAATGGGTTCAGCCAGTGTAAGTGATTTAAGGGCTTCCTGCAGGTTTAAGGCAAAGTCTCTCACGCCCTCATTAACTTTTTGTTTGCAATTAAAGAATCGTACTTTAGCTTTGCTGCTGGCAGTGGTTTCAAATGTAGCTTTTAATCCAGCAAATATGCGTTCAACAGTGCCTTTTAGGTCAGCTGCCCATGCTGTGACTTCTCGCTTAGCATGGCCACTTAACTGCATCATCAGGAGACTAACACGCTGAGCTTCACCCACGGGGAACATGTCAAAATGGGCCAACATCTTTTCTCTGAAATCGTCAAGGGTATTGGGCTCACCTTCATACATTGGAAGCCACGGGCCACCCGGGGTATATGGCATCAGCACCGGCATGATGGGCACCACTCCTTGCACCGCTGCGCTACCGGACTCTCTATCAACACTCTGTCTTTCAGCTGCATTAACGTCGCCGGGTGCTGCGGCGTCTCCGTGCTGCGACATACTGTGCCCCCTTAGTTAATCCGGACCCTTCTGGTCCTCCGCTTCCGTCGGGATAGTGTAGATTTGTTCTGCAGTGCAGCAGGATCGGTTTTCCCCTTGCTCTGACGTCAGAGCGCTCAGCTTGGTGCCGCCCACAATGACACGCCCCCTGCTGCTCCCGCCCGCCGCACGCACTGTAATGGCGGATTCTGAAGTTTTTCAGTCAGACTGGGGCTCAGGTGATGGCGCAGCTCAACCAACAGTCTCGTGCCCAACTGTCATGAGGTGATCACCTCAGGGGATGGCGGCCATCTTTACTTCATTATAACCAATGGGGAAAAGTCACTTTTAATAGTTTTCAATGGGGAATGGAATTTTCTTTAATAAAGTCAATTTTCAAGATTTTTCATCCAAGTTTTCACAGTTTTGGGCTCCAATCACGGCACACAATACCCGGTATACGGGCTGGCTAGATCCTGTTCGTGACGCCAAATGTGACGCCCAAGAGACCGGGATACCCAGCACCGGACCAATGGGGTCTGTCTCTTGAGGGGGATGTCACGGGTGGCTTGACCCGGTGCTGTGGCCTCAGGCAATGCACAGTGTAAGGGGTATCGTGAGGGGACAGGCACTTACTTGATCAGCAGCAGGTTCTCCCAGCGGTGACGATCCCGATCCTGGATAGATGGCTATTGTCCAAATGAAAGACTGAGGCACTGAAACGTTTAACCAGTTTACTTTAACATAAAAGGATTTACAACCAGTCCTGTCACCGGAGTCTGTATGGGAACTCTGAGTTACTTTGACCCTGCTAGGGTCTTCGCCTCTTATTGTGCGCAATTTCTGTGTGGCCCTGCTGCTGTATGTGAACTGGCTGCCGGCCCAATCTGTCCCCTCCGGGTCCTGGTTCGACGGGCAACCCGAGTCCTTTTATCGGCTTACCCCCTCCGGGAGTACCGCTGAACTCTGTGTCTGTTGCTGCGTCCGGCCCTAGTGAAGCTGATATCACCTCACGTTTTTCCGGTTGCTGTATTATATATAATGAATACAGCCACGGATCCGGTATCCGTCTTTGCGCCTGTTCTGGGTAGTGATTAATGCTACCCGGTTCTCACAATGTCCCTTTTCTCTATCCCTCTTCTCCTCAGGCCGGTGATTTGGGCCTGGAAACAGTCACAGGGCTGTTAGAGATTCAACTGTATGACCTCTCACTTTCAGCTCCTTGGCCCAACTGCCATTTCTTCTCTCAGACCAGAATGGATCAAGGGAAGTCTCTGGAGCTCCCACTTCTGGCCGGAGGTGGTAGTGCAGTTTTGCTATCTCAGTATTTGTATTTATTGTCAGTAACTGTTTTTGTGGCAAATACCCCTAGGGGTGCCACACACACGTAGCAGATTTGGCTGCGGATCTGCAACGGATTTGACTCTGCAGATTTGCAGCAGTTTTCCATGCAGTGTACAGTACCATGTAAACCTATGGAAAACAAAATCCGCAGTGCACATGCTGCAGAAGATACCGCCCGGAAACGCTGCATTGTGTTTTCCGCAGCATGACAATTCTTTGTGCGGATTCCGCAGCGTTTCACACCTGCTCCATAATAGGAATCCGCAGGTGTAAAACCGCAGGCGTAATCCACACAAAAACCACTGGAAATCCGGTAAAACGCAGTGTGTTTTACATGCGGATTTTTCAAAATCTGCATGGAAAAGTCCGCACACAAATCCGCAACATACGCACATAGCCTCAATCCAAGACCAACTGTCTGATATTCACCTTCCGGTGTTTTCATCTGTTTTCGCCACCGCACCGCTTGGGTCCATCTCCTGCAGTTTGTGACCTGTCCGCTGCTCCAGTGTTTCATAGAGCGGTACGGAGGTCACTAATCAATGTCTGTCTATAAGAGCCTTGTTCTGGCCTCTTCCTGGACCTCAGACTTACATTGAGCGCTTGTGATGCAGCTTCTAACTTCTGGCCAATCAGAAGCTGTGCTCACAAGATGGAGCCGCGGGACTGGAGCGGTGCCAAAAAGGGGTGAATACGGCGGAGGATGAGTATATGACCGAGGCAGGGGACTTGTGCTTAAAGCACCACTCCAGCAGTGAAAAAAAAACCTGCTAGAGTGGTGCTTTAATAATTTAATAATCAGATTGCCAAATCATGACACGGAGCGCCTGCTGCATGAGCCCCCAATATCACTGGCGTCATCAGGCGGTCATATGACCCCATGTTTACTATGTGCTCCTGTCAACTAGAAAGGTTTGGTTTCTTTCAATAGAAGAGAATTGAGAGAAGCCGAAAGAGTCGTCACTTGACCGCCTGCTGACATCAGCAATGCTGGGGCCATTGTTACTGTACATGGGGGGACTCAAGGGACATTATTAAATGTCAAGTGGGCACTTAAGAAGCATTATTATTTATAGGGGCATCAGTGTGCATCTACTGGGTGGTAGAGGCTGCTGAGCCGGCTGTCAGTCACAGTAAGGCTATGTGCACATGTTGCGGATTTGGCTGCGGATCTGCAGCAGTTTTCATGCGTTATACAGTAGCATGTTAGCCTATGGAAAACAAAATCCACAGTGCCCACAGTGCCCATTGTGCGGAAAATTCTGCGTGGAAACACAGCGGTTTATTTTCCGCAGCATGTCAATTCTTAGTGCGGATTCCACAGCATTTTACACCTTTTCCTTAATAGGAATCCGCAGGTGTAAAAACGCAGATGAAATCCGCACAAAAACTGCACAAAATCCGCAGGGCGTTTTACCTGCAGATTTTGCAGAATCCGCACTGAAAAATCCGCAATGGAATCTGCATTGTGTGCACATACCCTAACAGGCACAGTTACAGCTGCTGCTCTCTATACACAGAGCGGTGACTGAAACCGTGCCGGTGCCGCCCCCGAGGTTGCAGTGAAGAATAAAGTTAATTTCCTCCTGGCAGTGTGACTTTCAGTGCAGGCGACACACGGAGTCAGAGCGCTATTAAATATAAGGCTGCCGTCACACTAGCAGTATTTGGTCAGTATTTTACATCAGTATTTGTAAGCCAAAATCAGGAGTGGGTGATAAATGCAGAAGTGGTGCATATGTGTCTATTATACTTTTCCTATAATTGTTCCACTCCTGGTTTTGGCTACAAATACTGATGTAAAATACTGACCAAATACTGCTAGTGTGATGGCAGCCTTATACTGTGTTTTGGGGGACCAATGGGACATCATTCTATGTATCGGGGAACTCTAATGGACATCATACTGTATGTACGGGAGCTGTAGGTTCATCATACTGTGTATAGGGGAGCTGTGGGCTCATCATACTTTGTAGAGGGGAGCAGTGGGATCATCATATTGTGTATAGGGGAGCTCTGGGGGCATAATACTGTGTATAGGAAAGCTGTGGGCCCACCATACTGTGTATAGTCAAGCTGTACATGGAGGCTTCTTAGGGGACATTATTAAATGTTAAGTGGGCACTTAAACATTATTGTTATAGGGGCACTCAGAGTACTGAGACCATCAAAATTGTGGTATTATTACTTTTTAGGGACAAAATGTGGAGGACACTAGCACAGGGCATTAATGTTTTCTAGGGGTGAATTTTATTATCTAGAGAGCATAAAGGAGTCATTATTACTATGTAAGGGGCCCAATGGTGGCATTACTATGTGGGGCGGCACCATTATTGTACCACACAGCAGGTCCTGTAGGACACATACGGCAGCAGCGGCTCAGTATTGGGGTATCAGCAGGATGAGGAGTTTGTGCAGGTTGGGGATAGATGGAGACGGGGCTGGAAATGTGAGAAGTCTGATGTGTTGTCATAATTTCTGCAGACGAGTCCTGGGTGGAGAAGTTGTCATGTCGGTCTGGGCCAGATGGAAAAGACGAGAAAAGTGAACCATTCCATCAGAAAGAACGTAAGTGGTAAGACATTATCTGTAACTGTGCTGTGATCTCTTATATGGTCTGCAGGACTGGTATCTACCAATATATGGTCTCCATATAGGAATATCAGTGTTCGGTTTTGTATATAGATGTATTTTCAGTCACAGTGCCGTCATCTGCTGATGTGCCTGGTTAGGGGCCCACTCAGATTTTTCGCCCCCCCTAAGCTGAAACCCTAGCTACGCCTCTGGGTATATACTATATACAGGAGCAGATGACCTACAGGTATATACTATATACAGGAGGAGATGACATACAGGTATATGCTATATATAGAAGATGACATACAGGTATATACTATATACAGGAGGAGATGACACAGATATATACTATATACAGGGGAGATGACACACAGGTATATACTATATACAGGAGGAGATGACATACAGGTATATACTATATATAGAAGGAGATGGCATACAGGTATATACTATATATAAGAGGAGATGACATACGGGTATATGCAATATACAGGGGAGATGACACACAGCAGGTATATACTATATACAGGGGAGATGACATACAGGTATATACTATATACAGGAGATGACATACAGGTGTATACTATATATAAGGGAGATGATAAACATGTATATACTGAGGTGAAAATGAGAGGTGTGAGGTGAAAATGAAAAGGTGTGAGTGCAAAATGAGAGGAGTGAGGGAAAATAGTGGAGTGATCAGAAAATGACAGATGTGAGGTCGAAATGACAAGTGTTAGGGGGGAATGAGAGGAGTGAGGGGAAAAATAAGGAGTGAGAGGGAAAATAAGGAGTGAGGGGGAAAATAAGGAGTGAGGGGGAAAATAAGGAGTGAGGGGGAAAATAAGGAGGGAGGGGGAAAATAAGGAGTGAGGGGGAAAATAAGGAGTGAGGGAGAAAATGAGAGATGTGAGGGGCAAAATGAAAGATGTGATTGGGAAAATGAGAGGCGTGATGGGAAAATAAGAGAAGTGTGGTGCTATAACTAACCACAGATATTTACTATGCCCAGGCAACGCCGGGCTCTTCAGCTAGTCTACTATATAAAGCTGAATGTGTGTGTGTGTGTGTATGTGTGTGTGTATGTCCGGGATTGGCATCTGCACCGTCGCAGCTACAGCCACAAAATTTTGCACAGTCACACGTCTGGACCCCGAGAGCGTCATAGGCTATATTGTGAGGCGAAATTTTAACCCCGCGCGTTCCAATTCACCAAACAATTTTGCCCCTATCTACATAATGGGGAAAAAAGTGAAAGGAAAAGTGTTGGAAGTGTCGCAGCTACTGCAACAAAATTTTGCACAGTCACCCGTCTGGACCCTGAGAGCGTCATAGGCTACGTTGTGAGGTGAAATTTTAACCCCGCGCTTTCCAATTCACCAAACAATTTTGCCCATATCTACATAATGGGGAAAAAAGTGAAAGGAAAAGTGTTGGAGGTGTCGCAGCTACAGAAACAAAATTTTGCACAGTCACACGACTGGACCCTGAGAGCGTCATAGGCTACGTTGTGAGGTGAAATTTTAACCCCGCGCTTTCCAATTCACCAAACAATTTTGCCCCTATCTACATAATGGGGAAAAAGTGAAATGAAAAGTGTTGGAGGCGTCGCAGCTACAGCCACAAAATTTTGCACAGTCACACATCTGGACCCCGAGAGCGTCATAGGCTATATTGTGAGGTGAAATTTTAACCCCGCGCTTTCCAAATCACCAAACAATTTTGCCCCTATCTACATAATGGGGAAAAAAGTGAAAGGAAAAGTGTTGGAAGTGTCGCAGCTACAGCAACAAAATTTTGCACAGTCACACGTCTGGACCCTGAGAGCATCATAGGCTACGTTGTGAGGTGAAATTTTAACCCCGCGCTTTCCAATTCACCAAACAATTTTGCCCCTATCTACATAATGGGGAAAAAAGTGAAAGGAAAAGTGTTGGAGGCGTCGCAGCTACAGAAACAAAATTTTGCACAGTCACACGTCTGGACCCTGAGAGCGTCATAGGCTACGTTGTGAGGTGAAATTTTAACCCTGCGCTTTCCAATTCACCAAACAATTTTGCCCCTATATACATAATGGGGAAAAAGTGAAATGAAAAGTGTTGGAGGCGTCGCAGCTACAGCCACAAAATTTTGCACAGTCACACGTCTGGACCCTGAGAGCGTCATAGGCTATGTTGTGAGGTGAAATTTTAACTCCGCGCTTTCCAATTCACCAAACTATTTTTCCCCTATCTACATAATGGGGAAAAGTGAAAGGAAAAGTGTTGGAGGCAAATTGACAGCTGCCAGATGTGAACAAGGGGGACTTAAAGAGTGAGAGCGATGGCGCCAAAGAGTATATACCGTACAGTTGCTAAGGTGGGACCCCGACATGGGATACTCACCACACACGGGGATATGAACACACACACAAAATGCGCCACACACTACCACGTGCTTGAACACATATACCACCCTCAGCACACATTTCACCACACATACACCAACCTCGCCACATAAAAGTCGAAACACAAAAGTCGCCGCTCAAAACTCACCACGCGCAAAACTCGCCACATGCAAAAAATAGGCTCACGCAAAACTCGCCACAAGTGCAAAACTCACCTCATGGAAAACTCGCCACACACAAAACTTGCACATGCGGAAAAATTGCCACATGCACAAAATTTGCAACACATGCAAAAGTTGCCTCACACAAAACTTGCACATACTCAAAAGGCACCAGACATAAAACTCACCACGCGCAAAACTCGCCATGCGCAAAACTTGCTGCACACAACTTGCTACACTAACCTGTCACATGCAACTCGACACACAAAAAGTTGCTACACGCATGTTGCCACACAAAACTCATCTCACAAAATTCGCTACATGCATGTCGCCACACACAACTCAACACACACAACTTGACAAACGAAACTCGCCCTAAAACACACACAAGTCTGGTATTAGCCTTCAAAAATAAAAATCTGATTAATAAGCAGACAAACTACAAGAGCAACAAATGTACCATATAGGAAATACGGCAGCTGTCAGTCACATGACCTGTCTATTATGTGTATGTGTGAGCTAATATATACTGCCAGGGGGAGGGCTTCCTGTTGGCTGGGGATTTATCAGGCTGCCAATTTATCTTACAAATACTGAGGTAAAAATACTGAGCAAATAACGTGTTAACGAGGTCTAATACAGGAGATCACACAGGTATATACTATATACAGGAGGAGATGACACACAGATATATACTATATACAGGAGAGATGACACACAGGTATATACTATATAAAGGAGGAGATGACATACAGGTACATACTATATACAGGAGGAGATGACATACAGGTATATACTATATATAGGAGGAGATTACACACAGGTATATACTATATACAGGAGCAGATTACCTACAGGTATATACTATATAGAGGAGGAGATGACATACAGGTATATGCTATATATAGAAGATGACATACAGGTATATACTATATACAGGAGTAGATGACACACAGATATATACTATATACAGGGGAGATGACACACAGGTATATACTATATACAGGAGGAGATGACATACAGGTATATACTATATATAGAAGGAGATGACATACAGGTATATATTATATATAGGAGGAGATGACATACAGGTATATACTATATATAGGAGATGACATACAGGTATATACTATATATAGGAGGAGATGACATACAGGTATATACTATATACAGGGGAGATGACACACAGCAGGTATATACTATATACAGGGGAGATGACATACAGGTATATACTATACACAGGAGATGACATACAGGTGTATACTATATATAAGGGAGATGACAAACATGTATATACTGAGGTGAAAATGAGAGGTGTGAGGTGAAAATGAAAAGGTGTGAGTGCAAAATGAGAGGAGTGAGGGAAAATAGTGTAGTGATCGGAAAATGACAGATGTGAGGTCGAAATGACAAGTGTTAGGCGGGAATGAGAGGAGTGAGGGAGAAAATGAGAGGTGTGAGGGAGAAAATGAGAGATGTGAGGGGGAAAATTAAAGATGTGATTGGGAAAATGAGAGGCGTGATGGGAAAATAAGAGAAGTGACGTGCTATAACTAACCACAGATATTTACTATGCCCAGGCAACGCCGGGCTCTTCAGCTAGTCTAATATATAAAGCTGAATGTGTGTGTGTATGTGTGTATGTGTGTGTGTATGTACAGTATGTTCGGGATTGGCATCTGCACCATCGCAGCTACAGCCACAAAATTTTGCACAGTCACACGTCTGGACCCCGAGAGCGTCATAGGCTATGTTGTGAGGTGAAATTTTAACCCCGTGCTTTCCAAATCACCAAACAATTTTGCCCCTATCTACATAATGGGGAAAAGTGAAAGGAAAAGTGTTGGAGGCAAATTGAAAGCTGCCAGATGTGAACAAGGGGGACTTAAAGAATGAGAGCGATGGCGCCAAAGAGTATATACCATACAGTTGCTAAGGTGGGGCCCCGACATGGGATACTCACCACACACGGGAATATGAACACACACAAAATGCGCCACACACTACCGGGAGTTTTTTTTCCTGTTTTCTAGTACACAACATGGTAAAACCAATGGTGTTCTTCAAAAGTGGAACTTGTCCCACAAAAAAATAAGCCCTCAAATGGCCATATTGATGAAAAATTAAAAAAGTTATGACTCTGGGAAGGAGGGGAGCGAAAAACAAAAACGCAAAACCGAAAAAAGCTCCTGGGGTGAAGGGGTTAAATGTGTTTTTTCCATTTTGGCCAGCAAGGGTTAATGTCAGTTTCCTTGCTGGCAGCTGCTGTGTTTGCTGGTCATCTGTTGTGGGTGGTGACCACTCCCACCATCCAGATGACCAGATAATTGATGGTGGCGGGGGGAAGGACCCGCATAGGGCTTTAGGGGAGCTTATGGATAGGCACAGGCTGTGTTAGAAGGTGCCCCATCCCGTGTTTCCTACTATCAGGGCCTACCTCCCCCTTTTCCCATCCCATTCTTGGTGTTTGTTAAGCCGTCCACTTGACCCACCTTTGTGGGTCGTGACAATTATAAGCATTATTCCAACATCCCCACTCAACAACCCCTTATCCTGTTAGTTCCATAGTGGTTCTGACTCCCTCAAACTTGGCTCCTGGAAGTGGCTTTGTCATAACATTAGCCATCATCTCGTCCATCTCACAATAAACAAACTCAATTATGCCACGTTCTATCAAATCATGCAGGTGATGATGTTTAACGTCAATGTGAGGCCTCCCTCTTACCAAACTTTCCCCTCTCCAATCTGTCCTGAATGCTGCAGCCAGGATCATATTCCTCACCAACCGTTACACCGATGCCTCTACCTTGTGCCAGTCATTACACTGGTTACCCATCCACTCAAGAATCCAGCACAAAACTACTACCCTCATCCACAAAGCACTCCATGGCTCAGCACCACCCTACATCTCCTCTCTGGTCTCAGTCTACCACCCTACCCATGCCCTCCACTCCGCTAATGACCTCAGGTTAGCATCCTCAATAATCAGAACCTCCCATTCCCGTCTCCAAGACTTTACACGTGCTACGCCGATTCTTTGGAATGCACTACCTAGGTTAATACGATTAATCCCCAATCCCCACAGTTTTAAGCGTGCCCTAAAAACTCATTTGTTCAGATTGGCCTACCACTTCAACGCATTAACCTAACTATCCCTCTGTGGCCCATTCAAAAATCAAAAACATAATCAGGTTCCTCGCAACATGTTCTCATACACTTTATGCAGTTATTAGCCCTCTGTGTCTGTACTGCTACATACTTAGGCAGTTAACTGGTTCATGCAGCTTTACATGAACACCTGAGCCTTACACTATGGCTGGTCCGAATAACTAAAGCAATTGTTACCATCCACCTCTCGTGTCTCCCCTTTTCCTCATAGTTTGTAAGCTTGCAAGCAGGGCCCTCATTCCTCTTGGTATCTATTTTGAACTGTGATTTCTGTTATGCTGTAATGTCTATTGTCTGTATAAGTTCCCTCTATAATTTGTAAAGCGCTGCGGAATATGTTGGTGCTATATAAATAAAATTATTATTATTATTATGTGTTTGGTTCTCGTATTGAACTTCTCACTGCATGCAAGTTTCATGCATCTTTGGTTGTCTGATGGCTTACCAAGATCGTCTAGCAATTGGTTTAACAAAATTTCCTAGTCTTGAGCTGCAGACAAATACTCTGCTTCTGTAAATTACAATACAACAACAATCCTTAAATTCATACCATTAAACTTATGGAGGACATGCACAGGATAATAGACAAATCAACTCAATCCCTAAGGGAGAACCCCATGTGATAGAAAAGTGCACCAAAATCCAGTTCGAATAAAAAAAAGTTTATTCAAAATTATTAAAAGTTGTGCATAATAAAATAAATAAATAATACAAGGCAAGAACATTTCACAGTTCACAACAGCATCAGGCTATATATTATAAAGGTAATGCTTATAACAAATTACAGATTTAAATCCAAGTATATAATTACTAGTCAGAAATATTAAATATATTACATTAGTATTTATTTGATGTACGAGAGATCAGGCAAAAATTAATGCTGACAATATCACTTGTGTATTGTATACTTCAGCTCCTGACCTAACTGCATCAATGAATCAGACCATATAGCCGTAAGTGGGGAAAACACCCACATCTAGTGTTGAGCATTGGTCGCGTGCCGCTCATGTGACCGCCACGCGACCAATCACAAGCCGCGACGTCATTCTCAGGCACTAAACTCCTCATTCTAGGAATTTAGGACCTGCGAATGACGTCGCGGCTTCTGATTGGTCGCGTGGCAGTCACATGAGCGGCACGCGACCAATCAGAGGCCGCAACGTCATTCTCAGGTCCTAAACGCACTCATTTTAAACAAAGAAGCCTGCCGGTTACCCGTGGTGATGTCCAGGGGCCGCCGGAGAGGTGAATATATCAATATTTTTTATTTTAATTCTTTATTTTACACATTAATATGGATCCCAGGGCCTGAAGGAGAGTTTCCTCTCCTTCAGACCCTGGGAACCATCAGGATACCTTCCGATACTTGGTGTCCCATTGACTTGTATTGGTATCGGATATCGGTATCGGCGATATCCAATACTTTTCGGGTATCGACCGATACTATCCGATACCAATACTTTCAAGTATCGGACGGTATCGCTCAACACTACCCACATCCTTAAACATCATAAACATGAGCGTACACAGTGGTGGTTACATACTTACGCAGTAAGGACTGCCTGACCAGGGGTACCGAGCTCCAAGGACACACATTCAGTTGAAATCTATTGCCAAACGTTAACAGTTGTCAGCCAGTCAGAGGCCAGCAGCTAACATTGGCTCGCACGTCGCCAGAGTATGACATCACTGTTATGTCTGAAAAAGAGGCTGCCGCTGAACCGTGGCCAGGTAAGGATACTTTTTTATTTACTGACTTTATTATTATACTGAAAGCCACAATATGGGGACAGGATGGGAGGACATATGGGGCCAGGTTGGAGACACATGGGGGCAGAATTGGCGATCATACGGGGCCTGGATGGGAGGATATAGTGCAAGGATGATAGAATATATCAAGGCAGGATTGGAGATTATTATTATTATTTATATAGCACAATTAATTCCATGTGCTGTGCATGAGAAAGGGGTTACATACAGAGTTATAGATATCGTTTACAGTTAACAAATTTACAATGACAGACTGGTACAGAGGGGAGAGGACCCTGTCCTTGCAGACTTACATTCTATGGGATAATGGCTAAGAGACAGAAGGTCAGGGTGCAGCAGCTCTGGTGGTGGTGAGGCGGCATAATGGTTATTGCAGGCTGTAAGCTTTCCTGAAGAGATGGGTTATCAAGTTCCGTCTAAAGGATCCGAGGGTGGTGAGTGTGTGGAGACGTGTTGAGGCGTGGAATTCTAGAGGATGGGGATATTCGGGAGAAATCTTGAAGGGGGTAGTGTGAGGAACAAATAAGTGTGGAGGAGAGTAGGAGGTCTTGGGAGGATCAAAGATTACGTGAGAGAAGATATTGGGAGATTAGTTCAGAGATATAGGGAGGGGACAGTGTTAGTAGGTTGAACTGGATTCGTTGGGGAATTAGGAGCCAATGGATGGATTTGCAGACCGGAGAATCAGGGGAGTAGCGAAGAGAGAGGTGGATTAGCCAGGCAGCAGAGTTGAGGACAGACTGGAATGGTGCAAGAGAGTTAGTGGGGAGGTCACAGAGGAGGCTGTTGCAGTAATCGAGGCGGGAGATGATGAGGGCATGCACAAGAGTTTTAGTAGATTGAGGGCTGAGGAAGGGATGGATTCTGGCAATATTTTTGAGTTGGAGGCCACAGGAGGTGGCAAGAGTTTGGACATGCGGTTTGAAGGACAGGGCAGTTACTCCGAGGCAGTGGATTTCAGGTGCGGGAGATAGCGTGATGCCGTTTAACATAATAGATAGATCGGGTAGGGGAGATGCGTGAAATGGAGGAAAGATGATGAGTTAGGTTTTGCCTACATTGAGTTTTAGGAAGCGAGAGGTGAAGAAGGATGGGCTGATAGACACTCCGGGATTCTGGACAGCAGAGAGGTGACATCTGGGCCAGAGCGGTAGATCTGAGTGTCATCCCCATACAGGTGGTACTGGAAGCCATGGGACTTTATGAGTTGTCCTAGGCCAAAGGTTTAGATGGAAAAAGTAGGGGCCCCAAGACAGAGCCTTGAGGGACTCCAGCAGAGAGAGGGCGGGATAAGGAGGTAGTGTGGGAGTGGGAAACGCTTAATGTGCAGTCGGAAAGGTATTAGGAAATCCAGGATAGAGCAAGGTCTTTGATGCCAAGGGAAGTAAGAATCTGTAGCAGTAGGCAGTGGTCAACTGTGTTGAAGGCAGAGGACTTGTCGAGAAGGAGGAGGATGGAGAACTGTCTGCTAGCTTTGGCTGTGAGTAAGTCATTAGCAATTTTTGTCAGGGCGGTTTCGGTGGAGTGCTTGTCCAGGAGAGAGTTAGATGAGAGGTGGGAGGAAAGTTGAGCATGGACATGCTGCTCAAGGAGTTTGGAAGCAAACGGGGGCAGCGATATGGGGAGATAGCTGGGCATAGCAGTTCAGTCAAGGTTTGTTTTTTTGAGGATGGGTGTGATGGTGGCATGTCTGAAGGCAGAGGGGAAGGCACCAGAAAATACTGATAGGTTGAAGAGATGGGTTAGGGCTGGAATGAGTGTGTTAGTGAGGTTGGGGAACAGGTGGGAAGGGATGTGGTCAAGTGCACAGGTGGTGAGGTGTGATTTGGAAAGGAGGCGAGTAAGCTCTCCTGTGATGTTGGAGAGAGAGGTTATTAGGGAAGGGCAGAGGTCTGGTATATGGAGTGGTTGGGATGGTGGAACAGTAAAGGTTTGCCTTGTTTGGTATATCTTATATTTGAAGTAGGTGGCAAGGTCCTCAGAAGAGATGAGGGGAGTTGGAGGTGACAGTGATCGGCAAAGGAGAGAGTTAAATGTGCTGAACAGTTGTTTTAGGTTATATGATAATGAAGATACAAGGTTTGTGAAATAGGTTTGTTTAGCAGAGGTGAGGGCTAATCTGAAGGCAAGTGTAGCTTGTTTGAAAGCAGTGAAGTCGTCTGGCAGGCATGTTTTCATCCAACGCCGCTCTGAAACCCAGGATGCTTGTCAAAGTTTTTTGGTGAGATTGTTGTGCCAGGGTTGCCTATTAATTTTTTGCACTTTGCTATGCATGAGACTGGCGACTGAGTCTGCAGCTGATGTGAGGGTAGCATTATAGAAAGCGGTGGCGCTGTCCATGTTGTGGAGTGAAGATATGGATGACATACGTAGAAGAGAGTCTGAGAGTCTGTGAATGTCTAGGTGTAAGAGGTTTCTGTGAGGATGTGCTAGTGGCTGGACATGGGGGGCAGGTGAGAAGGATGAGAAAGTGAGTAGATGGTGGTCAGATAGGGGGAAGGGAGAGGTTGTGAGATTAGATAGGGAACAGAGGCGGGTGAAGATGAGGTCTAGTGTGTTGGCTGTGGAGGACCATTGAGTAGGTCCAAAGAATGAAGTGAGGGACAGGAGTTTGGAGGCTGCTGGCTAGCGGGTGTCAGTAGGGATATTAAAGCCAGGAGAGTGAGGATTAGTGGAGCAGAAACAGTGAGGGCAAATGTGAGCATGGTTAAAGAGCAAAGAAAGAAAAGAAAGGCAAGTAAAATTAGAAGACAATTATTATTCTTACCTTCTGACCGATTTATGGTATATTTCTGATGTTACTCTTTAAAGATGGCACACTTCAAATTCTGTAGCATCTGACCAAGGTCATATCTGATCTGCTCCATTCAACTTATACCATTTAAGTTTCTATGAAATGAAGCCAGGTGAGAGAGGGGAGGAGGAAGAAGCGGGAGGACAGTTCATAGCAGGGAGCAATTAACAGATTGCAGTTAATAGAACATTTAACTAGCATCAAAGCTGAAGAAAGAGACAGAATAAGATGGAAGCATAGGGCTAGGTGTAAGGAGGAACGACATATCAATATTAGTGATGAGCAAGCACTAAAATGCTCGGGTGCTCGTTGCTCGGGTCAAGCAAATTGGAATACTCGGGTACTCGGCCCGAGCACAGAGCCCAATGTAAGCCTATGAGAAACACGAGCATTTTGACCGTGATCCCCCGGGGGTCCTTTTAAGGTCTAAAAATGTCTGAAAATGATGGAAACACTGCTCAAATGACATGTGAACATTAAGGCAAATGTCCATGGAAGCATTTCTGACTCCTAGGTCACAGCTGTAAACAATGTTGTCAGAGTTTCACACCATTTTTACAGGCACAACAAAAAACATATAAAAACGAAAGCAAAATGGATTTTGCCTGGAAATATTTTATCCTCTTTCTGCCATTGGACGTACTATCCCATCATTGTGACCTGGTAATGAATTCCCATGCATGGGATAGTACGTCATAGGCGATCAGCAACGCTCACGGGGGGAGCGCGGTCAATCGCGGCCGGGTGGCAGCTGATTATCACAGCTGACATCTGGCACTATGTGCCAGGAGCGGTCACGAATCGCTCCCAGCACATTAACCCCGGGAACACTACGATCAAACATGATCTCAGCGTTCTGGTGGCATAGGGAAGCATCGCGCAGGGAGGGGGCTCCCTGCGTGCTTACCTGCGACCCTCGGATCTCGGATCCAAGATGGTGTCCTTCTGGGTCCTGCAGGGAGGTGGCTTGCGAGCGCCTGCTTAGAGCAGGCACCAGCAAGCCTCTTGCACTGCCTGTCAGATCGCTGAAAAAAAAAAATTACACTGTACACTGTGTAAAGATCTAAAAAAAAATTTAGAAATAAAGATTAAAAATATATATATTGTTCCAATAAATACATTTCTTTATTTAAAAAACAAAAACAAAACAAAAGTACACATATTTAGTATAGCCGCGTCCGTAACGACCCGAGCTATAAAACTGTCCCACTAGTTAACCCCTTCAGTGCACACTGTAAAAAAAGTGGCAAAAAACAATACTTTATTATCATACTGCCGAACAAAAAGTGGAATAACACGCGATCAAAAAGACGGATGGATCGTCCAGCAAGGGAAGCTGTTATGGTCTGGTGGCCTAGGAGCAGCATGAGACGGACTCTGGAGAAGGTGGTCCCTGTACTGACCGCAAACCCTGAACCTAGCAGCGCAACTAGAAGTAGCCGTGGGGGGTACCTAACACTCCCTAGACCCCTCGGGAACAGCATAAGATCTAACTACCCCTAAAGACAGAAACAGGAAACCTATCTTGCCTTAGAGAAAATCCCCAAAGGATAGATAGCCCCCCACAAATATTGACTGTGAGAGGTGTTGTGAGTTCTGTTTTTGGGCTCCCTCTGGTGGTTACTGATGGTACTGGGTGATTTGTGTTCTGCTGTCTCTGGTGTCCACCTGTTCTATTAGGATTTGGGAGTTTCCTATTTAACCGGGCTTTCTTGTCATTTCCCCGCCGGCTATCAAGGTTATCAGAGTGTTTTGTTACCTCAGCTTCTGGCTTCAGTAATCTTCATGACAAGCTAAGTTTTTGATTTTCTTGTTCCATGTTTTGCTTTATTTTTGTCTAGTCCAGCTTGCATATAATTGTTTCTTTGCTGCTGGTTGCTCTAGCGGGCTGTAATTGCTCCTCATGTTCCATGAGTTGGAACATGAGTTCAAGTAATTACAGGATGGTTTTTTGAAGGGTTTTTTGCTGACCGCGCAGTTTACTTTTGTATCCTCTGCTATCTAGTTTTAGCGGGCCTCATTTTGCTGAATCTGTTTTCATACTGTGTATGTGCCTTCCTCTCATTTCACCGTCATTATATGTGGGGGGCTGCTATTTTCTTGTCATTTCCCCGCCGGCTATCAAGGTTATCAGAGTGTTTTGTTACCTCAGCTTCTGGCTTCAGTAATCTTCAGGACAAGCTAAGTTTTTGATTTTCTTGTTCCACGTTTTGCTTTATTTTTGTCTAGTCCAGCTTGCATATAATTGTTTCTTTGCTGCTGGTTGCTCTAGCGGGCTGTAATTGCTCCTCATGTTCCATGAGTTGGAACATGAGTTCAAGTAATTACAGGATGGTTTTTTGAAGGGTTTTTTGCTGACCGCGCAGTTTACTTTTGTATCCTCTGCTATCTAGTTTTAGCGGGCCTCATTTTGCTGAATCTGTTTTCATACTGTGTATGTGCCTTCCTCTCATTTCACCGTCATTATATGTGGGGGGCTGCTATTTTCTGTGGGGTATTTCTCTGGAGGCAAGAGAGGTCTGTGTTTCTTCTAATAGGGGAAGTTAGATCTTCGGCTGGTGCGAGACGTCTAGGATCAACGTAGGCACGTTCCCCGGCTATTGTTATTTGTGTGTTCAGGTTTAGGGTCGCGGTCAGCTCAGGTTCCATCACCCTAGAGCTCGTTGGTGCTTGTCCTTTTGTGATTCCCTGTCATTGGAATCATGACAGTATAGCCGGCCAAAATGTTTGAGCTGAAGTAGGAGGAAAAGTAGTCTGAGGAAGTTTTTTTTTTTTTTTTTTTCTCCTCTGAGGTTGCTGCCTAGCCTTAATTGCAGCCTGGCTGATTTTTTTTTCCTCCTCTTAATCCTTGAATGGCTCTGACCTTAGCTGTTTATCATGGACGTCCAGAGTTTAGCTTCCAGCTTGAATAATCTTGCTGCTAAGGTTCAAAATATACAAGATTTTGTTGTACATGCTCCTATGTCTGAACCTAGAATTCCTATTCCAGAGTTCTTTGCTGGAGATAGATCTAGTTTTCTGAATTTTAGGAACAATTGCAAGCTGTTCCTTTCTTTGAAATCTCGCTCTTCTGGAGACCCTGCTCAGCAGGTTAAGATTATTATATCTTTCCTGCGGGGTGACCCTCAAAATTGGGCATTTGCATTGGCACCACGGGATCCTGCGTTGCTTAATGTGGATGCGTTTTTTCTGGCATTGGGTTTGCTCTATGAGGAACCTAACCAAGAGATTCAGGCTGAAAAAGCTTTATTAGCTCTCTCTCAGGGGCAAGATGAAGCAGAAATATATTGTCAAAAATTTCGGAAATGGTCAGTGCTTACTCAGTGGAATGAGTGCGCCCTGGCTGCAAAGTTCAGAGATGGCCTTTCTGAGGACATTAAGGATGTTATGGTGGGGTTCCCTGCGCCTACGGGTCTGAATGAGTCTATGACTATGGCTATTCAGATTGATCGGCGTTTACGGGAGCGCAAACCTGTGCACCATTTGGCGGTGTCTTCTGAACAGGCACTTGAGACAATGCAATGTGATAGAGTTCAGTCTAGAAGTGAACGGCAAAACTATAGGCGGAAAAATGGGTTGTGCTTTTATTGTGGTGATTCAGCTCATGTTATATCAGCATGCTCTAAACGCACAAAAAAGGTTGATAAGTCTGTTGCCATTAGTACGTTACAGTCTAAGTTCATTCTGTCTGTGACTCTGATTTGCTCATTATCATCCATTTCCGTCGATTCCTATGTAGATTCAAGCGCTGCCCTGAGTCTTATGGATTGGTCATTTGCCAAGCGATGTGGGTAATCGGGAACTTTTGGCCACGAAGTGGGCATTTGAGGAGTGGCGTCATTGGCTGGAGGGTGCTAGACATCGTGTGGTGGTCTTGACTGATCACAAGAATCTGATTTACCTTGAGTCTGCCAGGCGTCTGAATCCTAGACAGGCTCGTTGGTCACTGTTTTTCTCTCGTTTCAATTTTGTGGTTTCATACCTGCCAGGTTCAAAGAATGTGAAGGCGGATGCTCTTTCTAGGAGTTTTGTGCCTGACTCCCCTGGAAATTCTGAGCCCACTGGTATCCTTAGGGATGGGGTGATTTTGTCGGCCGTCTTCCCAGACTTGCGACGTGCTTTGCAGGAGTTTCAGGCGGGTAAACCTGATCGTTGTCCGCCTGAGAGACTGTTTGTTCCGGATAGTTGGACCAGTAGAGTCATCTCCGAGGTCCATTCTTCTGCGTTGACAGGTCATCCTGGAATATTTGGTACTAGAGACTTGGTGGCCAGGTCTTTTTGGTGGCCTTCCTTGTCGAGGGATGTGTGTTCTTTTGTGCAGTCTTGTGAGGTTTGTGCTCGGGCTAAGCCTTGCTGTTCTCGAGCCAGTGGATTGTTGTCACCTTTGCCTATCCCGAAGAGGCCTTGGACGCACATTTCCATGGACTTTATTTCGGATCTCCCTGTCTCTCAAAAAATGTCCGTCATCTGGGTTGTGTGTGACCGCTTTTCTAAAATGGTTCATCTTGTACCCTTGCCTAAGTTGCCTTCCTCCTCTGAGTTGGTCCCTCTGTTTTTCCAGAACGTGGTTCGTTTGCATGGGATTCCGGAGAACATCGTTTCTGACAGGGGATCCCAGTTTGTGTCTAGATTTTGGCGGACGTTCTGTGCTAAGATGGGCATTGATTTGTCCTTTTCGTCTGCATTTCACCCTCAGACGAATGTCCAGATGGAGCGAACTAATCAGACCTTGGAAACTTATTTGAGGTGTTTTGTTTCTGCTGATCAGGATGACTGGGTTACCTTTTTGCCGCTGGCCGAGTTTGCCCTTAATAATCGGGCTAGTTCTGCTACCTTGGTTTCTCCTTTCTTTTGTAATTCGGGGTTTCATCCTCGTTTTTCCTCTGGTCAGGTGGAGCCTTCTGATTGTCCTGGAGTGGACATGGTGGTGGATGGGTTGCATCGGATTTGGAGTCATGTGGTGGACAATTTGAAGTTGTCCCAGGAGAAGGCTCAGCAGTTTGCTAATCGCCTTCGCCGCGTGGGTCCTCGACTTCGTGTTGGGGACTTGGTGTGGTTGTCTTCTCGTTTTGTTCCTATGAAGGCCTCTTCTCCTAAGTTCAAGCCTCGGTTCATCGGTCCTTATAGGATCTTGGAAATTCTTAACCCTGTGTCGTTTCGTTTGGATCTCCCGGCATCGTTTGCTATTCATAATGTATTCCATCGGTCGTTGTTGCGGAGGTATGAGGTACCTGTTGTTCCTTCGCTTGAGCCTCCTGCTCCGGTGCTGGTGGAGGGAGAATTGGAGTATGTTGTGGAGAAGATCTTGGATTCTCGTGTTTCCAGACGGAAACTCCAATATTTGGTCAAGTGGAAGGGTTATGGTCAGGAGGATAATTCTTGGGTGGTTGCCTCTGATGTTCATGCTGATGATTTGGTCCGCGCTTTTCATAGGGCTCATCCTGGTCGCCCTGGTGGTTCTCGTGAGGGTTCGGTGACCCCTCCTCAAGGAAGGGGTACTGTTGTGAGTTCTGTTTTTGGGCTCCCTCTGGTGGTTACTGATGGTACTGGGTGATTTGTGTTCTGCTGTCTCTGGTGTCCACCTGTTCTATTAGGATTTGGGTGTTTCCTATTTAACCGGGCTTTCTTGTCATTTCCCCGCCGGCTATCAAGGTTATCAGAGTGTTTTGTTACCTCAGCTTCTGGCTTCAGTAATCTTCAGGACAAGCTAAGTTTTTGATTTTCTTGTTCCACGTTTTGCTTTATTTTTGTCTAGTCCAGCTTGCATATAATTGTTTCTTTGCTGCTGGTTGCTCTAGCGGGCTGTAATTGCTCCTCATGTTCCATGAGTTGGAACATGAGTTCAAGTAATTACAGGATGGTTTTTTGAAGGGTTTTTTGCTGACCGCGCAGTTTACTTTTGTATCCTCTGCTATCTAGTTTTATCGGGCCTCATTTTGCTGAATCTGTTTTCATACTGTGTATGTGCCTTCCTCTCATTTCACCGTCATTATATGTGGGGGGCTGCTATTTTCTGTGGGGTATTTCTCTGGAGGCAAGAGAGGTCTGTGTTTCTTCTAATAGGGGAAGTTAGATCTTCGGCTGGTGCGAGACGTCTAGGATCAACGTAGGCACGTTCCTCGCCTATTGTTATTTGTGTGTTCAGGTTTAGGGTCGCGGTCAGCTCAGGATCCATCACCCTAGAGCTCGTTGGTGCTTGTCCTTTTGTGATTCCCTGTCATTGGAATCATGACAGAGAGGAGAGGGAAATAACATACGCAGATATGAAATCAGATTTTAGCATAGGAGGCCATACTAGCTAAAAAGAAAGAATAGAACAGAGTACTATGCGTTCAGTATAATAACACTAGAAAATATCCACCACAGAAAATACGAATCACCACATCTGACTAAAGACATGGGGGGTATATCTGCATCTCCAGAGAAAAAGCTAGGCTGCAAAAAATCCTTCACAGACTAAGCTGGACAAGACAAAAACATGAAAATGCACAGAACTATAAGGTCCACAGCAGGTGGACAGCAAAAACAAAGCCAGAACTTATCTTTGTAGAAAAACACAGCAAACTGGAGAGACCAGCAGGAAAGTGAATCCTTCAAGAAGAATGGACAACTGGCACTGACTAAAGGATCCTGCAAAGCTATATACCCCAGTCAGTTTTGCAATTAGTAGATACACCTGTCCACTCCTGCAGTCCAAGCACAACTGCATTACCCTCTACAACCACCGTAGGGAGCCCAAAAGCTGAATTCACAACAGTACCCCCCCCCCCCTTGAGGAGGGGTCACCGAACCCTCACCAGAGCCCCCAGGCCGATCAGGATGAGCCCGATGAAAGGCACGAACCAAATCAATGGCATGGACATCAGAGGCAGAGACCCAAGAATTATCCTCCTGGCCATAACCCTTCCACTTGACAAGGTACTGAAGCTTCCGCCTCGAAAAACGGGAATCCAAAATCTTCTCAACAACATATTCCAACTCCCCATCGACCAATACAGGGGCCGGAGGATCAACAGAAGGAACAAAGGGCTCCACATATTTCCACAACAAAGATCTATGGAAGACATTATGAATAGCAAAAGAGGCCGGAAGCGCCAGGCGAAAGGACACCGGATTAATAATCTCAGAAATCCTATAAGGACCAATAAATCGAGGCTTAAACTTAGGGGAAGAAACCTTCATAGGAACATGACGGGAAGATAACCAAACCAGATCACCAACCCGAAGCCGGGAACCAACACACCGACGACGGTTAGCAAAACGCTGAGCCTCCTCCTAAGACAGCACCAAGTTGTCCACCACATAAGCCCAAATCTGCTGCAATCTGTCGACCACAGAATCCACACCAGGAAGGTCAGAAGGCTCAACCTGCCCAGAAGAAAAACGAGGATGAAAACCAAAATTACAAAAAAAGGCGAAAACAAAGTAGCCAAACTAGCCCGATTATTAAGGGCAAACTCGGCCAATGGCAAAAAAGCCACCCAATCATCCTGATCAGCAGACACAAAGCATCTCAAATAGGTCTCCGCTCAGAGGACAACGCCACAGTGTGCACAACTCTGCGCTCGCGCAAGCGCCGATCAATCTGAATGGCCAGAGACATAGAATCACTCAGACCAGCAGGCGTGGGGAACCCCACCATAACATCTTTAACGGATTCAGAAAGACCCTTTCTGAAAATTGCCGCCAAGGCATCCTCATTCCATTTAGTCAGTACAGACCATTTTCTAAATTTCTGGCAATACAATTCTGCCGCTTCTTGACCTTGACACAGAGCTAATAAGATTTTCTCAGCCTGATCCACAGAATTAGGCTCATCATACAACAACCCCAATGCCTGAAAGAATGAATCAACATTAAGCAAAGCAGGATTGCCAGATTCCAGGGAAAATGCCCAATCTTGTGGGTCACCACGCAGCAGAGATATGATGATTTTAAACTGCTGAATAGGATCACCAGAAGACCGGGGTCTTAATGCAAAAAACAGTTTACAGTTATTTTTGAAACTCAAAAATTTGGATCTGTCAACAAAGAATAAATCAGGAGTGGGAATCTTAGGTTCTAAGGCAGGAGTCTGAACAATGAAATCTGAAATACCCTGTACCCTAGCAGCAAGCTGATCCACCCGAGAAACTAACTCCTGAACATTCATGTTAATACTAGACTCCGTAGCCACCCAGAGGTAAAGAGGGAGGAAAATACCAAACAGGCTAAGGAAAAAAAAAATGGCTCAAAAGCTTCCCTCCCTTCTTCTGAGATACAATTAACTCATTGTTGGCCAGTTGTACTGTTATGGTCTGGTGGCCTAGGAGCAGCATGAGACGGACTCTGGAGAAGGTGGTCCCTGTACTGACCGCAAACCCTGAACCTAGCAGCGCATCTAGAAGTAGCCGTGGGGGGTACCTAACACTCCCTAGACCCCTCGGCACAGCCTAAGATCTAACTACCCCTAAAGACAGAAACAGGAAACCTATCTTGCCTCAGAGAAAATTCCCAAAGGATAGATAGCCCCCCACAAATATTGACTGTGAGAGGAGAGGGAAATAACATACGCAGATATGAAATCAGATTTTAGCATAGGAGGCCATACTAGCTAAAAAGAAAGAATAGAACAGAGTACTGTGCAGTCAGTATAAAAACACTAGAAAATATCCACCACAGAAAATACGAATCACCACATCTGACTAAAGACATGGGGGGTATATCTGCATCTCCAGAGAAAAAGCTAGGCTGCAAAAAATCCTTCACAGACTAAGCTGGACAAAACAAAAACATGAAAATGCACAGAACTATAAGGTCCACAGCAGGTGGACAGCAAAAACAAAGCCAGAACTTATCTTTGTAGAAAAACACAGCAAACTGGAGAGACCAGCAGGAAAGTGAATCCTTCAAGAAGAATGGACAACTGGCACTGACTAAAGGATCCTGCAAAGCTATATACCCCAGTCAGTTTTGCAATTAGTAGATACACCTGTCCACTCCTGCAGTCCAAGCACAACTGCATTACCCTCTACAACCACCGTAGGGAGCCCAAAAGCTGAATTCACAACAGTACCCCCCCTTGAGGAGGGGTCACCGAACCCTCACCAGAGCCCCCAGGCCGATCAGGATGAGCCCGATGAAAGGCACGAACCAAATCAATGGCATGGACATCAGAGGCAGAGACCCAAGAATTATCCTCCTGGCCATAACCCTTCCACTTGACAAGGTACTGAAGCTTCCGCCTCGAAAAACTGGAATCCAAAATCTTCTCAACAACATATTCCAACTCCCCATCGACCAATACAGGGGCCGGAGGATCAACAGAAGGAACAACAGGCTCCACATATTTCCGCAACAAAGATCTATGGAAGACATTATGAATAGCAAAAGAGGCCGGAAGCGCCAGGCGAAAGGACACCGGATTAATAATCTCAGAAATCCTATAAGGACCAATAAATCGAGGCTTAAACTTAGGGGAAGAAACCTTCATAGGAACATGACGGGAAGATAACCAAACCAGATCACCAACCCGAAGCCGGGAACCAACACACCGACGACGGTTAGCAAAACGCTGAGCCTCCTCCTAAGACAGCACCAAGTTGTCCACCACATAAGCCCAAATCTGCTGCAATCTGTCGACCACAGAATCCACACCAGGAAGGTCAGAAGGCTCAACCTGCCCAGAAGAAAAACGAGGATGAAAAACAAAATTACAAAAAAAGGCGAAACCAAAGTAGCCAAACTAGCCCGATTATTAAGGGCAAACTCGACCAATGGCAAAAAAGCCACCCAATCATCCTGATCAGCAGACACAAAGCATCTCAAATAGGTCTCCGCTCAGAGGACAACGCCACAGTGTGCACAACTCTGCGCTCGCGCAAGCGCCGATCAATCTGAATGGCCAGAGACATAGAATCGCTCAGACCAGCAGGCGTGGGGAACCCCACCATAACATCTTTAACGGATTCAGAAAGACCCTTTCTGAAAATTGCCGCCAAGGCATCCTCATTCCATTTAGTCAGTACAGACCATTTTCTAAATTTCTGGCAATACAATTCTGCCGCTTCTTGACCTTGACACAGAGCTAATAAGATTTTCTCAGCCTGATCCACAGAATTAGGCTCATCATACAACAACCCCAATGCCTGAAAGAATGAATCAACATTAAGCAAAGCAGGATTGCCAGATTCCAGGGAAAATCCCCAATCCTGTGGGTCACCACGCAGCAGAGATATGATGATTTTAACCTGCTGAATAGGATCACCAGAAGACCGGGGTCTTAATGCGAAATACAGTTTACAGTTATTTTTGAAACTCAAAAATTTGGATCTGTCACCAAAGAATAAATCAGGAGTGGGAATCTTAGGTTCTAAGGCAGGAGTCTGAACAATGAAATCTGAAATACCCTGTACCCTAGCAGCAAGCTGATCCACCCGAGAAACTAACTCCTGAACATTCATGTTAATACTAGACTCTGTAGCCACCCAGTGGTAAAGAGGGAGGAAAATACCAAACAGGCTAAGGAAAAAAAAATGGCTCAAAAGCTTCCCTCCCTTCTTCTGAGATGCAATTAACTCATTGTTGGCCAGTTGTACTGTTATGGTCTGGTGGCATAGGAGCAGCATGAGACGGACTCTGGAGAAGGTGGTCCCTGTACTGACCGCAAACCCTGAACCTAGCAGTGCATCTAGAAGTAGCCGTGGGGGGTACCTAACACTCCCTAGACCCCTCGGCACAGCCTAAGATCTAACTACCCCTAAAGACAGAAACAGGAAACCTATCTTGCCTCAGAGAAAATCCCCAAAGGATAGATAGCCCCCCACAAATATTGACTGTGAGAGGAGAGGGAAATAACATACGCAGATATGAAATCAGATTTTAGCATAGGAGGCCATAGTAGCTAAAAAGAAAGAATAGAACAGAGTACTATGCAGTCAGTATAAAAACACTAGAAAATATCCACCGCAGAAAATACGAATCACCACATCTGACTAAAGACATGGGGGGTATATCTGCATCTCCAGGGAAAAAGCTAGGCTGCAAAAAATCCTTCACAGACTAAGCTGGACAAGACAAAAACATGAAAATGCACAGAACTATAAGGTCCACAGCAGGTGGACAGCAAAAACAAAGCCAGGACTTATCTTTGTAGAAAAACACAGCAAACTGGAGAGACCAGCAGGGAAGTGAATCCTTCAAGAACAATGGACAACTGGCACTGACTAAAGGATCCTGCAAAGCTTTATACCCCAGTCAGTTTTGCAATTAGTAGATACACCTGTCCACTCCTGCAGTCCAAGCACAACTGCATTACCCTCTACAACCACCGGAGGGAGCCCAAAAGCTGAATTCACAACAGTACCCCCCCCCCTTGTGGAGGGGTCACCGAACCCTCACCAGAGCCCGATGAAAGACACGAACCAAATCAACGGCATGGAGATCAGAGGCAGAAACCCAAGAATTATCCTCCTGGCCATAACCCTTCCACTTGACAAGGTACTGAAGCTTCCGCCTCGAAAAACAGGAATCCAAAATCTTCTCAACACCATATTCCAACTCCCCATCGACCAACACAGGGGCCGGAGGATTAACAGAAGGAACAACGGGCTCCACATATTTCCGCAACAAAGATCTATGGAAGACATTATGAATAGCAAAAGAGGCCAGAAGCGCCAGGCGAAAAGACACCGGATTAATAATCTCAGAAATCCTATAAGGACCAATAAATCGAGGCTTAAACTTAGGGGAAGAAACCTTCATAGGAACATGACGGGAAGATAACCAAACCAGATCACCAACCCGAAGCCGGGAACCAACACACCGACGACGGTTAGCAAAACGCTGAGCCTCCTCCTGAGACAGCACCAAATTGTCCACCACATAAGCCCAAATCTGCTGCAACCTGTCGATCACAGAATCCACACAAGGAAGGTCAGAAGGCTCAACCTGTCCAGAAGAAAAACGAGGATGAAAACCAAAATTACAAAAAAAAGGCGAAACCAAAGTAGCCGAACTAGCCCGATTATTAAGGGAAAACTCGGCCAATGGCAAAAAAGCCACCCAATCATCCTGATCAGCAGACACAAAGCATCTCAAATAGGTCTCCGCTCAGAGGACAACGCCACAGTGTGCACAACTCTGCGCTCGCGCAAGCGCCGATCAATCTGAATGGCCAGAGACATAGAATCACTCAGACCAGCAGGCGTGGGGAACCCCACCATAACATCTTTAACGGATTCAGAAAGACCCTTTCTGAAAATTGCCGCCAAGGCATCCTCATTCCATTTAGTCAGTACAGACCATTTTCTAAATTTCTGGCAATACAATTCTGCCGCTTCTTGACCTTGACACAGAGCTAATAAGATTTTCTCAGCCTGATCCACAGAATTAGGCTCATCATACAACAACCCCAATGCCTGAAAGAATGAATCAACATTAAGCAAAGCAGGATTGCCAGATTCCAGGGAAAATGCCCAATCTTGTGGGTCACCACGCAGCAGAGATATGATGATTTTAAACTGCTGAATAGGATCACCAGAAGACCGGGGTCTTAATGCAAAAAACAGTTTACAGTTATTTTTGAAACTCAAAAATTTGGATCTGTCAACAAAGAATAAATCAGGAGTGGGAATCTTAGGTTCTAAGGCAGGAGTCTGAACAATGAAATCTGAAATACCCTGTACCCTAGCAGCAAGCTGATCCACCCGAGAAACTAACTCCTGAACATTCATGTTAATACTAGACTCCGTAGCCACCCAGAGGTAAAGAGGGAGGAAAATACCAAACAGGCTAAGGAAAAAAAAAATGGCTCAAAAGCTTCCCTCCCTTCTTCTGAGATACAATTAACTCATTGTTGGCCAGTTGTACTGTTATGGTCTGGTGGCCTAGGAGCAGCATGAGACGGACTCTGGAGAAGGTGGTCCCTGTACTGACCGCAAACCCTGAACCTAGCAGCGCATCTAGAAGTAGCCGTGGGGGGTACCTAACACTCCCTAGACCCCTCGGCACAGCCTAAGATCTAACTACCCCTAAAGACAGAAACAGGAAACCTATCTTGCCTCAGAGAAAATCCCCAAAGGATAGATAGCCCCCCACAAATATTGACTGTGAGAGGAGAGGGAAATAACATACGCAGATATGAAATCAGATTTTAGCATAGGAGGCCATACTAGCTAAAAAGAAAGAATAGAACAGAGTACTATGCAGTCAGTATAAAAACACTAGAAAATATCCACCACAGAAAATACGAATCACCACATCTGACTAAAGACATGGGGGGTATATCTGCATCTCCAGAGAAAAAGCTAGGCTGCAAAAAATCCTTCACAGACTAAGCTGGACAAAACAAAAACATGAAAATGCACAGAACTATAAGGTCCACAGCAGGTGGACAGCAAAAACAAAGCCAGAACTTATCTTTGTAGAAAAACACAGCAAACTGGAGAGACCAGCAGGAAAGTGAATCCTTCAAGAAGAATGGACAACTGGCACTGACTAAAGGATCCTGCAAAGCTATATACCCCAGTCAGTTTTGCAATTAGTAGATACACCTGTCCACTCCTGCAGTCCAAGCACAACTGCATTACCCTCTACAACCACCGTAGGGAGCCCAAAAGCTGAATTCACAACAGTACCCCCCCTTGAGGAGGGGTCACCGAACCCTCACCAGAGCCCCCAGGCCGATCAGGATGAGCCCGATGAAAGGCACGAACCAAATCAATGGCATGGACATCAGAGGCAGAGACCCAAGAATTATCCTCCTGGCCATAACCCTTCCACTTGACAAGGTACTGAAGCTTCCGCCTCGAAAAACGGGAATCCAAAATCTTCTCAACAACATATTCCAACTCCCCATCGACCAATACAGGGGCCGGAGGATCAACAGAAGGAACAAAGGGCTCCACATATTTCCACAACAAAGATCTATGGAAGACATTATGAATAGCAAAAGAGGCCGGAAGCGCCAGGCGAAAGGACACCGGATTAATAATCTCAGAAATCCTATAAGGACCAATAAATCGAGGCTTAAACTTAGGGGAAGAAACCTTCATAGGAACATGACGGGAAGATAACCAAACCAGATCACCAACCCGAAGCCGGGAACCAACACACCGACGACGGTTAGCAAAACGCTGAGCCTCCTCCTGAGACAGCACCAAATTGTCCACCACATAAGCCCAAATCTGCTGCAACCTGTCGACCACAGAATCCACACAAGGAAGTTCAGAAGGCTCAACCTGTCCAGAAGAAAAACGAGGATGAAAACCAAAATTACAAAAAAAAGGCGAAACCAAAGTAGCCGAACTAGCCCGATTATTAAGGGAAAACTCGGCCAATGGCAAAAAAGCCACCCAATCATCCTGATCAGCAGACACAAAGCATCTCAAATAGGTCTCCGCTCAGAGGACAACGCCACAGTGTGCACAACTCTGCGCTCGCGCAAGCGCCGATCAATCTGAATGGCCAGAGACATAGAATCACTCAGACCAGCAGGCGTGGGGAACCCCACCATAACATTTTTAACGGATTCAGAAAGACCCTTTCTGAAAATTGCCGCCAAGGCATCCTCATTCCATTTAGTCAGTACAGACCATTTTCTAAATTTCTGGCAATACAATTCTGCCGCTTCTTGACCTTGACACAGAGCTAATAAGATTTTCTCAGCCTGATCCACAGAATTAGGCTCATCATACAACAACCCCAATGCCTGAAAGAATGAATCAACATTAAGCAAAGCAGGATTGCCAGATTCCAGGGAAAATCCCCAATCCTGTGGGTCACCACGCAGCAGAGATATGATGATTTTAACCTGCTGAATAGGATCACCAGAAGACCGGGGTCTTAATGCGAAATACAGTTTACAGTTATTTTTGAAACTCAAAAATTTGGATCTGTCACCAAAGAATAAATCAGGAGTGGGAATCTTAGGTTCTAAGGCAGGAGTCTGAACAATGAAATCTGAAATACCCTGTACCCTAGCAGCAAGCTGATCCACCCGAGAAACTAACTCCTGAACATTCATGTTAATACTAGACTCCGTAGCCACCCAGTGGTAAAGAGGGAGGAAAATACCAAACAGGCTAAGGAAAAAAAATGGCTCAAAAGCTTCCCTCCCTTCTTCTGAGATGCAATTAACTCATTGTTGGCCAGTTGTACTGTTATGGTCTGGTGGCATAGGAGCAGCATGAGACGGACTCTGGAGAAGGTGGTCCCTGTACTGACCGCAAACCCTGAACCTAGCAGTGCATCTAGAAGTAGCCGTGGGGGGTACCTAACACTCCCTAGACCCCTCGGCACAGCCTAAGATCTAACTACCCCTAAAGACAGAAACAGGAAACCTATCTTGCCTCAGAGAAAATCCCCAAAGGATAGATAGCCCCCCACAAATATTGACTGTGAGAGGAGAGGGAAATAACATACGCAGATATGAAATCAGATTTTAGCATAGGAGGCCATAGTAGCTAAAAAGAAAGAATAGAACAGAGTACTATGCAGTCAGTATAAAAACACTAGAAAATATCCACCGCAGAAAATACGAATCACCACATCTGACTAAAGACATGGGGGGTATATCTGCATCTCCAGGGAAAAAGCTAGGCTGCAAAAAATCCTTCACAGACTAAGCTGGACAAGACAAAAACATGAAAATGCACAGAACTATAAGGTCCACAGCAGGTGGACAGCAAAAACAAAGCCAGGACTTATCTTTGTAGAAAAACACAGCAAACTGGAGAGACCAGCAGGGAAGTGAATCCTTCAAGAACAATGGACAACTGGCACTGACTAAAGGATCCTGCAAAGCTTTATACCCCAGTCAGTTTTGCAATTAGTAGATACACCTGTCCACTCCTGCAGTCCAAGCACAACTGCATTACCCTCTACAACCACCGGAGGGAGCCCAAAAGCTGAATTCACAACAGTACCCCCCCCCCTTGTGGAGGGGTCACCGAACCCTCACCAGAGCCCGATGGAAGACACGAACCAAATCAACGGCATGGAGATCAGAGGCAGAAACCCAAGAATTATCCTCCTGGCCATAACCCTTCCACTTGACAAGGTACTGAAGCTTCCGCCTCGAAAAACGGGAATCCAAAATCTTCTCAACACCATATTCCAACTCCCCATCGACCAACACAGGGGCCGGAGGATCAACAGAAGGAACAACGGGCTCCACATATTTCCGCAACAAAGATCTATGGAAGACATTATGAATAGCAAAAGAGGCCGGAAGCGCCAGGCGAAAAGACACCGGATTAATAATCTCAGAAATCCTATAAGGACCAATAAATCGAGGCTTAAACTTAGGGGAAGAAACCTTCATAGGAACATGACGGGAAGATAACCAAACCAGATCACCAACCCGAAGCCGGGAACCAACACACCGACGACGGTTAGCAAAACGCTGAGCCTCCTCCTGAGACAGCACCAAATTGTCCACCACATAAGCCCAAATCTGCTGCAACCTGTCGACCACAGAATCCACACAAGGAAGGTCAGAAGGCTCAACCTGTCCAGAAGAAAAACGAGGATGAAAACCAAAATTACAAAAAAAAGGCGAAACCAAAGTAGCCGAACTAGCCCGATTATTAAGGGAAAACTCGGCCAATGGCAAAAAAGCCACCCAATCATCCTGATCAGCAGACACAAAGCATCTCAAATAGGTCTCCGCTCAGAGGACAACGCCACAGTGTGCACAACTCTGCGCTCGCGCAAGCGCCGATCAATCTGAATGGCCAGAGACATAGAATCACTCAGACCAGCAGGCGTGGGGAACCCCACCATAACATTTTTAACGGATTCAGAAAGACCCTTTCTGAAAATTGCCGCCAAGGCATCCTCATTCCATTTAGTCAGTACAGACCATTTTCTAAATTTCTGGCAATACAATTCTGACGCTTCTTGACATTGATACAGGGCTAATAAGATTTTCTCAGCCTTATCCACAGAATTAGGCTCATCATACAACAACCCCAATGCCTGAAAGAATGAATCAACATTAAGCAAAGCAGGATTGCCAGATTCCAGGCAAAATGCCCAATCCTGTGGGTCACCACGCAGCAGAGATATGATGATTTTAACCTGCTGAATAGGATCACCAGAAGACCGGGGTCTTAATGCAAAAAACAGTTTACAGTTATTTTTGAAACTCAAAAATTTGGATCTGTCACCAAAGAATAAATCAGGAGTGGGAATCTTAGGTTCTAAGGCAGGAGTCTGAACAATGAAATCTGAAATACCCTTTACCCTAGCAGCAAGCTGATCCACCCGAGAAACTAACTCCTGAACATTCATGTTAATACTAGACTCCGTAGCCACCCAGAGGTAAAGAGGGAGGAAAATACCAAACAGGCTAAGGAAAAAAAAAATGGCTCAAAAGCTTCCCTCCCTTCTTCTGAGATGCAATTAACTCATTGTTGGCCAGTTGTACTGTTATGGTCTGGTGGCTTAGGAGCAGCATGAGATGGACTCTGGAGAAAGTGGTCCCTGTACTGACCGCAAACCCTGAACCTAGCAGCGCAACTAGAAGTAGCCGTGGGGGGTACCTAATGCTCCCTAGACCCCTCGGCACAGCCTAAGATCTAACTACCCCTAAAGACAGAAACAGGAAACCTATCTTGCCTCAGAGAAAATCCCCAAAGGATAGATAGCCCCCCACAAATATTGACTGTGAGAGGAGAGGGAAATAACATACGCAGATATGAAATCAGATTTTAGCATAGGAGGCCATACTAGCTAAAAAGAAAGAATAGAACAGAGTACTATGCGGTCAGTATAAAAACACTAGAAAATATCCGCCGCAGAAAATACGAATCACCACATCTGACTAAAGACATGAAGGGTATATCTGCATCTCCTGAGAAAAAGCTAGGCTGCAAAAAATCCTTCACAGACTAAGCTGGACAAGACAAAAACATGAAAATGCACAGAACTATAAGGTCCACAGCAGGTGGACAGCAAAAACAAAGCCAGGACTTATCTTTGTAGAAAAACACAGCGAACTGGAGAGACCAGCAGGGAAGTGAATCCTTCAAGAACAATGGACAACTGGCACTGACTAAAGGATCCTGCAAAGCTATATTTACCCAGTCAGTTTTGCAATTAGTAGATACACCTGTCCACTCCTGCAGTCCAAGCACAACTGCATTACCCTCTACAACCACCGGAGGGAGCCCAAAAGCTGAATTCACAACAGGCAGTGGGGTACTCGGTACTGGGTCCTGCGGTTCACAGGGGAATGTCACGGTGGCTGACCCGGTCCTTGGCCCTGGGACGTCTGTATAAAAGGGAAAGGTCTTTAAAGGGATAAAGTTTATGTTCGTGACGCCACTTGTGGTATTCTGTCAGGGTGACTGATGCTGCTTTAAGGTGTCCGCTGGAGTGATGTTATGGCAGCTAGATGGTATACCTTCCCACAGGTGAAATATGTCCCCAGGGCTTCCCGGTGTTTAAATGGTGGTATGGTGGGTGAGAGGCGCAGAGAAGAACGAGAACACAAGGTTGCAGTCTCTTTACCTTTACTGAAGATTTCAGCATCCACAGTCCAGGGCACCAGATCACAGGGAAGGCAGGGTCTGGCCGGTTTGGAGGCAAGTCCAGAGTTCCCTTGTCCAGGTTGAAATCAGTAGCCTTCCCTTGCGCTGCGGTGGTATAGTCCCTTACTGCCTATAGCTTCACATAATGGTCTCACAGATGCGATGTTTCGCTCTTTCTGTCCCCCGTATAGGATAGGACAAAACCCGTATGACTGGTGACTTGAGCCTGTTTATAGGGTCTCTTAGATAATCCGGCTCTGTAGGTGTCACCATGCCTCCTGGGTGTAGGTGCGGACAGGTATACTGCAATTAGCTGTCCTGCCGGTTTCTGAAATAAGACTTAGAGGTCCTTGCTCCTTCGGTGTTCCGGCTACCGGTATTTTCTGCATCAGAAGGAGGCAGCCTGAGCGGGACTTCTGTCTCTAACTGACTAGCTTTACCAACAGACTACCAGTTATATATATATATACATATGTGTATATACATATATACATATAGGTAGTGTCCTAATAAATAGGAGCAGGGGCTCCCCCTGGTGGCCTGGAGTGTGAAATGTGTTGCATGTCTGTGATACCTGGATGGAGTAATCCTTCTTTACTTCCAAACGTAGCATCACTCTCCCCAACAGGAAAGCAATACCACTTCAACGAACAGGACCCTGGGGTGCCGCACAAATATAAATAAACATGATACCGCTGAAAACGTCATATGGTCCTGCAAAAAACGAGCCGCAATAAAGAGTCATCAGCGAAAAAATAAAAAAGTTATAGCCCTCAGAATAAAAGGATGCACAAATAATTATTTTTCATATAAAAGTTTTTATTGTATAAAAGCGCCAAAGCATAAAAAATAATATAAATTAGATATCGCTGTAATTGTACTGACCCGAAGAATAAAACTGCTTTATCAATTTTACCAAATGCAGAACGGTATAAACGCCCCCCAAAAGAAATTCATGAATCGCTGATTTTTGTTCATTCTGGCTCACCAAAACCTGAATAATAAGTTATCAAAAAATGTCTCGTGCACAGAAATGGTACCAATAAAAATGTTAACTTGTCCCGCAAAAAAACAAGACCTCACCTGACTCTGTGGACCAAAATATAGAAAAATTATAGCTCTCAAAATGTGGTGATGCAAAAACTATTTTTTGCAATAAAAAGCGTCTTTTAGTGTGTGACAGCTGCCAAATGTAAAAACCGGCTATAAATTGTAAATCAAAGCCCCCTTTATCACCGCCTTAGTTAGGGAAAACTAATAAAATTTAAAAATGTATTTATTTCTCTTTTCCAATTAGGGTTAGGGTTAGGGCTAAAGTTAGGGTTGGAGCTAAAGTTAGGGTTAGGATTGGGACTAAAGTTAGGGTTAGTGTTGGGGCTAAATTTAGGGTTTGGGTTTGGATTACATTTACGGTTGGGTTTAGGGTTGGGATTAGGGTTAGGGGTGTGTCAAGGTTAGGGGTGTTGTTAGGGTTATGGTTGGAGTTAGGGTTTGGAGCATGTAGGAGTTAGGGGTGTGGTTAGGGTTGGGATTAGGGTTAGGGGTGTGGTTAGGGTTATTGTTAGGGTTGGGATGAGCATTAGGGGTGTGTTCGGGTTAGGGTTGGAGTTAAAATTGGGGTGTTTCCTCTGTTTAGGCACATCAGGGGCTCTCCAAACGTGACATGGTGTCCGATCTCAATTCCAGCCAATTCTGCGTTGAAATAGTCAAACAGTGCTCCTTCCCTTCCGAGCTCTCCCATACGCCCAAACAGGGGTTTACCCCCACATATGGGGTATCAACCTACTCAGGACAAATTGGACAACAATTTTTAGGGTCCAGTTTATCCTATTACTCTTGGGAAAATACAAAACTGGGGGCTAAAAAATAATTTTTGTGGGAAAAAAAGATTTTTGATTTTTACAGCTCTGCGTTATTAACTGTAGTGATGCACTTGGGGTTCAAAGTTCTCAAAACACATCTAGATAAGTTCCTTGGGGGGTCTAGTTTCCAAAATGTGGTCACTTGTGGGGGGTTTCTACTGTTTAGATACATCAGGGGCTCTGCAAACGCAATTTTACACCTGCAGACCATTTCATCTAAGTCTGCATTTCAAACGGTGCTCCTTCCCTTCCGAGCTCTGCCATGTACCCAAACGGTAGTTTTCTGTTGTGAATTCTGTGGCTGAGTTCACTTCTGTGGTCACAAGTGGTATTGCAGTCTCTGGGCTTCCTCCCTCAGGTGTTTTGGTGAGCTCGTTGGCTGCCTTGCTATTTAGCTCCACCTGAGTCTGTCTTCCTTGCTCCTTGTCAATGTTCCAGTGTTGGATCTGAGCTACTGCATCTTTCCTTGGGCCTGCTGCTCTGCTAGATAAGTGCTTCTAGTTTGTTTTCTGTTTTTTCTGTCCAGCTTGTTATTATCTTTTGCTGGAAGCTCTGAGAAGCAAAGGGGTGCACCGCCGTGCTGTTAGTTCGGCACGGTGGGTCTTTTTGCCCCTTTGCGTGGTTTTCGTTTTAGGGTTTTTTGTAGACTGCATAGTTCTCTTTGCTATCCTCGCTCTGTCTAGAATATCGGGCCTCACCTTGCTGAATCTATTTCATTCCTACGTTTGTCTTTTCATCTTGCTAACAGTCATTATATGTGGGGGGCTGCCTATTCCTTTGGGGTATTTCTCTGAGGTAAGTCAGGCTTGTATTTCTATCTTCAGGCTAGTCAGCTCCTCAGGCAGTGCCGAGTTGCATAGGTAGTTGATAGGCGCAATCCACTGCTGCTTCCAGTTGTGTGAGGATAGATCAGGTACTGCAGTCTACAGAGATTCCACGTCTCAGAGCTCGTCCTATTGTTTTTGGTTATTGCCAGATCTCTGTATGTGCGCTGATTACTGCACGCTGTGTTGCCTGATTGCCAGCCATAACAGTACAAGGAGCCATTCAATGATTTCCAATAGAGGGAAAAAAGAAATCCTGACATCATTTTTTTTTCTTAGCTCTGTCTTCAGTCTTTTTTTTCCCCTAGACATTAGAGTGCTTCAGGACACAGCTGTGGACATGGATATTCAGGCTCTGTGCTCCTCAATGGATAATCTCGTTGTAAATGTACAAAAGATTCAAGATACTATTGATCAGAAATCGATGCTAGAACCAAGAATTCCGATTCCTGATTTGTTTTTTGGTGACAGAACTAAGTTCCTGAGCTTCAGAAATAATTGTAAGCTATTTTTGGCCTTGAAACCTCATTCTTCTGGTAATCCTATTCAACAGGTTTTGATTATTATTTCTTTTTTGCGCGGCGACCCACAGGACTGGGCGTTTTCTCTTGCACCAGGAGATTCTGCATTGAGTAATGTTGATGCATTTTTCCAGGCGCTGGGATTGCTTTACGATGAGCCTAATTCAGTGGATCAAGCTGAGAAAAATCTGCTGGCTTTATGCCAGGGTCAGGATGATGTAGAAGTATATTGTCAGAAATTTAGAAAATGGTCAGTACTCACTCTGTGGAATGAATCTGCACTAGCGGCTTTGTTCAGAAAGGGTCTCTCTGAAGCTCTTAAGGATGTAATGGTGGGATTTCCTATGCCTGCTGGTTTGAATGAGTCTATGTCCTTGGCCATTCAGATCGGTCGTCGCTTGCGCGAGCGTAAATCTGTGCACCATCTGGCGGTATTGTCTGAGAGTAAGCCTGAGCCTATGCAGTGCGACAGGACTATGACTAAAGTAGAACGGCACGAACACAGACGTCTGAACAGACTGTGTTTCTATTGTGGTGATTCTACTCATGCTATTTCTAATTGTCCTAAACGCACTAGGCGGTTCGATAGCTCTGCCGTTATTGGTACTGTACAGTCCAAATTCCTTTTGTCCATTACCTTAATGTGCTCTTTGTCATCATATTCTGTCATGGCGTTTGTGGATTCAGGCGCTGCCCTGAATCTGATGGATTTGGATTATGCTAAACGTTGTGGATTTTTCTTGGAGCCTTTGCGGTGTCCTATTCCGTTGAGAGGAATTGATGCTACACCTCTGGCCAAGAATAAGCCTCAGTACTGGGCCCAGCTGACCATGTGCATGGCTCCTGCACATCAGGAAGTTATTCGCTTTTTGGTACTGCATAATTTGCATGATGTGGTCGTGTTGGGGTTGCCATGGCTACAAACCCATAATCCAGTATTGGATTGGAACTCTATGTCGGTAACCAGCTGGGGTTGTCAGGGAGTACATGGTGATGTTCCATTTTTGTCTATTTCGTCATCCATTCCTTCTGACATCCCAGAGTTCTTGTCGGACTTTCAGGATGTATTTGAAGAGTCCAAGTCTGATGCCCTTCCTCCGCATAGGAATTGTGATTGTGCTATCGATTTGATTCCTGGTAGTAAATTCCCTAAGGGTCGTTTATTTAATTTGTCCGTACCTGAACACACCGCTATGCGCAGTTATGTGAAGGAGTCCCTGGAGAAGGGACATATTCGCCCATCGTCGTCACCATTGGGAGCAGGGTTCTTTTTTGTAGCCAAGAAGGATGGTTCGCTAAGACCGTGTATTGATTACCGCCTTCTTAATAAGATCACTGTTAAGTTTCAGTATCCCTTGCCATTGATTTCTGACTTGTTTGCTCGGATTAAGGGGGCTAGTTGGTTTACTAAGATTGATCTTCGTGGTGCGTATAATCTGGTGAGAATCAGGCAGGGAGATGAATGGAAAACGGCATTTAATACGCCCGAGGGTCATTTTGAGTATCTGGTGATGCCGTTCGGACTTGCCAATGCTCCATCTGTTTTTCAGTCTTTTATGCATGACATTTTCCGTGAGTATCTGGATAAATTCTTGATTGTTTACTTGGATGACATTTTGATCTTCTCAGATGATTGGGAGTCTCATGTGAAGCAAGTCAGAATGGTTTTCCAGGTACTGCGTGCTAATTCCTTGTTCGTGAAGGGATCAAAGTGTCTCTTCGGTGTGCAGAAAGTTTCATTTTTGGGGTTCATCTTTTCCCCTTCTACTATCGAGATGGATCCGGTTAAGGTTCAGGCCATCCAGGATTGGACTCAGCCGACATCTCTAAAAAGTTTGCAGAAATTCCTGGGCTTTGCTAATTTTTATCGTCGCTTCATCTGTAATTTTTCTAGCATTGCCAGACCATTGACCGATTTGACCAAGAAGGGTGCTGATTTGGTTAATTGGTCTTCTGCTGCCGTGGAAGCTTTTCAGGAGTTGAAGCGTCGTTTTTGCTGTGCCCCTGTGTTGTGTCAACCTGATGTTTCTCTTCCGTTCCAGGTCGAGGTTGATGCTTCTGAGATTGGTGCAGGGGCGGTTTTGTCACAGAGAGGTTCTGGTTGCTCAGTGTTCAAACCATGTGCTTTCTTTTCCAGGAAATTTTCTGCTGCTGAGCGTAATTATGATGTGGGCAACCGAGAGTTGCTGGCCATGAAGTGGGCATTCGAGGAGTGGCGTCATTGGCTTGAGGGTGCTAAGCATCGCGTGGTGGTTTTGACTGATCATAAGAACCTTACTTATCTTGAGTCTGCCAAGCGCTTGAATCCTAGACAGGCCCGTTGGTCGTTATTTTTTGCTCGTTTTGATTTTGTGATTTCATACCTTCCGGGCTCTAAAAATGTGAAGGCGGATGCTCTGTCTAGGAGTTTTGTGCCCGACTCTCCGGGGTTATCTGAGCCGGCGAGTATCCTCAAGGAAGGAGTCATTGTGTCTGCCATCTCCCCTGATTTGCGGAGAGTGTTGCAGAAATTTCAGGCTAATAAACCTGATCGTTGTCCGGCCGAGAAACTGTTCGTCCCTGATAGGTGGACTAGTAAAGTTATCTCTGAACTTCATTGTTCGGTGCTGGCCGGTCATCCAGGAATCTTTGGTACCAGGGAGTTGGTTGCTAGATCCTTCTGGTGGCCATCTCTGTCACGGGATGTGCGTGCTTTTGTGCAGTCCTGTGGAATTTGTGCTAGGGCTAAGCCCTGCTGTTCACGTGCCAGTGGGTTGCATTTGCCCTTGCCGGTCCCGAAGAGGCCTTGGACACATATTTCGATGGATTTCATTTCTGACCTTCCCGTTTCTCAAAAGATGTCTGTCATTTGGGTGGTCTGTGATCGCTTTTCTAAAATGGTCCATCTGGTGCCCTTGGTTAAATTGCCTTCCTCCTCTGATTTGGTGCCTTTGTTCTTCCAGCATGTGGTTCGTTTACATGGCATTCCTGAGAATATTGTTTCTGACAGAGGTTCCCAGTTTGTCTCGAGGTTCTGGCGAGCCTTTTGTGGTAGGATGGGCATTGACCTATCTTTTTCCTCGGCCTTCCATCCTCAGACTAATGGCCAGACCGAACGAACCAATCAGACCTTGGAAACATATCTGAGATGTTTTGTTTCCGCTGACCAGGATGATTGGGTGTCATTTTTGCCGTTGGCTGAGTTCGCCCTTAATAATCGGGCCAGCTCGGCTACCTTGGTCTCTCCATTTTTCTGCAATTCTGGGTTCCATCCTCGTTTCTCTTCAGGACAGGTTGAGTCTTCGGACTGTCCTGGTGTGGATTATGTGGTGGACAGGTTGCAGCAGATCTGGACTCAGGTAGTGGACAATTTGACCTTGTCCCAGGAGAAGGCTCAGCTTTTCGCTAATCGCAGACGCCGTGTGGGACCCCGACTTCGTGTTGGGGATCTGGTTTGGTTATCTTCTCGTCATATACCTATGAAGGTTTCCTCTCCTAAATTTAAACCTCGTTTTATTGGTCCGTATAGGATTTCTGAGATTCTCAATCCGGTGTCTTTTCGTCTGACCCTCCCAGACTCCTTTTCCATACATAATGTATTCCATAGGTCGTTGTTGAGGAGATACGTGGCACCTATGGTTCCATCTGTGGAGCCTCCTGCCCCTGTTTTGGTGGAGGGGGAATTGGAGTATATTGTGGAGAAGATTTTGGATTCTCGTGTCTCTAGACGGAAACTCCAGTATCTGGTCAAATGGAAGGGTTATGCTCAGGAAGATAATTCCTGGGTTTTTGCCTCTGATGTCCATGCCCCAGATCTTGTTCGTGCCTTTCATGTGGCTCATCCTGGTCGGCCTGGGGGTTCTGGTGAGGGTTCGGTGACCCCTCCTCAAGGGGGGGGTACTGTTGTGAATTCTGTGGCTGAGTTCACTTCTGTGGTCACAAGTGGTATTGTAGTCTCTGGGCTTCCTCCCTCAGGTGTTTTGGTGAGCTCGTTGGCTGCCTTGCTATTTAGCTCCACCTGAGTCTGTCTTCCTTGCTCCTTGTCAATGTTCCAGTGTTGGATCTGAGCTACTGCATCTTTCCTTGGGCCTGCTGCTCTGCTAGATAAGTGCTTCTAGTTTGTTTTCTGTTTTTTCTGTCCAGCTTGTTATTATCTTTTGCTGGAAGCTCTGAGAAGCAAAGGGGTGCACCGCCGTGCTGTTAGTTCGGCACGGTGGGTCTTTTTGCCCCTTTGCGTGGTTTTCGTTTTAGGGTTTTTTGTAGACTGCATAGTTCTCTTTGCTATCCTCGCTCTGTCTAGAATATCGGGCCTCACCTTGCTGAATCTATTTCATTCCTACGTTTGTCTTTTCATCTTGCTAACAGTCATTATATGTGGGGGGCTGCCTATTCCTTTGGGGTATTTCTCTGAGGTAAGTCAGGCTTGTATTTCTATCTTCAGGCTAGTCAGCTCCTCAGGCAGTGCCGAGTTGCATAGGTAGTTGATAGGCGCAATCCACTGCTGCTTCCAGTTGTGTGAGGATAGATCAGGTACTGCAGTCTACAGAGATTCCACGTCTCAGAGCTCGTCCTATTGTTTTTGGTTATTGCCAGATCTCTGTATGTGCGCTGATTACTGCACGCTGTGTTGCCTGATTGCCAGCCATAACAGTTTTCCCCTACATATTGGATATCAGCATACTTAGGACAAATTGGACAACAACTTTTGGGGTCCGATTTCTTCTGTTACCCTTGGAAAAATAAAAAATTGGGTGGGCGAAAAGATAATTTTTGTGAAAAAATATGATTTTTTTTAATTTTACGGCTCTATACTATAAACTTTTGGGGTCCAATTTCTCCTGTTCTCCTTGGTAAAATAAAACAAATTGGATCTGAAGTAATTTTTTTGTGAAAAAAAGTTAAATGTTCATTTTTTTATACATTCCAAACATTCCTGTGAAACACCAGAAGGGTTAATAAACTTCTTGAATGTGGTTTTGAGCACATTGAGGGGTGCAGTTTTTAGAATGGTGTCACACTTGGGGATTTTCTATCATATAGACCAGGGGTCCCCAACTCCAGTCCTCAAGGCCCACCAACATGTCATGTTTTCAGGATTTCCTTAGTCTTGCCCTGGTAATAATTGCATCACCTGTGCAATGCAAAGGAAATCCTGAAAACATGACCTGTTGGTGGGCCTTGAGGACTGGAGTTGGGGACCCCTGATATAGACCCCTAAAAGTGACTTCAAATGTGATGTGGTCCCTAAAAACAAATGGTGTTGTAAAAATGAGAAATTCCTGGTCAACTTTTAACCCTATAACTCCCTAACTAAAAAAAATTTTGGTTCCGAAATTGTGCTGATGTAAAGTAGATATGTGGAAAATGTTACTTATTAAGTTATTTGTGTGACATATGTCTGTGATTTAAGGGCATGAAAAAGGGTGGAGAATTGAGAATTTTCTAAATTTTCGCCAAATTTCCTTTTTTTTCACAAATAAACGCATGTAATGCCGAGGAAATTTTACTACTAACATGAAGTACAATAAGTCACGAGAAAACAATGTCAGAATCACCGGGATCCATGCAAGCGTTCCAGAGTTATAACCTCATAAAAGGACAGTGGTCAGAATTGCAAAAATTGGCCCAGTCATTAACATGCAAACCATCCATGGGGGTTAAGGGGTTGAGGAACATCTTTTCCATGGTAACGAATTAGATAAAGCTAAATTACTAACCCCAACCAAAAATCTTCCTCCACCACTTGGGCTATGTTCACAGGGTTTTTCAGCTTTAGCATTGCTCTCAAGCAATACAAATGCATTCACTGGGTAATGTCATTGTAACATTGAACAACCCTTGCTGGCCATGTATTGTGTGACACATACGAGTCTCCCGCCAGGGCCAGGGGTACTCGGTACCAGGTCCGGTCACAATTAAAGGGGTGGTCACAGTGGGAGCAACCCGGTCCGTAGCCCTGGGCACCCAAGTAAAAGGGGAAAGGTCTTTTAAGGGAGTTGTAAGAATAAAGTTTGTATTCGTGATGCCATCTGTGGTTCTCAGTCAGAGGGGACTGATGCTGCTTAAAGGGGTCCTCTGGGGCGATGTTACTGCAGCAAAGATGGTGACGCTTCCCACAGGTGAAGCAGGGTCTCGAGGGCTCCCGGTGTGTTTGAAAGGAATGACGAATGTTGGCAAATAAATGGAGGACACAGGGTTGCAGTCTTTACCTGGTTCACTGATGCTGTAGTCAGTCTCAGTCCAGGGTACCGGCAACAGGTGTTGATGGAGTCCAGGCAGCCTGAAGACAAGAGGAAATCCCTTTGCCAGGTCAGTCTGGGAGCCTTCCACTTTGCGCTAACTACTAGTTCTTTGCTACCTGTAGTGCCTGACAAGGTCCTCGGTTACGCTCTGTCCTGGGACAGTCTATGCATGGTAGGCAACTTGAGCTGTTTTTTGGGGGTCTCTGTACACGGTGATTCCATGCTCTAATTGTTACTGTACCTCAGGTATTATGTGGACTGCGCTCTGCTTATAGGGGTCCAGTTGCAGCCCTCCTCTAGCTCTTAGGTCCTCTGTGCTCCTTCACTGTCTGCTACCAACTACCAACTGACTGACTGGCTCCTCCTCCAGACCAGGATGTACAGTACAGACCAAAAGTTTGGACACACCTTCTGATTTAAAGATTTTTCTGTATTTTCATGACTATGAAAATTGTACAGTGTGAATGTACAATTTTCATAGTCATGAAAATACAGAAACATTTTTAAATGAATAGGTGTGTCCAAACTTTTAGTCTGTACTGTATAAGACTGCAGTATCAAGGTAGCAATGCGAATTAATTTTTTTGAGGAGGCTTTTGAAGCACAATTTTAGCACAATAATTGCCATATAAAATTGCACTGCTCTAAAACATTGCAATACCAGATAAATCTGTCCACTTCAGATGGACGTATAAGACTGCAGTATAAATATAGCAATGTGATTTTCTTAACAATTGTGTTTTTGGTGTTTCGAGGCACAACTCAACCACGATAAATGCCATATTAAATGTTACAGAAGAAAAAAAATGTGTTAAAATGCCAGCAAAATGTGACCATTCAGATGGATGCATAAGACTGCAATATCAATATAGCAGTCCATTTTTTTTTAGTAAAAATTTTTTGGAGGAAGTGGGTTTTGAGGCCCAACTCTAGCACAATAAAATTTCACTGCTCAAAAAAATTGCAGTATTGCAATCCCAGCAAAAAGTGTGCACTTAAGATGGACGAGTAAGACTGCAGTATCAACATAGCAACGCAATTCATTAAATAAACTTTTTTTTTTAGGCCCAACTGTAGCACGATAAATGCTGCATAAAATTTCACTGCTCAAAAAAAAATGCAGACTGCAGGATCAGTATAGCAATTTCATTTTAACAAAAAACAATCTGTGTTTTGGGGGGGTTTGAGACCCAACTGTAGTACGATAATGCCTTATCAAATTTCACTTATCAAAAAAGGCAGTATTACAATGCCAGGCAAACTTGCACACCTCAGATGGACGCTTAAGACTTCAATATAACTATAGCAATGCTGTCTTTTTGTATGCTTTTGATGCACAACTGCCACAGTAAAAATGGTGAATAATATTTCCCTTCTTGAACAATTTGAAGATTAAGAGCAAAAGAATGTTAGCCCAGAGAAGGAGTTTTGGTATGAGTTGCAAGCTGTAGCATAAAGGACATGCAATTCACCCTATCCTGTCCTACACGATCCCTTCAGCACAATCTCTCCCCAAGTGCTGCTAACAGCAGTATTACTATTGATTATAATTAGCCCTAAGAAGGGCTGTTGCTGTAGTTAAAATAAATTTAAATGTGGTTGAATACCTGGCTAGTAAGTAGCTATAGTTTCTCTTTCACCAGCACCTCTCCCTACTCTGCCTGTTTCCGGGGAACAGTGTGACGAGCATAGTGCCATTGGTCTCATATAGACCTGATGACAATATGGGGCTAACCAATCATATTAATGCCTCAATCAAGATGGCTATTGCATTACTGTGTTTGGCAGGCAATCCCCTCATGTTAATTGGCTTTCTAAAAAGCACCAAAGATGTGTGGGGAAACTCAAGCTCTCGCTCAAGCATGAAAAATATAGTCGCTGAGTTATGACCATCCTGAGCACACTAATGCTCAAGCGAGTAAGGAGTAGTGAAAAGCATGCTTGTTCATCACTATTGCTGAGTGAAAATTGCAAACTGCCATTGTAGTGCCAAGTAAATCATAGAATCATAGAATGTTAGAGTTGGAAGGGACCTCCTGGGTCATCTGGACCAACCCCCTGCTCAAAGCAGGATTCACTAAATCATCCCAGATGATGTTTGTCCAGCCTCTGAAGACTTCCATGGAAGGAGAACTCGTCACCTCTTGTGGTTGCCTGTTCCACTCATTGATCACCCTGTCAAAAAGTTTTTTTCTAATATCTAATCTGTATCTTCTCCCTTTCAGTTTCATCCCATTGCTTTTAGTCTTTTCTTGTGCAAATGAGAATAAAGATGATCCTTCTACAATGTGACAGCCCTCGAGATATTTGTAGACAGCTATTAATTCTCCTCTCAGTCTCCTTTTTGCAAGCTAAACATTCCCTAATCCTGTATCTGTTCCTCATAGAACATGGTTTGCAGACCGGTCACCATTCTGGTCGCTCTTTTCTGAACTTGCTTGAGTTTGTTGATGTCTTTTTTTAAAAAGTGGTGCCCAAAACTGGACACAGTATTGCAGATGAGGTCTGACCAAAGAGGAGTAGAGGGCAATAATGACTTCACATGATCTAGAATGTATGCTTCTGTTAATACATCCCAGAATTGCATTTGCCTTTTTTGCTGCTGCATCACACTGTTGACTCATGTTCAGTTTACGATCTATTAGTATACCCAAGTCTTTTTCACATGTGCTGTTGCCTAGCCTTTATTCCTCCCATTCTGTATATGCTTTTTTAATTTTTATTGCCCTGATGTAGTACTTTGCATTTTTCCCTGTTAAAAACATTCTGTTAGTTGCTGCCCTGTTGTGAATTCTGTGGCTGAATTCACTCCTGTGGTCACAAGTGGTACTGCAGCTTCTGAGCTTCCTTCCTCAGGTGTTCTGGTGAGCTCATTAGCTGCTTCGTTACTTAACTCCACCTGATGCTGCTATCCTTGCTCCTAGTCAATGTTTCAGTGTTGGATCTGAGCTTCTCCTGATTGTTCCTGTGACCTGCTGCTCTGTATAGCTAGTGCTTTTTTGCTATTTTGTTGCTTTTTTTCTGTCCAGCTTGTCTTTTGTTTTGCTGGAAGCTCTGAGACGCAAAGGGTGTACCGCCGTGCCGTTAGTCCGGCACGGTGGGTCTTTTTTGCCCCCTTTGCGTGGTTTTTGCTTTAGGGTTTTTTGTAGACTGCAAAGTTCGCTTTACTGTCCTCGCTCTGTCTAAGATTATCGGGCCCCACTTTGCTGAATCTATTTCATCCCTACGTTTTGTCTTTTCATCTTACTCACAGTCATTATATGTGGGGGGCTGCCTTTTCCTTTGGGGTATTTCTCTGGGGGCAAGTCAGGCCTATTTTTCTATCTTCAGGCTAGCTAGTTTCTTAGGCTGTGCCGAGTTGCATAGGTAGTTGTTAGGCGCAATCCACAGCCACTTTTAGTTGTGTTTAGGATAGGATCAGGTGTGCAGTCTACAGAGTTTCCACGTCTCAGAGCTCGTTCTTTTGTTTTTGGGTATTTGTCAGATCACTGTGTGCGCTCTGATCGCTAGGCACACTGTGTCTCTGGATTGCCTTCATAACACCTTTCATTAGCAGACATAACAGTACTAGGAGCCAACTAATGATTCTCAATAGAGGGAAAGAAAAAGTTCTGACATCATTTTTTTTTTTCTCTGCTCTGTGTTCATTTTTTTTTTTTTTCCCCTAGACATTTGGGTGTTTCTGGACACAGGTGTGGACATGGATTTTCAGGGTCTGTGCTCTTCAATGGATAATCTCGTTATAAATGTACAAAAGATTCAAGATACTATAGATGAGAAATCTATGCTAGAACCAAGAATTCCTATTCCTGATTTGTTTTTTGGAGATAGAACTAAGTTTCTAAGTTTCAAAAATAATTGTAAGCTATTTCTGGCCTTGAAACCTCATTCTTCTGGTAATCCTATTCAACAGGTTTTGATTATTATTTCTTTTTTGCGCGGCGACCCTCAAGACTGGGCATTTTCTCTTGCGCCAGGAGACCCTGCATTGAGTAGTGTCGATGCGTTTTTCCTGGCACTCGGATTACTGTACGATGAGCCTAATTCAGTGGATCAGGCTGAGAAAAATTTGCTGGCTTTGTGCCAGGGTCAGGATGATATAGAAGTATATTGTCAGAAATTTAGGAAATGGTCAGTACTCACTCAGTGGAATGAATCTGCGCTGGCAGCTTTGTTCAGAAAGGGTCTCTCTGAGGCTCTTAAGGATGTCATGGTGGGATTTCCTATGCCTGCTGGTTTGAATGAGTCTTTGTCTTTAGCCATTCAGATCGGTCGACGCTTGCGCGAGCGTAAATCTGTGCACCATTTGGCGGTATTGCCTGAGGTTAAACCTGAGCCTATGCAGTGCGATAGGACTATGACCAGAGTTGAACGGCAGGAATACAGACGTCTTAATGGGCTATGTTTCTACTGTGGTGATTCCACTCATGCTATTTCTGATTGTCCTAAGCGCACTAAGCGGTCCGCTAGGTCTGCCGTCATTGGTACTGTACAGTCCAAATTCCTTCTGTCCATTACCTTGATATGCTCTTTGTCGTCGTTTTCTGTCATGGCGTTTGTGGATTCAGGCGCTGCCCTGAATCTGATGGATTTGGATTATGCTAAACGTTGTGGGTTTTTCTTGGAGCCTTTGCGGTGTCCTATTCCATTGAGAGGAATTGATGCTACACCTTTGGCCAAGAATAAAGCTCAGTACTGGGCCCAGCTGACCATGTGCATGGCTCCTGCACATCAGGAAGTTATTCGCTTTCTGGTGTTGCATAATCTGCATGATGTGGTCGTGTTGGGGTTGCCATGGCTACAAACCCATAATCCAGTATTGGATTGGAATTCCATGTCGGTATCCAGCCGGGGTTGTCAGGGGGTACATGGTGATGTTCCATTTTTGTCGATTTCGTCATCCACCCCTTCTGAGGTCCCAGAGTTCTTGTCTGATTATCAGGATGTATTTGAAGAGCCCAAGTCCGATGCCCTACCTCCGCATAGGGATTGTGATTGTGCTATCAATTTGATTCCTGGTAGTAAATTCCCTAAAGGTCGATTATTTAATTTATCCGTGCCCGAACACGCCGCTATGCGAAGTTTTGTGAAGGAATCCCTAGAGAAGGGACATATTCGCCCATCGTCATCACCACTGGGAGCAGGGTTCTTCTTTGTAGCCAAGAAGGATGGTTCGCTGAGACCGTGTATTGATTACCGCCTTCTTAATAAGATCACTGTTAAATTTCAGTATCCCTTGCCATTGTTATCTGACTTGTTTGCTCGGATTAAGGGGGCTAGTTGGTTCACTAAGATAGATCTTCGTGGTGCGTATAATCTGGTGAGAATCAGGCAAGGAGATGAATGGAAAACTGCATTCAATACGCCCGAGGGTCATTTTGAGTATCTAGTGATGCCGTTCGGACTTGCCAATGCTCCATCAGTGTTTCAATCCTTTATGCATGACATCTTCCGTGAGTACCTGGATAAATTCCTGATTGTTTACTTGGATGACATTTTGATCTTCTCAGATGATTGGGACTCTCATGTGAAGCAGGTCAGAATGGTTTTTCAGGTCCTGCGTGCTAATTCTTTGTTTGTGAAGGGATCAAAGTGTCTCTTCGGTGTGCAGAAAGTTTCATTTTTGGGGTTCATCTTTACCCCTTCTACTATCGAGATGGATCCAGTTAAGGTCCAAGCCATCCAGGATTGGATTCAGCCGACATCTCTGAAAAGTCTGCAAAAGTTCCTGGGCTTTGCTAATTTTTATCGTCGCTTCATCTGTAATTTTTCTAGCATTGCCAAACCATTGACCGATTTGACCAAGAAGGGTGCTGATTTGGTTAATTGGTCTTCTGCTGCTGTGGAAGCTTTTCAGGAGTTGAAGCGTCGTTTTTGTTCTGCCCCTGTGTTGTGTCAGCCAGATGTTTCTCTTCCGTTCCAGGTCGAGGTTGATGCTTCTGAGATTGGAGCAGGGGCGGTTTTGTCACAGAGAGGTTCTGATTGCTCAGTGATGAAACCATGTGCTTTCTTTTCCAGGAAGTTTTCGCCCGCTGAGCGTAATTATGATGTGGGCAACCGAGAGTTGCTGGCCATGAAGTGGGCATTCGAGGAGTGGCGTCATTGGCTTGAAGGAGCTAAGCATTGCGTGGTGGTATTGACTGAGCATAAGAACTTGACTTATCTCGAGTCTGCCAAGCGCTTGAATCCTAGACAGGCCCGTTGGTCGTTATTTTTTGCCCGCTTCGACTTTGTGATTTCGTACCTTCCGGGCTCTAAAAATGTGAAGGCGGATGCTCTGTCTAGGAGTTTTGTGCCCGACTCTCCGGGTTTATCTGAGCCAGCGGGTATCCTCAAGGAAGGAGTCATTGTGTCTGCCATCTCCCCTGATTTGCGGCGGGTGCTGCAAAAATTTCAGGCGAATAAACCTGATCGTTGTCCAGCGGAGAAACTGTTCATCCCTGATAAGTGGACTAATAAACTTATCTCTGAACTTCATTGTTCGGTGTTGGCTGGTCATCCTGGAATCTTTGGTACCAGAGAGTTAGTGGCTAGATCCTTCTGGTGGCCATCTCTGTCACGGGATGTACGTACTTTTGTGCAGTCCTGTGGGATTTGTGCTAGGGCTAAGCCCTCCTGTTCTCGTGCCAGTGGGTTGCTTTTGCCCTTGCCGGTCCCAAAGAGGCCTTGGACACATATTTCGATGGATTTCATTTCTGACCTTCCCGTTTCTCAAAAGATGTCAGTCATTTGGGTGGTCTGTGATCGCTTTTCTAAAATGGTCCATCTGGTGCCCTTGGCTAAATTGCCTTCCTCCTCTGATTTGGTACCTTTGTTCTTTCAGCATGTGGTTCGGTTGCATGGCATTCCTGAGAATATTGTTTCTGACAGAGGTTCCCAGTTTGTTTCAAGGTTCTGGCGAGCCTTTTGTGGTAGGATGGGCATTGACCTATCCTTTTCCTCGGCTTTCCATCCTCAGACTAATGGCCAGACCGAACGAACCAATCAGACCTTGGAAACATATCTGAGATGTTTTGTTTCTGCTGACCAGGATGATTGGGTGTTCTTTTTGCCGTTGGCTGAGTTCGCCCTTAATAATCGGGCCAGCTCGGCTACCTTGGTTTCTCCATTTTTTTGCAATTCTGAGTTCCATCCTCGTTTCTCTTCAGGACAGGTTGAGTCTTCGGATTGTCCTGGTGTGGATTCTGTGGTGGACAGGTTGCAGCAGATCTGGACTCAGGTAGTGGACAATTTGACCTTGTCCCAGGAGAAGGCTCAACTTTTCGCTAATCGCAGACGCCGTGTGGGTCCCCGACTTCGTGTTGGGGATCTGGTTTGGTTATCTTCTCGTCATATTCCTATGAAGGTTTCCTCTCCTAAATTTAAACCTCGTTTTATTGGTCCGTATAGGATTTCTGAGATTCTCAATCCTGTGTCTTTTCGTCTGACCCTCCCAGACTCCTTTTCCATACATAATGTATTCCATAGGTCGTTGTTGCGGAGATACGTGGCACCTATGGTTCCATCTGTTGAGCCTCCCGCCCCGGTTTTGGTGGAGGGGGAATTGGAGTATATTGTGGAGAAGATTTTGGATTCTCGTGTTTCTAGACGGAAACTCCAGTATCTGGTTAAATGGAAGGGTTATGCTCAGGAAGATAATTCCTGGGTTTTTGCCTCTGATGTTCATGATCCCGATCTTGTTCGTGCCTTTCATGCGGCTCATCCTGGTAGGCCTGGGGGCTCTGGTGAGGGTTCGGTGACCCCTCCTCAAGGGGGGGGTACTGTTGTGAATTCTGTGGCTGAATTCACTCCTGTGGTCACAAGTGGTACTGCAGCTTCTGAGCTTCCTTCCTCAGGTGTTCTGGTGAGCTCATTAGCTGCTTCGTTACTTAACTCCACCTGATGCTGCTATCCTTGCTCCTAGTCAATGTTCCAGTGTTGGATCTGAGCTTCTCCTGATTGTTCCTGTGACCTGCTGCTCTGTATAGCTAGTGCTTTTTTGCTATTTTGTTGCTTTTTTTCTGTCCAGCTTGTCTTTTGTTTTGCTGGAAGCTCTGAGACGCAAAGGGTGTACCGCCGTGCCGTTAGTCCGGCACGGTGGGTCTTTTTTGCCCCCTTTGCGTGGTTTTTGCTTTAGGGTTTTTTGTAGACTGCAAAGTTCGCTTTACTGTCCTCGCTCTGTCTAAGATTATCGGGCCCCACTTTGCTGAATCTATTTCATCCCTACGTTTTGTCTTTTCATCTTACTCACAGTCATTATATGTGGGGGGCTGCCTTTTCCTTTGGGGTATTTCTCTGGGGGCAAGTCAGGCCTATTTTTCTATCTTCAGGCTAGCTAGTTTCTTAGGCTGTGCCGAGTTGCATAGGTAGTTGTTAGGCGCAATCCACAGCCACTTTTAGTTGTGTTTAGGATAGGATCAGGTGTGCAGTCTACAGAGTTTCCACGTCTCAGAGCTCGTTCTTTTGTTTTTGGGTATTTGTCAGATCACTGTGTGCGCTCTGATCGCTAGGCACACTGTGTCTCTGGATTGCCTTCATAACACCTTTCATTAGCAGACATAACACTGCCCACTGCTCCAGTTTATTTATATCTTTTTGAATCCTCTCTCTCTTTTCTCTAGTATTAGCTATTCCTCCTAGCTTTGTGTCATCAGCAAATTTAATCAGTGTACCCTCAATTCCTTAATCTAAATCATTGATAAAGATGTTGAACAATACAGGGCCCAGGACAGAACCCTGTAGTCACCAGTACTGTCATGCTATTACAAAGGGCAGTATTGCCTGAAACGCATCAGCTTGTTTTATGATGCACTAATAAAGGACAGGATTTTATTCTATTTTCATCTCCTCCATTCAATATTTGCATGAGCTGGAAAACTGAGTGATTTGCAGTATTCTGTAGAGCCAGTACAAGTTCTGTAAAAGTAAAAAAAAAACCACTACATACTCACATTCCGATGTCTGTCACGTCCCCCGCCGTCAGCTTCCCTGCACTGACTGTGTCAGCACCGGCCGTAAAGCAGAGCACAGCGGTGACATCACCGCTGTGCGACGTGACAGACATCGGAATGTGAGTATGTAGTGTTTTTTTTTTTTACTTTTACAATGGTAACCAGGGTAAATATCGGGTTACTAAGCGCGGCTCTGCGCTTAGTAACCCGATATTTACCCTGGTTACAAGTGAACACATCGCTGGATCGGCGTCACACACGCCGATCCAGTGATGACAGCGGGTGATCAGCGACCAAAAAAAGGTCCTGATCATTCCCCAACGACCAACGATCTCCCAGCAGGGGCCTGATCATTGGTCGCTGTCACACATAACGAGATCGTTAGCGGGATCGTTGCTACGTCACAAAAAGCGTGACGTTGCAACGATATCGTTAAGGAAACGTTATGTGTGAAGGTACCTTAAGTAAAAAAGTGACACATCGCTGGAATTTTGTTTTTTGTATGTGCATTATGCTGCTCTCCAATTAGGTAGAAAAACCTAGTTACAGAGTTCCTTTAATTAATTCAAGGTTTAAATCAAGGGATAAGTAGCTGAGCAGGTTTCAGCTGCAATAATTTTAACAAAGACTGGATAAGGTTAGTGATTTATCATAAGAAAAAAAAATATAATTTATGTATCAAAAGTCAACAATGCCTAGGAAAATGTAAATGTGTTGATTTATGATTGGTGTAGCAAGTAAACATAGGGCCCTATAGGATATCTTGAGGACAAGAAAGGGAGGAATTGCTCATGGTTACCTTGAGGCAATGAGCACAAGTTCTAAAAAAGGCAGCATTTAATCTTTTAGTCTGCAGGCTTGAGGAGATAAGGAAGCTTGTAAGGTAAGGGTCTATAATCATTTCTTAAACAAAAATAAATCACCATTGCACAAAAAAAAATCCTGCTTTTTAATCAAAATTCTAGAAATGAAAAAAAAAAACAAATTACAGAGGCCAAAAAAATCTGTTGACTGTCAAAGTCAGTAATAACCAAGGTATGATTAACGCTGTCTACTATTTGAAGCTATGAGGTTAAAATGTTATACAGTCAGGTGTAGGAAACTAGAAAAGAGTCCATGGCTGCCCTTAAATATCACTTGTTTGTAAGGAGGTTTGAAAATTAGAGTCAACAACCTTATTATAAAAGTCAAGACTGGTGTCGTCTGAGCCAAACTGTAACGCTTTAACCCTTTCACCCCGAAGCCTGTTTTCACCTTCCTGACCAGGCAAATATTTACAATTCTGACGACTGCCACCTCATAACTCTAGAACGCTTCAACAGATCTGATTATTCTGAGATTGTTTTCTCGTGACATATTGTATTTATGATATTGGTAAAATTTCTTTGATATGACTTGAGCTTATTCGCGAAAAACCGGAAATTGGCGAAAAGTTTTAAAATTTCGCAATTTTCTAAACTTTCATTTTTATGCCCTTAAATCAGAGAGCTATATTGCACAAAATAGTTAATAAATAAAATTTCCCACGTGTCTACTTTACACCAGCACAATTTTGTAAACATAATTTTTTTTTGTTAGGAAGTTATAAGGGTTAAAAGTCGACCATCGATTTCGCATTTTTACAACACAATTTGCAAAACCATTTTTTTAGGGATCACCTAACATTTGAAGTGACTTTGAGGGGCCTGTATGACAAAAAATACCCCAAAATGACACCATTCTAAAAACTGCACCCCTCAAAATACTTAAAACCACATTCAAGAAGTTTATTAACCCTTCAGGTGCTTCACAGGAATTTTTGGAATGTGAAAGAAAAAAATAAACATTTACTTCTCTTTTGCAAAAATTTTCATTTAGACCTAATTGTTTTTACTTTCGCAAGGATATCAGGAGAAAATGGACCATACAATTTGTGGTGCACTTTCTCCTGAGCATGCCGAGGAAATCTCAGAAGGGAAGGAATGCCATTTCCTTTTTTGAACGTAAAATTTGCTGGCATAGTTTGGAGAGCCCCTGTGCCTAAACAGTGGAAACCCCCAAGAAGTGAGACTATTTTGGAAACTAAACACCTTAGGGAACTTATCTATATGTACGTTTATAACGTTAAGTCGTGAAAATAAAAAAAATAAAATTTTCCCAGATAAATCTTTTTTTTTAGCTCCACAATTTGCATTTTCATAAGGGTCACAAGTGAAATTGCTCCATACAATTTGTTGGGAAATTTCTCTTGAGTGCGCAGATACCCAATATGTGGAGGAAAACAACTGTTTGGGTGAACGGCAGGGCTTGGAAGGAAGTGTTTTTGAATGTAAAATATGCTGGAATAATTAGCGGTAGCCATGTCGCATTTGGAGAGACCCTGTACCTAGACAGTGAAAGCCCCCCACAAGTGATACCATTTTGGAAACTAGACCCCTTATGGAACTTATCTAGTTGTGTATTGAGCACCTTGAACCCACAGGAGCTTCACAGAAGTTTATAACGTAGAGCCATGAAAATAAAAAAAATCACATTTTTCCCACAAAAATCTTTTTTAGCTACAAATTTTTTATTTTCACAAGGGCAAAAGGAGAAAATGGACCCCAATGTTTCGTGTGCTATTTTTCCTGAGTTCATCAATACTGAATATGTGGTCGAAAACTACTTTTGAGGCACAGTGAAAAGCTCAGAAGGGAAGTAGTGCCATATCACAGTGCATATTTTGCTGCACTTGTTTGGCGGTGCCATATTACATTGGCAGAGCCCCTGAGGTGCCAGAACAGCAGAAGCCTCCATAAGTGACCCCATTTTAACAAATAAACCTCTCAATGAATTCATCTAGGGGTGCAGTTGTAGGATTCACCAGGGGGGAGGCAGGGCCCCTGGCTCCCTCCCAACATACGATCATGCTTTCTTCTCTGAGTACCACGGTGCTGCTTCTCGATGTCATCTTGAATCCCCTGGTATGACACTGTGTCCCCCACAGATGGTTCCGCAATTAAAGAGTCAAAGTCCGGCTTCACTGTAACTTCAACTTCTTTACTTAACATAGCATTATCCAGGGCACAGTCAATCATAACAATTGTCAACACTTTCCCTTGCCTCTTCTCACTGTTGCTAAGCCTGTCCCCGGATCGGTCCGTACTATACGGTCCCACAGTGTCCTCAATGTCCAGTATCTCTGCCATTCATGGGGGTATTCCCTGCCATCTCGCTCCGGTCTTTAGAATAGCGGCCCACTCAAAGATCTGCCACATCTTATATACCTTGTTTCCGTGCTGCTTAGTCTTCTCTGTAGCACTGCAGTCCCACTTATACTGCACCGCTATCTCTGATGTCGCTGTGCTTCTTTCTGTACTATGGCCCCTTGGATACTATCTGCTGGGCCCAATCTTCTGCCAAACGTTGCGGGGCATGGTGTTGCCCTGTATGCTACACGGGTGCCCCGGCTCCAGCTAACTAAACCAGGAAGCCCTCACTGTCTTAACCCACCATGTCCCTCCTACAGTTAACTATTTACACCCTGTTCCCTTATGACTATGTGAGGGATTAATCTTTGTGTCCCATCTAGTGGCCAATCTGAGGTAGTAAACTGTCCCTATCAAATACATACAAAGACAATAGTTGGTAATAGATATAAAATGTAGCAGTACCAATATTTCAAACAATGGTAATACACCTTGGTGATGTAGCAGTACCAAAACATACTAGCATATAGACATTATAGCAACATTTTTATCATGTCCTCTACACAGTGACTATATTGACATCAGAGATGTGTCACAGATTTTTATATCATTAGGCAGTGAGGAAAAAATTTACATTACATTTTTACCACCAAGATTGTGTGTTAGCCCCAAGTTTTACATTTTCACACTGGGAAATGGGTAAAAATGGCAGCAGAATTTGTCCCACAATTTCTACTGAATGTAGAAATACCCCAAATCTGGCTGTACAGTACTGCTTTGCCATATGTAGTGACTTGGGAGGGAAGGAGCTTTATTTGCCTACTGGAGCGCAGATTTTCCTAGACTAGTTTACAGATTCCATATAAAGAGCCCCTAAGTGCTAGAAAAGCAGAATCCCCCCTGAAACTACCACATTTAGGAAAATATGACCCTTTGGGAATTTATCTACAGATGTAGTGATGATTTTGACTACACGGGTTGTAGTGACCAGTATGCTGTACTGACCAGTACGTTGCAGTCACCACTAGGGTTGAGCGAAACGGGTCGAACATTTTCAAAAGTCGCCGACTTTTGGCGAAGTCGAGTTTCATGAAACCCGATCCGACCCCTGTGCGTGGTCGGCCATGCGGTACGCGACTTTCGCGCCAAAGTCGCGTTTCAATGACGCGAAAAGCGCCATTTCTCAGCCAATGAAGGTAAACGCAGAGTGTGGGCAGCGTGATGACATAGGTCCTGGTCCCCACCATCTTAGAGAAGGGCATTGCAGTGATTGGCTTGCTGTCTGCGGCGTCACAGGGGCTATAAAGGGGAGTTCCCGCCGACCGCCATGTTACTGCTGCTGATCTGAGCTTAGGGAGAGGTTGCTGCCGCTTCGTCAGAAGCAGGGATAGCGTTAGGCAGGGTCCATTAACCACAAAACCGCTTGTGCTGTAGCGATTTCCACTGCCCAACACCACCTTCGGTGTGCAGGGACAGTGGAAGCTCCTTTTTTTTTTTTTTTTCCTCAGCGCTGTAGCTCATTGGGCTGCCCTAGAAGGCTCCCTGATAGCTGCATTGCTGTGTGTACGCCGCTGTGCAAACCAACTGCTTTTTTCAAAGCACAAATCCTCTTGTTCCTTCCTTTCTGCACAGCTATCTTGTTTGTTTGTCCACACTTTTTATTTAATTTGTGCATCAGTCCACTCCTTATTGCTGCCTGCCATACCTGGCTGAGATTACTGCAGGGAGATAGTAATTGAAGGACAGTTCCTTTTTTTTTTTTTTTTTTTTTTGGTGGGAGATTAAGATTGACATTTCTGCTAGAGTGCCATCTCTGTCTGTGTCATCTCTCACTCAGTGGGCCATAGAAAGCCTATTTATTTTTTTGCTTGATTTGGGTTCCAAAATCTACCAGAAAAAATCACAACATCAATCAGTGGGAGAAAAATATTGGCCTCAGGGCTTGTGTGCCACTCCTTACTCCTGTGTGTGCCATCTCTCACTCAGTGGGCCATAGAAAGCCTATTAATTTTTTTGCTTGATTTGGGTTCTAAATTCTACCTGAAAAAATCAATAAATCAATCAGTGGGAGATTAATATTGGCCTTTGGGCTTGTGTGCCAGTCCTAAGCGTGCCATCTCTCTCTCTCTCAGATAGTGGGCCATAGAAAGCCTATTTTTTTATTATTTTATTGGGTTTATAAATTTTCCCTGGAAAAAAAAAAAAGTGGGAGATTAATATTGGCCTCTGGGCTTGTGTGCCAGTCCTGAGCGTGCCATCTCTCTCACAAATAGTGGGCCATAGAAAGCCTATTTATTTTTTTGGTTGATTTGGGTTCATAATTCTACCTTAAAAAATCAATCAATCAATCAGTGGGAGATTAGTATTGGCCTTTGGGCTTGTGTGCCAGTCCTAAGCGTGCCATCTCTCTCTCTCAGATAGTGGGCCATAGAAAGCCTATTTATTATTATTTTTTGTATTGGGTTTATAAATTTTCCCTGGAAAAAAAAAAAAGTGGGAGATTAATATTGGCCTCTGGGCTTGTGTGCCAGTCCTGAGCGTGCCATCTCTCTCACAAATAGTGGGCCATAGAAAGCCTATTTATTTTTTGGGTTGATTTGGGTTCATAATTCTACCTGAAAAAATCAATCAATCAATCAGTGGGAGAAAAATATTGGCCTCAGGGCTTGTGTGCCACTCCTTACTCCTGTGTGTGCCATCTCTCACTCAGTGGGCCATAGAAAGCCTATTAATTTTTTTGCTTGATTTGGGTTCTAAATTCTACCTGAAAAAATCATTAAATCAATCAGTGGGAGATTAATATTGGGCTTTGGGCTTGTGTGCCAGTCCTAAGCGTGCCATCTCTCTCTCTCAGATAGTGGGCCATAGAAAGCCTATTTATTATTATTTTTTTTATTGGGTTTATAAATTTTCCCTGGAAAAAAAAAAAATGGGAGATTAATATTGGCCTCTGGGCTTGTGTGCCACTCCTGACTCCTGTGTGCGTCATCTGTCACTCAGTGGGCCCTAGAAAGCCTATTTTTTGTTTTATTTGTTTTCTAAATTCTCCCTGAAACAATCATTTTATTTTCTTTGGTTTCTAAATTATTCCTGAAAAAAATCATTTTTTTGTATTTTTTTTTTCTCTCAAGTCTCCCTGAAAAAAAAAAAAAAAAAAATCTGTGGGAGATTCATATTGCCCCTTCTGCTTGTGTGCCAGTCTTGACTCCTGGGTGTGCCATCTCTCTCTCTCTCCCCAATTGTGGGCCATAGAAAGCCTATTAATTTTTTGGCTTGATTTGGGTTCCAAAATCTACCGAAAAAAATCACTAAATCAATCAGTGGGAGATTAATATTGGCCTCTGGGCTTTTGTGCCACTCCTGACTCCTGTGTGCGTCATCTGTCACTCAGTGGGCCCTAGAAAGCCTATTTTTTGTTTTATTTGTTTTCTAAATTCTCCCTGAAACAATCATTTTATTTTCTTTGGTTTCTAAATTATTCCTGAAAACAATCATTTTTTTGGTATTTTTTTTTCTCTCAAGTCTCCCTGAAAAAAAAAAAAAAAAAAAAAATCTGTGGGAGATTCATATTGCCCCTTCTGCTTGTGTGCCAGTCTTGACTCCTGGGTGTGCCATCTCTCTATCTCTCCCCAATTGTGGGCCATAGAAAGCCTATTATTTTTTTTAGCTTGATTTGGGTTCCAAAATCTACCTGAAAAAATCACTACATCAATCAGTGGGAGATAAATATTGGCCTCTGGGCTTGTGTGCCACTCCTGACTCCTGTGTGCGTCCTCTCTCACTCAGTGGGCCCTACAAAGCCTTTTTTTTTTTTTTTCCTAAATTCTCCCTGAAACAATCATTTAATTTTATTTGTTTTATAAATTCTTCTGTAAAAAATAATTTTTTTTTAATTTTTTTTTTTCTGAAGTCTCCCTTTTAAAAAAAACAAACACAAATCAGTGGGAGATAAATATTTACATTTGCGCTTCAGTGACAGTCCTGCGTGTGTGCCATCTCATTTGTTGCCAACAACAACAGAGTGTGTAACATTGTGGCTGATTTTCGTTGTGGTCTCACCCACCTGTAAAGGGGTAGCTAAATCATACTGAAGTTATAGCTCACCGTGTAAGTTGTGTGACAGCAACAAATACCGTTCGTTTGTTAACGTTTTTAAAACAATGAGGAAGTCTGGTGGAAGAGGTCGTGGCCGGGGGCGTTCATTGTCAGCTGGTAATGAGGGTAGTGGTAGTGGTGGAGCATCAGCTGGTCGTGGGAAAAAAAATATTGCACCTAAGTCTGGAGCTGTGGAGCCAGGTTCGTCGTCTGGCTACACAAGGCCTCGAACGCTCCCTTTTCTGGGAGTAGCAAAACCGCTTTTAAAGCCGGAGCAGCAAGAGCAAGTTTTGGCTTATCTTGCTGACTCAGCCTCTAGCTCTTTTGCCTCCTCTCGTGAAACTGGTAAATGTCAAAGCAGCGCGTCGTTAGTGGATGTTCACGGTCAGGGACAAGTCGCTTCCTTGTCCTCTTCAGCAAAAACAACAACAGAGAAGAATGCAGCAGGCGACACAACGGGTTACTCCATGGAGCTCTTTACACATACCGTCCCTGGCTTAGAAAGTGAAGCAGTTAACAGTCCATGCCCATTACAAGTTGAATCTGACATGGAGTGCACTGATGCACAGCCACAGCCAGACTACTATCCTGGTCCTTTGACTCAGACCACAACATTGCCATCGCAGGGTGCTGATCAAGAATCAGACCCTGATGAGACTATGTTGCCCCATCACGAACGCTATACCACCGACCGCCACGGTGACACAGACGAAGTTGCACACGAGCTACAAGAAGAGGTAATAGATGACCCAGTTCTTGACCCCGATTGGCAGCCATTGGGGGAACAGGGTGCAGGCGGCAGCAGTTCTGAAGCGGAGGAGGAGGGGCCGCAGCAGGCATCAACATCGCAACAGGTTCCATCTGCCGGGCCCGTATCTTGCCCAAAACGCGTGGCAAAGCTAAAACCTGTTGGAGGACAGCGTGGCCATCCGGTTAAAGCTCAGTCTGCAATGCCTGAAAAGGTATCCGATGCTAGAAAGAGTGCAGTCTGGCATTTTTTTAAACAACATCCAATTGATCAGCGCAAAGTCATCTGTCAAAAATGTTCAACTACCTTAAGCAGAGGACAGAATCTGAAAAGTCTCAATACAAGTTGCATGCATAGACATTTAACCACCATGCATTTGCAAGCCTGGACTAACTACCAAACGTCCCTTAAGGTTGTAGCACCCTCGGCCAATGAAGCTAGTCAGCAACGCAACATCCCTTCCGGCAGTGTAGGGCCACCATTTTCCGCACCACCTGCAGTATCTGTGCAGGTTTCTTTGCCAGGCCAAAGCCTTCAGGGTCAGGGAATCACCAGTTTCGTAGTAGGAAACACTGCATCTAGGGCACCGGTGGCAACAATACCATCTCCCACCGTCTCTCAGTCTGCCATGTCCACCGGCACCCCCGCTAGTTCCACGATCTGCAGCTCTCCAGTCCAGCTCACCCTACATGAGACTATGGTTAGAAAAAGGAAGTACTTAGCCTCGCATCCGCGTACACAGGGTTTTAACGCACACATAGCTAGACTAATCTCGTTAGAGATGATGCCCTACCGGTTAGTTGAAAGCGAAGCTTTCAAAGCCCTGATGGACTACGCTGTACCACGCTACGAGCTACCCAGTCGACACTTTTTTTCCAGAAAAGCCATCCCAGCCCTCCACCAGCATGTTAAAGAGCGCATCGTCCATGCACTCAGGCAATCTGTGAGCACAAAGGTGCACCTGACAACAGATGCATGGACCAGTAGGCATGGCCAGGGACGTTACGTGTCCATCACGGCACACTGGTTAAATGTGGTGGATGCAGGGTCCACAGGGGACAGCAAGTTTGGGACAGTTCTGCCTAGCCCACAGTCTAGGAAACAATTGGCTGTAGCCGTTCGCACCCCCTCCTCCTCCTCTTCGTCCTCCTGCAGAAGCGAGAGCTCGTCCACAGACCGCAGTCGCACAACCACTCCATCCGCAGCTGCCACTGTTGCACACCAGGTCTCCCATTATGGGGCAGCTACTGGCAAACGTCAGCAGGCTGTATTGGCTATGAAGTGTTTGGGCGACAACAGACACACCGCGGACGTTCTGTCCGAGTTCTTGCAGAAAGAAACGCAGTCGTGGCTGGGCACTGTAGATCTTGAGGCAGGCAAGGTAGTGAGTGATAACGGAAGGAATTTCATGGCTGCCATCTCCCTTTCCCAACTGAAACACATTCCTTGCCTGGCTCACACCTTAAACCTGGTGGTGCAGTGCTTCCTGAAAAGTTATCCGGGGTTATCCGACCTGCTCCTCAAAGTGCGTGGACTTTGCTCACATATCCGCCGTTCGCCCGTACACTCCAGCCGTATGCAGACCTATCAGCGTTCTTTGAACCTTCCCCAGCATCGCCTAATCATAGACGTTGCAACAAGGTGGAACTCAACACTGCACATGCTTCAGAGACTGTGTGAACAGAGGCGGGCTGTTATGTTTTTGTGGGAGGATACACATACACGGGCAGGCAGTAGGATGGCAGACATGGAGTTGTCAGGTGTGCAGTGGTCGAAGATTCAAGACATGTGTCAAGTCCTTCAGTGTTTTGAGGAATGCACACGGCTGGTTAGTGCAGACAACGCCATAATAAGCATGAGCATCCCCCTAATGCGTCTGCTGATGCAAAGTTTGACGCACATAAAGGATCAGGCGTCTGCAGCTGAGGAAGAGGAAAGCCTTGATGACAGTCAGCCATTGTCTGGCCAGGGCAGTGTACAGGACGAGGTAGCGGGCGAAGTGGAGGACGAGGAGGATGATGGGGATGATTATATTTTTAATGAGGAAGCTTTTCCGGGGCCACTGGAAATTGGTGGCGCGGCAAGGCCGGGTTCTGGTTTTTTGAGGGACACAAGTGACGTGGATTTGCCTGAAACTGCCCCTCAACCAAGCACAACCGCAGATTTGAGAACTGGAACTTTGGCCCACATGGCGGATTATGCCTTACGTATCCTCAAAAGGGACACACGCATAACTAAAATGATGAATGATGACGATTACTGGTTGGCCTGCCTCCTTGATCCTCGCTATAAAGGCAAATTGCAAAATATAATGCCACATGAGAACTTGGAACTAATATTAGCAACCAAACAATCAACTCTTGTTGACCGTTTGCTTCTGGCATTCCCTGCACACAGCGCCCGTGATCGTTCTCACACGAGCTGCAGGGGCCAGCAGACCAGAGGAGTTAGAGGGGCAGAAATCAGAAGTGGCGTTGGCCAGAGGGGTTTTCTGACCAGGTTGTGGAGTGATTTTGCTATGACCACAGACAGGACAGGTACTGCGGCATCAATTCAAAGTGACAGGAGACAACATTTGTCCAGTATGGTTACAAACTATTTTTCATCCCTTATCGATGTTCTCCCTCAACCGTCATTCCCATTTGATTACTGGGCATCAAAATTAGACACCTGGCCAGAATTGGCAGAATATGCATTGCAGGAGCTTGCTTGCCCGGCAGCTAGTGTCCTATCAGAAAGAGTATTCAGTGCTGCAGGTTCAATACTAACAGAAAAAAGGACTCGTCTGGCTACCCAAAATGTAGATGATCTAACCTTCATTAAAATGAACCACAACTGGATTTCGAAATCTTTTGCCCCACCTTGCCCGGCTGACACCTAGCTTTCCTATGAAAAGGTCTTGCCTGTGGACTATTCTGAATGCCTTTTCCAATCTCGTAATTTTCAGCACCTGATTGTCCAGCATACGACATGTTTACACCTCACTAAATGGCCAAACTCCCCACACGGGGCCGTGGTATCGACACTTGGCGACAGCACCCGTGAGAGTGCAGTTTGTCTGAAGAGGTGGGTGAGCCCGCTTTTGGTCGACGGCACTGCCACTGGGTCCCTCCTAGTACAATAAAGTGTCTCTGGCGGTGGTGGTGCGCACCCAACGTCAGACACACCGTTGTAATATGAGGGGCCCTGGGCCTGTACCGCCGGCCACAAGACAGTTTCCCCCCACCCCAGCTCAAACAGTGCTCTACCACTTGCAAAATTATCTCACAGCTCCACCAATGTTTAGTCTATGCGCTGACATCCTTCAATGCCTGCCACTGACAATACCATTGTATTGACATTTTTGTTATGTTAGGCCTTCGATGCCTGTCTGTGGTCACTCCTTCCACTAGGCCTCCACTGACCACACCACTGCTGCCTGTGTACCCCTGGAACCAATTTAAAATTGCCTACAGCCATGTGTTATTATTTTAGGCCTTCGATGCCTGTCTGCGGTGACTCCTTCCACTAGGCCTCCACTGACCACACCACTGCTGCCCGTGTACCCCTGGAACCAATTTAAAATTGCCTACAGCCATGTGTTATTATTTTAGGCCTTCGATGCCTGTCTGCGGTGACTCCTTCCACTAGGCCTCCACTGACCACACCACTGCTGCCCGTGTACCCCTGGAACCAATTTAAAATTGCCTACAGCCATGTGTTATTATTTTAGGCCTTCGATGCCTGTCTGCGGTGACTCCTTCCACTAGGCCTCCACTGACCACACCACTGCTGCCCGTGTACCCCTGGAACCAATTTAAAATTGCCTACAGCCATGTGTTGTTATTTTAGGCCTTCGATGCCTGTCTGCGGTCACTCCTTCCACTAGGCCTCCACTGACCACACCACTGCTGCCCGTGTACCCCTGGAACCAATTTAAAATTGCCTACAGCCATGTGTTATTATTTTAGGCCTTCGATGCCTGTCTGCGGTGACTCCTTCCACTAGGCCTCCACTGACCACACCACTGCTGCCCGTGTACCCCTGGAACCAATTTAAAATTGCCTACAGCCATGTGTTATTATTTTAGGCCTTCGATGCCTGTCTGCGGTGACTCCTTCCACTAGGCCTCCACTGACCACACCACTGCTGCCCGTGTACCCCTGGAACCAATTTAAAATTGCCTACAGCCATGTGTTATTATTTTAGGCCTTCGATGCCTGTCTGCGGTGACTCCTTCCACTAGGCCTCCACTGACCACACCACTGCTGCCCGTGTACCCCTGGAACCAATTTAAAATTGCCTACAGCCATGTGTTATTATTTTAGGCCTTCGATGCCTGTCTGCGGTCACTCCTTCCACTAGGCCTCCACTGACCACACCACTGCTGCCCGTGTACCCCTGGAACCAATTTAAAATTCCCTACAGCCAGCCCAATTTTTTTATTTTAGGCCTTCGATGCCTGTCTGCGGTCCATTCTTTCAACTACTACTACACTGACCAGGGCACTGCTGCCCGTGTACCCCTGGAACCAACATCAGAAAATATAAAAATAAGTATTTTGCTTACAAAAAAGAAAATACTGGAGAGATATCAAATGCAGACATTTTAACATTAAAAACAAACACACAACTAAAATCTGGTACAGTACTAAAAATGGCCACCAGCTACAATTACTTTCTCCTACAAGTAGTTAACTGAAAGGTTTTTTCAATTGAAAACACACATATGGCATCCACCGAGTGTTGTCCTGTCGCGTCTTCTTTATATTATTGCCGAGAAGATGCAAAACAATGAAAATAATAAAATCATTAATTACCAAAATAATAGAGAAAGTCAACACCACATTGCAAATAAACATTCATTCCAAATAAAGAAGCAGGGGGCGTCCGAGGGTGAGTATATACCTAATAAGAATATAATCACCCTCGGACGCGCAATGCTTATTTCCAACAGCCTTCCTTCCTAAGAATCAGCCCTTCCGTGGTGTAGAGAGACGTTGTGTTACACTCCAAGGTGTTCCCCAGGTTGCCTTTCCTGAGCTTCGATCTTCCGGCTCTCGTTTAGTAGTTGTTGGAAACTACGCTGCATTAGGCCTTCAAATTGGGTATGGGGTGTAGAGAGATGGTGTGTTCCACTCCAAGGTGTTCCCCAGGTTGCCTTTCCTGAGCTTCGATCTTCCGGCTCTCGTTTAGTAGTTGTTGGAAACTACGCTGCATTAGGCCTTCAAATTGGGTATGGGGTGTAGAGAGATGGTGTGTTCCACTCCAAGGTGTTCCCCAGGTTGCCTTTCCTGAGCTTCGATCTTCCGGCTCTCGTTTAGTAGTTGTTGGAAACTACGCTGCATTAGGCCTTCAAATTGGGTATGGGGTGTAGAGAGATGGTGTGTTCCACTCCAAGGTGTTCCCCAGGTTGCCTTTCCTGAGCTTCGATCTTCCGGCTCTCGTTTAGTAGTTCTTGGAAACTACACTGCATTAGGCCTTCAAATTGGGTATGGGGTGTAGAGAGAGGGTGTGTTACACTCCAAGGTGTTCCCCAGGTTGCCTTTCCTGAGCTTCGATATTCCGGCTCTCGTTTAGTAGTTGTTGGAAACTACACTGCATTAGGCCTACAAATTTGGTATGGGGGAAACATTGGCGCATCTGCGGTCCCTCCTTCCTCTAGGCCTCCACTGACCTGTCTACTGCTGCCCGTGTTCCCCTGGAACCAATTTTAAATTGCCTACAGGCAGCCCAATTTATTATGTTAGGGCTTCGAAGCCTGTCTGCGGTCCCTCCTTCCACTAGGCCTCCACTGACCTGTCTACTGCTGCCCGTGTACCCCTTGAACCAACATCATAAAATAAAAAAAAAAGTATTTTGCTTATAAAAAAGAAAATACTGGTGAGATATCAAATGCAGACATTTTAACATTAAAAACAAACACACAACTAAAATCTGGTACAGTACTAATAATGGCCACCAGCTACAATTACTTTCTCCTGCAAGTTGTTAACTGAAAGGTTTTTTCAATTGAAAACACACATATGGCATCCACCGAGTGTTGTCTTGTCGCGTCTTCTTTATATTATTGCCGAGAAGATGCAAAACAATGAAAATAATAAAATCATTAATTACCAAAATAATAGAGAAAGTCAACACCACATTGCAAATAAACATTCATTCCAAATAAAGAAGCAGGGCGCGTCCGAGGGTGAGTATATACCTAATAAGAATATAATCACCCTCGGACGCGCAATGCTTATTTCCAACAGCCTTCCTTCCTAAGAATCAGCCCTTCCGTGGTGTAGAGAGACGTTGTGTTACACTCCAAGGTGTTCCCCAGGTTGCCTTTCCTGAGCTTCGATCTTCCGGCTCTCGTTTAGTAGTTCTTGGAAACTACACTGCATTAGGCCTTCAAATTGGGTATGGGGTGTAGAGAGAGGGTGTGTTACACTCCAAGGTGTTCCCCAGGTTGCCTTTCCTGAGCTTCGATCTTCCGGCTCTCGTTTAGTAGTTGTTGGAAACTACGCTGCATTAGGCCTTCAAATTGGGTATGGGGTGTAGAGAGAGGGTGTGTTACACTCCAAGGTGTTCCCCAGGTTGCCTTTCCTGAGCTTCGATCTTCCGACTCTCGTTTAGTAGTTGTAGAAAAGTACACTGCATTAGGCCTACAAAATGGGTATGGGGTGGAGAGAGATGGTGTGTTACACTCCAAGGTGTTCCCCAGGTTGCCTTTCCTGAGCTTCTATCTTCAGGCTCTCATTAAATTGTGGTTAAATGGAACAACTGCATTTGGCGTACTAGTTGGTTTGGGGCCTACTATCGGTGTCTGCCACTCCTTGCTGTTCTCCTGGTTTCCTGTCCTGAAATTCCATTTTCAGGCTCTTGTTAAGTAGTTGTTAATGTTAGACTGCATTTGGCCTACTAGTTGGGTTGGGGCCTACTATCGGTGTCTGCCACTCCTTGCTGTTCTCCTCCACTGAACAAAGCTGTGCCGCCTGTTTACTACGGTTGCCAATTTTGAACTGCATTTCGACTACTTACTGATTTGGCCCTACTCTCTGTGTCAGCCTCTCATTCCAGTTGTCCTCCACTGCAATGCCCCCTGGTTATTCCTGTGTTACCAATTTTGAACTGCATTTAGCCCACTTTATTCTTTGGGCCTATATCTGTGTTTCCACTTCATCGTGCCCATTGCCCAGCCAGTGATAGATGAGTCTGCTGGTACATTGACCCATAACGCAACATTCCCCGTGCATGCTACACAACAACATTGTGACCCTGCTGAAAGTCAGGTTGCTCTTCCCGCATACCATACCACCTTACACGGGGACAAAGAGGAAGGTGCAGATAAAAGTGCAGGTTCCTTCATCAGGTGGGGGGAGGAATACTAGTTGGCGACGTCACTGGCACAGGGCCTCTCATAGTACGCAAAAGTGTTGCTGCCGGTGGGAGGCGCCCCCGCCGTGCAAACACACCGCTGTACTTTGAGGGGCCCTGTGCCAGTGCCAATGCCAACAAGTGGGCCCCCCCTGCTTGCTCAGGATCACAGCACTTGCAAAGTTGAAATACTTACCTCTCCCTGCTCCACTGCCGTGACGTGGTCCAGATTTCCTGGGCCCACTAATTACTTGAACCAGCCCTACCCCACACAACTTTAGCCAAATGACCCCCAATTTCAAATGCCTTCCAATTACAGTGGGGCAAAAAAGTATTTAGTCAGTCAGCAATAGTGCAAGTTCCACCACTTAAAAAGATGAGAGGCGTCTGTAATTTACATCATAGGTAGACCTCAACTATGGGAGACAAACTGAGAAAAAAAAATCCAGAAAATCACATTGTCTGTTTTTTTAACATTTTATTTGCATATTATGGTGGAAAATAAGTATTTGGTCAGAAACAAAATTTCATCTCAATACTTTGTAATATATCCTTTGTTGGCAATGACAGAGGTCAAACGTTTTCTGTAAGTCTTCACAAGGTTGCCACACACTGTTGTTGGTATGTTGGCCCATTCCTCCATGCAGATCTCCTCTAGAGCAGTGATGTTTTTGGCTTTTCGCTTGGCAACACGGACTTTCAACTCCCTCCAAAGGTTTTCTATAGAGTTGAGATCTGGAGACTGGCTAGGCCACTCCAGGACCTTGAAATGCTTCTTACGAAGCCACTCCTTTGTAGCCCTGGCGGTGTGCTTTGGATCATTGTCATGTTGAAAGACCCAGCCACGTTTCATCTTCAATGCCCTTGCTGATGGAAGGAGGTTTGCACTCAAAATCTCACGATACATGGCCCCATTCATTCTTTCATGTACCCGGATCAATCGTCCTGGCCCCTTTGCAGAGAAACAGCCCCAAAGCATGATGTTTCCACCACCATGCTTTACAGTAGGTATGGTATTTGATGGATGCAACTCAGTATTCTTTTTCCTCCAAACACGACAAGTTGTGTTTCTACCAAACAGTTCCAGTTTGGTTTCATCAGACCATAGGACCTTCTCCCAAAACTCCTCTGGATCATCCAAATGCTCTCTAGCAAACTTCAGACGGGCCCGGACATGTACTGGCTTAAGCAGTGGGACACGTCTGGCACTGCAGGATCTGAGTCCATGGAGGCGTAGTGTGTTACTTATGGTAGGCCTTGTTACATTGGTCCCAGCTCTCTGCAGTTCATTCACTAGGTCCCCCCGCGTGGTTCTGGGATTTTTGCTCACCGTTCTTGTGATCATTCTGACCCCACGGGGTGGGATTTTGTGTGGAGCCCCAGATCGAGGGAGATTATCAGTGGTCTTGTATGTCTTCCATTTTCTAATTATTGCTCCCACTGTTGATTTCTTCACTCCAAGCTGGTTGGCTATTGCAGATTCAGTCTTCCCAGCCTGGTGCAGGGCTACAATTTTGTTTCTGGTGTCCTTTGACAGCTCTTTGGTCTTCACCATTGTGGAGTTTGGAGTCAGAATGTTTGAGGGTGTGCACAGGTGTCTTTTTATACTGATAACAAGTTTAAACAGGTGCCATTACTACAGGTAATGAGTGGAGGAAAGAGGAGACTCTTAAAGAAGAAGTTACAGGTCTGTGAGAGCCAGAAATCTTGATTGTTTGTTTCTGACCAAATACTTATTTTCCACCATAAAATGCAAAAAAAATGATAAAAAAACAGACAATGTGATTTTCTGGATTTTTTTTTCTCAGTTTGTCTCCCATAGTTGAGGTCTACCTATGATGTAAATTACAGACGCCTCTCATCTTTTTAAGTGGTGGAACTTGCACTATTGCTGACTGACTAAATACTTTTTTGACCCACTGTATTATAAGGTAAATTACGCTTGACAAGCTTCATTAAGAAGAATGGATGGTTTTTACATTAAAATGGGCACTCTAGGTGTTTTCCTGGCCCCCACTCACTGCCGACTATGCTGCCCCATTGACTTGCATTGGGTTTCGTGTTTCGGTCGATCCCGACTTTACGTCATAATCGGCCGATTTCACTCGACCCGACTTTTGAGATAGTCGGGTTTCGCGAAACCCGGCTCGACTCTAAAAAGGTCAAGGTCGCTCAACTCTAGTCACCACTACATTATGCCCAGCTCATGCTTCTGGAGACACGCACCTGTAAATTAGGCGGGTCTCATCATTACAGAAATGCCAAACATGTGGGCGCTAAATGTGGTTTAGAGACACTGGGGCTCAGATGGGAGCATTTGGATTTGGGAGCGGAGAATTTGCTGAATTTCTTTTGGGGAGCAAGGAGCCATTTAACTTTTCCAGAGCCTTTGTGCTACCAGTAACGTCGAAGCCCCCTTTTTTTGTGGATTGAATTGAAGTTGAGTTGGGAACATTTTACATAACATTTGGGATCACATTTATCTGGCGATTTACACTGAGCACTTACTTTGGGGTTTCCATCTAAATCTCCGAGTGGTGTGTCAGATGAAATCCCTGCAGGATCCAGTCACTATCATGAGACAGCACATTTACTCTGGACCCCATCTGGCCTCTGTTCAGCGGTGTGCTTTTCAGAAGCACACAAAACTGTGGCCAACGACACTTTTATGCAATCCTAAAAAGACGGACACTGCCGGATCACAGGTCCTATGGCATCCGTAGTGCCTCCATCTGCCTCATTATAGGGAATCTTCCGCCAGAGGTTCTGTCTGAATCACATTTTTCAGAGATTTACACAGAAACCCCGGTGTAAGTACTCAGCGCAGAGCACAGGATAAGTGTACGCCGATCATTTGGAGACAGAATGAAAAAAATAAACAGCAGGGGAAGAATTGGTTTTATTTTTTTTTTTACGCCATTAATCGTGCAGTATAAGTGATTAGACATCTTTATTCTTTGGGTCAGTGCGATTACAGTGATACCAGATTTATATCGGGTTTTTATGTTTGGCAGCTGTCACACACTAAAAGACACTTTTTATTGCGAAAACAAGTTTTTGCATTACCATATTTTGAGAGCTATGATTTTTCACACTTCGGCCGACTTGTTTTTTGCAGGACGAACTGACGTTTTTATTTTATTTTCGGGCATATGACCTTTTTTGATCACTTTCTATTTTGATGTCTGGGACACAGAATGAACAAAAACCAGCAATTCAGGAATTTATTTTTGTTTTTTTTATGCTGTTCTGCATGAGGTAAAATTGGTAAGATCGCTTTATTCTTTGGGTCAGTACGATGAGGCCGGCGTCACACTGGCGTTTTAAACGGCCGAGTGCAATGCGATAAAAAAATCGCATTGCACTCGGACCAATGTTAAGCTATGGGGCAGCTCCCAGCAGCCGACTTTTTGTCGGCCGTTTACCTCAGTCCGAAACAATCACAGCATGCTATGGGTGCGAGTGAGACAGTGCACATCACTTGGATATCATCCGAGTGATGTGCGTTATAAGCGGACACCAGCAGTGGGGGAGATGGAGAAATTCATTTCTCTGCCTCCTCCGCAGCTGTGCTCCGATCCTCCCTGTGCAAGAGAATCGGAGCACAGACGCATGACACTCGGCTTCTGCTCTGCTGCGAGCAGGAGCCGAGTGTCATTAGCATATCACATCCGCTAGTGTGACGCTAGCCTTACAGCGATACCTCATTTGTATCTTTTTTTATGCTTTGGCGCTTTCACATAATAAAAACTATTTTACAGAAAAAATAATTAGTGGGACAGTTTTATAGAGCAGGTCATTATGGATGTGGCGATACCAAATATGTGTACTTTTGTTATTTTTTTTATTTACATAAATAAATATATTTATTGGAAAAATATTTTTTTTCTTTATATGGGTATATTTTTTTTTAAACTTTTTTACATTGTCCCAGTATAGGACATTGCTATATTATCTCAGATCACTGATCTGACACTGCACTGCAGAGTATCATATCAGGATCTGACAGGCGGGGAAGGAGGCATTCCAGCACTTGCTCTCATCATGCGCTCACAAGCCATCTTCCCTGCAGAACCCAGAAGGACCCCGCGGCTATCTTGGGGCCAGGGGTCTCCATGGAGACCATCAGGACAACACGATTGATCCACGTTGTCCTGATGGAAGCGCGCAGGGAGCCCCCTCCCTGCACGATGCTCCTCTATGACGCTGTCACTACTGACAGCGGCATCAGAGGGGTTAAATGCTCTCGATCAGTGCTAGCACCGATCGTGGGCATTGCTGTGGGTTGTCAGCTGTCACATACAGCTGACACCTGCACCCAATCGCCACAGTGCTCAGCCTGAGGTCGTGCGATCGGTGTGCCATACTATTACTGCTGTTTGCGGGAACGCAATTCTCGCAGAGCAGTACTAGGATGGCGCCTGTCGGGAAGGGGTTAAACTGTACAATTCTGCCATGTTCTTACATGGGTCACCTTGTTGTGACAGGGATACATCTGGTTACTTAAGTTATGTATATGCAGATTATGTGCTATTATTTCTTGCCATGTGCTATATTATGTAGTGTTTACATGTTTTGTACCACCAGCAATGTGCTAGGTAATCTTCATCTCTTTTTAGTTGGAAATGCTCAGCAACATTTTGTTTGTGTCTGAAAATTACATTTATTATGTGTGTGTTGTGACTAGGGTTGAGCGAAACGGGTCGTTCATTTTCAAAAGTCGCCGACTTTTGGCAAAGTCGGGTTTCATGAAACCCGATCCGACCCCTGTGCGGGGTCGGCCATGCGGTACGCGACTTTCGCGCCAAAGTCACGTTTCAATGACGCGAAAAGCACCATTTCTCAGCCAATGAAGGTGAACGCAGAGTGTGGGCAGCGTGATGACATAGGTCCTGGTCCCCACCATCTTAGAGAAGGGCATTGCAGTGATTGGCTTGCTGTCTGCGGCGTCACAGGGGCTATAAAGGGGCGTTCCCGCCGACCGCCATGTTACTGCTGCTGATCTGAGCTTAGGGAGAGGTTGCTGCCGCTTCGTCAGAAGCAGGAATAGCGTTAGGCAGGGTCCATTAACCCCCAAACCGCTTGTGCTGTAGCGATTTCCACTGTCCAACACCACCTTCGGTGTGCAGGGATAGTGGAAGCTACATTTTTTTTTTCTCAGCGCTGTAGCTCATTGGGCTGCCCTAGAAGGCTCCCTGATAGCTGCATTGCTGTGTGTACGCCGCTGTGCAAACCAACTGCTTTTTTCAAAGCACAAATCCTCTTGTTCCTTCCTTTCTGCACAGCTATCTTGTTTGTTTGTCCACACTTTTTATTTAATTTGTGCATCAGTCCACTCCTTATTGCTGCCTGCCATACCTGGCTGAGATTACTGCAGGGAGATAGTAATTGTAGGACAGTCCCTGTTTTTTTTTTTTTTTTTGTGGGAGATTAAGATTGGCATTTCTGCTAGAGTGCCATCCCTGTGTGTGCCATCTCTCACTCAGTGGGCCATAGAAAGCCTATTTATTTTTTTGCTTGATTTGGGTTCTAAATTCTACCTGAAAAAATCACTACATCAATCAGTGGGAGATAAATATTGGCCTCTGGGCTTGTGTGCCACTCCTGACTCCTGTGTGTGCCATCTCTCACTCAGTGGGCCATAGAAAGCCTAATTATTTTTTTGCTTGATTTGGGTTCTAAATTCTACCTGAAAAAATCACTAAATCAATCAGTGGGAGATAAATATTGGCCTCTGGGCTTGTGTGCCACTCCTGACTCCTGTGTGTGCCATCTCTCATTCAGTGGGCCATAGAAAGCCTATTTATTTTTTTGCTTGATTTGGGTTCTAAATTCTCCCTGAAAAAATCACTAAGGCCGGCTTCACACTCAGCGTATGAAAATACGGTCCGTATATTACGGCCGTAATACGCTGAAATGTCCCGAAAATAGTGGTCCGTAGCTCCTCCGTAGGCAGGGTGTGTCAGCGTTTTTTGCGCATGGCATCCTCCGTATGTAATCCGTATGGCATCCGTACTGCGTGGTTTTCTCGCAGGCTTGCAAAACCAACATACCGCTATAGAAGTGATCCATGTGTCCCAAAAAGAAAAAAATATATATATATACTGTCTATATATATATATATATATATATATATATATGTCAGTGAGACACATATATGTATATATATTAATATTTTTTCCAGCGCTATACAGCTTGAAAGCCGGTAATTCAATTACCGGCTTTTTCCTTCTCCTTCCTAAAACCCGACATGATTTGAGACATGGTTTACATACAGTAAACCATGTCTTCTCTCCATTTTTTTTGCAGATTCCACACTACTAATGTCAGTAGAGTGTATCTGCAAAATTTGGCCGTTCTAGCTCTTAAAATAAAGGGTTAAATGGCGGAAAAAATTGGCGTGGGCTCCCGCGCAATTTTCTCCGCCAGAGTAGTAAAGCCAGTGACTGAGGGCAGATATTAATAGCCTGGAGAGGGTCCACGGTTATTGGCCCCCCCCTGGCTAAAAACATCTGCCCCCAGCCACCCCAGAAAAGGCACATCTGGAAGACGCGCCTATTCTGGCACTTGGCCACTCTCTTCCCATTCCCGTGTAGCGGTGGGATATGGGGTAATGAAGGGTTAATGCCACCTTGCTATTGTAAGGTGACATTAAGCCTAATTAATAATGGAGAGGCGTCAATTATGACACCTATCCATTATTAATCCAATTGTAGTAAAGGGTTAAATAAAACACAAACACATTATTTAAAATTATTTCAATGAAATAAAAACAATGGTTGTTTGAGTATTTTATTCTACGCCCAATCCAGTCACTGAAGACCCTCGTTCTGTGAAAGAAATAACATAATAAACCAACAATATACTTACCCTCCGCAGATCTGTAACGTCCAACGATGTAAATCCTTCTGAAGGGGTTAAAACATTTTGCAGCAAGGAGCTTTGCTAATGCAATGCTACTCCTCGCTGCAAAACCCCGGGGAATGAGTCTAAATATAGATCAATGAGCTATATTTAGCTTCATTTGCGGTGAGGCGCCCTCTGCTGGATGTTCATAGATTGTGGGAAATTACCTAGAAAGCTCCCAGGCTCCCAGGCTTTCTAGGTAATTTCCCACGATCTATTCTATGTGTACACATTTATTCTACCTATTCTACTGTAAGCTGTCAGTGTGATTTTACTGTACACTGAATTGCCGGCTTTTCTCTCTAACAGCGCTGCGTATTTCTCGCAAGTCACACTGCTTGTCCGTGTGTAATCCGTATTTTTCACGCTTCCATAGACTTTCATTGGCGTATTTCTTGCGCAGTACGGTGACAAACGCAGCATGCTGCGATTTTGTACGGCCGTAGAAAGCCGTATAATACTGATCAGTAAAATACGGCAGATAGGAGCAGAGGCATAGAGAATAATTGTGCCGTATTTTTTGTGAGTTTTACGGACGTAGTTTCTGCGCTCTTACGTCCGTAAAACTCGCAAGTGTGAAGCCGGCCTAAATCAATCAGTGGGAGATAAATATTGGCCTCTGGGCTTGTGTGCCACTCCTGACTCCTGTGTGTGCCATCTCTCACTCAGTGGGCCATAGAAAGCCTATTTATTTTTTTGCTTGATTTGGGTTCTAAATTCTACCTGAAAAAATCACTAAATCAATCAGTGGGAGATAAATATTGGCCTCTGGGCTTGTGTGCCACTCCTGACTCCTGTGTGTGCCATCTCTCATTCAGTGGGCCATAGAAAGCCTATTTATTTTTTTGCTTGATTTGGGTTCTAAATTCTCCCTGAAAAAAAATCATTTTATTTTATTTGGTTTCTAAATTCTTCCTGAAAAAATCATTTTATTTTATTTTGATTCTAAAGTCTCCCTGAAAAAAAAAAAATCAGTGGGAGATTAATATTGCCCTTTCTGCTTGTGTGCCAGTCTTGACTCCTGGGTTTGCCATCTCTCTCTCTCTCTCTCTAATAGTGGGCCATAGAAAGCCTATTTATTTTTTTGCTTGATTTGGGTTCTAAATTCTACCTGAAAAAAACAATACATCAATCAGTGGGAGAAAAATATTGGCCTCTGGGCTTGTGTGCCACTCCTGACTCCTGTGTGTGCCATCTCTCACTCAGTGGGCCATAGAAAGCCTATTTATTTTTTTGCTTGATTTGGGTTCTAAATTCTACCTGAAAAAAACAATACATCAATCAGTGGGAGAAAAATATTGGCCTCTGGGCTTGTGTGCCACTCCTGACTCCTGTGTGTGCCATCTCTCACTCAGTGGGCCATAGAAAGCCTATTTATTTATTTTATTTGGTTTCTAAATTCTCCCTGAAAAAAATCATTTTATTTTATTTGGTTTCTAAATTCTTCCTGAAAAAATCATTTTATTTTATTTTGTTTCTAAAGTCTCCCTGAAAAAAAAAATCAGTGGGAGATTAATATTGCCCTTTCTGCTTGTGTGCCAGTCTTGACTCCTGGGTGTGCCATCTCTCTCTCTCTCTCTCTCTCTCTCTCAAATAGTGGGCCATAGAAAGCCTATTTATTTTTTTGCTTGATTTGGGTTCTAAATTCTACCTGAAAAAATCAATAAATCAATCAGTGGGAGAAAAATATTGGCCTCTGGGCTTTTGTGCCACTCCTGACTCCTTTGTGTGCCATCTCTCACTCAGTGGGCCATAGAAAGCCTATTTATTTTTTTTATTTGGTTTCTAAATAATCCCTGAAAAAATCATTTTATTTTATTTGGTTTCTAAATTCTTCCTGAAAAAATCATTTTATTTTATTTTGTCTCTAAAGTCTCCCTGAAAAAAAAAAAAATGGGAGATTAATATTGACATTTGTGCTTGAGTGACAGTCCTGCGTGTGTGGCATCTCTGTGATTTGGTGCCACAGAAAACAGAGTGTGTAACATTGTGTCTGATTTTCCTTGCGGTCTCACCAACCTGTAAAGGGATATCGAAATCATACTGAAGTTATAGCTCACCGTGTAAGTTGTTTGACAGCAACAAATAAAGTTACTTTGGTTAAGTTTTTAAAACAATGAGGAAGTCTGGTGCAAGAGGTCGTGGCCATGGGCGTTCATTGTCAGCTGGTAATGATGGTAGTGGTAGTGGAGCATCAGGTGGTCGTGGGAAAAAAAATATTCCACTTAAGTCTGGAGCTGTGGAGCCAGGTTCGTCGTCTGGCTACACAAGGCCTCAAACGCTCTCTTTTCTGGGAGTAGGAAAACCGCTTTTAAAGCCGGAGCAGCAATAGCAAGTTTTGGCTTACCTTGCAGACTCAGCCTCTAGCTCTTTTGCCTCCTCTTCTGAAACTGGTAAATGTAAAAGCAGCGCGTCGTTTGTGGATGTTCACGGTCAGGGACAAGTCGCTTCCTTGTCCTCTTCAGCAAAAACAACAACAAGAGAGAAGGATGCAGCAGGCGACACAACGGGTTACTCCATGGAGCTCTTTACACATACCGTCCCTGGCTTAGAAAGTGAAACAGTTAACAGGCCATGCCCATTACAAGTAGATTCTGACATGGAGTGCACTGATGCACAGCCACAGCCAGACTACTATGCTGGTCCTTTGACTCAGACCACAACATTGCCCTCTCAGGGTACTGATCCACAATCAGACCCTGATGAGACTATGTTGCCCCGTCATGAACGCTATACCACCGACCGACACGGTGACACAGACGAAGTTGCACACGAGCTAGAAGAGGAGGTAATATATGACCCAGTTGTTGACCCCGATTGGCAGCCATTGGGGGAACAGGGTGCAGGCGGCAGTAGTTCTGAAGCGGAGGTGGAGGAGGGGCATCAACATCACAACAGGTTCCATCTGCCGGGCCCGTATCTGGCCCAAAACGCGTGGCAAAGCCAAAACCTGTTGGAGGACAGCGTGGCCATCCGGTTAAAGCTCAGTCTGCAATCCCTGAAAAGGGATCCGATGCTAGGAAGAGTGCAGTCTGGCATTTTTTTAAACAACATCCAATTGATCAGCGCAAAGTCATCTGTCAAAAATGTTCAACTAGCTTAAGCAGAGGTCAGAATCTGAAAAGTCTCAATACAAGTTGCATGCATAGACATTTAACCACCATGCATTTTCAAGCCTTGACTAACTACCAAACGTCCCTTAAGGTTGTAGCACCCTTGGCCAATGAAGCTAGTCAGCAACGCAACATCCCTTCCGTCACTGTAAGGCCACCATTTTCCGCACCACCGGCAGTATCTGTGCAGGTTTCTTTGCCAGCCAAAAGCAGTCAGGGTCAGGGAATCACCAGTTTTGTAGGAGGAAATATTGCATCTATGGCACCGGCGGAAACAATACCTTCTCCAACCGTCTCTCTGTCTGCCATGTCCACCGGCACACCCGCTAGTTCCACGATCTCCAGCTCTCCAGTCCAGCTCACCCTACATGAGACTCTGGTTAGAAAAAGGAAGTACTTATCCTCGCATCCGCGTACACAGGGTTTTAACGCCCACATAGCTAGACTAATCTCGTTAGAGATGATGCCCTACCGGTTAGTTGAAAGCGAAGCTTTCAAAGCCCTGATGGAGTACGCTGAACCACGCTACGAGCTACCCAGTCGACACTTTTTTCCAGAAAAGCCATCCCAGCCCTGCACCAGCATGTTAAACAGCGCATCGTCCATGCACTCAGGCAATCTGTGAGTACAAAAGTGCACCTGACTACAGATGCATGGACCAGTAGGCATGGCCAGGGACGTTACGTGTCCATCACGGCACACTGGGTGAATGTGGTGGATGCATGGTCCACAGGGGACATCAATTTCGGGACAGTTGTGCCTAGCCCACGGTCTAGGAAACAGTTGGCTGTAGGCGTTCGCACCCCCTCCTCCTCCTCCTCGTCCTCCTGCAGAAGCGAGAGCTCTTCCACAGACCGCAGTCGGCCAACCACTCCATCGGCAGCTGACACTGTTGCACACCAGTTGTCCCATTATGGGGCAGCTACTGGCAAGCGTCAGCAGGCTGTATTGGCTATGAAGTGTTTGGGCGACAACAGACACACCGCGGAAGTTCTGTCCGAGTTCTTGCAGCAAGAAACGCAGTCGTGGCTGGGCACAGTAGATCTTGAGGCAGGCAAGGTAGTGAGTGATAACGGAAGGAATTTCATGGCTGCCATCTCCCTTTCCCAACTGAAACACATTCCTTGCCTGGCTCACACCTTAAACCTGGTGGTGCAGTGCTTATTGAAAACTTATCCTGGGTTCTCCGACCTGCTTCTCAAAGTGCGTGGACTTTGCTCACATATCCGCCGTTCGCCTGTACACTCCAGCCGTATGCAGACCTATCAGCGGTCTTTGAACCTTCCCCAGCATCGCCTAATCATAGACGTTGCAACAAGGTGGAACTCAACACTGCACATGCTTCAGAGACTGTGCTAACAGAGGCGGGCTGTTATGTTTTTGTGGGAGGATACACATACACGGGCAGGCAGTAGGATGGCAGACATGGAGTTGTCAGGTGTGCAGTGGTCGAAGATTCAAGACATGTGTCAAGTCCTTCAGTGTTTTGAGGAATGCAAACGGCTGGTTAGTGCAGACAACGCCATAATAAGCATGAGCATCCCCCTAATGTGTCTGCTGATGCAAAGTTTGACGCACATAAAGGATCAGGCGTCTGCAGCTGAGGAAGAGGAAAGCCTTGATGATAGTCAGCCATTGTCTGGCCAGGGCAGTGTACAGGACGAGGTAGCGGACGAAGAGGAGGTGGAGGACGAGGAGGATGATGGGGATGAGTATATTTTTTATGAGGAAGCTTTCCCGGGGGCACTGGAAATTGGTTGCGTGGCAAGGCCGGGTTCTGGTTTTTTGAGGGACACAAGTGACGTAGATTTGCCTGAAACTGCCCCTCAACCAATCACAACCGCAGATTTGACAACTGGAACTTTGGCCCACATGGCGGATTATGCCTTACGTATCCTCAAAAGGGACACACGCATTACTAAAATGATGAACGATGACGATTACTGGTTGGCCTGCCTCCTTGATCCTCGCTATAAAGGCAAATTGCAAAATATTATGCCACATGAGAACTTGGAACTAATATTAGCAACCAAACAATCAACTCTTGTTGACCGTTTGCTTCAGGCATTCCCAGCACACAGCGCCCGTGATCGTTCTCACACGAGCTCCAGGGGGCAGCAGACCAGGAGTGTTAGGGGTGCACACATCAGAAGTGGCGTTGGACAGAGGGGTTTTCTGACCAGGTTGTGGAGTGATTTTGCTATGACCGCAGACAGGACAGGTACTGCTGCATCAATTGAAAGTGACAGGAGACAACATTTGTCCAGTATGGTTACTAACTATTTTTCATCCCTTATCGATGTTCTCCCTCAACCGTCATTCCCATTTGATTACTGGGCATCAAAATTAGACACCTGGCCAGAATTGGCAGAATATGCATTGCAGGAGCTTGCTTGCCCGGCAGCTAGTGTCCTATCAGAAAGAGTATTCAGTGCTGCAGGTTCAATATTAACCGAAAAAAGGACTCGTCTGGCTACCCAAAATGTTGATGATCTAACATTCATTAAAATGAACCACAACTGGATTTCGAATTCTTTTGCCCCACCTTGCCCGGCCGACACCTAGCTTTCCTATGAAAAGCTCTTGCCTGTGGACTACTGTGAATTACTTTTCTAATGTCTAATTTGCTGCAGCTGATTGTCCAACATACGACATATTTACACCTCCCTAAATGGCCAAACTCCCCACACGGGGCCGTGGTATCGCGACTTGGTGCAAGCACCCGTGAGAGTGCTGTTTGTCTGAAGAGGTGGGTGTGCCCGCTTTTGGTCGACAGCACTGCCACTGGGTCCCTCATAGTACAATAAAGTGTCTCTGGCGGTGGTGGTGCGCACCCAACGTCAGACACACTGTTGTAACATGAGGGGCCCTGGGCCTGTACCGCCGGCCACAAGAGAGTTCACCCACCCCCAGGTCAAACATTGCTCTACCACTTCCACAGTTATCTCTCATACTTCCACCAATGTTTAGTCTATGCGCTGACATCCTTCCATTCCTGCCACTGACAATACCATTGTGTTGACATGTATGATGGTACTTAACATAGTCAGGGGCAGTGTCCTCTATTTACCACAGTAAATACTTTGCGCTAAATTAGTAGGTCTGAAACTACGCAGAGGATCCCACCCCTGTACCTAATGATTGCACCCTTTAGTGTTTTCGTTTTGTTTTATTGCGAGACATTCACATTTATTTATTGTTTTGGACTACTAACTGGCAGACACTCATTACAATCGGCCTCCGCTGACCAGACCACTGCTGCCCGTGTACCCCTGGAACCAATTTTAAATTGCCTACAGCCAGCCCAATTTATTATGTTAGGCCTTCGAAGCCTGTCTGCGGTCCCTCCTTCCACTAGGCCTCCACTGACCTGTCTACTGCTGCCCGTGTACTCCTGGAACCAATTATAAAGTGCCTACAGCCTGTCCAATTTTATTATGTTAGGCCTTCGAAGCCTGTCTGCGGTCCCTCCTTCCACTAGGCCTCCACTGACCTGTGTACTGCTGCCCGTGTACTCCTGGAACCAATTATAAAGTGCCTACAGCCTGTCCAATTTTTTTATGTTAGGCCTTCGAAGCCTGTCTGCGGTCCCTCCTTCCACTAGGCCTCCACTGACCTGTCTACTGCTGCCCGTGTACTCCTGGAACCAATTATAAAGTGCCTACAGCCTGTCCAATTTTATTATGTTAGGCCTTCGAAGCCTGTCTGCGGTCCCTCCTTCCACTAGGCCTCCACTGACCTGTGTACTGCTGCCCGTGTATCCCTGGAACCAATGTTAAAGTGCCTACAGCCCAATATTTTTTTATGTTAGGCCTTCGAAACCTGTCTGCGGCCCGTTCTTTCTACTACTACTACACTGACCAGTCTACTGCTGCCCATGTACCCCTGGAACCAATGTAAAAGTGCCTACAGCCCAATATTTTTTTATGTTAGGCCTTCGAAGCCTGTCTGCGGCCCGTTCTTTCTACTACTACTACACTGACCAGTCTACTGCTGCCCGTGTACCCCTGGAACCAATGTTAAAGTGCATACAGCCCAATATTTTTTTATGTTAGGCCTTCGAAGCCTGTCTGCGGCCCGTTCTTTCTACTACTACTACACTGACCAGTCTACTGCTGCCCATGTACCCCTGGAACCAATGTTAAAGTGCCTACAGCCCAATTTTTTTTATGTTAGGCCTTCGAAGCCTGTCTGCGGCCCGTTCTTTCTACTACTACTACACTGATCAGTCTACTGCTGCCCGTGTACCCCTGGAACCAATGTTAAAGTGCCTACAGCCCAATATTTTGTTATGTTAGGCCTTCGAAGCCTGTCTGCGGCCCGTTTTTTCTACTACTCCTACACTGACCAGACCACTGCTGCCTGTGTACCCCTGGAACCTATTTAAAAGTGCCTACAGCCCAATATTTTTTTATGTTAGGCCTTCGAAGCCTGTATGCGGCCCGTTCTTTCTACTACTACTACACTGACCAGACCACTGCTGCCTGTGTACCCCTGGAACCTATTTAAAAGTGCCTACAACCCAATATTTTTTTATGTTAGGCCTTCGAAGCCTGTCTGCGGCCCGTTCTTTCAACTACTACTACACTGACCAGTCTACTGCTGCCCGTGTACCCCTGGAACCAATGTTAAAGTGCCTACAGCCCAATATTTTTTTATTGTAGGCCTTCGAAGCCTGTCTGCGGCCCGCTCTTTCAACTGCTACTACACTGACCAGTCTACTGCTGCCCGTGTACCCCTGGAACCAATGTTAAAGTGCATACAGCCCAATATTTTTTTATGTTAGGTCTTCGAAGCCTGTCTGCGGCCCGTTCTTTCTACTACTCCTCCACTGACCAGACCACTGCTGCCCGTGTACCCCTGGAACCTATTTTTAATTGCATAGAGCATCCTTTTTTTAATAGTAGGCGTACAAAGTCTGTCTGCGGTCCACTATTGAAATTGTCCTCCACTGCCCAGAGCAATGCTGCCTGTGTACCCCTGTAACCTTTTTTAAGCTGCAGTGAGCCACATTTTTGGTTTAAGGCCTACTACCTGTGTCTGTCTGCGCCACTCAATACAGCTGTGTTCCTTTAAAAAAAGCTGAGCGTCAATAGTCTTGTTTTCAGCCTCTAGGCATTTTAAAACTGCATTGGGGCTACAACTTTGGTAGGGCCTACTAACGGTGTCTGCCGCCCCAAGGTTTCATCCACATTGCTTCGATCAGACTACTCTCGTTTAGCAGTTGTTGCAAACTACACTGCATTAGGCCTACAAATTGGGTATGGGGTGTAGAGAGACGGTGTGTTCCACTCCAAGGTGTTCCCCAGGTTTCCTCTCCATTGCTTCAATCTTAATGCTCTCGTTTAGTAGTTGTTGGAAACTACACTGCATTTGGCCTACAAATTGGGTATGGGGTGTAGAGAGACGGTGTGTTCCACTCCAAGGTGTTCCCCAGGTTTCCTCTCCATTGCTTCAATCTTAATGCTCTCGTTTAGTAGTTGTTGGAAACTATACTGCATTAGGCCTACAAATTGGGTATGGGGTGTAGAGACGGTGTGTTCCACTCCAAGGTGTTCCCCAGGTTTCCTCTCCATTGCTTCAATCTTAATGTTCTCGTTTTGTAGTTGTTGGAAACTACACTGCATTAGGCCTACAAATTGGGTATGGGGTGTAGAGACGGTGTGTTCCACTCCAAGGTGTTCCCCAGGTTTCCTCTCCATTGCTTCAATCTTAATGCTCTCGTTTAGTAGTTGTTGGAAACTACACTGCATTAGGCCTACAAATTGGGTATGGGGTGTGGAGACGGTGTCTTCCACTCCAAGGTGTTCTCCAGGTTGCCTTACCTGAGCTTCTATCTTCAGGCTCTTGTTAAATAGTGGTTAAATGGAACAACTGCATTTGGCGTACTAGTTGGGTTGGGGCCTACTATCGGTGTCTGCCACTCCTTGCTGTTCTCCTCCACTGAACAAAGCTGTGCCGCCTGTTTACTACGGTTGCCAATTTTGAACTGCATTTCGACTACTTACTGATTTGGGCCTACTCTCTGTGTCAGCCTCTCATTCCAGTTGTCCTCCACTGCAATGCCCCCTGGTTAGTCCTGCGTTACCGATTTTGAACTGCATTTAGCCAACTTTATTCTTTGGGCCTATATCTGTGTTTCCTCCTCATCCTGCCCATTGCCCAGCCAGTGATAGATGAGTCTGCTGGTACATTGACCCATAACGCAACATTCCCCGTGCACGCTACACAACAAGATTGTGACCCTGCTGAAAGTCAGGTTCCTCTTCCCGCATACCATACCACCTTACACGGGGACAAAAAGGAAGGTGCAGATGAAAGTGCAGGTTCCTTCATCAGGTGGGGGGAGGAATACTAGTTGGCGACGTCACTGGCACAGGGCCTCTCATAGTACGCAAAAGTGTTGCTGCCGGTGGGAGGCGCCCCCGCCGTGCAAACACACCGCTGTACTTTGAGGGGCCCTGTGCCAGTGCCAATGCCAACGAGTGGGCCCCCCCTGCTTGCTCAGGATCACAGCACTTGCAAAGTTGAAATACTTACCTCTCCCTGCTCCACTTCCGTGACGTGGTCCAGATTTCCTGGGCCCACTAATTACTTGAACCAGCCCTACCCCCCACAACTTTAGCCAAATGACCCCCAATTTCAAATGCCTTCCAATTATTATAAGGTAAATTACGATTGACAAGCTTCTGTAACAAGAATGGATGTTTTTGCCATTAAAATGGGCAGTGTAGGTGTTTTCCTGGCCTCCACTCACTGCCGACTATGCTCCCCCATTGACTTGCATTGGGTTTCGTGTTTCGGTCGATACCCGACTTTTCGCGATAATCGGCCGATTCCACTCGACTCGACTTCTAAGATAGTCGGGTTTCGCGAAACATGGCTCGACTCTAAAAAGGTCAAGGTCGCTCAACCCTAGTTGTGACAAATACATGTAATAGGCTGTATGACTGATGCAAGTGAGCAGTGAGTGTATGGTGAGTATATAGTGAGTGTATGGATGATAAACTCCAGATCAAGAAATGTGTAAGATAGTTTCACACTAGCGTTCAGCAGTGCTGTGGACTTCCTCCATGAATCCCCGCCCACTGCCGCAGCTCTTCCCTCATCTCCGCCTACGGCTGCATGCGTCCTGTGTACCCTATCTTTAACATTGGGTACGCAGGCCATGCAGATGTATGCGGATGCCTCCACATGCGTCGCTTTGAAGCTGCGCCGACCGCAACAAAATCCTAACATGTTGTGTTTGACGCAGGTCAGCGCAGCATCAAGACGACGCATGCGGAGGCATCCACATATATCCATATGGCCTGCAAACTGAATGTTAAAAATAGGGTACGCAGGACGCATGCAGCCGTAAGAGAAGCTGAAGGATGCTAGGGATGAGCGAACCCTATCTGGAAAGTTTGGAATTTGTACATGACATGTAATGTCCTTTGTTACAGGCCAGGTTAAACCTCCGCCCAGAATATACCCACAGTTAAAGTGGCCTACGCCAAACTATACCACGGGGTATAAATTGGACTAGGTCAATTTATACCCCTCTGGGCCAGAATATACCCCAGGTATATTCTGGCCTAGGCCAAACTATACCCCATGGTATAAATTGGCCTAGGCCAGATTATACCCTTCCAGGCCAGAATATACCCCTGCTGCTGTAGATCAGATTTTTCATGCTTTTGAAAACCATTGAGTGATATACTCAATAACCGGGCCCCAGGCAGCACACGGGGCCTCAGACAGCACACGGGGACCCAGGCAGCATACAGTGGTCTCAGGCAGCATACAGTGGCCCCTGGCAGTGCATGGGGCCCCAGGCAGCACACGGAGGCCCCAGGCAGCACACAGTGGCCCCAGGCAGCAAACGGTGGGAGCAGAGAGAGAAAGCGGGGTCCGAGGCAGCACACAGGGCCCCAGGCAGCACACAATCATGATTGTGATCGGCCGCCTCAGCACTCTGCAAACACAACACTGTGTGTACACTGCAACCCATATCTCTGGTAGTTCTAGGCTAAAAGACTCTGCGTGTTCTCTGCACCCCCCTGCCTGTCGGGGTGAGTACTCTGCTCTCCCCTTCCTGTGGGAGTACTGTCCTTTAAGCCTCTATGTGTACTCCGGACCCCCCAGCCTGTGAGGGTCCTTTAAGCCGCTGTGTGTAGTCTGGACCTCCCCGACTGTGGGGGTACTGTCCTTTAAGCCGCTGTGTGAAAACTGCTCCCCCTTGCCTGTGGGGGTTACTGTCCTTTAAGCCATTGTGTGTGTAAGCAGGTGCTGAGATCGGTTATGCAGGAATTGCAGAGCAGTACGGTATAACAATACTATTTATTCTTTTAACAGGAAAAGTTAAAGTAGCCTACAACAAGGGTAAAATTAATTAAACAAAATGAGTGCGTAGCTCCTGGTGGGGTCCTTAGTCCACAGTCTGATGGGAGTAGTAGTGCCAGCAATGGCCAGTGTAGGGTCTTCAGATGGGGTCCAAAGTTAACAATCCGTCTTCTGGAGGTAGTGGGCGGTCTTTGGTTTTACCCGCGGAGCCTCTAGTCCATTTAACTTTGCAGCAAAAGAGTAAAGCTCTCCACAAGGTTCCTCGTGGCACATGTCTTTCTGAGAAGCACCCATCCCCTGAATGGCTGCTCTGCACGATTCTGCTCGGCATGCGTTCCTCTATGTGCCACCCGAAGTGAGGATCTCTGTCGTAGTCACTGTCCCACAGGGTGCCGCTGTGCGCCTGTCAGCGTTTTGCTTTGACCCCTGGACGAAGCATTTCTTGCGAAACGCGTGTCGGGTGTGGTGGGTCCTCCATGCGCTCCCCCATTGGTAACTATGCCTTAGGTCCTTAATGCATTTGATACTTTTTTAGCTTACTGACAGTATTACATGCCTGCTTACATTGTGCATATACAGGATTTTTGCTATATTAACTATATCTGTATCCCTTACTTGCGTATACATATACATTTTTAGATATGTCTTCTATATATTTGTGCACATTTGCACTTTATGGTCCTGTTTCGCACATTTGGAGTGTTAGTTTACCTTATACACTCATTAATTATCCTGTGTTTTGTGCAAGCTTTATACTGCATTATTAAGTAGGACTTGGGGTTGATGTCTCGGCGGTACCTCACCATTTTTTCCTGTGCTTGTGGGAATTGCTGTGCTTTTATATATGATTAGTGTTCAATAAAGATATATATATACATATTTTTTTTTTCAGTATGTTGCCTTGTGTCAAGTTGTTCTTTTCGTTTTTTTATTTTACCAAGGGTAACAGGAGAAATTGGACCCCAAATGTTGTTGTACAATTTGTCCTGAGTACGCTGACAACCCATATGTGGGGGTAAACCAATGTTTGGGTGCATGGCAGAGCTTGGAAGGGAAGGAGTGCCATTTGACTTTTCAATGCAAAATTGGCTGGAATTGAGATCGGACGTCATGTTGCATTTGCAGAACCCCTGATGTGCCTAAACAGTGGAAACCCCCAATTCTAACTCCAACCCCTAACCCCAACACACCCCTAACCCTAATCCCAACCCCAACCACAGCCCTAACCCCAACACACCCCTAACCCGAACACACCACTAACCCTAATCCCAACCCCAACACACCCCAAACCCCAACACACCCCTAATCCCAACCCTAACCATAACCCTAACCACACCCCTAACCCTGACAGACCCCTAACCCGACTGTAAACGTAATTCAAACCCTAACTTTAGCCCCAACCCTATCCCTAACTTTAGCCCTAACCCTAACTTTAGCCCCAATCCTAACCCTAACTTTAGCCCTAACGGGAAAATGGAAATAAATACATATTTTAAATTTTTTTTATTTTTTCCTTACTAAGGCGGTGATAAAGGAAGTTTTGATTTACTATTTATAGTGGGTTTTCTAGCGGGTTTTTATGTTTGGCAGCTGTCATACACTAAAAGACGCTTTTTATTGCAAAAAATAGTTTTTGCGTCACCACATTTTGAGAGCTATAATTTTTCCATATTTTGGTCCACAGAGTCATGTGAGGTCATGTTTAGTGTTGGAAGAGTTTACGTTTTTATTGGTACCATTTTCGGGCACATGACATTTTTTGATCGCTTTTTATTCTGATTTTTGTTAGGCAGAATGAACAAAAACCAGCAATTCATGAATTTCTTTTGGGGGGGCATTTATACCATTCCGTGTTTGGTAAAATTGATAAAGCATTTTTATTCTTCAGGTTAGTATGATTACAGCGGTACCTCATTTATATCATTTTTTTGTTTTGGCGCTTTTATACAATAAAAACTATTTTATATAAAAAAATAATTATTTTTGCTCGCTTTATTCTGAGGACTATAACTTTTTTATTCTTTTGCTGGTGATGCTGTGTGGCTGCACGTTTTTTGCAGGACAAGATGACGTTTTCAGCGGTACCATGGTTATTTATATACGTCTATTTGATCGCGTGTTATTCCACTATTTGTTCTGCAGTATGATGATAAAGCATTGTGTTTTGCCTCGTTTTTTTTTTTTTTTTTTTTTTTACGGTGTTAACTAAGGGGTTAACTAGTAGGACAGTTTTATAAGTCGGGTTGTTACGGACGCGGGGATACTAAATATGTGTCCTTTTATTGTTTTTTTTTTACTTACATAAAGAATTGTATTTATTGGAACAATATTTTTTTTATTATTTATTTCGGATTTTTTTATATATATATTTTTATATAGTGTAATTTTGTTTTTAACCTTTTTACATTGTCCCAGTGTGGGATGGATAGCCCCCCAGTAGGGCAGTGGGGTACTCGGTACCGGGCCCTTCGGTTCTCATCAAGGATGTCACGGTGACTGACCCAATCCGTGGCCCTAGGGGGACGTCCGTTGTAAAATGGGGGAAAAGTCTTTAAAGGGATAATGTTCGTGACGCCACCTGTGGTATTTGGTCAGGGTGACCGACGCTGCTTAGGGGTCCGCTGGGTTGATGTTATAGCAGCTAGATGGTATACCTTCCCACAGGTGAAGTGTATCCCCAGGGCTTCCCAGAGTGTAGATGGTGGATGGAGTGAGATGAAGTAAAGAACGAGGACACAAGGTTGCAGTCTCTTTACCTTTACTGAAGGCTTCAGTGTCCGCAGTCCAGAGCACCAGACCACAGGGCAGGCAGAGTCTGGCCGGTCCGAAGGCAAATCCAGAGTCCCCTTATCCAGGTGGAAATCAGTAGCCTTCCTCTAGCGCCTGAGTGTTGTAGTTCATCCCTGCTGAGCTTCTCGGTGAGGTCCTCAGAACTATCATAGATGTAATGTCTCTTTCTCTCTGTCCCCCTGATGGATAGGATAGGACAAACCCGTATGACTGATGGCCTGAGGCTTTTTACAGGGACCCTACGATGCCCCAGCCCCCACAAGTTGCCACCGTGCCTCCTGAGTATAAGGTCAGGCAGCCAATATGGAATTAACTGTCCTGCCAGTCTCTGAAGTAAAGCATAGAGATCCTTACTCCCTCGGTGTTCTGGCTACTGACTTCTGCGCCTCAAAGGGAGGCAGCCTATTGCAGGGCAGAACTCCATCTGGATTCCTTTCCTTGTGCTATGACTTTGTTTCTCACTCTCAGCAATGCAATTCCCTTTGTGTCCTTTCTTAGGATGCTGCCGCACGTGGGGCAGGCGCAGCTCCGTGAACCCTCGTTCTCCGCAGACCTCAGTCTGCATCTGGCTACCTCTCACTCCAGCCAGCTTCTCCCTGACTTCCTATCCAGACTACCAGTTTTACCTAATTGTGAGGAGTGCCCTAATAGATAGAAGCATGGCTCCCCCTGGTGGCCTGAAGTGTGAAGTGTGTTGTGTGGTTTGTGATACCTGGTAAGGTGATCTCCTTTATTGCCTTCAGACGTAACATCACTTCCCCTGGTGGAAGAACAACATTACTGCAACGACCAGGACTCTGGGGCGCTGCAGGGACATCACTGTATAAAGTCAGATCGTTGATCTGACACTTTGCAGAGCACTGTGTCAGATCAGTGATCTGACAGGCAGTGCAGGAGGCTTCTCAGCCCTTGCTCTCAGCAGGCACTGACAAGCCACATCCCTGCAAGACCTGGAAGGACCCCACGGCCAGCTTGGATCCGGGGGCCTGCAAGGAGACGACAGGAGAACCTCGGAACAACACGATCACATCGCGTTGTTCTGAGGGTCTCAGGGAAGCACGCCGGGAGCCCCCTCCCTGCGCAATGCTTCCCTATATCACCAGAACTCTGCGATCTTGTTTGATCACAGTGATCTGGGGGTTAAAGTGCTGGAGCGATCAGTGACCGCTCCTGACATATAGTGCTGGATGTCAGCTGTGATAATCAGCTGACACCTGGCCGCGATCCCCCTGTGAGCATGGCTGATCGCATATGATGTACTATCCCGTCAATGGTCATATGGGGCCTGGTCACCTTGATGGGATAGTGCGTCTGATGTCAGAAAGGGCTAAATTGTTCTTACACAGCGGCCCCTTCTCTCTGTGTCCTCTATTGACTGGAGATGAGAAAACTTGTTCAGAAAATGTTTGCCAATCTCAAATTTGCACATTCGGATTCTTTTTTTCTCAAAGTCAGCAAAATTTGGTCACAGATCAGTAAATGATCGCGTTTCAATTGCTTTTGTTTTCACTTTATTTAGGATAGTTAGTGCTGTATGATGAGTGGGGGGACGTGTTTTATGAGGGGTGGGGGGTGTCTAGGTCAGAGGAAATGCAGAGTGTAATTTTTTTTCTTTAACCCCTTCCCGACCTTTGACGCATCGTATGCGTCATGAAAACCTGTGCCATTCCAACCTGTGACGCAGCATATGCGTCATGACCGGATTGGGCTCCTGCAGGCCGGGTGAAAGGGTTAACTGTAATTTCACCCGGCCTGCAGGGACAGGAGGAGTTGTACTTTAGCCCAGGGGGGGTGGCTTCACCCCCCCGTGGCTACGATCGCTCTGATTGGCTGTTGAAAGTGAAACTGCCAATCAGAGCGATTTGTAATATTTCACCTAAAAAACTGGTGAAATATTACAATCCAGCCATGGCCGATGCTGCAATATCATTGGCCATGGCTGGAAACACTGATGTGCCCCCACCCCACCCATCGCCCCCAGCCCCCAGATCTGTGGTCCGCTCCCCTCCGTCCTGTGCTCCGCTCCCCCGTCCTCCTGTCCGCTCCCCCCATGCTCCAATCCCACCCCCCGTGCTCCAATCCAACCCCCCCCCACTCCGATCCACCCCCCGCACTGCGATCCACCCCCCGCACTGCGATCCCCCCCCACCGTGCTCCGATCCACCCCCCCGCACAGCGATCCCCCCCCCCGTGCTCCTATCCACCCCCCGTGCTCCGGTCCACCCCCCCGTGTTCCGATCCACCCCACCCGTGTTCCGATCCACCCCCCCGTGTTCCGATCCACCCCCATTTCTTCCCCCCTACGCCATCATACTTACCGAGCCTCCCGGGGTCCGTCCGTCTTCTTTCCTGGGCGCCGCCATCTTCCAAAATGGCGGGCGCATGCGCAGTGCGCCCGCCGAATCTGCCGGCCGGCAGATTCGTTCCAATGTGAATTTTGATCACTGTGATAAAACCTCACAGTGATCAAAATAAAAAAAACAGTAAATGACCCCCCCCTTTGTCACCCGCATAGGTAGGGACAATAATAAAATAAAGAATTTTTTTTTCCACTAAGGTTGGAGTTAGAACTAGGGTTAGGGTTAGGGTTTCGGTATGTGCACACATATTCTGGTCCTCTGCGGATTTTTCCACAGCAGATTTTGATAAATCCGCAGTGCTAAACCGTTGTGGATTTATCGCGGATTTACCGCGGTTTTTCTGTGCATTTCACTGCGGTTTTACAACTGCGATTTTCTATTGGAGCAGTTGTAAAACCGCTGCGGAATCCGCAGAAAGAAGTGACATGCTGCGGAATGTAAACCCCTGCGTTTCCGTGCAGTTTTTCTGTAGCATGTGTACAGCGATTTTTGTTTCCCATAGGTTTACAATGAACTGTAAACTCATGGGAAACTGCTGAGGATCCGCAGCGTTTTCCGCAGCGTGTGCACATACCTTTAGAATTAGGCTATGTGCACACGGTGCGGATTTGGCTGCGGATTCGCAGCAGTGTTCCATCAGGTTTACAGTACCATGTAAACATATGGAAAACCAAATCCACTGTGCCCATGGTGCGGAAAATACCGTGCGGAAACGCTGCGTTGTATTTTTCGCAGCATGTCAATTCTTTGTGCGGATTCCGCAGCGTTTTACACCTGTTCCTCAATAGGAATCCGCAGGTGAAATCCGCACAAAAAACACTGGCTATCCGCGGTAAATCCGCAGGTAAAACGCAGTGCCTTTTACTCGCGGATTTTTCAAAAATGGTGCTGAAAAATCTCACACGAATCCGCAACATGGGCACATAGCCTTATGGTTAGGGTTGGAATTAGGGTTGTGGTTAGGGTTAGGGGTGTGTTGGGGTTAGGGTTGTAATTAGGGTTATGGCTACAGTTGGGATTAGGGTTAGGGGTGTTGGGGGGGTTAGTGTTGGAGGTAGAATTGAGGGGTTTCCACTGTTTAGGCACATCAGGGGTCTCCAAACGCAACATGGCGCCACCATTGATTCCAGCCAATCTTGTATTCAAAAAGTCAAATGGTGCTCCCTCACTTCCGAGCCCCGACGTGTGCCCAAACAGTGGTTTACCCCCACATATGGGGTACCAGCATACTCAGGACAAACTGCGCAACAATTATTGGGGTCCAATTTCTCCTGTTACCCTTGAGAAAATAAAAAATTGCTTGATAAAACATCATTTTTGAGGAAAGAAAAATTATTTTTTATTTTCACGGCTCTGCGTTGTAAACGTCTGTGAAGCACTTGGGGGTTCAAAGTGCTCACCACATATCTAGATAAGTTCCTTGGGGGTCTAGTTTACAAAATGGGGTCACTTGTGGGGGGTTTCTACTGTTTAGGCACACCAGGGGCTCTGCAAACGCAACGTGACGTCCGCAGACCATTCCATCAAAGTCTGCATTTCAAAAGTCACTACTTAATTTCTGAGCCCCGAAGTGTGCCCAAACAGTGGTTTACCCCCACACATGGGGTATCAGCGTACTCAAGAGAAACTGGACAACAACTTTTGGGGTCCAATTTCTCCTGTAACCCTTGGGAAAATAAAAAATTCTGGGCTAAAAAATTATTTTTGAGGAAAGAAAACGTATTTATTATTTTCACGGCTCTGCGTTATACTGTTTAGCCACATCAGGGGCTCTGCAAACGCAACGTGATGCCCGTAGAGCATTCCATCAAAGTCTGCATTTCAAAACATCACTACTTTACTTCCGAGCCCCGGCATGTGCCCAAACAGTAGTTTACCCCCACATATGGGGTATCAGCGTACTCAAGAGAAACTGGACAACAACTTTTGGGGTCCAATTTCTCCTGTAACCCTTGGGAAAATAAAAAATTCTGGGCTAAAAAATTATTTTTGAGGAAAGAAAACGTATTTATTATTTTCACGGCTCTGCGTTATACTGTTTAGCCACATCAGGGGCTCTGCAAACGCAACATGATGCCCGTAGAGCATTCCATCAAAGTCTGCATTTCAAAACATCACTACTTTACTTCCGAGCCCCGGCATGTGCCCAAACAGTAGTTTACCCCCACATATGGGGTATCACCGTACTCAGGAGAAACTGGACAACAAATATTGGGGTCAAAATTCTCTTGTTACCCTTGGGAAAATTAAAAAATTCTGGGCTAAAAAATTATTTTTGAGGAAAGAAAACTTATTAATTATTTTCACGGCTCTGCGTTATAAACTTCTGTGAAGCACTTGGGGGTTGAAAGTGCTCACCACATATCTAGATAAGTTCCTTTCGGGGTCTAGTTTCCAAAATGGGGTCACTTGTGGGGGGTTTCTACTGTTTAGCCACATCAGGGGCTCTGCAAACGCAACGTGATGCCCGCAGACCATTCCATCAAAGTCTGCATTTCAAAATGTCACTACTTCACTTCCGAGCCCCAGCATGTGCCCAAACAGTGGTTTACCCCCACATATGGGGTATCAGCGTACTCAGGAGAAACTGGACAACAACTTTTGGGGTCAAATTTCTCCTGTTACACTTGGGAAAATAAAAAATTGCGGGCTAAAAAATCATTTTTGAGAAAATAATTTTTTTTTTTTTATTTTCATGGCTCTGCATTATAAACTTCTGTGAAGCACTTGAGGGTTCAAAGTGCTCACCACACATCTAAGTTCCTTGGGGGGTCTAGTTTCCAAAATGAGGTCATTTGTGGGGGATCTCCAGTGTTTATGCACACAGGGGCTCTCCAAACGCGACATGGTGTCCGCTAATGATTGGAGCTAATGTTCCATTTAAAAAGCCAAATGACGTGCCTTCCCTTCCGAGCCCTGCCGTGCGCCCAAACAGTGGTTTTCCCCCACATATAGGGTGTCTGCGTACTCAGGACAAACTGGGCAACAACATTTGGGGTCCAATTTCTCCTATTACCCTTGTCAAAATAGGAAATTCCAGGCTAAAAATCAATTTTGAGGAAAGAAAAATTATTTTTTATTTTCATGGCTCTGCGTTATAAACTTCTGTGAAGCACCTGGGGGTTTAAAGTGCTCAGTATGCATCTAGATAAGTTCCTTGGGGGGTCTAGTTTCCAAAATGGGGTCACTTGTGGGGGAGCTCCAATGCTTAGGCACACAAGGGCTCTCCAAACGCGACATGGTGTCCGCTAACAATTGGAGCTAATTTTCCATTCAAAAAGTCAAAAGGCGCGCCTTCCCTTCCGAGCCCTGCCCTGTGCCCAAACAGTGGTTTACCCCCACATGTGAGGTATCGACGTACTCGGGAGAAATTGCCCAACAACTTTTAGGATCCATTTTATCCTGTTGCCCATGTGAAAATGAAAAAATTGAGGCTAAAAAATTTTTTTGTGAAAAAAAGAACTTTTTCATTTTTACGTATCAATTTGTGAAGCACCTGGGGGTTTAAAGTGCTCACTATGCATCTAGATAAGTTCCTTGGGGCGTCTAGTTTCCAAAATGGGGTCACTTGTGGGGGAGCTCCAATTTTTAGGCACACAGGGGCTCTCCAAACGCGACATGGTGTCAGCTAAAGAGTGCAGCCAATTTTTCATTCAAAAAGTCAAATGGCGCTCCTTCCCTTCCAAGCCCTGCCGTGCGCCCAAACAGTGGTTTACCCCCACATATGAGGGATCAGCGTACTCAGGACAAATTGGTCAACAACTTTCGTGGTTCAGTTTCTCCTTTTATCATTGGGAAAATAAAAAAATTGTTGCTAAAAGATCATTTTTGTGACTAAAAAGTTAAATGTTCATTTTTTCCTTCCATTTTGCTTCTGCTGTTCTGAAGCACATGAAGGGTTAATAAACTTCTTGAATGTGGTTTTGTGCACCTTGAGGGGTGCAGTTTGTAGAATTGTGTCACTTTTGGGTATTTTCAGCCATATAGACCCCTCAAACTGACTTCAAATGTGAGGTGGTCCCTAAAAAAAATGGTTTTGTAAATTTCGTTGTAAAAATGAGAAATCGCTGGTCAAATTTTAACCCTTATAACTTCCTAGCAAAAAAAAATTTTGTTTCCAAAATTGTGCTGATGTAAAGTATACATGTGGGAAATGTTACTTATTAACTATTTTGTGTCACATAACTCTCTGGTTTAACAATAAAAATTCAAAATGTGAAAATTGCAAAATTTTCAAAATTTTCGCCAAATTTCCGTTTTTATCACAAATAAACACAGAATTTATTGACCTAAATTTACCACTAACATGAAGCCCAATATGTCACGAAAAAACAATCTCAGAACTGCTAGGATTAGGGTTGAGCGACCTTGACATTTTTAGAGTCGAGCCGTGTTTCGCGAAACCCGACTATCTTAGAAGTCGAGTCGAGTGGAATCGGCCGATTATCGCGAAAAGTCGGGTATCGCCCGAAACACGAAACCCAATGCAAGTCAATGGGGGAGCATAGTCGGCAGTGAGTGGAGGCCAGGAAAACACCTACACTGCCCATTTTAATGGCAAAAACATCCATTCTTGTTAAAGAAGCTTGTCAATCGTAATTTACCTTATAATAATTGGAAGGCATTTGAAATTGGGGGTCATTTGGCTAAAGTTGTGGGGGGTAGGGCTGGTTCAAGTAATTAGTGGGCCCAGTAAATCTGGACCACGTCACGGCAGTGGAGCAGGGAGAGGTAAGTATTTAAACTTTGCAAGTGCTGTGATCCTGAGCAAGCAGGGGGGGCCCACTCGTTGGCATTGGCACTGGCACAGGGCCCCTCAAAGTACAGCGGTGTGTTTGCACGGCGGGGGCGCCTCCCACCGGCAGCAACACTTTTGCGTACTATGAGAGGCCCTGTGCCAGTGACGTCGCCAACTAGTATTCCTCCCCCCACCTGATGAAGGAACCTGCACTTTCATCTGCACCTTCCTCTTTGTCCCCGTGTAAGGTGGTATGGTATGCGGGAAGAGGAACCTGACTTTCAGCAGGGTCACAATCTTGCTGTGTAGCGTGCATGGGGAATTTTGCGTTATGGGTCAATGTACCAGCAGACTCATCTATCACTGGCTGGGCAATGGGCAGGATGAGGAGGAAACACAGATATAGGCCCAAAGAATAAAGTGGGCTAAATGCAGTTCAAAATTGGTAACACAGGACTAACCAGGGGGCATTGCAGTGGAGGACAACTGGAATGAGAGGCTGACACAGAGAGTAGGCCCAAATCAGTAAGTAGTCGACATGCAGTTCAAAATTGGCAACCGTAGTAAACAGGCGGCCCAGCTTTGTTCAGTTGAGGAGAACAGCAAGGAGTGGCAGACACCGATAGTAGGCCCCAACCCAACTAGTAGGCCAAATGCAGTCTAACATTAACAACTACTTAACAAGAGCCTGAAAATGGAATTTCAGGACAGGAAACCAGGAGAACAGCAAGGAGTGGCAGACACCGATAGTAGGCCCCAAACCAACTAGTACGCCAAATGCAGTTGTTCCATTTAGCTACAATTTAATGAGAGCCTGAAGATAGAAGTTCAGGAAAGGCAACCTGGAGAACACCTTGGAGTGGAACACACCATCTCTCTACACCCCATACCCAATTTGTAGGCCTAATGCAGTGTAGTTTTCAACAACTACTAAACGAGAGTCGGAAGATCGAAGCAATGTGGACGAAACCTGGGGAACACCTTGGAGTGTAACACACCGTCTCTCTACACCCCATACCCAATTTGTAGGCCTAATGCAGTGTAGTTTTCTACAACTACTAAATGAGAGTCGGAAGACCGAAGCAATGTGGACGAAACCTGGGGAACACCTTGGAGTGGAACACACCATCTCTCTACACCCCATACCCAATTTGTAGGCCTAATGCAGTGTAGTTTTCTACAACTACTAAACGAGAGCATGAAGATCGAAGCAATGGAGAGGAAACCTGGGGAACACCTTGGAGTGGAACACACCATCTCTCTACACCCCATACCCAATTTGTAGGCCTAATGCAGCGTAGTTTCCAACAACTACTAAACGAGAGCATGAAGATCGAAGCAATGGAGAGGAAACCTGGGGAACACCTTGGAGTGGAACACACCATCTCTCTACACCCCATACCCAATTTGTAGGCCTAATGCAGCGTAGTTTCCAACAACTACTAAACGAGAGCATGAAGATCGAACCAATGGCGATGAAACCTGGGGAACACCTTGGAGTGGAATACACCATCTCTCTACACCCCATACCCAATTTGTAGGCCTAATGCAACGTAGTTTCCAACAACTACTAAACGAGAGCATGAAGATTGAAGCTCAGGAAAGGCAACCTGGAGAACACCTTGGAGTGGAACACACCATCTCTCTACACCCCATACCCAATTTGTAGGCCTAATGCAGCGTAGTTTCCAACAACTACTAAACGAGAGCATGAAGATTGAAGCTCAGGAAAGGCAACCTGGAGAACACCTTGGAGTGGAACACACCATCTCTCTACACCCCATACCCAATTTGTAGGCCTAATGCAGCGTAGTTTCCAACAACTACTAAACGAGAGCATGAAGATTGAAGCTCAGGAAAGGCAACCTGGAGAACACCTTGGAGTGGAACACACCATCTCTCTACACCCCATACCCAATTTGTAGGCCTAATGCAGCGTAGTTTCCAACAACTACTAAACGAGAGCATGAAGATTGAAGCTCAGCAAAGGCAACCTGGAGAACACCTTGGAGTGGAACACACCATCTCTCTACACCCCATACCCAATTTGTAGGCCTAATGCAGTGTAGTTTTCTACAACTACTAAACGAGAGCATGAAGATCGAAGCAATGGAGAGGAAACCTGGGGAACACCTTGGAGTGGAACACACCATCTCTCTACACCCCATACCCAATTTGTAGGCCTAATGCAGCGTAGTTTCCAACAACTACTAAACGAGAGCATGAAGATCGAAGCTCAGGAAAGGCAACCTGGAGAACACCTTGGAGTGGAACACACCATCTCTCTACACCCCATACCCAATTTGTAGGCCTAATGCAGCGTAGTTTCCAACAACTACTAAACGAGAGCATGAAGATCGAAGCAGCGGAGAGGAAACCTGGGGAACACCTTGGAGTGGAACACACCATCTCTCTACACCCCATACCCAATTTGTAGGCCTAATGCAGCGTAGTTTCCAACAACTACTAAACGAGAGCATGAAGATCGAACCAATGGCGATGAAACCTGGGGAACACCTTGGAGTGGAACACACCATCTCTCTACACCCCATACCCAATTTGTAGGCCTAATGCAGCGTAGTTTCCAACAACTACTAAACGAGAGCATGAAGATTGAAGCTCAGGAAAGGCAACCTGGAGAACACCTTGGAGTGGAACACACCATCTCTCTACACCACATACCCAATTTGTAGGCCTAATGGTTTCCAACAACTACTAAACGAGAGCATGAAGATTGAAGCTCAGGAAAGGCAACCTGGAGAACACCTTGGAGTGGAACACACCATCTCTCTACACCCCATACCCAATTTGTAGGCCTAATGCAGCGTAGTTTCCAACAACTACTAAACGAGAGCATGAAGATTGAAGCTCAGGAAAGGCAACCTGGAGAACACCTTGGAGTGGAACACACCATCTCTCTACACCCCATACCAAATTTGTAGGCCTAATGCAGCGTAGTTTCCAACAACTACTAAACGAGAGCATGAAGATTGAAGCTCTGGAAAGGCAACCTGGAGAACACCTTGGAGTGGAACACACCATCTCTCTACACCCCATACCCAATTTGTAGGCCTAATGCAACGTAGTTTCCAACAACTACTAAACGAGAGCATGAAGATTGAAGCTCAGGAAAGGCAACCTGGAGAACACCTTGGAGTGGAACACACCATCTCTCTACACCCCATACCCAATTTGTAGGCCTAATGCAGCGTAGTTTCCAACAACTACTAAACGAGAGCATGAAGATTGAAGCTCAGGAAAGGCAACCTGGAGAACACCTTGGAGTGGAACACACCATCTCTCTACACCCCATACCCAATTTGTAGGCCTAATGCAGCGTAGTTTCCAACAACTACTAAACGAGAGCATGAAGATTGAAGCTCAGGAAAGGCAACCTGGAGAACACCTTGGAGTGGAACACACCATCTCTCTACACCCCATACCCAATTTGTAGGCCTAATGCAGCGTAGTTTCCAACAACTACTAAACGAGAGCATGAAGATTGAAGCTCAGCAAAGGCAACCTGGAGAACACCTTGGAGTGGAACACACCATCTCTCTACACCCCATACCCAATTTGTAGGCCTAATGCAGTGTAGTTTTCTACAACTACTAAACGAGAGCATGAAGATCGAAGCAATGGAGAGGAAACCTGGGGAACACCTTGGAGTGGAACACACCATCTCTCTACACCCCATACCCAATTTGTAGGCCTAATGCAGCGTAGTTTCCAACAACTACTAAACGAGAGCATGAAGATCGAAGCTCAGGAAAGGCAACCTGGAGAACACCTTGGAGTGGAACACACCATCTCTCTACACCCCATACCCAATTTGTAGGCCTAATGCAGCGTAGTTTCCAACAACTACTAAACGAGAGCATGAAGATCGAAGCAGCGGAGAGGAAACCTGGGGAACACCTTGGAGTGGAACACACCATCTCTCTACACCCCATACCCAATTTGTAGGCCTAATGCAGCGTAGTTTCCAACAACTACTAAACGAGAGCATGAAGATCGAACCAATGGCGATGAAACCTGGGGAACACCTTGGAGTGGAACACACCATCTCTCTACACCCCATACCCAATTTGTAGGCCTAATGCAGCGTAGTTTCCAACAACTACTAAACGAGAGCATGAAGATTGAAGCTCAGGAAAGGCAACCTGGAGAACACCTTGGAGTGGAACACACCATCTCTCTACACCACATACCCAATTTGTAGGCCTAATGGTTTCCAACAACTACTAAACGAGAGCATGAAGATTGAAGCTCAGGAAAGGCAACCTGGAGAACACCTTGGAGTGGAACACACCATCTCTCTACACCCCATACCCAATTTGTAGGCCTAATGCAGCGTAGTTTCCAACAACTACTAAACGAGAGCATGAAGATTGAAGCTCAGGAAAGGCAACCTGGAGAACACCTTGGAGTGGAACACACCATCTCTCTACACCCCATACCCAATTTGTAGGCCTAATGCAGCGTAGTTTCCAACAACTACTAAACGAGAGCATGAAGATTGAAGCTCTGGAAAGGCAACCTGGAGAACACCTTGGAGTGGAACACACCATCTCTCTACACCCCATACCCAATTTGTAGGCCTAATGCAGCGTAGTTTCCAACAACTACTAAACGAGAGCATGAAGATTGAAGCTCAGGAAAGGCAACCTGGAGAACACCTTGGAGTGGAACACACCATCTCTCTACACCCCATATCCAATTTGTAGGCCTAATGCAGCGTAGTTTCCAACAACTACTAAACGAGAGCATGAAGATTGAAGCTCAGGAAAGGCAACCTGGAGAACACCTTGGAGTGGAACACACCATCTCTCTACACCCCATACCCAATTTGTAGGCCTAATGCAGCGTAGTTTCCAACAACTACTAAACGAGAGCATGAAGATTGAAGCAATGGAGAGGAAACCTGGGGAACACCTTGGGGAGGCAGACACCGTTAGTAGGCCCTACCAAAGTTGTACACCCAATGCAGTTTTAAAATTCCTAGAGGCTGAAATCAAGACTATTGACGCTCAGCTTTTTTCAAAGGAACACAGCTGAATTGAGTGGCGCAGACAGACACAGGTAGTAGGACTCAAACCAAAAATGTGGCTCACTGCAGCAGAAAAAAGTTACAGGGGTACACAAGCTGCAGTGCTCTGGGCAGTGGAGGACAATTTCAATAGTGAACCGCAGACAGACTTTGTACGCCTACTATTAAAAAAAGGATGCTCTATGCAATTATAAATAGGTTCTAGGGGTACACGGGCAGCAGTGGTGTAGTCAGTGGAGGCCTAGTGGAAGGAGTGACCGCAGACAGGCATCGAAGGCCTAAAATAATAACACATGGCTGTAGGCAATTTTAAATTGGTTCCAGGGGTACACGGGCAGCAGTGGCCTAGTCAGTGTAGTAGTAGTAGAAAGAACGGACCGCAGACAGGCATCGAAGGCCTAAAATAAAAAAATTGGGCTGGCTGTAGGCAATTTTAAATTGGTTAGAGGGGTACACGGGCAGCAGTGGTGTGGTCAGTGGAGGCATATTGTAAGGAGTGACCGCAGACAGGCATCGAAGGCCTAAAATAATAACACATGGCTGTAGGCAATTTTAAATTGGTTCCAGGGGTACACGGGCAGCAGTGGTGTGGTCAGTGGAGGCCTAGTGGAAGGAGTGACCGCAGACAGGCATCGAAGGCCTAAAATAAAAAAATTGGGCTGGCTGTAGGCAATTTTAAATTGGTTCCAGGGGTACATGGGCAGCAGTGGTGTGGTCAGTGGAGGCCTAGTGGAAGGAGTGACCACAGACAGGCATCGAAGGCCTAAAATAATAACACGTGGCTGTAGGCAATTTTAAATTGGTTCCAGGGGTACACGGGCAGCAGTGGCCTGGTCATTGTAGTAGTAGTAGAAAGAACGGACCGCAGACAGGCATCGAAGGCCTAAAATAAAAAAATTGGGCTGGCTGTAGGCAATTTTAAATTGGTTCCAGGGGTACACGGGCAGCAGTGGTGTGGTCAGTGGAGGCATATTGTAAGGAGTGACCGCAGACAGGCATCGAAGGCCTAAAATAATAACACATGGCTGTAGGCAATTTTAAATTGGTTCCAGGGGTACACGGGCAGCAGTGGTGTGGTCAGCGGAGGCCTAGTGGAAGGAGTGACCGCAGACAGGCATCGAAGGCCTAAAATAAAATAATTGGGCTGGCTGTAGGCAATTTTAAATTGGTTCCAGGGGTACACGGGCAGCAGTGGTGTGGTCAGTGGAGGCATATTGTAAGGAGTGACCGCAGACAGGCATCGAAGGCCTAAAATAATAACACATGACTGTAGGCAATTTTAAATTGGTTCCAGGGGTACACGGGCAGCAGTGGTGTGGTCAGTGGAGGCCTAGTGGAAGGAGTGACCGCAGACAGGCATCGAAGGCCTAAAATAATAACACATGGCTGTAGGCAATTTTAAATTGGTTCCAGGGGTACACGGGCAGCAGTGGCCTGGTCAGTGTAGTAGTAGTAGAAAGAACGGACCGCAGACAGGCATCGAAGGCCTAAAATAAAAAAATTGGGCTGGCTGTAGGCAATTTTAAATTGGTTCCAGGGGTACACGGGCAGCAGTGGTGTGGTCAGTGGAGGCATAGTGGAAGGAGTGACCGCAGACAGGCTTCGAAGGCCTAACATAACAAAAATGTCAATACAATGGTATTGTCAGTGGCAGGCATTGAAGGATGTCAGTGCATAGACTAAACATTGGTGGAGCTGTGAGATAATTTTGCAAGTGGTAGAGCACTGTTTGAGCTGGGGGGGGGGGGGAACTGTCTTGTGGCCGGAGGTACAGGCCCAGGGCCCCTCATATTACAACGGTGTGTCTGACGTTGAGTGCGCACCACCACCGCCAGAGACACTTTATTGTACTAGGAGGGACCCAGTGGCAGTGCCGTCGACCAAAAGCGGGCACACCCACCTCTTCAGACAAACAGCACTCTCACGGGTGCTGTCGCCAAGTGTCGATATCACGGCCCCGTGTGGGGAGTTTGGCCATTTAGTGAGGTGTAAACATGTCGTATGCTGAACAATCAGGTGCAGAAAATTACGAGATTGGAAAAGGCATTCAGAATAGTCCACAGGCAAGACCTTTTCATAGGAAAGCTAGGTGTCAGCCGGGCAAGGTGGGGCAAAAGATTTCGAAATCCAGTTGTGGTTCATTTTAATGAAGGTTAGATCATCTACATTTTGGGTAGCCAGACGAGTCCTTTTTTCTGTTAGTATTGAACCTGCAGCACTGAATACTCTTTCTGATACGACACTAGCTGCCGGGCAAGCAAGCTCCTGCAATGCATATTCTGCAAATTCTGGCCAGGTGTCTAATTTTGATGCCCAGTAATCAAATGGGAATGACGGTTGAGGGAGAACATCGATAAGGGATGAAAAATAGTTTGTAACCATACTGGACAAATGTTGTCTCCTGTCACTTTGAATTGATGCTGCAGTACCTGTCCTGTCTGCGGTCATAGCAAAATCACTCCACAACCTGGTCAGAAAACCCCTCTGGCCAACGCCACTTCTGATTTCTGCCCCTCTAACTCCTCTGGTCTGCTGGCCCCTGCAGCTCGTGTGAGAACGATCACGGGCGCTGTGTGCAGGGAATGCCAGAAGCAAACGGTCAACAAGAGTTGATTGTTTGGTTGCTAATATTAGTTCCAAGTTCTCATGTGGCATTATATTTTGCAATTTGCCTTTATAGCGAGGATCAAGGAGGCAGGCCAACCAGTAATCGTCATCGTTCATCATTTTAGTTATGCGTGTGTCCCTTTTGAGGATACGTAAGGCATAATCCGCCATGTGGGCCAAAGTTCCAGTTCTCAAATCTGCGGTTGTGCTTGGTTGAGGGGCAGTTTCAGGCAAATCCACGTCACTTGTGTCCCTCCAAAAACCAGAACCCGGCCTTGCCGCGCCACCAATTTCCAGTGGCCCCGGAAAAGCTTCCTCATTAAAAATATAATCATCCCCATCATCCTCCTCGTCCTCCTCCTCCTCTTCGCCCGCTAACTCGTCCTGTACACTGCCCTGGCCAGACAATGGCTGACTGTCATCAAGGCTTTCCTCTTCCTCAGCTGCAGACGCCTGATCCTTTATGTGCGTCAAACTTTGCATCAGCAGACGCATTAGGGGGATGCTCATGCTTATTATGGCGTTGTCTGCACTAACCAGCCGTGTGCATTCCTCAAAACACTGAAGGACTTGACACATGTCTTGAATCTTCGACCACTGCACACCTGACAACTCCATGTCTGCCATCCTACTGCCTGCCCGTGTATGTGTATCCTCCCACAAAAACATAACAGCCCGCCTCTGTTCGCACAGTCTCTGAAGCATGTGCAGTGTTGAGTTCCACCTTGTTGCAACGTCTATGATTAGGCGATGCTGGGGAAGGTTCAAAGAACGCTGATAGGTCTGCATACGGCTGGAATGTACGGGCGAACGGCGGATATGTGAGCAAAGTCCACGCACTTTGAGGAGCAGGTCGGATAACCCCGGATAACTTTTCAGGAAGCACTGCACCACCAGGTTTAAGGTGTGAGCCAGGCAAGGAATGTGTTTCAGTTGGGAAAGGGAGATGGCAGCCATGAAATTCCTTCCGTTATCACTCACTACCTTGCCTGCCTCAAGATCTACAGTGCCCAGCCACGACTGCGTTTCTTTCTGCAAGAACTCGGACAGAACTTCCGCGGTGTGTCTGTTGTCGCCCAAACACTTCATAGCCAATACAGCCTGCTGACGTTTGCCAGTAGCTGCCCCATAATGGGAGACCTGGTGTGCAACAGTGGCAGCTGCGGATGGAGTGGTTGTGCGACTGCGGTCTGTGGACGAGCTCTCGCTTCTGCAGGAGGACGAAGAGGAGGAGGAGGGGGTGCGAACGGCTACAGCCAACTGTTTCCGAGACCGTGGGCTAGGCAGAACTGTCCCAAACTTGCTGTCCCCTGTGGACCCTGCATCCACAACATTCACCCAGTGTGCCGTGATGGACACGTAACGTCCCTGGCCATGCCTACTGGTCCATGCATCTGTTGTCAGGTGCACCTTTGTGCTCACAGATTGCCTGAGTGCATGGACGATGCGCTCTTTAACATGCTGGTGGAGGGCTGGGATGGCTTTTCTGGAAAAAAAGTGTCGACTGGGTAGCTCGTAGCGTGGTACAGCGTAGTCCATCAGGGCTTTGAAAGCTTCGCTTTCAACTAATCGGTAGGGCATCATCTCTAACGAGATTAGTCTAGCTATGTGGGCGTTCAAACCCTGTGTACGCGGATGCAAGGCTAAGTACTTCCTTTTTCTAACCATAGTCTCATGTAGGGTGAGCTGGACTGGAGAGCTGGAGATCGTGGAACTAGCGGGGGTGCCAGTGGACATGGCAGACTGAGAGACGGTGGGAGATGGTATTGTTGCCGCCGGTGCCCTAGATGCAGTGTTTCCTACTACGAAACTGGTGATTCCCTGACCCTGACGGCTTTGGCCTGGCAAAGAAACCTGCAAAGATACTGCAGGTGGTGCGGAAAATGGTGGCCCTACACTGCCGGAAGGGATGTTGCGTTGCTGACTAGCTTCATTGGCCGAGGGTGCTACAACCTTAAGGGACGTTTGGTAGTTAGTCCAGGCTTGCAAATGCATGGTGGTTAAATGTCTATGCATGCAACTTGTATTGAGACTTTTCAGATTCTGTCCTCTGCTTAAGGTAGTTGAACATTTTTGACAGATGACTTTGCGCTGATCAATTGGATGTTGTTTAAAAAAATGCCAGACTGCACTCTTTCTAGCATCGGATACCTTTTCAGGCATTGCAGACTGAGCTTTAACCGGATGGCCACGCTGTCCTCCAACAGGTTTTGGCTTTGCCACGCGTTTTGGGCAAGATACGGGCCCGGCAGATGGAACCTGTTGCGATGTTGATGCCTGCTGCGGCCCCTCCTCCTCCGCTTCAGAACTGCTGCCGCCTGCACCCTGTTCCCCCAATGGCTGCCAATCGGGGTCAAGAACTGGGTCATCTATTACCTCTTCTTGTAGCTCGTGTGCAACTTCGTCTGTGTCACCGTGTCGGTCGGTGGTATAGCGTTCGTGATGGGGCAACATAGTCTCATCAGGGTCTGATTCTTGATCATTACCCTGCAAAGGCAATGTTGTGGTCTGAGTCAAAGGACCAGCATAGTAGTCTGGCTGTGGCTGTGCATCAGTGCACTCCATGTCAGATTCAACTTGTAATGGGCATGGACTGTTAACTGCTTCACTTTCTAAGCCAGGGACGGTATGTGTAAAGAGCTCCATGGAGTAACCCGTTGTGTCGCCTGCTGCATTCTTCTCTGTTGTTGTTTTTGCTGAAGAGGACAAGGAAGCGACTTGTCCCTGACCGTGAACATCCAATAACGACGCGCTGCTTTTACATTTACCAGTTTCACGAGAGGAGGCAAAAGAGCTAGAGGCTGAGTCAGCAAGATAAGCCAAAACTTGCTCTTGCTGCTCCGGCTTTAAAAGCGGTTTTCCTACTCCCAGAAAAGGGAGCGTTCGAGGCCTTGTGTAGCCAGATGACGAACCTGGCTCCACAGCTCCAGACTTAGGTGCAATATTTTTTTTCCCACGACCAGCTGATGCTCCACCACTACCACTACCCTCATTAACAGCTGACAATGAACGCCCCCGGCCACGACCTCTTCCACCAGACTTCCTCATTGTTTTAAAAACGTAACCAAACTAACGGTATTTGTTGCTGTCACACAACTTACACGGTGAGCTATAACTTCAGTATGATTTAGCTACCCCTTTACAGGTGAGTGAGACCACAACGAAAATCAGGCACAATGTTACACACTCTGTTGTTGGTGGCAACAAATGAGAGAGATGCCACACACGCAGGACTGTCACTGAAGCACAAATGTAAATATTAATCTCCCACTGATTTTATTTATTTTTTTTTTTTCAGGGAGACTTTAGGAAAAAAAAAATAGAATAAAATGATTTTTTCAGGAAGAATTTAGAAACCAAATAAAATAAAATGATTTTTTCAGGGAGAATTTAGAAAACAAATAAAACAAAAAAAGGCTTTCTATGGCCCACTGAGTGAGAGATGACGCACACAGGAGTCAGGAGTGGCACACAAGCCCAGAGGCCAATATTTATCTCCCACTGATTGATGTAGTGATTTTTTCAGGTAGATTTTGGAACCCAAATCAAGCTAAAAAAATAATAGGCTTTCTATGGCCCACAATTGGAGAGAGAGAGAGAGATGGCACACCCAGGAGTCAAGACTGGCACACAAGCAGAAAGGGCAATATTAATCTCCCACTGATTTGATTTTTTTTTTTTTTTTCAGGGAGACTTTAGGAAAAAAAAATAATAGAATAAAATGATTTTTTCAGGAAGAATTTAGAAACCAAATAAAATAAAATGATTTTTTCTGGGAGAATTTAGAAAACAAATAAAACAAAAAAAGGCTTTCTATGGCCCACTGAGTGAGAGATGACGCACACAGGAGTCAGGAGTGGCACACAAGCCCAGAGGCCAATATTTATCTCCCACTGATTGATGTAGTGATTTTTTCAGGTAGATTTTGGAACCCAAATCAAGCTAAAAAAATAATAGGCTTTCTATGGCCCACAATTGGAGAGAGAGAGAGAGATGGCACACCCAGGAGTCAAGACTGGCACACAAGCAGAAAGGGCAATATTAATCTCCCACTGATTTGATTTTTTTTTTTTTTCAGGGAGACTTTAGGAAAAAAAAATAATAGAATAAAATGATTTTTTTCAGGAAGAATTTAGAAACCAAATAAAATAAAATGATTTTTTCTGGGAGAATTTAGAAAACAAATAAAACAAAAAAAGGCTTTCTATGGCCCACTGAGTGAGAGATGACGCACACAGGAGTCAGGAGTGGCACACAAGCCCAGAGGCCAATATTTATCTCCCACTGATTGATGTAGTGATTTTTTCAGGTAGATTTTGGAACCCAAATCAAGCTAAAAAAATAATAGGCTTTCTACGGCCCACAATTGGAGAGAGAGAGAGAGATGGCACACCCAGGAGTCAAGACTGGCACACAAGCAGAAAGGGCAATATTAATCTCCCACTGATTTGATTTTTTTTTTTTTTTTCAGGGAGACTTTAGGAAAAAAAAATAATAGAATAAAATGATTTTTTCAGGAAGAATTTAGAAACCAAATAAAATAAAATGATTTTTTCAGGGAGAATTTAGAAAACAAATAAAAGAAAAAATAGGCTTTCTATGGCCCACGGAGTGAGAGATGACGCACACAGGAGTCAGGAGTGGCACACAAGCCCAGAGGCCAATATTGTTCTCCCAATGATTGATGTAGTGATTGTTTCAGGTAGATTTTGGAACCCAAATCAAGCTAAAAAAATAATAGGCTTTCTATGGCCCACAATTGGAGAGAGAGAGAGAGATGGCACACCCAGGAGTCAAGACTGGCACACAAGCAGAAAGGGCAATATTAATCTCCCACTTTTTATTTTTTTTCAGGGAAAATTTATAAACCCAATAAAAAAAATAATAAATAGGCTTTCTATGGCCCACTATCTGAGAGAGAGAGATGGCACGCTTAGGACTGGCACACAAGCCCAAAGGCCAATATTAATCTCCCTTTTTTTTTCAGGGAGAATTTATAAAACCAAAAAAAAAATAAATAAATAGGCTTTCTATGGCCCACTATTTGTGAGAGAGATGGCACGCTCAGGACTGGCACACAAGCCCAGAGGCCAATATTAATCTCCCACTTTTTTTTTTTTGTTCCAGGGAAAATTTATAAACCCAATAAAAAAAATAATAAATAGGCTTTCTATGGCCCACTATCTGAGAGAGAGAGATGGCACGCTTAGGACTGGCACACAAGCCCAAAGGCCAATATTAATCTCCCTTTATTTTTTCAGGGAGAATTTATAAAACCAAAAAAAAAAAAATAAATAAGCTTTCTATGGCCCACTATTTGTGAGAGAGATGGCACGCTCAGGACTGGCACACAAGCCCAGAGGCCAATATTAATCTCCCACTTTTTTTTTTTTGTTCCAGGGAAAATTTATAAACCCAATAAAAAAAATAATAAATAGGCTTTCTATGGCCCACTATCTGAGAGAGAGAGATGGCACGCTTAGGACTGGCACACAAGCCCAAAGGCCAATATTAATCTCCCACTGATTGATTTATTGATTTTTTCAGGTAGAATTTAGAACCCAAATAAAGCATAAAAAAAAAAAAAATAGGCTTTCTATGGCCCACTGAGTGAGTGATGATGCACACAGGAGTTAGGAGTGGCACACAAGCCCTGAGGCCAATATTTTTCTCACACTGATTGATGTAGTGATTTTTTCAGGTAGATTTTATAACCCAAATCAAGCAAAAAAATAAATAGGCTTTCTATGGCCCACTGAGTGAGAGATGGCACACACAGGGATGGCACTCTAGCAGAAATGTCAATCTTAATCTCCCACAAAAAAAAAAAAAAACAGGGAGTGTCCAACAATTACTATCTCCCTGCAGTAATCTCAGCCAGGTATGGCAGGCAGCAATAAGGAGTGGACTGATGCACAAATTAAATAAAAAGTGTGGACAAACAAAAAAGATAGCTGTGCAGAAAGGAAGGAACAAGAGGATTTGTGCTTTGAAAAAAGCAGTTGGTTTGCACAGCGGCGTACACACAGCAATGCAGCTATCAGGGAGCCTTCTAGGGCAGCCCAATGAGCTACAGCGCTGAGGGGAAAAAAAAAAAATGTAGCTTCCACTGTCCCTGCACACCGAAGGTGGTGTTGGGCAGTGGAAATCGCTACAGCACAAGCGGTTTGGTGGTTAATGGACCCTGCCTAACGCTATCCCTGCTTCTGACGAAGCGGCAGCAACCTCTCCCTAAGCTCAGATCAGCAGCAGTAAGATGGCGGTCGGCGGGAACGCCCCTTTATAGCCCCTGTGACGCCGCAGACAGCAAGCCAATCACTGAAATGCCCTTCTCTAAGATGGTGGGGACCAGGACCTATGTCATCACGCTGCCCACACTCTGCGTTTACCTTCATTGGCTGAGAAATGGCGCTTTTCGCGTCATTGAAACGCGACTTTGGCGCGAAAGTCGCGTACCGCATGGCCGACCCCGCACAGGGGTCGGATCGGGTTTCATGAAACCCGACTTTGCCAAAAGTCGGCGACTTTTGAAAATGAACGACCCGTTTCGCTCAACCCTAGCTAGGATCCATTGAAGCGTTCCTGAGTTATTACCTCATATAGGGACACTGGTCAGAATTGCCAAAAACGGCCAGGTCTTTAACCCCTTCATGACCAGGGGATTTTTTGTTTTTCCGTGTTCGTTTTTCGCTCCCCTCCTTCCCAGAGCCATAACTTTTTTATTTTTCAGTCAATTTGGCCATTTGAGGGCTTATTTTTTGCGGGACGAGTTGTACTTTTGAACGACATCATTGGTTTTAGCATGTCTTGTACTAGAAAACGGGAAAAAAATTCCAAGTGCGGTGAAATTGCAAAAAAAGTGCAATCCCACATTGGTTTTTTGTTTGGCTTTTTTGCTAGGTTCACTAAATGCTAAAAATGACCTGCCATTATGATTCTCCAGGTCATTACGAGTACATAGACACCAAACATGACTAGGTTATTTTTTATCTAAGTGGTGAAAAAAAATTCCAAACTTTGCTAAAAAAAAAAAAAAAAAGTTGCGCCATTTTCCGATACTCGTAGCGTCTCCATTTTTCATCATCTGGGGTCGGTTGAGGGCTTATTTTTTGCGTGCCGAGATGACGTTTTTAATGATAGCATTTCGGTGCAGATACGTTCTTTTGATCGCCCGTTATTGCATTTTAATGCAATGTCGCGGCGACCAAAAAAACGTAATTCTGGCGTTTCTAATTTTTTTCCCGCTACGCTGTTTAGCGATCAGGTTAATACTTTTTTTTAATTGATAGATCGGGCGATTCTGAGCGCGGCGATACCAAATATGCGTAGATTTGATTTTTTTTTTTATTGATTTATTTTGATTGGGGCGAAAGGGGGGTGATTTAAACTTTTATGTTTTTTTTATTTTTTTCACATTTTTTTAAACTTTTTTTTTTAACTTTTGCCATGCTTCAATAGCCTCCATGAGAGGCTAGAAGCAAGCATAGCACGATCGGCTCTGCTACATAGCAGCGATCTGCTGATCGCTGCTATGTAGCAGAATTGCACGTGTGCTGTGAGCGCCGACCACAGGGTGGCGCTCACAGCGACGGGCAATCAGTAACCATAGAGGTCTCAAGGACCTCTATGGTTACCATTCACAAGCATCGCCGACCCCCGATCATGTGACAGGGTCGGCGATGACGTCATTTCCGGTCGCCCGGCCGGAAGCGGTAGTTAAATGCCGCTGTCTGCGTTTGACAGCGGCATTTAACTAGTTAATAGGTGGGGGCAGATCGCGATTCTGCCCGCGCCTATTACGGGCACATGTCAGCTGTTCAAAACAGCTGACATGTCCCGGCTTTGATGCGGGCTCACCGCGGAGCCCTGCATCAAAGCAGGGGAGCCGGCATCGGACGGTATAGTACGTCCGATGCCGGTAAGGGGTTAAGGTCAAAATAGGCTGGGTCATGAAGGGGTTAATAACTTAATGGGTGTATATTCCAGCAACCAATCAGGGCACAGAAAACATCCACATTGTATTGACACAAGGTCTTCTGTGATTGGCTGCCAAAGTCACATGTCCCTGCCCATATAAAAGCAAACATGTTGTTTTGCTGTCACCATTTTCTCAGTGTCACATTGCAGAGAGACCACTCCTGCTAGTGCTGCTGCGGTGAACTTGTCAGTTAGCTAGATAGGATCCTGTCCTGTGTGAAATCGATCTTCCAGCATCTAACTAGATTGTGCTAAAACAGTGTTGCAGGTTCAGGATGCCCAATTTGCTAATCACAATCGTTTAGGCAAAAACTGTCATAGTGAGGACTCAGAAGGCCAGATTTCCCCTTAAAAATTGTTAGTCCTAATATAGGGGTCCAGCCAGGAGGCCGTTTTTCTCTAATCCAAATTATGATAAAACTGTGTTGCAGGAATCAATAAGGGTAACGGTATTTTCAATAAAACTTTTTCTTTCAAGTGCAACAAAGTTCAGGGGAAACTAGAAGCTGCCACAACCCGATCGGCTCTGCTACATAGAGGCAATGATCAGATCACCTGTATGTAAGCAGAATTGCTCACTTGCTCACAGCAAGTCAGCACTGAAAACCATAGAGGTCTCCAGGAGACCTCAAGCTGTCATGCCAACACACCGGTGACCAGCGATCAAAACAACTGACATGTCCTGGGAAAGATGTGAGCTCACCATCAAAGCCCACATCAAAGTGAGGGAGACCGACATCGGGCGTAATAGTATCCCTACTCCAAATCTCCCCCGCACACATTAAATCCTCCCCCCCCCCCCCCACTGCACTTATTCTTCGGTGTCTTCAGCTTCACTGGAGCACTTCCACCAGTGTTCTCCTCTGCAGCGCAGGCGAGTGACGTCAGCAGTGTGATCACGTGATCTGATCGTTTGTACACAAACGAACAGACTAAGGTACCTGTTTAACCCCTTTACCCCCAAGGGTGGTTTGCACGTTATGGACCGGGACAATTTTTACAATTCTGACCACTGTCTCTTTATGAGGTTATAACTCTGGAATGCTTCAACGGATCCCAGTAATTCTGACATTTTTTTCTCATGACATATTGTACTTCATGATAGTGGTAAAAATTATTTGATAGTACCTGCGTTTATTTGTGAAAAAAACGGAAATTTGGCGAAAATTATGAAAATTTCGCAATTTTACAACTTTGAATTTTTATGCAATTAAATCACAGAGATATGTCACACACAATACTTAATAAGTAACATTTCCCACTTGTCTACTTTACATCAGCACAATTTTGGAACCAAAATTTTTTTGTTAGGGAGTTATAAGGGTTAAAATTTGACCAGCAATTTCTCATTTTTACAACACCATTTTTTTTTAGGGACCGCATCTCATTTAAAGTCATTTTGAGGGGTCTATATGATAGAAAATACCCAAGTGTGACACCATTCTAAAAACTGCACCCCTCATGGTGCTCAAAACCATATTCAAGAAGTTTATTAACCCTTCTGGTGCTTCACAGGAATTTTTGGAATGTTTAAAAAAAAATGAACATTTAACTTTTTTTCACAAAAAATTTATTTCAGCTCCAATTTGTTTTATTTTACCAAGGGTAACAGGAGAAAATGGACCCCAAAAGTTGTTGTACAATTTGTCCTGAGTACACCGATACCCCATATGTGGGGGTAAACCACTGTTTGGGCACATGACAGAGCTCGGAAGCGAAGGAGCGCCATTTGACTTTTCAATGCAAAATTGACTGGAATCGAGATGGGACACCATGTTGCGTTTGGAGAGCCACTAATGTGCCTAAACATTGAAACCCCCCACAAGTGACACCATTTTTGAAAGTAGACCCCCCCCTAAGGAACTTATCTAGAGGTGTGGTGAGCGCTTTGACCCACCAAGTGCTTCACAGAAGTTTATAATGCAGAACCGTAAAAATAAAAAATCATATTTTTTACAAAAATTATCTTTTCGCCCCCAATTTTTTATTTTCCCAAGGGTAAGAGAAGAAATTGGACCCCAAAACTTGTACAATTTGTCCTGAGTACGCTGATACCCCATATGTGGGGGTAAACCACTGTTTGGGCGCATGGGAGAGCTCCGAAGGGAAGGAGCGCCGTTTGACTTTTCAATGCAAAATTGACAGGAATTGAGATGGGACGCCATGTTGCGTTTGGAGAGCCACTGATGTGCCTAAACATTGAAACCCCCCACAAGTAACACCATTTTGGAAAGTAGACCCCCTAAGGAACTTATCTAGAGGTGTGGTGAGCGCTTTGACCCACCAAGTGCTTCACAGAAGTTTATAATGCAGAACCGTAAAAATAAAAAATCATATTTTTTCACAAAAATTATATTTCTGCCCCCAATTTTTTATTTTCCCATGGGTAAGAGAAGAAATTGGACCCCAAAAGTTGTTGTACAATTTGTCCTGAGTACGCTGATACCCCATATGTGGGGGTAAACCACTGTTTGGGCGCATGGGAGAGCTCGGAAGGGAAGGAGCGCCATTTGACTTTTCAATGCAAAATTGACAGGAATTGAGATGGGACGCCATGTTGCGTTTGGAGAGCCACTGATGTGCCTAAACATTGAAACCCCCCACAAGTGACACCATTTTGGAAAGTAGACCCCCTAAGGAACTTATCTAGAGGTGTGTTGAGCACTTTGACCCACCAAGTGCTTCACAGAAGTTTATAATGCAGAACCGTAAAAATAAAAAATCATATTTTTTCACAAAAATTCTTTTCGCCCCCAATTTTTTATTTTCCCAAGGGTAAGAGAAGAAATTGGACCCCAAAAGTTGTACAATTTGTCCTGAGTACGCTGATACCCCATATGTGGGGGTAAACCACTGTTTGGGCGCATGGGAGAGCTCGGAAGGGAAGGAGCGCCGTTTGACTTTTCAATGCAAAATTGACAGGAATTGAGATGGGACGCCATGTTGCGTTTGGAGAGCCACTGATGTGCCTAAACATTGAAACCCCCCACAAATAACACCATTTTGGAAAGTAGACCCCCTAAGGAACTTATCTAGATGTGTGGTGAGCGCTTTGACCCACCAAGGGCTTCACAGAAGTTTATAATGCAGAGCCGTAAAAATAAAACAAAAATTTTTTCCCACAAAATTTATTTTTTAGCCCCCAGTTTTGTATTTTCCCGAGGGTAACAGGAGAAATTGGACCCCAAAATTTGTTGTCCAATTTGTCCTGAGTACGCTGATACCCCATAAGTGGGGGGAAACCACTGCTTGGGCGCATGGGAGGGCTCGGAAGGGAAGGTGCTCCATTTGGAATGCAGACTTAGATGGAATGGTCTGCAGGTGTCACATTGCGTTTGCAGAGCCCCTAATGTACCTAAACAGTAGAAACCCCCCACAAGTGACCCCATATTGGAAACTAGACCCCCCAGGGAACTCATCTAGATGTGTTGTGAGAACTTTGAACCCCCAAGTGTTTCACTGCAGTTTATAACGCAGAGCCGTGAAAATAAAAAATCTTTTTATTTCCCACAAAAATTATTTTTTAGCCCCCAGTTTTGTATTTTCCCAAGGGTAACAGGAGAATTTGGACCCCAAAAGTTGTTGTCCTATTTGTCCTGAGTACGCTGATACCCCATATGTTGGGGTAAACCCCTGTTTGGGCACACAGGAGAGCTCGGAAGGGAAGGAGCACTGTTTTACTTTTTCAACGCAGAATTGGCTGGAATTGAGATCGGACGCCATGTCGTGTTTGGAGAGCCCCTGATGTGCCTAAACAGTGGAAACCCCCCAATTATAACTGAAACCCTAATCCAAACACACCCCTAACCCTAATTCCAACGGTAACCCTAACCACACTTCTAACCCTGACACACCCCTAATCCCAACCCTATTCCCAACTGTAAATGTAATCTAAACCCTAACCCTAACTTTAGCCCAAACCCTAACTGTAGCCCCAACCCTAACCCTAGCCCTAACCCTAGCCCTAGCCCTAACCCTAGCCCTAACCCTAGCCCTAACCCTAGCCCTAACCCTAACCCTAGCCCTAACCCTAGCCCTAGCCCTAACCCTAGCCCTAGCCCTAACCCTAACCCTAGCCCTAACCCTGGCCCTAACCCTAGCCCTAATGGGAAAATGGAAATAAATACATTTTTTTAATTTTTCCCTAACTAAGGGGGTGATGAAGGGGGGTTTGATTTACTTTTATAGTGAGTTTTTTTAGCGGATTTTTATGATTGGCAGCCGTCACACACTGAAAGACGCTTTTTATTGCAAAAAATATTTTTTGCGTTACCACATTTTGAGAGCTATAATTTTTCCATATTTTTTTGGTCCACAGAGTCATGTGAGGTCTTGTTTTTTGAGGGACGAGTTGACGTTTTTATTGGTAACATTTTCGGGCACGTGACATTTTTTGATCGCTTTTTATTCCGATTTTTGTGAGGAAGAATGACCAAAAACCAGCTATTCATGAATTTCTTTTGGGGGAGGCGTTTATACCGTTCTGCGTTTGGTAAAATTGATAAAGCAGTTTTATTCTTTGGGTCAGTACGATTACAGCGACACCTCATTTATATCATTTTTTTATGTTTTGGCGCTTTTATACGATAAAAACTATTTTACAGAAAAAATAATTATTTTTGCATCGCTTTATTCTCAGGACTATAACTTTTTTATTTTTTTGCTGATGATGCTCTATGGTGGCTCGTTTTTTGCGGGACAAGATGACGTTTTCAGCGGTACCATGGTTATTTATATCTGTCTTTTTGATCGCGTGTTATTCCACTTTTTGTTCAGCAGTATTATAATAAAGCGTTGTTTTTTGCCTTTTTTTTTTTTTTTCTTACGGTGTTTACTGAAGGGGTTAACTAGTGGGCCAGTTTTATAGGTCAGGTCGTTACGGACGCGGCGATACTAAATATGTGCACTTTTATTGGTTTTTTTTTTATTTAGATGAAGAAATGTATTTATGGGAATAATATATTTTTTTTTTTTCATTATTTAGGATTTTTTTTTTATTTTTTTTTTTTACACATTTGGAAAAAAAATTTTTTTACTTTTTTATTTTGTCCCAGGGGGGGACATCACAGATCAATGATCTGACAGTTTTCATAGCACTCTGTCAGATCACTGATCTGACTTACAGTGTTGCAGGCTTCACAGTGCCTGCTCTGAGCAGGCTCTGTGAAGCCACCTCCCTCCCCGCAGGACCCGGATCCGCGGCCATCTTGGATCCAGGCCTGGAGCAGGCAGGGAGGGAGGTAAGACTCTCGCAGCAACGCGATCACATCGCGTTGCTGTGGGGGGTTCAGGGAAGCCCGCAGGAAGCCCCCTCCTTGCGCGATGCTTCCCTGTACCGCCGGCACATCGCGATCGTCTTTGATCGCGGTGTGCCGGGGGTTAATGTGCCGGGAGCGGTCCGTGACCGCTCCTGGCACATAGTGCCGGATGTCAGCTGCGATAAGCAGCTGACACCCGGCCGCGATCGGCGGCGCTCCCCCCGTGAGCGCTGCCGATCTCATGTGACGTACTATTCCGTCCATGGGAATTAAGGCCCACCCCACATGGACGGAATAGTACGTCTAATGGCAGAAAGGGGTTAAATGCTTAGGAAGCCTTTGCAGGTGTTTGTTGTTAATTATTCTAATTTACTGATATAATAACTTTTGGGTTTTCATTGGTTGTAATCCATAATCATCAACATAAACAGGGATAAACACTTGAACTATATAATATATGAGTTTCACTTTTTGTATTGAAGAACTGAAATAAATTAACTTTGTGATGATATTCTAATTTTGTGAGAAGCACCTGTATGAACACTGGTGGGGAGCTGAGGCAGGGCATATTTGACAGGGGGACGAGGCTCCCCCTGGTGCCGATTACACAGATAGCGTTGAACCACACAGTATTGACCTGCGAACTGAATGTGGCTAGAGTTTGGTTATCCCTGCTCTATACATTTATGTGTCATGTGTCCATCGCAATAGAATGCAGACCCCAAGCAAACATCCCTATTTATACTTACTTGGAACCAACCCACACCCCCAATATATTATTTTTTTTTTTTACTCACTTATATAGCGCCATTAATTCCACAGCGCTTTACAGACATTATCATCACTGTTCCCAGTGGGGCTCACAATCTAGATTCCCCATCAGTATGTCTTTGGAGTGTCAGAGGAAACCCACCCAAACACAGGGAGAACATACAAACTCCTTGCAGATGTTGTCCTTAGTGGGATTTAAACCCAGGACCCCAGCGCTGCACTGCTAACCACTGAGCCACCATGCTGCCCTGAAAGAGCCAAACTCTCACCATTTATTCAGCCCTCAGAAGCATAGGGGAGTATACAAGTAACATAAATTTGTTTGCATTTTCTAGATCTGCTTTCCCCTTCAAGAATACAAGATCTCCCATTTTCCCAGGAGTGTCTAGGACCAGGATACTGTTGCCAGAAGTATTGGATAATTCAATTAAAGGGGTTGCCCATTCTTGCGATATTGAAGACCTTATCTTTAGATTTCAGGTCATTGGGCGGTTTGACGCTTGGAACAGCGTGGCCCCTGTGCAGTGATTGTTGACAGAAACTGCATCTCAGCTCTTATTGAAGTAGCTAAAAGTTGTATAAGTCTGGCCAAGAGCTATATTATTAGTTTTAACTTGAGTTATACTTTAGCTTTTCTTTTTGAACCTATTGCTTACTTATGTGGAACAAAACTAATGTTCAACTATTCAATTATCCAATTATATTGCAGGATAAATTTGCTTCTCCCGTCATGTGGCTCCTTCTGTTGGTGGTGATTGGCCTAATCTTCTTGTACAGATGGTATAGACAAAGTCTGATCCTGAAAAATCTCACCAGCAAATACGTCTTTATCACTGGATGTGACACTGGATTCGGAAATGTACTGGCAAAACAGTTAGATAAACGTGGAATGAAGGTCCTGGCTGCTTGTCTGACCAATGAGGGCGCAGAAAACCTAAAGAAAGAGACCTCCAGTAGACTGCAAACAATAATACTGGATGTTACCGACAGCAAAAGTGTAAGCGCTGCTGCCGAAAAGGTGGCAGCTACGGTTGGAAGTAAAGGTAATCAAATGTGTCTCCTTACCTATATAAAATGTATGCTATTTATGCTTTTAGTAGTGTTTTTTGTACAATATGAATCATATACTATGTTGCATTAAATGGGTTGTCCGGTACTAACTAAAGATTAACGGATCTTTTGAAATTTGAATTTGCTGGCTTCACTGAATTTTCTTAAAGATTTAATTTGTGGTGATTAAATTTGCATGAATTTCAATACCAGAAAGCTTGTAATTGCATGGAAAATATATGTGACGGAGAGGAGAGAGAACCCGCACTGACCATAAGAGCTCACACTCTATAGGCCAGAGAGAATCCAGCTGACCATAAGAGCTCACACTCTATAGGACAGAGAGAACCCTGATGACCATAACAGCTTACACTCTATAGGACAGAGAGATAGAGAGAGGAATCGGATCACCATAAGAGTTTACACTCTATGGAAGAGTGATAGAGAACTCAGGTGGTAATAAGAGATTAGACTCTACAGGAGCTAGAGGACCCATCTTACTATAAGAGCTTACACTCTATAGGAGAGAGAGAGCATCCGCGGATCATAAATGCTTACATGAGTCGCCCGCAAGGGCCTAGAGGTACTCGGTACCGGGTCCGGTAATTGTTAAAGGGGAGGTCACAGTGGCAGTGACCCGATTCGTGGCCTTGGGCGCTCAAGTAAAAGGGGAACAGTCTTTAACATGTTTTGTTCTCATTAAAGTCTCTCTAGTGGGTGGGTCCAGCTTTCGCATCGGTTCTTGAACTCCACCCATGGCAACACATCTCCTGTCCTTTATCCGCCTCATGGTGCAACTATGGTGGCTATTACACAGTCTAATACAATCCATGGCGTACAGGACCCATTTCAATGGGTCAGTCCATCCTGTTCGTGACACCAAGTTGAGTCACCCGCCAAGGCCTAGGGGTACTCGATACCGGGTCCAATCGTTGTTAAAGGGGAGGTCAGGTGGCGGCGACATGGTCCATGGCCCTGGGCACCAAAATAAAAGGGGAACAGTCTTTAAAGGGGATGTGAAAATAATAAAAGTTTGTGACGCCACCTGTGGTTCTCGGTCAGAGGTGACTGACGCTGCTTAAAGGGGTCCTCTGGGGGTGATGGTGCTACAGCATAGATGTTGTCGCTTCCCACAGGTGAAGCAGGGCCCCAGGGCTCCCGATGCATTTTGCCAGAGTGGTGTGGTGCCAAAAATAAATGGGGACATATGGTTACAGTCTCTTTACCTGGTTTACTGGTTGTAGTAAGCCACAGTCCAGGGTAGCAGCAATAAGTGGTGATGTGGTCCAGCTGGCCTGGAGGCAATGGTAGATCCCTCTCCCAGGTGAGGTTTGTAAGCCTTCTTCCAGCTCGCGCTCTTACACGAGGTCCTTGCTGCTTGCGGCTCCCTTACAAAGTCCTTTCTCTCTTGTCCTGGGATAGTAACCTGTATGTGGGCAATCCGAGCCTTTTGTACAGGGTCTCTATTCCGACCCGGGCTCTCTGTATACTGCTGCACCTTCAGGTGTGGGTGCAGACAGATGGCTTGCAATCCTCTGTCCTTCCGGTTCTGCTGTGAGATCTGGAGTATCAAACAGCCTCGGGCTCCCAGTTCCCTGTTTCTGTGCTTTAGCTTAGAGGGTGCCCGGTAACAGTTCCCCTCCAAGCTCCTTTCTTTTCCTTTGCTTCTCCCCTCAAATGCTCACTATCACTGCAACCCTTCAAGTTCTCTTCCGTCCTAGAGTTGCAGCACACACGTGGCTGCACGGCCCCACTCTTTGCTCTCACTCCTCTCTCCTTCTCCTTCTGTCACCAACTAACTAACTCCTCCTCCAGACCAGAATATATGTATATATAGGGGAAGCTCCCCTGAATCTGGGTTCAGAGCTCCCCCTTCTGGCCTGGATTCAGAATGTGCTGCATGTAGGTGCTTTACCTGGTAAAGGTAATCCTCCTTGCCTCCAAGCATGACATTACCCTCCCCGAAAGGAAGGCAACATCACTGTAACAGCCGGTCACCTGGGGTGTTATATACATACTGCAGAAGCGAGAAAGGAGACCCAGCTAATTATAAGAGCTTACACTCAACATTAGACAGAGACTTACCCAGTGACTCTGGAGATGGAAAACAATGCTGCCGTACATACTGTGCTGCACTAGGAACCACTGATCTGTGATGGCTCAGGTGCTGTCCACTACTGTACAATGTATGATAATTTGCTAGATTTAATAGATGCAGGGCATTATGGGGAAGCCTGCGTGGCAATGTAACACAACATTAGCCCGCACTCTGATGCTCGTGTGCCACCCCAGGAGTTCGGTTGTCACAGTGGTATTGCCTTCCTCACGGGGAGGGTGATGCCATGCTTGGAAGCGACGAGGATACCTTTAACATGTAACCAGTACATACAACACTGTTCTGACTCCAGGTCAGAAGGGGAGCTCGAGACCTGGATTCAGGGGTGTAACACCCTAGGTAACCAGTTGTTACAGTGATGTTGCCTTCCTTTCGGGGAGAGTGATGTCATGCTTGGAGGCAAGGAGGATTTCCTTTACCCAGTAAAGCACCTATATGCAACATATTCTGAATCCAGGCCAGAAGGGGGAGCTCTGAACCTGGATTCAGGGGAGCTTCCCCCAGATATATGTATTCTGGTCTGGAAGAGGAGTTAGACAGTCTGGAGAGACAGCGGAGAAGAGAGGAAGAAGAGCTGAGAGTGGGGCCGTGCAGCCACGTGTGAGCTGCAGCTCCAGGAACAGTAGATAACCTGAAGGGTTGGAATGTAGTGAGCATCTGAGGAAAGGAGCAAAGGAGAAAGAAAGGGCGTAGAGGGGAACTGTGACAGGGCATCCTCTGGGCCGAAGCTCATCAACCGGGCACTGGGAACCCGAGGTTGTGTTGAACTCTAGGTCGCACAGCAGAACCAGAGGGCAAAGAACTTTATGTGTTTTGCTCACACCCACACCTGAAGGTGAAGCAGTATACAATGAGCCCAGGTCATAATAGAGACCCTATAAAAAGGCTCGCACTGTCCACCATATGGGTAACTGTCCCAGGACTGGAGAGAGAGGACTTTGTCAGGAAGCCACAGGCAGCAAGGACCTTGCATACGAGTTCGAGCAGGAAGGCTTATGGATCTCACCTGGGAGAGGGATCCACCATTGCCTCCAGGCAGGCCGGACCACATCTCCACCTGTTGCTGATATGTTGGACTGTGGCCTCCTACAACCAGTAAACCAGATAAAGACGTTACAACCTTGTGTCTTCCATTTATTTGCCAGCATTCACCATCTTTGCCATACACATTGGGAGTCCTGGGGGCCCTGCTTCACCTGTGGGAAGCGATACCATCTTGCTGCCGTACCATCAACCCCAGAGGACCCATTTAAGCAGCATCGGTCACCTCTGACCGAGAACCACAGGTGGCATCACAAACTTCTATTATTTTCACATCCCCTTTAAAGACTATCCCTTTTACTGTACTTCGGTGCCCAGGAACATGAACGGGACACCGCCACCATGACTACCCCTTTAACGACAACCATACCTGGTACCGAGTACTCCTAGGCCCTGGCGGGCGACTCAGGGGAGCTTCCCTACATATATTCTGGCTGGAGGTGGAGTCAAGTAGTCTGTCAGAGAGGAGTGAGGAGTGGAAAGCTGGGGCCATGCAGACATGAGATTCTGCAGCTCCTGACGGGTCAGTCTGTGAGAGACTGAGGGGAGAAGAGGAGAAGGAAAGGAAAGATACTGGCAGTGGAGCTGCAAGAGGGCTCACTCCAGAATCAGTGCAGAATACCGAAGGCTGGAATTCCGAGGTTGTGAGGGTAACTGTATGCCCCACAGCAGAAACCGGCGGGCAGGAGATTCCAAGTCACCTGTCCTCCATTACATCTGAGGGCACAGCAGCATATAGAGCCCGGAGTCACTGCAAGTAGGGGCACCTGTAAAAAGGCTCGAGTTGCCTGCAATAAGGATATTGTCCTATTAATAGGACAGAGAGAAAGTGAAGACCTTGTGTGAAGCCTTAGGCAGCAAGGGACTACATCAGAGCACAGTAAGGAAGGCTTCCAACCCCACCTGGCTAGGGGGATTCCAAATTGCTTCCAAGCCAGCCGGACCTCACCAGCACCTGTGATCCTACCCTGGACTGTGGCTGCATACTACCAGTAAAGGTAAAGAGACTGCAACCTTGTGTCCTCCAATTATTTCTGGCACAACACCATCTGTCATCTTTATCCACTACACCGGGAGCCGTGGGGACTAAGCTTCACCTGTCGGAAGCCATACTATCCCTGCTGCAATAACATCATCCCTAGTGGACCCCTCTAAGCAGTGTCGGTTATCCCTGACCGAATACCACAGGTGGTGTCAGGAACATTCTTTATTCACAACAAAACCATTAAAGACCTTCCCTTTAACTTGGATGCCCAGGGCCACGGACCGGGTCACTGCCACCATGACTACCCCTTTTATGACCACCGGACCCGGCCCGAGTACACCACCATCCTAGCGGGTGCTCCACTCGTGAATTGAGTCTCAAGTAAGGATGCGCAAACTTGAACAGCAAAGTTGGGTGTTTGTACCGGACACCTAGTGTTTGATACCAAACAAGAAAAACTGAGATTTTACTGTATGTCCTGTTTCCTGTTTGGGTTCACCAGTCAAATAAAGCTTGATGAAAGGCTGCAACGCAGCCAATCAACAAGCTTTTAGACTGTAGGCACATCCAGACCCATCACAGCCATGTCAAGCATTTGAGATCTTTGGTTCCAACCACCGTGTCTATGTGGAAAAATAATGGAAGCAATGGAGAATATCCTCGTAAAGAAAATAGATGAAGCTGCGACTCAAGGAGAAGTCATTATTATGGGGGACTTCAACTACCCTGAAATAGATTGGGGAACAGAAACCTGCAGTTCCAGCAAAGGTAATCGGTTTTTGACAATTATGAGAGACAATTACCTTTCACAACTGGTTCAGGACCCAACAAGAAGGGGGGCACTACTAGACCTAATATTAACCAACATGCCAGACCGCATATCAAATATAAGGGTTGGGGGTCACTTGGGAAATAGCGATCACAAAATAATAAGTTTTCATGTATCCTTTAAAAAGATGTGTAGTAGAGGGGTTACAAGGACACTAAACTTCAGGAGGGCAAATTTCCAACGGATGAGAGAGGATCTTGGTGCAATTAACTGGGACGATATCCTGAGACACAAAAATACACAAAGAAAATGGGAGACGTTTATTAGCATCCTGGATAGGACCTGTGCACAGTATATACCGTATGGGAATAAACATACTAGAAATAGGAGGAAACCAATATGGCTAAATAGAGCTGTAAGGGGCGCAATAAGTGACAAAAAGAAAGCATTTAGAGAATTAAAGGAAGTAGGTAGTGAGGAGGCATTAAATAAATACAGAAAATTAAATAAATTCTGTAAAAAGCAAATCAAGGCAGCAAAGATTGAGACAGAGAGACTCATTGCCAGAGAGAGTAAAAATAATCCTAAAATATTCTTTAACTACATAAATAGTAAGAAACTAAAAAATGATAGTGTTGGCCCCCTTAAAAATAGTCTGGGTGAGATGGTGGATGAGGATGAGGAAAAAGCCAATATGCTAAATGACTTTTTTTCATCAGTATTTACACAAGAAAATCCCATGGCAGACAAAATGTCTAGTGATAAAAATTCCCAATTAAATGTCACCTGCTTAACCCAGCAGGAAGTGCGGCAGCGTCTAAAAATCACTAAAATTGACAAATCTCCGGGCCCGGATGGGATACACCCTCGAGTACTGCAGGAATTAAGTACAGTCATTGATAGACCATTATTTTTAATCTTTAAAGACTCCATAATAACAGGGTCTGTGCCACAGGACTGGCGTATAGCAAATGTGGTGCCAATATTCAAAAAGGGAACAAAAACTGAACTCGGAAATTATAGGCCAGTAAGCTTAACCTCTACTGTGGGTAAAATCCTGGAGGGCATTCTAAGGGACGCTATACTGGAGTATCTGAAGAGAAATAACCTCATGACCTCATGACCCAGTATCAGCACGGGTTTACTAGGGACCGTTCATGTCAGACTAATTTGATCAGTTTCTATGAAGAGGTAAGTTCCGGATTGGACCAAGGGAAACCAGTGGATGTAGTGTATATGGACTTTTCAAAAGCTTTTGATACGGTGCCACACAAAAGGTTGATACATAAAATGAGAATAATGGGGATAGGGGAAAATATGTGCAAGTGGGTTGAGAGCTGGCTCAGGGATAGGAAACAAAGGGTGGTTATTAATGGAGCACACTCGGACTGGGTAGCGGTTAGCAGTGGGGTACCACAGGGGTCAGTATTGGGCCCTCTTCTTTTTAACATATTTATTAATGACCTTGTAGGGGGCATTCAGAGTAGAATTTCAATATTTGCAGATGACACTAAACTCTGCAGGGTAATCAATACAGAGGAGGACAATTGTATATTACAGGATGATTTATGTAAACTAGAAGCTTGGGCTGATAAATGGCAAATGAGCTTTAATGGGGATAAATGTAAGGTCATGCACTTGGGTAGAAGTAATAAGATGTATAATTATGTGCTTAATTCTAAAACTCTGGGCAGAACCGTCAATGAAAAAGACCTGGGTGTATGGGTGGATGACAAACTTAAATTCAGTGGCCAGTGTCAGGCAGCGGCTACAAAGGCAAATAAAATAATGGGATGCATTAAAAGAGGCATAGATGCTCATGAGGAGAACATAATTTTACCTCTATACAAGTCACTAGTGCGACCACACTTAGAATACTGTGCACAGTTCTGGTCTCCGGTGTTTAAGAAAGACATAGCTGAACTAGAGCGGGTGCAGAGAAGAGCGACCAAGGTTATTAGAGGACTGGGGGGTCTGCAATACCAAGATAGGTTATTACACTTGGGGCTATTTAGTTTGGAAAAACGAAGACTAAGGGGTGATCTTATTTTAATGTATAAATATATGAGGGGACAGTACAAAGACCTTTCTGATGATCTTTTTAATCATAGACCTGAAACAGGGACAAGGGGGCATCCTCTGCGGTTGGAGGAAAAAAGGTTTAAGCATAATAACAGACGCGGATTCTTTACTGTAAGAGCAGTGAGACTATGGAACTCTCTGCCGTATGATGTTGTAATGAGTGATTCAATACTTAAATTTAAGAGGGGACTGGATACCTTTCTGGAAAAGTATAATGTTACAGGGTATATACACTAGATTCCTTGATAGGGCGTTGATCCAGGGAACTAGTCTGATTGCCGTATGTGGAGTCGGGAAGGAATTTTTTTCCCCAATGTGGAGCTTACTCTTTGCCACATGGGTTTTTTTTGCCTTCCTCTGGATCAACATGTTAGGGCATGTTTGGTTAGGCTATGGGTTGAACTAGATGGACATATAGTCTTCCTTCAACCTTAATAACTATGTAGCTATGTAACTATGTATGTGCGACGCAGAAAAGGTGAACGGATGGACTCTACCTGCCTGGTTCTCACCGTGACGCATGGAGGAGGAGGTGTGATGGTGTGGGGGTGCTTTGCTGGTGACACTGTTGGGGATTTATTCAAAATTAAAGGCATACTAAACCAGCATGGCTACCACAGCATCTTGCAGCTGCATGCTATTCCATCCGCTTTGCGTTTAGTTGGACCATCATTTATTTTTCAACAGGACAATGACCCCAAACACACCTCCAGGCTGTGTAAGGGCTATTTGACCAAGAAGGAGAGTGATGGGGTGCTACGTCAGATGACCTGGCCTTCAGAGTCACCAGACCTGAACCCAATCGAGATGGTTTAGGGTGAGCTGGACTGCAGAGTGAAGGCAAAAGGGCCAACAAGTGCTAAGCATCTCTGGGAACTCCTCCAAGATTGTTGGAAGACCATTCCCGGTGACTACCTCTTGAAGCTCATCAAGAGAATGCCAAGATTGTGCAAAGCAGTCATCAAAGCAAAAGGTGGCTACTTTGAAGAACCTAGAATATAATACATATTTTCAGTTGTTTCACACTTTTTTGTTAAGTAAATAATTCCACATGTGTTAATTCACATTGCCCCTCGTCAGTGCAAAGTCATGTGACACGGCTCGTTAAAGGATCGACATTGACTGTTAGGATTGCTACTTCCAATAGGTGGCACTAGAGTGCTAGTCCTCTTCCTCTCTGAAGAGACAATTTGCATATTTCCCAGAGGAGCATTGCGGCTTTAAGTCTCCTCACCTAGACATGCTTAGCATGTCACTCTCCACAAGGAGAAACGATACTTCTTGGATCTCTTTAAATTGAAAATGGTTTTTGGTGAGAACACGTCGCTAATTAACTCCTTAAAGATGCAGTCAGTTTTGATAGTCGTGACCAAGCTCAATTTACTTCTAAAAGTATTCAAAATCACTGTCGGGAAGTTTAAGGAAAAAATAAGAAATAACAAAAATATTTTTTTTCCACTAAAATTTTGGTTTAGCCCCAAATTTTTCATTTTCATAAAATGTAATAAGGGAGACCCAACAATTTAAGCAATTTATTTTAAATGCAGCAATATCCCACATATGGACAAAAATTACAGTTTGGACCTATGTGGGGTTCAGAAAGGAAGGAGCGCTAATTAATTTTTGAAGTGCAAAATAGCTGGAATACGTTGCGAACGACATGTCACATTTGCAGAGCTCCGGAGGTGCAAGAATAGCAGAAAACGCCCATAAGTGACCCCATATTCTAAACTCCACACAGTCAGGGAATTCATAAAGACTTATGGTGAAATGATTCAGCAGTATGTGGCCCTGTAATTACTAATGACCCCCCACTAACAAGATATCACGAGATATATAGTTAGCAAAGATAATGCAAAAAGTACAAATTGCCAGTCATCAAGTAAGATATTAGCAGAAAAATATGAAGTTTTAATAATTTGATTTGTCATCTATTTTTTTTTTCTACATTGCAGGTCTCTGGGGCTTGGTTAATAATGCAGGGTGTGCAAATGCTAATGTTCCCATTGAATGGCAAAAAAAGGAAGATTTCCTCAAGATCCTGAATGTGAATTTGATTGGTATGGTGGATGTCACTGTACATCTACTGCATCTTGTAAGAAAAGCCCAAGGACGTATAGTTAACGTATCTAGTTGCATGGGTAAACTGGCTAATCCTTGCACTGCTGGATATTCCATGTCAAAGTATGGTGTAGAGGCTTTCTCTGATTGTTTAAGGTAGGTTTTATGTATAGTTGTGTAAAAATCACCTAACATTGTTGAAAATGGTGAACATGAATTATAGTAAAGATGGTTGCTATTACATTGCATTCCTTCTTTTCAAATCTTCCTCACTAATCTTTAATTCATACTTGTATATTTATATATGTACTGTAGGTTATGTAAAGATCTTGATATTGTACCTGTTTGAAGCTGCCTTCATTCTGATGATATCCATGCTCAAGCTGGTGAGGATTCAGTGCAAGACCAAACATTTTGATTTTCACAAAGTTTACTGCTTCAGATTTTATAACCCAAAGCAGAAAAATGGATCACAGAGCAATTACAATTTTAAATTTTATTGATGATTATATTATAAAAAAGACAATTTTCATCATCATTTTAATAAATAAATACATAAAAAACATGAAAAACAGAAAAAACGGGGTTAAAGTGACACCAAGTGACACGTCCAGTAGGTGGTCAAAGCAGTCCAAAGGGCATACCATAAATTAATAAACAGCTAAGCCGATAATAATATTGAGTAATATTGATATATAACAGGCCATAGGCTACAAGAGCATATGTGTGCAAAAAGGCAAATAATAAATATAAATATAAAAATAAAATAGCCTGCACACAATTACCAACTGCAAGGGATTTAGAAAAGGGGGCCCCCCATAAACGATGTAATACCCGCAAATGCAGAATGTACAGAGCACCCAATCAAAAATATATAATGAAGATATGTCACGCCATAGCCAGATATTGAGGAATACAATTGTGAAAATTAGTATTAAAGAGGCATTCTCAAGGTATTAAATTCAGTCAATTAGTTTGCATTAAAATATGCAAATTTCAAACTGATTTGCTTTTTCTATTTGCTATCGTTCTCCTGCTATGACAGCTTTCACCTTAAACAGGTTGTCAACAACATTTTATAATGTCCCCATCAATTTAACCCCTTAGTGACAGAGCCAATTTGGTACTTAATGACCAGGCCAATTTTTGCAATTCTGACCACTGTCACTTTATGAGGTTATAACTCTGGAACGCTTCAACGGATCCCGCTGATTCTGAGAATGTTTTTTCGTGACATATTGTACTTCATGTTAGTGGTAACATTTCTTTGATATTACTTGTGATTATTTATGAAAAAAACGGAAATATGGCGAAAATTTTTAAAATTTTGCAATTTTCAAACTTTGTATTTTTATGCCCTTAAATCAGAGAGATATGTCACGAAAAATAGTTAATAAATAACATTTCCCACATGTCTACTTTACATCAGCACAATTTTGGAAACAAATTTTTTTTTTGTTAGGGAGTTATAAGGGTTAAAAGTTGACCAGCAATTTCTCATTTTTACAACACCATTTTTTTTTAGGGACCACATCACATTTGAAGTCATTTTGAGGGGTCTATATGATAGAAAATAATGAAGTGTGACACCATTCTAAAAACTACACCCCTCAAGGTTCTCAATACCACATTCAAGAAGTTTATTAACCCTTTACGTGCTTCACAGGAACTGAAACAATGTGGAAGGAAAAAATGAACATTTAACTTTTTTTTGCAAACCTCTTAATTCAGAACCATTTTTTTTATTTTCACAAGTGTAAAAACAGAAATGTAACCATAAATTTTGTTATGCAATTTCTCCTGAATACGCCAATACCCCATATGTGGGGGTAAACCACTTTTTGGGCGCACCGCAGAACTTAGAAGTGAATGAGCGCCGTTTGACTTTTTCAATGCAGAATTGGCTGGAATTGAGATCGGACGCCATGTCACGTTTAGAGAGCCCCTGATGTGCCTAAACAGTGGAAACTCCCCACAAGTGACACCATTTTGGAAACTAGACCCCTTAAGGAACTTATCTAGATGTGTGGTGAGCACTTTGAACCCCCAAGTGCTTCACAGAAGTTTATAACGTAAAGCCGTGAAAATAAAAAATCGCTTTTGTTTACACAAAAATGATCTTTTCGCCCACAAATTCTTATTTTCACAAGGGTAAGAGGAGAAATTAGACCACAAAAGTTGTTGTGCGATTTCTCCTGAATACGTCGATACCCCATATGTGAGGGTAAACCACTGTTTGGGCGCACCGCAGAGCTTGGAAGTGAAGGAGCGCCGTTTTACTTTTTCAATGTAGAATTGGCTGGAATTGAGATTGGACGCCATGTCATGTTTGGAGAGCCTCTGATGTGCCTAAACAGTGGAAACCCCCCACAAGTGACACCATTTTGGAAACTAGACCCCTTAAGGAACTTATCTAGATGTGTGGCGAGCACTTTGAACCCCCATGTGCTTCACAGAAGTTTATAACGTAGAGCCGTGAAAAAAAAATTGCATTTTTTCTACAAAAATGATCTTTTTGCCCACAAATTTTTATTTTCACAAGGGTAACAGGAGAAATTAGACCACTAAAGTTGTTGTGCAATTTCTCCTGAGTACGTCGATACCCAATATGTGGGGGTAAACCACTGTTTGGGCGCACCGCAGAGCTTGGAAGAGAAAGAGTGCCGTTTTACTTTTTCAATGTAGAATTGGCTGGAATTGAGATCGGACGCCATGTCGCGTTTGGAGAGCCCCTGATGTGCCTAAATAGTAGAAATCCCCCACAATTGACCCCATTTTGGAAACTAGACCCCCCACGGAACTTATCTAGACATGTGGTGAGAACTTTGAATGCCCAAGTGCTTCACAGAAGTTTAGAATGCAGAGTCGTGAAAATAAAAAATATTTTTTTTTTCCACAAAAAAGATATTATAGCTCCCAAGTTTTTATTTTCACAAGGGTAACAGGAGAAATTGGACTGCAAAAGTTGTTGTCCAATTTATCCCGAGTACGCTGATGCGCCATATGTGGGGGTAAACCACTGTTTGGGCGCACGGCAGAGCTCAGAAGGGAAGGAGCGCCTTTTTGGAATGCAGACTTTGATAGAATGGTCTGTGGGCATTATGTTGCGATTGCAGAGCCCCTGATATACCTAAACTGTAGTAACCCCCCACAAGTGACCCCATTTTGGAAACTAGACCCCCCAAGGAACTTATCTGGATGTGTGGTGAGAACTTTGAATGCCCAAGTGCTTCACAGAAGTTTAGAATGCAGAGTCGTGAAAATAAAAACTATTTTTTTTTTCACAAAAAAGATATTGTAGCCCCCAAGTTTTTATTTTCACAAGGGTAACAAGAGAAATTGGACCCCAGAAGTTGTTGTCCAATTTATCCCGAGTACGCTGATGCCCCATATGTGGGGGTAACCCACTGTTTGGGCGCACGGCAGAGCTCAGAAGGGAGGGAGCACCATTTGACTTTTTGAGCGCAAAATTGGCTGTCGTGTTTGGAGACCCCCTGATGTACCTAAACAGTGGAAACCCCCCAATTCTAGCTCCAACCCTAACCCCAACACACCCCTAACCCTAATCCCAACCTGATCCATAATCCTAATCACTAACCCTAACCATAATCACAACCCTTACCCCAAAACAACCCTAATGTCAACCCTAACCATAACCCTAATCAAAACCCTAAATCCAACACACCCCTAGTCCTAATCTCAACCCTAACCTCAAACCTAACCCTAATCCCAATACACCCCTAATCACAACCCTAACCTTAACCCTAATCCCAAGCCTAACCCTAATCCCAAGCGTAACCCTAATGCCAACCCTAACCCTAATACCAACCCTAATCCAAACCCTAACCCTAATCCCAGCTCTAACCCTAACTTTAGCCCCAACCCTAGCCCTAACTTTAGCCCCAACCCTAACCCTAGCCCTAAGGCTACTTTCACACTTGCGTCGTTTGGCATTCCGTCGCAATCCGTCGTTTTGGACAAGAAACGGATCCTGCAAATGTGCCCGCAGGATGCGTTTTTTGCCCATAGACTTGTATTGCCGACGGATCGTGACGGATGGCCACACGTCGCGTCCGTCGTGCACTGGATCAGTTGTGTTTTGGCGGAGCGTCGGCACAAAAAAACGTTCAATGAAACGTTTTTTTGTACGTCGCATGCGCCATTTCTGACCGCGCATGCGTGGCCGTAACTCCGCCCCCTCCTCCCCAGGACATAGATTGGGCAGCGGATGCGTTGAAAAACTACAGCTGCTGCCCACGTTGTGCACAATTTTCACAACGTGCGTCGGTATGTCGGGCCGACGCATTGCGACGGCCCCGTACCGACGTAAGTGTGAAAGAAGCCTAACCCTAAATTTAGCCCCAACCCTAACCCTAAATTTAGCCCCAACCCAAACCCTATATTTAGCTCCAACCCTAGCCCTAACCCTAGCCCTAACCCTACCACTAACCCTACCCCTAACCCTAACCTAACCCTACCCCTAACCCTACCCCTAACCCTAACCTAACCTAACCCTAACCCTACCCCTAACCCTACCCCTACCCCTAACCTAACCCTACCCCTAACCCTACCCCTAACCTTACCCTACCCCTAACCCTACCCCTAACCCTACCCCTAGCCCTACCCCTACCCCTAACCCTAACCCTACCCCTAACCCTACCCCTAACCCTAACCCTACCCCTAACCCTAATTTTAGCCCCAACTGCTGTTCTCCTGCAGGCCGGCAGATGGAGACAGATGGCGGGCGCACTGGGCATGCGTCCGCCATGTTCTTCTGCCGGCGGCCAGGAGGAGCAGCAAGAGGATCCAGGGACACAGGTGAGTATTGTAGGGTCCCCGAATCCCCCTATTTCTCTGTCCTCTGATGTGCGATCACATCAGAGGACAGAGAATTACACTTTCCTTTTTTTTTTTTTTTGCGGTCGCCGGTAAACAGTTAATTACCGGCGATCGCAAAACAGGGGTCGGTAAAACCTACCCCGATCATGCTCTTTGGGGTCTCGGCTACCCCCGGCAGCCGAGACCCCAAAGATTCTCCCGGTGCCGGCCGGTGGGCGCACTGCGCATGCGCCCGCCATTTTGAAGATGGCGGCGCCCACCGGGAGACACGAGGAGCATCGGGGGTGCTAGGTGAGTATTGGGGGGCCACCTGGGACCCCTTTTCTCTGTCCTCCGATGTGCGATCACATCAGAGGACAGAGAAATTAAAAAGAGATCGCTTTTTTTTTTTTTTTTTTTTGCGATCGCCGGTAAACGGTTAATTACCAGCGATCGCAAATGCGGGGTGGGTTAAAAACCCCCCGAATCATGTTCTCTGGGGTCTCAGCTACCCTCGGCAGCCGAGACCCCGGAGAAAATCGGCCTCTGGGGGGCGCTATGTACTTTTTCCACAGCGCCGTTAATTAACGGCGCTGTGGTTTAAGTACCCTTAGCGGCCGCCGTTAAAAGCCGTAAATAAGTATATTTGTAAATAAATATGCTGCCATATGTACCTCTGAGCGGTGCTATCGCTGACCGCTTAGTCTGCATCACATGACCGCAGCTGCTGTTGACATCGGCTAAAGTCACGTCAACTTCCTGAATCCCCTGCATTACCCAGGCACCCCCTCCCCCGATTAACTGAGCGGTGGGCGGAGTTTCATCTCAAGTCACAGCCCAGTATCTAGCGCACATTTGCGGCCAATGAAAGCAGAGAAGAGAGGGGAAGCGTGCACTGGATACTAGACTGTGACGTGCCTGTGACTGAGTCACTCCTGGGTGATGCCAGAGATTTTGGAACTTGACTTAACATCAGCCGATGTCAGCGGCGGTTAAAGCCAGAGTCACGTGATGCAGATTGAGTGCTCAGGGATACCACTCATAGTCGCATATGGCAGCAGTATGTATTTACAAAAATACTTATTTACAAGATTTAACCTCTTCATGACGGAGCCCTTTTTCGTTTTTGCATTTCTGTTTTTCGCTCCCCTTCTTAAGAGCCATAACTAATTTTTTTTTCACCAATATGGCCACATGAGGACTTGTTTTTTGTTTTTTGAACAACACCATTGGTTTTACCATATCATGTACTCGAAAACGGGAAAACAATTCCAAGTGCGGTGAAATTGCAAAAAAGTAGAATTCCACATCTTTTTTGGATCTTTTTTTTTACCATGGTCACCAAACGCTAAAACTGACCTGCCACTATGATTCTCCAGGTCATTACGAGTTCATAGACACCAAACATTTCCAGGTTCTTTTTTATTTAAGTGGTGACAAAAAATCCAAACTTTGTTAAAAAAAAAAAAATGTGTCATTTTCCAAGGCCTGTACCATCTCCACTGTTCATGATCTCAGGTTGGGTGAGGGCTTATTTTTTGTGTGCCTAGCTGACGTTTTTATTGATACCATTTTGGTGCAGATACGATCTTTTGATTGCCCGTTATTGCATTTTAATGCAATGTTGCGGCGACCAAAAAAAGCGTAATTCTGCCATTTTTATTTTTTTTTTCTCTTAAAGCTGTTTAGCGATCAGGTTAATCCCTTTTTTATTGATAGATCGGGTGATTCTGAACATGGCAATACCAAATATGTGTCTGTTTGATTTTTTTTATTGTTTTTTTTTAATGGGGTGAAAAGGGGGTGATTTGAACTTTTATATTTTTTTATTTTTTAAATATTTTTAAAAACATTTTTTTTCACTCTTGGCATGCTTTAATAGTCTCCATGGGAGACTAGAAGCTATCATAACCCAATTGGCCCTGCTACATACAGGCGATGATCAGCTCACTTGTATGTAGTAGAACTGCTGACTTGCTATGAGCGCCATCCACCGGGTGGCGCTCATAGCAAGGCAGTAATCACAACCATAGAGCTTTGTAAGAGACCACTGGTTGTAATGACAACCCATCAGTGACCCGCGATCATGTGACGGGGTCTCCGGTGGGCGGATTTCCGGCCCGGTGGCTGGAAGCGCACATTAAATGCCACTGTCAGAGTTTGACAGCGGCATTTAGAGGGTTAATAGCAGCAGGAGGAGCACAATTCCACTCGCGTCTGTTCCTGGCACATGTCAGCTGTTCAAAACAGCTGACATGTGTTGGAAAAGATGTGGGCTCAACGCCAGAGCCCACATCAAGGGGGGATACACGATAATAATGAAGATTATTATTCTAAGAACAAACCATTGATAGCTAAATATTCTACAGCAGAACTTGTGCTGAGATTTATAGTTTTACTAATACTAGCGTACCTTAAAAACTCATTTGTTCAGACTGGCCTACCGCCTCAATGCATTAACCTAACGATCCCTGTGTGGCCTATTTATAAAAAAAAAAAAAAAAAAAAAAAAAGGTTCCTCGCATCATGTTCTCATACACTTTATGCAGTATTAGCCCTCTGTGTCTGTACTGTTACATACTTAGGCAGATAACTGGTTCATGCAGCTTTACATGAACACCCGAGCCTTACACTATGGCTGGTCCGAATAACTAAAGCAATTGTTATCATCCACATCTCGTGTCTCCCCTTTTCCTTATAGTTTGTAAGCTTGCGAGCAGGGCCCTCACTCCTCCTGGTATCTGTATTGAACTATATTTCTGTTATGCTGTAATGTCTATTGTCTGTACAATTCCCGTCTATAATTTGTAAAGCGCTGCGGAATATGTTGGCGCTATATAAATAAAAATTATTATTATTCTTATTATACTACAGCTCTGAAGTTACATTCGGTCACTGAGACTCTGTTTCCAGCCAGGCTGAGCTGCAGTGACATCCGGTTAGATCCCCGCTAGCAAAGTGAGCCATGAGCACTCAGCCCCAGCTGTGAGCTTTAGCAAGGCTGGTTGTCAAAAATTGGGGCAACCACACACTGTTTTTTAAATTATTTATTTAAATAATTAAAAAAAAAACAGCGTGGAGACCCCTCTATTCTTAATAACCAGCCTTGCTGAAGATGACAGCTGAGGATTGCAGCCACCAGCTGTCAGTTTTGCCTGGCTGGTTATAGAAAATACAGGGGAACCCATGCCATTTTTTTGTCTGTTTATTTATTTATAGTGCAGGCAGTGACTATTGAATACCCCCATCAGCCATTCCTGCTGTCACTGTTATTAGCAGCAGCAGGGGTAGACTGATGCGAGTAATAGTCCCATCAGCCACTGCCTGCTGTCTCTTTCATGACTTAAATATAACTCTCATAATTTTCCCCTGCTTGCGCCGACTGCCGGCAGAGCAGGGGAGAATGATTAGCCATGTTCAGCACCCGGCGCTACTGTGACGCTTCTTCCCCGACGCCGATGCATGTCACATGGATGACATCCATGTGTATTATGCATATGCAGGTGTCCGATATGTTTTTGGCCTGTGTTGACATTAAAAAACGGAAATGTCAGCGTGTTTTGCCCATGGACGCACGGTCTGTGGAAACACATGTGCATAGACCCATATACTTGAATAGGCAAGGCAAATAGTGCTCCATTCCTCACGAGTCTCCATATGGCTAAGTAGCACTGTACAGCCACACATGGGGCATTGCCACGTTCAGTAGAAATTGTGGCAGAAATTTTGGTGCCATTTTACCCACGTCTTTTCTGAAAATGTAAAATCTTCGGCTAAAACAAAATTTTGGTGGTACAAAGGTAGTCTTCACTAGCCAATAGTATAAAATTCTGTGACACACTCATGGTGTCAATATGATCACTGCACCCCTAAATGAATGCATTGAGAGGTGTAGTTCATAAAATGGGGTCACTTATGGGTAGTGTTGAGCATTCCAATACCGCAAGTATCGGGTATCGGCTGATATTCGCGGTATCGGAATTCCGATACCGAGTTCCGATACTTTCAGTGTATCGGAAACCGGAATCGGAAATTCCCATCATGCAAACTCCCATTTTTTTTATAAATCAGCCAATGAGGAATGATTTGAAGTGTGGGCACATCCTGTTCTGCATAGTGGGCATGTAACTACTGGCATGGCTGCGATTGGCTGCTGAAATGATGTCACGACGCCCTTTAAAAGTTGCCGCCGCCATTTTGTGCTCACTCTGCTGTGAATTCAGTTAGGGACAGGACACTGTGTTCTGACTGAGGGCCAGTTTAGAGATTGCGATTTGCTTAATTGTGCTTAATCCAGGCTAAATTAGCAACCGTTGTGTGCTCACCTTGCTTTTGCCTTGCAGTGCTGTTCACAGTTGTCTGCAAGGTCTGTTTGTGTGAGTGCAGCTGACTCTGTAGTCTGTCTGCAGCCACAGCCAGTTGTGTTCAGCTCAGAGTGAGTCACTGTCTCAAACTGCTAAATCCATTGCCCTTTTTTGCGATTAGTGCAGCCTGCTGCACATTTTTTCAAATCTATCCTATATTAGTGGCTTTCCATCTGTATCCTGCTAGATTGTGGAAAATCACTATATAGGATTAGATAGAGAGCTTTGTTTGGCCTTGCAGCGCCATTCGCGGCTGTCTGCATGGTCTGTGTGAGTGCAGCTCACTCTGTAGTCTGTCCGCAATAAAGTGTAGTCCACACTCCATGAAATAAGTGTTTCTTATACCTGTTAGCAGCTGTTCAGGAATAAGCACACTAAGCCGTTAGTACTTTTCTGCCTATCTTTATCACTCAGTCTATCACGATGAAGAAGGCAGGGAGTAAGGCACGTGGGCGTGGGCGTGGAGCAGGGAGAGGACGTGCGGATTCTGCCCCAGCTGCGGGCACCGGTGGCTCATCATCCCCCGGTTTTAGCAGAGAGCAGACCTTCATGCGCAGCTTTATCGGAGCTCGCCGTACCCCGCTGCTGCGGGACGAACAAATTGAAGACATTGTCAGATGGATGGCAGCTAACGCATCGACTTCAATTAGTGCCACTTCCTCTCAGGCACAGAGCACTGAAGAGCAACCATCTGTCTCTTCACCACCTGCCAAATTGCCCAGGCAGTCAGAGAGCCCAGGACAGGAGCCATCTCTACTTCTGTTCTCTGAATCTCTTGGCTTGGAAACAGGGGGCCAGCCAAGCAGCATTAGAGAATCAGAAGAAGAGGCTGTATGCAGTGATGCCCAACAGCTTTGTCTCTCTGAATCAGAAGAGGCAGGTGGGACAGTGCCTCCAGTTACAACTTCTCAGTACGCATCAGATGATGAGACTCAGGTGCCAGTTTCAGGTGCATACTGTGCTGCTGAGACTACCGAGGAGAAGCAGTTGGTGGCAGAGCGTAGATGAAGAGCTCCTCGACCCATCATGGCGTGAGGAACAGGAATGTGGTGGGAGCAGCTCTGAGGAAGAGATTCCCCGAACGGCTGGGAGAGGGAGGGGGAAGACTGCGGCACCTGGAGCCTCCACTTTGGCACCCATTAGGAGCATGCCTCTTCCAAAAGCCAAAGCGGGCGCTCTCAAGACTTGCAGTGCCTGGTCCTTTTTTGACACAGTTGCAGATGACATTTGCTTTGTCAAATGCAAGCTGTGTAGTCAGAAAATCAAATGAGGTAGAATTGTCAGCAACCTCAATACCTCAAACATGTGGAAACATGTGCGGACCAAGCACGCGGTGGAGTTACAAAAACACACTGAAGACCTAGGCCAAACTACAGCGGCACCTACCACCTCTTCAGCTTGTGTTGTTGCCCCTTCCTCCAGCTCACACAATGCTGGTTCGGCTTCCTCACAGGATCGCCATGGAAGAACCTCTGGCACTGTTGTCCAGAGACCCAGTGTAATTCCACCCACAGCACCACGTTCCCAGTCATACTCACACTCCCTGCCCAGTCTACAGCCATTAGAAGCACAAGCATGGGAGAAAAGGCGGCCATTCTCAGCAAACCACCCACTAGCACAGGCTCTGAATGCAGGCATTGCCAAACTTCTGTCACTGGAAATGCTTTCATTCAGGCTGATGGAGACTGACAGCTTCCGTAACTTGATGGCATTGGCAGTCCCACAATACAATGTGCCCAGCCGCTTTTATTTCAGCAGGCAAGCCGTCCCTGCCCTGCAAAACCATGTGGAGGCAAACATCAAACATTCGCTACTAAACGCCGTTAGTAGCAAGGTCCACCTCACCACCGATGCGTGGACCAGTCACCATGGACAGGAACAATACCTTTCCCTCACTGCCCATTGGGTCAATGTTGTGGAGCCGGGTACAGACATGGCGAGTGGCGCTGTACGTGTACTGTCAACGCCAAGGATTGCAGGAATCCAGTCTGTGCACATTGACTCCTCCTCATACTCCAGTTCCTCAGAATCATCGCTGCAGGAGCCGTCAGTCTACCTCCACCTTGACCCGTGAACGCTTACCTGTTACAACCGATATGAGCACAGCTGCGGCCAAACCTCAACAGGCCATACTTAAATTAATTTCTTTGGGGAATCGAAGCGACACAGCGCAGGAGCTCTGGAATGCCATCAATTTTGAGAGCGACAAGAGGTTTGCGCCAGCGAATCTTTAGACAGGCATGGTAATGTGTGACAATGGCCGAAATCTGGTGGCAGCTCTGGCCCTTGGCAACCTCACTCACATCCCATGTCTGGCACATGTGCTCAATTTGGTTGTGCAGAGTTTTCTGAGGGACTATCCGGATCTTGATGCACTGCTGCACAAGGTCCGTCTTGAGTGTGCTCACTTGTGGCGTTCCAGCATGGCCAGATCGCGCATTGCAACTCTGCAGCGCCGATTCCGTCTTCCAAAACATCGCATCATATGTGACCTCCCCACCAGGTGGAATTCCACGTTACATATTTTGGAGCGGTTGTGTGAGCAGCAGCCAGCAGTAATGGAGTACCAGCTGCATCAGGCGCAAAAAAGTCGCAGCGCGCGCCGTTCAGACTTCACAACCACTGAGTGGGCCACTATGAAGGACATCTACCAGGTTTTGAGGGCCTTTGATGAATCCACACGGATGGCGAGTGCAGATGATGCACTAGTCAGCATGACTGTCCCCCTTATCTGCCTGCTTGAAAGAACCCTGCAAGCGCTAAGGGATGAGGTGGTGGAAGAGGTTGAGGATGAGGAGTCAGAAATGCCATCGGCTTCTGGACAGTCTGCACGACGTGGTTCCTCACAAAGGACTAGGCAGGGGACCTTTTGTGAGGAGGATGAGGAGGAGTCAATGGAGGAGGAAGACATCTTTCCAGAGGAGGGAGTTACACAAATCTCCAGTAGTCAGTATCTAGAGCGAGAGTGGGGTGATGCAGAGCAGGCAGACATCACGCCTCAAGCAGAGGGCAGCGTTTCTTGGCCAGTTGGCAGTCTGCAGCACATGGTTGATTTCATTCTGCTATGCCTGAGAAACGACCGCCGCATCGCCCACATTCTTACCACGGCTGATTATTGGGTGTATACCCTCCTTGACCCACGCTACAGGGACAATTTGCAAACCCTCATACCACTGTTGCAGCCGGAGCGTAAAATGCGGCTGTACCAAGACACACTGGTGCAGTCCATCATCTTCTCCAGTCCAATCGAGAGAAGTGCTGCACCTGCTACTGCTAGTGCTTCACAAAGTAGCTCTGTGCGTAGAGGCAGTGGAGGAATCTCTGCACAAAGAGGGGGCAGAAGCAGTGGCCCAGCACAAGTCAAGACCAGTCTGTTCCAACAGTGGCAAAGTTTTGTGTGCCCGCCACAAATGTCTACACCATCACTGACGGTGACGGATCCAGTCAGCAAGAGGCCACGTTTCCGTCAGATGGTGACAGACTACATGTCTTGCACTCTCAGCGTACTCCCAGACGGTTCTACCCCCTTCAAGTTTTGGGTCTCTAAGCTGGATACATGGCCAGAGCTTAGCCATTATGCATTGGAGGTGCTGGCTTGCCCTGCTGCCAGTGTATTATCAGAACGGGTCTTTAGTGCTGTAGATGGTGTACTAACAGACCGTCGCATGCGACTATCATCCGATAACATTGACCGGCTTATTTTTTGAAAATGAACAAGGCCTGGATCTCACAGGAATTTGCCACTCCTCTTACCAATTAAATAATTAGTTGCCAACAGTATCCAGGTGTCCAGCTGTGTTCATGTTTCAACCACCTGAACTTTAATCCCTGGGCTCCAACACTGCCAGTTGCTGCCCAGAAGTGCCGGCTGCACAAACAACACATGACCCAGTGTTATTGGGTTTCAGTAACGTCCGCTGATCCCCTGCTGTGTATCCGGCAACGTGTCCAGCGACCGCCACACTGGCACTACAACAGCAATTAAAGGGAACTTGTCCCCCCCCCCAGGCGTCTGTAACTGAAAGAGCCACCTTGTGTAGCAATAATGCTGCACAAGGAACAGGTGGCTCCTTCAGTTCTGCTTCTTCCACACGGTGCACTTAACACTTATAAAATATGTGTCCCCTCATACCGTGAAACCGTCCCGTAGGTGGGACTTTCCTTTGCTATGAGACGTAGCACAGGCGGCATTCATACCCCCATGGTGCCGAGTGCCGCCTCCTCAGCGTTGTTTGCATCTGTCCCAGAGCCTGCGCTGTTATGTTTAACCTTGGGCATGCACAGTTAGCGCAGCCCATCTTCTGACATCATTTGATGTCATGCTGACTGTGCCTGTGCAGGCACGCTGCCAGAGATCACGCCCCACCATGTCTTCTGATTTTGTCACACTGTGGGGCTGGGATTCCTGGGCATGCACAGTGCATATCTTCGTCTCTCCCTCTTCTCCCTCCACCTTCTACAGACAGTGTGGCGTCAGCTGATCCCAATTCACATGCCACGGCCGTGACGAAGCACACTCTGAAGAAGGCTGATGGAGAGTAGTGAGAGGCGAAGATATGCACTGCGCATGCCCAGGAATCCCAGCCTCGCAGTGGGACTAAATCAGAAGACACTGCCAGGTGGTTTCTCGGGTGGTGCGGCCGCACAGGCACAGTTAGCATGAAACCAAATGATGTTAGAAGACGGCCAGTGCTAACTGCGCATGGCCAAGGTTTAACATAACAGCGCGGGCTCCGTGACAGATTCAAGCAATGCTGATGAGGCAGCACCTGGCGGCATGGTGGTGTGAATGCCGGCTGTGCTGCGTCTCATCACGATGGAAAGTACCACCTGTGGGACAGTAACACGGTATCAGGGGACACATTTTATAAGTGTTTAGCTCACCGTGTGCAAGGAGCATAATTAAAAGAACCACCTTTTCCTTGTGCACCATTAGTGCTGCACAAGTTGGCTCTTTCAGTTGCTAATGCATGGGGGGGTTAAAGGTTCACTTTCAACTTGATCCAATTAGGCCTCGGCCTACACTCAGCTCCTCCTGCTGTCCCTGGGCTCTAACACCGTCAGTTGGTGCCTGGAACTGCTGGCTGCACAGCCAACAGTCGCTCCTCTGTTATTGGGGTTCAGTAACGTCAGCTGTTCCCCAGCTGTGTGTGCGGCAATACCTCAAATCTGCTCCTCCTGCTGTCCCTGGGCTCTAACACCGTAAGTTGGTGCCTGGAAGTGCTGGCTGCACAGTTAATACTTGCTGCCGTGTTATTGGGTTTCAGTAACGTCAGCTGATTCCCAGCTGTGTATCTGGCAAAACCTCCTATCTGCTCCTCCTGCTGTCCCTGGGCTCTAACACCGTCAGTTGGTGCCTGTAAGTGCTGTCCACACAGTCAACAGTCGCTCCTCTGTTAATGGGGTTCAGTAACATGAGCTGTTCCCCAGCTGTGTGTGCGGCAATACCTCATATCTGCTCCGCCTTGATTCCCTGGGCTCCAACACAGCTGGTTGCTGCCCGTAAGTGCTGTTTGCACAGAGCCAAACACCTTGCCAATGTGTTAGTGGGGTTCAGTAACGCCTGCTACTCCCCTGCTGTGTATTCGGCAACGTGTCATGCGACCGCCACGCTGGCACAAAAACAGACATTCAAATGCCTCCAGTGCAGGCTTTGGCCTACACACTGCTCCTCCTGCTGTCCCTGGGCTCCAACAACGCTGGTTGCTGCCCGGAAGTGCTGTTTGCACAGAGCCAAACACCTCGCCAATGTGTTATTGGGGTTCAGTAATGCCTGCTGCTCCCCTGCTGTGTATGCGGCAACGTGTCATGCGACCTCCACGCTGGCACAATAACAGACATTCAAATGCCTCCAGTGCAGGCTTCGGCCTACACACTGCTCCTGCTGCTGTCCCTGGGCTCCAACACTGCTGGTTGCTGCCTGGAAGTGCTGTTTGCACAGAGCCAAACACCTCGCCAATGTGTTAGTGGGGTTCAGTAACGCCTGCTGCTCCCCTGCTGTGTATCCGGCAACGTGTCATGTGACTGCCACGCTGGCACAATAACAGACATTCAAATGCCTCCAGTGCAGGATTTGGCCTACACACTGCTCCTCCTGCTGTCCCTGGGCTCTAACACCGCCTGTTCATGCCTGGAAGTGCTGTCCGCACGGTCAACAGTCGCTCCTCTGTTATTGGGGTTCAGTAACGTCAGCTGTTCCCCTGCTGTGTGCGCAGCAATACCTCATATCTGCTCCGCCTTGATTCCCTGGGCTCCAACACCGCTGGTTGCTGCCCGGAAGTGTTGTTTGCACAGAGCCAAATACCTCGCCAATGTGTTAGTGGGGTTCAGTAACGCCTGCTGCTCCCCTGCTGTGTATCCGGCAACGTGTCATGCGACCGCCACGCTGGCACAAAAACAGACATTCAAATGCCTCCAGTGCAGGCTTTGGCCTACACACTGCTCCTCCTGCTGTCCCTGGGCTCCAACAACGCTGGTTGCTGCCCGGAAGTGCTGTTTGCACAGAGCCAAACACCTCGCCAATGTGTTATTGGGGTTTAGTAATGCCTGCTGCTCCCCTGCTGTGTATGCGGCAACGTGTCATGCGACCGCCACGCTGGCACAATAACAGACATTCAAATGCCTCCAGTGCAGGCTTCGGCCTACACACTGCTCCTCCTGCTGTCCCTGGGCTCCAACACTGCTGGTTGCTGCCCGGAAGTGCTGTTTGCACAGAGCCAAACACCTCGCCAATGTGTTAGTGGGGTTCAGTAACGCCTGCTGCTCCCCTGCTGTGTATCCGGCAACGTGTCATGTGACTGCCACGCTGGCACAATAACAGACATTCAAATGCCTCCAGTGCAGGATTTGGCCTACACACTGCTCCTCCTGCTGTCCCTGGGCTCTAACACCGCCAGTTCGTGCCTGGAAGTGCTGTCCGCACAGTCAACAGTCGCTCCTCTGTTATTGGGGTTCAGTAACGTCAGCTGTTCCCCTGCTGTGTGCGCAGCAATACCTCATATCTGCTCCGCCTTGATTCCCTGGGCTCCAACACCGCTGGTTGCTGCCCGGAAGTGTTGTTTGCAAAGAGCCAAACACCTCCCCAATGTGTTAGTGGGGTTCAGTAACGCCTGCTGCTCCACTGCTGTGTATGCGGCAACGTGTCATGCGATCGCCACGCTGGCACAATAACAGACATTCAAATGCCTCCAGTGCAGGCTTCGGCCTACACACTGCTCCTCCTGCTGTCCCTGGGCTCCAACAACGCTGGTTGCTGCCCAGAAGTGCTGTTTGCACAGAGCCAAACACCTCGCCAATGTGTTAGTGGGGTTCAGTAACGAAAGCTGTTCCCCTGCTGTGTATCCGGCAACGTTTCATGCGACCGCCACGCTGGCACTCCAACAGCAATTAAAGGGAACCTGTCCCCCCCTCTCAGGCGTTTGTAACTCTAAGAGCCACCTTGTGCAGCAGTAATGATGCATAAGGAACAGGTGGGTCTTTTAGTTATGCTCCTTGCAGACGCTGCACTTAACACTTATAAAATATGTGTCCCCTCATACCGTGAAACCGTCCCGGAGGTGGGACTTTCCTTCGCAATGAGACGCAGCACAGCCTGCATTCATTTTTTGGCGCCAGGTGCCGCCTCCTCAGCGTTGTTTGAATCTGTCACAGAGCCCGCGCTGTTGTGTTAAACCTTGGCCATGCGCAGTTAGCGCTGCCCATCTTCTGACATCTTTTGGTGTCAGGATGACTGCACCTGTGTGGTCGCGCAGCCCGAGATCCCGCCAAGCAGTGTCTTCTCTGAGGAAGGCGTGAGGAGATGAGTGAGTTGCGAAGACAGGCACTGCGTAAGGCCATGAATCCCAGCCCCGCAGTGTCTTCTGATTTACTCACACAGCGGGGCTGGGATTCATGGGAATGCGCTGTGCATATCTTCGCCTCTTTATGATCTCCTTCCGCCTTTCTCTGACTGTGCGGCGTCACGGCCGTGGCATGTGATTAGGGATCAGCTGACGCCACACACTCTGAAGAAGGCGGATGTAGAGGACTGAGAGGCAAAGATATGCAATGCGCATGCCCATGAATCCCAGCCCCACAGTGTTACTAAATCAGAAGACACTGCGTGGCGGGATCTCAGGCTGCGCAGCCGCACAGGCACAGTCATCCTGACACCAAAAGATGTCAGAAGATGGGCAGTGCTAACTGCGCATGGCCAAGGTTTAACTCAACAGCGCGGGCTCTGTGACAGATTCAAACAACTCTGAGGAGGCGGCGCCTGGCGCCAAAGGGGTATGAATGCTGGCTGTGCTGCGTGTCATTACAAAGGAAAATCCCACCACCGGGACGGTTTCATGGTGTCAGGGGACACATTTTATAAGTGTTTAGTTCAGCGTGTGCAAGGAACATAATTTAAAAGAGCCACTTTTCTCTTGTGCAGCGTTAGTGCTGCACAAGGTGGTTCTTTCAGTTACTAACGCCTGAGGGGTTAAAGGTTCCCTTTCATCTTGCTCCAATTAGGCCTCAGCCTACACTCTGTTTGTCATGCAATCCCTGGGCTCCAACACCACCAGTTGCTGCTCAGAAGTCTCTTTGGCACGGGTGCTCCCTCCTGCCCATCCTAGTTCCAGCACCGTCAGCTGTTTCCGGGTAGTGTTGTGAATTCTGTGGCAGAGCTCCCTCCTGTGGTCACATGTGGTACTTCGGCTGATTCTCTATGGGAGCTTCCGTTTGTGGAGGAAAGTGGTACTGCGGCTTCTGAGTTTCCTCCCTCAGGTGATCTGGTGAGGTCGTTAGGTGCTTCTCTACTTAACTCCACCTAATGCTTTGATCCATGCTTCCTGTCAATGTTCCAGTGTTGGACTTGTTTTTCCCTGGATCATTCCTGTGGCCTGCTGCTCTGCATAGCTAAGTTCTTCTTTGCTATTTGTTTGCTATTTTTTCTGTCCAGCTTGTCTATTTGTTTTGCTGGAAGCTCTGGGACGCAAAGGGTGTACCTCCGTGCCATTAGTTCAGTACGGACGGTCTTTTTGCCCCCTTTGCGTGGTTTTCTTTAGGGTTTTGTGTAGACCGCAAAGTTATCTTTCCTATCCTCGCTCTGTTAAGAAAGTCGGGCCTCACTTTGCTGAATCTATTTCATCCCTACATTTGTCTTTTCATCTTAACTCACAGTCATTATATGTGGGGGGCTGCCTTTTCCTTTGGGGTATTTCTCTGAGGCAAGGTAGGCTTATTTTCTATCTTCAGGCTAGTTAGTTTCTCAGGCTGTGCCGAGTTGCATAGGCAGAGTTAAGCGCAATCCACGGCTGCCTCTAGTGTTGTTTGGAGAGGATTAGGGATTGCGGTCTGCAGAGTTCCCACGTCTCAGAGCTCGTTCTATTATTTTGGGTTATTGTCAGATCACTGTATGTGCTCTGACCGCTATGTCCATTGTGATCCTGAATTGCCTATCACAACAGTACAGGAAGCCAAAAGTGCTAATGATTCTCAATAGTGCAAAGAAAAAAAAATGGTCTCAGAACTTCTTTTTTCCCTCTGTGTTTTGCCTTTTTTTTCCCCTAGACATTTGGGTGGTTCAGGACACAGGTGTAGCAATGGACATTAAAGGTCTGTCTTCATGTGTGGATCAGCTCACGGCAAGAGTTCAAAATATTCAAGATTTTGTGGTTCAGAATTCTTTGTTAGAACCGAGAATTCCTATTCCAGATTTGTTTTTTGGAGATAGAACTAAATTTCTGAGTTTCAAAAATAATTGTAAACTATTTCTAGCTTTGAAACCTCGCTCCTCTGGTGACCCAGTTCAACAGGTTAGGATCGTCATTTCTTTTTTGCGTGGCGACCCTCAGGACTGGGCATTTTCTCTTGCGTCAGGAGATCCTGCATTAAGTAATATCGATGCGTTTTTCCTGGCGCTTGGATTGCTGTACGATGAGCCTAATTCAGTGGATCAGGCAGAAAAAAATTTGCTGGCTCTTTGTCAGGCTCAGGATGAGATAGAGGTATATTGCCAGAAATTTAGAAAGTGGTCCGTGCTCACTCTATGGAATGAATCTGCGCTGGCAGCTATATTCAGAAAGGGTCTCTCTGAAGCCCTTAAGGATGTCATGGTGGGATTTCCTATGCCTGCTGGTTTGAATGAGTCTATGTCTTTGGCCATTCAGATCGGTCGACGCTTGCGTGAGCGTAAATCTGTGCACCATTTGGCGGTATTACCTGAGATTAAACCTGAGCCTATGCAGTGCGATAGGACTATGACCAGACTTGAACGGCAAGAACACAGACGTCTGAATGGGCTGTGTTTCTACTGTGGTGATTCCACTCATGCTATCTCTGATTGTCCTAAGCGCACTAAGCGGTTTGCTAGGTCTGCCACCATTGGTACAGTACAGTCAAAATTTCTTCTGTCCGTTACCTTGATCTGCTCTTTGTCATCGTATTCTGTCATGGTGTTTGTGGATTCAGGCGGTGCCCTGAATTTGATGGACTTGGAATATGCTAAGCGTTGTGGGTTTTTCTTGGAGCCCTTGCAGTGTCCTATTCCATTGAGAGGAATTGATGCTACGCCTTTGGCCAAGAATAAGCCTCAATACTGGACCCAGTTGACCATGTGCATGGTTCCTGCACATCAGGAGGTTATTCGCTTTCTGGTGTTGCATAATCTGCATGATGTGGTCGTGTTGGGGTTGCCATGGCTACAAGCCCATAATCCAGTATTGGATTGGAAATCCATGTCGGTGTCCAGCTGGGGTTGTCAGGGTGTACATGGTAATGTTCCATTTCTGTCAATTTCGTCATCCACCCCTTCTGAGGTTCCAGAGTTCTTGTCTGATTACCGGGATGTATTTGATGAGCCCAAGTCCGATGCCCTACCTCCGCATAGGGATTGTGATTGTGCTATCAATTTGATTCCTGGTAGTAAAATCCCAAAAGGTCGACTGTTTAATTTATCCGTGCCTGAGCACACCGCTATGCGCAGTTATGTGAAGGAATCCCTGGAGAAGGGGCATATTCGCCCGTCATCGTCGCCATTAGGAGCAGGGTTCTTTTTTGTAGCCAAGAAGGATGGTTCGCTGAGACCTTGTATAGATTACCGCCTTCTTAATAAGATCACTGTTAAATTTCAGTACCCCTTGCCATTGTTATCTGATTTGTTTTCTCGGATTAAGGGGGCTAGTTGGTTCACCAAGATAGATCTTCGTGGTGCATATAATCTGGTGCGAATCAGGCGAGGAGATGAATGGAAAACTGCATTTAATACGCCCGAGGGTCATTTTGAGTATCTAGTGATGCCATTCGGACTTGCCAATGCTCCATCAGTGTTTCAGTCCTTTATGCATGACATCTACCGAGAGTACCTGGATAAATTCCTGATTGTGTACTTGGATGGCATTTTGATCTTCTCGGATGATTGGGAGTCTCATGTGAAGCAGGTCAGAACGGTTTTTCAGGTCCTGCGTGCTAATTCTTTGTTTGTGAAGGGATCAAAGTGTCTCTTTGGTGTGCAGAAGGTTTCATTTTTGGGGTTCATCTTTTCCCCTTCTACTATCGAGATGGATCCTGTTAAGGTCCAAGCCATCCATGATTGGACTCAGCCGACATCTCTGAAAAGTCTGCAAAAGTTCCTGGGCTTTGCTAATTTTTATCGTCGCTTCATCTGCAATTTTTCTAGTATTGCCAAACCATTGACCGATTTGACCAAGAAGGGTGCTGATTTGGTCAATTGGTCTTCTGCTGCTGTGGAAGCTTTTCAAGAGTTGAAGCGTCGTTTTTCTTCTGCCCCTGTGTTGTGTCAACCAGATGTTTCTCTTCCGTTCCAGGTCGAGGTTGATGCTTCTGAGATTGGAGCAGGGGCTGTTTTGTCGCAGAGAGGTTCTGATTGCTCAGTGATGAAAACATGCGCTTTTTTTTCCAGGAAGTTTTCGCCTGCTGAGCGAAATTATGATGTGGGCAACCGAGAGTTGCTGGCCATGAAGTGGGCATTCGAGGAGTGGCGTCATTGGCTTGAAGGAGCTAAGCATCGCGTGGTGGTATTGACTGATCATAAGAACTTGACTTATCTCGAGTCTGCTAAGCGTTTGAATCCTAGACAGGCTCGTTGGTCGCTGTTTTTTGCCCGTTTTGACTTTGTGATTTCATACCTTCCGGGCTCTAAAAATGTGAAGGCAGATGCTCTGTCTAGGAGTTTTGTGCCCGACTCTCCGGGTGTATCTGAGCCGGCGGATATCCTCAAGGAAGGAGTAATTGTGTCTGCCATCTCCCCTGATTTGCGGCGGGTGCTGCAAAAATTTCAGGCTAATAAACCTGATCGTTGTCCAGCGGAGAAACTGTTTGTCCCTGATAGGTGGACGAATAAAGTTATCTCTGAGGTTCATTGTTCGGTGTTGGCTGGTCATCCTGGAATCTTTGGTACCAGAGAGTTAGTGCCTAGATCCTTTTGGTGGCCATCTCTGTCGCGGGATGTGCGTACTTTTGTGCAGTCCTGTGGGATTTGTGCTCGGGCTAAGCCCTGCTGTTCTCGTGCCAGTGGGTTGCTTTTGCCCTTGCCGGTCCCGAAGAGGCCTTGGACACATATATCTATGGATTTTATTTCAGATCTTCCCGTTTCTCAAAAGATGTCAGTCATTTGGGTGGTCTGTGATCGCTTTTCTAAGATGGTCCATTTGGTGCCCTTGTCTAAATTGCCTTCCTCCTCTGATTTGGTGCCATTGTTCTTCCAGCATGTGGTTCGTTTGCATGGCATTCCTGAGAATATCGTTTCTGACAGAGGTTCCCAGTTTGTTTCGAGGTTTTGGCGAGCCTTTTGTGGTAGGATGGGCATTGACTTGTCTTTTTCCTCGGCTTTCCATCCTCAGACTAATGGCCAGACCGAACGAACCAATCAGACCTTGGAAACCTATCTGAGATGCTTTGTTTCTGCCGATCAGGATGACTGGGTGTCCTTTTTGCCTTTGGCTGAGTTCGCCCTTAATAATCGGGCCAGCTCGGCTACCTTGGTTTCGCCATTTTTCTGCAATTCTGGGTTCCATCCTCGTTTCTCTTCAGGACAGGTTGAGTCTTCGGACTGTCCTGGTGTGGATACTGTGGTGGACAGGTTGCAGCAGATTTGGACTCATGTAGTGGACAATTTGACCTTGTCCCAGGAGAAGGCTCAACGTTTCGCTAATCGCAGACGCCGTGTGGGTCCCCGACTTCATGTTGGGGATCTGGTTTGGTTATCTTCTCGTCATATTCCTATGAAGGTTTCCTCTCCTAAGTTTAAACCTCGTTTCATTGGTCCGTATAGGATTTCTGAGGTTCTTAATCCTGTGTCTTTTCGTCTGACCCTCCCAGATTCTTTTTCCATACATAACGTATTCCATAGGTCATTGTTGCGGAGATACGTGGCACCTATGGTTCCATCTGTTGACCCTCCTGCCCCGGTTTTGGTGGAGGGGGAATTGGAGTATGTTGTGGAGAAGATTTTGGATTCTCGTGTTTCAAGACGGAAACTCCAGTATCTGGTTAAATGGAAGGGTTATGCTCAGGAAGATAATTCCTGGGTTTTTGCCTCTGATGTCCATGCTCTCGATCTTGTTCGTGCCTTTCATGTGGCTCATCCTGGTCGGCCTGGGGGCTCTGGTGAGGGTTCGGTGACCCCTCCTCAAGGGGGGGGTACTGTTGTGAATTCTGTGGCAGAGCTCCCTCCTGTGGTCACATGTGGTACTTCGGCTGATTCTCTCTGGGAGCTTCCGTTTGTGGAGGAAAGTGGTACTGCGGCTTCTGAGTTTCCTCCCTCAGGTGATCTGGTGAGGTCGTTAGGTGCTTCTCTACTTAACTCCACCTAATGCTTTGATCCATGCTTCCTGTCAATGTTTCAGTGTTGGACTTGTTTTTCCCTGGATCATTCCTGTGGCCTGCTGCTCTGCATAGCTAAGTTCTTCTTTGCTATTTGTTTGCTACTTTTTCTGTCCAGCTTGTCTATTTGTTTTGCTGGAAGCTCTGGGACGCAAAGGGTGTACCTCCGTGCCGTTAGTTCGGTACGGAGGGTCTTTTTGCCCCCTTTGCGTGGTTTTCTTTAGGGTTTTGTGTAGACCGCAAAGTTATCTTTCCTATCCTCGCTCTGTTAAGAAAGTCGGGCCTCACTTTGCTGAATCTATTTCATCCCTACATTTGTCTTTTCATCTTAACTCACAGTCATTATATGTGGGGGGCTGCCTTTTCCTTTGGGGTATTTCTCTGAGGCAAGGTAGGCTTATTTTCTATCTTCAGGCTAGTTAGTTTCTCAGGCTGTGCCGAGTTGCATAGGCAGAGTTAGGCGCAATCCACGGCTGCCTCTAGTGTTGTTTGGAGAGGATTAGGGATTGCGGTCTGCAGAGTTCCCACGTCTCAGAGCTCGTTCTCTTATTTTGGGTTATTGTCAGATCACTGTATGTGCTCTGACCGCTATGTCCATTGTGATCCTGAATTGCCTATCACAACAGGGTAGTGTCAAGGTCACTTAGACTCCAAAACGTTGTCCTGTCGTGTTGCAGTCGGGTTAGCCGACTCCATGGTGCCTCCAGTTTAGGAGCTTCCTGTGTGGGCTGCGGGAAGTGGCAATCAAGGCTGATTCTGTAGTGCCAATAGGACAAGCTCCCCCTGTAGGACTGTTGGTTTTCGGTAACTGCGGCAGCCTCGCGGCCTAGCTATTATTTATTTTCCTGTGGACCTTCTGCTCCACATCCTGGTTCCAGCACCGCCAGCTGTTTCCCGGCAGAGCTTTTCGCTTAGGTGCCTCCTTCTGGGTATCCGAGTTCCACCAACGTCAGGTGGTCCCTGGTAGTGCTTTGAGGCACAGGTACCTCCTGCAGCTGCTTAGTAACCGGGTTCCAGCACCGTCAGCTGGTCCTCGGTCATGCCATTGGCTCTTCTACCTTCAGGTAGCCATCCGGGTTCCAGTACCATCAGCTAGTTCTCGGCAGTGTCTTTTGTTCTTGTACCTTCTGCTCCCCATCCTATTTCCAGTACCGTCAGCTGGTTCCAGGCAGAGCCATGGGCTTAGGTGCCTCCTTCTGGGTATCCGAGTTCCACCAACGTCAGGTGGTTCTTGGTAGTGCTTTGTAGCACGGGTACCTCCTGCTTAGTAACCGGGTTCCAGCACCGTCAGCTGGTCCTCGGTCGTGCCATTGCCTCTTGCACCTTGGGCAACGCATCTGGGTTCCAGTACCGTCAGCTGGTTCTCATCAGTGTCTTTGGCACGGGTACTCCCTCCTGCCCAGCCTGGTTCCAGCACCGTCAGCTAGTTCCGGGTAGTGTCAAGGTCACTTAGACTCCAAAACGTTGTCCTGTCGTGTTGCGGTCGGGTTAGCCGATTCCATAGTGCCTGCAGTTTAGGAGCTTCCTATGTGGGCTGCGGGAATTGGCAATCAAGGCTGGTTCTGTAGTGCCAATAGGACAAGCCCCCCCTGTAGGACTGTTGGTTTTCGGTAACTGCGGCTGGATTGCGGCCTACCTATTTTTTCTTTTACTGTGGACCTTCTGCCACCTGAGTTCCAGCACCGTTAGCTGGTTCCTGGCAACACCATCGTATCTAGGTCCCCCTGGTTCCAGCACCGTCAGCTGGTTCCGGGCAGAGCCTTGGGCTTAGGTGCCTCCTTCTGGGTATCCGATTTCCACCAACGTCAGGCGGTCCTCGGTAGTGCTTTGTGGCACAGGTACCTCCTGCTTAGTAACCGGGTTCCAGCACTGTCAGCTGGTCCTCAGTCATGCCATTGGCTCTTCTACCTTCAGGTAGCCATCCGGGTTCCAGTACCGTCAGCTGGTTCTCGACAGTGTCTTTTGCTCTTGTACCTTCTGCTCCCCATCCTGGTTCCAGTACCGTCAGCTGGTTCTGGGCAGAACCATTGGCTTAGGTGCCACCTTCTGGGTATCCGAGTTCCACCAACGTCAGGTGGTCCTTGGTAGTGCTTTGTGGCACAGGTACCTCCTGCTTAGTAACCGGGTTCGAGCACCGTCAGCTTGTCCTTGGTCATGCCATTGGCTCTTCTACCTTCGGGTAGCCTTCTGGGTTCCAGTACCATCAGCTGGTTCTCGGCAGTTCCTCGGCCTTCTTGTACCTCCTGCTACAGTTCCAAGTCCAAGAGCCTAAGCATGACGACCCTGAAGACCGAAAAGCAAAAGAACAAGAAGCTGCAGAACAAAAAGCAGAACATTAAGCATAAGACTAAAGAGCATAAGAGCAAAAGATTATCTAAATTATAAGCAGAAGAAGACTAAGCAGTGTATGGGGGTGAGTCCGTTCCTCCTCGTGGTGCCCCAGGAAAAAACCTGCTGCTGCAGGCCAAACTGAACGCGGACAAATCCTGTTTTAAATCTTTTGTGACAGGCAGAACGGAAGGTGTAATCTTCAAACTTTGATAGATAACAACTACAGGAATGCCTGTCACACATAAGATTTTGATGAAGAAGAGGAATATGAAGGAGATTATGAAGTTGAATATGAAGAGGAAGAAGAAGAGTTGAATGAGAAGAATATGAAGATTTTTTTTAAAAAGAATAATAGGAAGAAGGTGAAGAAGAAGCTGAATAAGGTGAAGAAGAAATTGATGAAAAAGATGCTGCTGCTGAGGATGATGAAGAAGAAAAGTGTGTTAGAAGTAAAAAAAAAAAGGTGCAGAGCATGGAAGTAGGGAAACATAAATATCTGACAAAATCTAAAAAATCTAAACATAGTCAAAATCTTTGTTACTCCGAACGTCTTAAAAAATTTATAATTCCTGCTATTCCATTTGAATGGGCTAAACCTCTATGCCTTTAATGTCCCCTCCACCTCCTCCGATACATTCTATGTTATTCTTAGTTGTTTTCCTTCATGTGGAATTAGGCTACAAGGAAAGAAATGGTTTATTTTAATTCCAATATTTTGCTCTCATTGACTTGCATTGGTATTGGGTATCGGTATCGGCGAGATCCGATATTTTGCCGATATCGGCCGATCCAATCCGATACCGATACTTTTGAATATCGGAAGGTATCGCTCAACACTACTTATGGGGGGTTCTGCTGTTCTGGCTCTCCATGGGCTCTCCCAGTGCTCCTTGTCTTTTGAGCTTGGCACACTCAGGAAAAAAATGGACCTCAGTTTTTTGTAAAAAAAATTCGTAGTAGCCCTTAGAAAAATTAAAAACTTGGGGCTAAAATAACATTTTAGGGGTAAAAATGTAATTTATTATTTCTTCACCACTCAGTGGTATAAAATTATGTGAGGCACATCTGGTGTTAATATGATCACTGCACCCCTAGATGAACTCACTTGGGAGTGTAGTTTGTAAAATCAGTTCAAATATAGGGGGTTTCTGTTGTTTTGGCACCTCAGGGTCTCTGCCAAATTGACATGGCACCCTCAAACCATTCCAGCAAAATCTGAACTCCAATATGGTGCCTCCTCCCTTATGAGCTTTTACACTGTACCTCAAAAATAGTATTCCCCTACATATGGGGGATCGACATACTAGAGAGATTGCACATTCACGGCTCTACATTATAAACTTCTGTGAAGCACTTGGGGGTTTAAAGTGCTCATCACACTTCTGTATAAGTTCCTTGCTGGGTCTAGTTTCTAAAATGGTGTCACTTGTTGGGGGGGAGGGGTTTCCACTGTTTAAACACATCAGGGGCTCTCCAAACGCGACATGGCGTCCGATCTCAATTCCAGCCAATTTTGTGTTGAAAAAGTCAGACGGTGCTCCTTCCCTTCTGAGCTCTGCCATGTGCCCAACAGTGGTTTACCCCCACATATAGGGTATCAGCATACTGTGGACAAATTGCACAATAACTTTTTGGGTCCAATTTCTCCTGTTACCCTTGAGAAAATTAAAAAATTGTGGGTGAAAAGATCAGTTTTGTGGAAAAAAATGATTTTTTATTTTTACGGCTCTACGTTGTAAACTTCTGTAAAGCACGTGGGGGTTCAAAGTGCTCACCACACATCTAGATAAGTTCCTTGGGGGTCTAGTTTCCAAAATGGTCTCACTTGTGGGGGGTTTCCACTGTTTAGGCACATCAGGGGCGCTACATATGTGACATGGTGTCCGATCTTAATTCCAGCCAATTTTGGTTGACAAAGTAAACAGCACTCCTTTCCTTCCAAGCTCTGCCATGCTCCCAAACAGTGGTTTACTCCCACATATGGGGTATCTGCATACTCAGAACTAGAGATGAGCGAATTTGTTCAGAAAACGATCGCCAAACATAAATTCAGCAGGAATATGGCACATTCGGATTAGTGATCGGAAACCCAAGCAAAATTTTATAAACTCGGTAAATATCGGTAACATTCGTTAAAAGTGTGGGAAAATATTTGCGTTGCCACAAAAATATATTAAGCACTTTAGTAACAATAATGGTGGTGTATCACTTTTTCTATCCTTCCTAACTTCATGTGTGCACACTGCGGCTAGCCAATCAGTGTGCAGGAAACACCCACAATGTCCTCGCGCAACAGCTTTTGTCATTGGCTGCGGAAATCACATGTCCCTCGCCATATAAATAGTGGACATCTTGTTTTAGCGCCATTTTGTAACAGCACAGAGAGGCTGCTCCAGATTCTGCCACTGTTAACAGCAAGATTTCAGCTACTTACTTGGGCGGTTGTGTATTAGTCAGATAGTGTAGCTATATAGTGTCAAGTGTAGCTGTAAAATTAACCATCCAGAATTGTATTTTGGGGGGGGGGCATTACTGAGGTTCAATGAAAAAAACAGCAGTGCACATATCCTACAAGTGGGTTGTGCACAGCTTCACTTGTGCTCCATGCACAAGTATAGCATTCTACATAATATACTACATAATATTTTTCCAGTAGCTAAATGTGAAAAGCCTGCTTTATTACACATTTTAGCTAGTTAGATAGGTGGTTGTATATCATTCAGGTACTGTAGGTAGCTACAGTCAAGTGTGGCTGTTAAATTTACCTTCCAGCACTTTTTTTTTCTTTTTTGACCATACTGAGGTACACAAAGAAAGCTAGCAGGGCACGTGTTGTGCACTGCTACTATTGTGATCAATGCACGAGTATAGCATTGTAATTCACATGTAGCTAGTGAAAAAATATTAAACAGCCTGCTGTATCCCACCTTGTCATTTTGTGGTGGTGATATGAACCTGTCTACAGACCTAAGGCACATTATAAAAACATTATAATTTTTCAGTTGCAAAAAGTAAGACAACACATCGTATAACACTTTGTCATTTGATTGGGTTGAAATTAAGCTGTAGAGGCCTGATCCAGAGGCTACAAAAAATTATTAACGTCATACAGTAAGGGGTCGGAGTTTAAAAATAGTTTGTAGCATCTAGTGTGTTATGTAGGCCTGATCCATAGGCCACAAACAAATTCTTCTGTTATTAACATCATACAATAAGAGACCTGACTTTAAAAATAGTTTGTAACATCTAGTGTGTTATAGAGGCCTGATCCTTGGTCCAAAAAAATTCTTCTGTTATTAACATCATACAGTAAGGGACCAAACTTTAAAAATAGTTTGTAGCATCAAGTGTCTTATAGAGGCCTGATCCATAGGCCACAAACAAATTCTTCTGTTATTAACGTCAAACAGTAAGGGACCTGATTTTAAAAATAGTTTGCAGCATCTTGTGTGTTATAGAAGCCTGATCCACACTCAAGCAATTATTTTTTCTGTGACTAACACGATACAGCACACCATATTTCAACTTTGAATTTACTGTAGGTGAAATTCAGCTGTTTGCAGAGGTGGTACAGAGTTTAAAATCTAATTTTTGGTTGTTAATGCTGTGCTCCTACCACACTATCTGAGCAACATGACTGAGAAAAAGGAAGGCCGGGGTGGAAGGGGAATTAGGTTTTGTGTTCAAGGTGTACGGGGGGTAGGTGGTAATATTAGTGAAAGCATTAGTGAAGCAATGTCACGTCCTATGCAAAGACAAATTACAATTTATGTTACTGGACACGCTACACCACTACCTTTCTTTGGCAGCCGCACAGCGGTATGCCTTGTCGATGATGCCCAGAAAGAGCATGTACTGGAGTGGATGGCAAGTGCAGCTTCAAGTGGCCTCTCCTCCGCTTCCTCCATCTCAACATCACACCCAGTACAGTCAACAGATGTGGCACTCAAATTCTCCTTGCTTCCTCCCACGTCACAACTATCCAACCGTTCAACTGACTGAACGGAACCACAGATAGGTGAGTCTGAACAGCTGTTCACACATTCTATGCCATGTTCATCAGAAGTGTACTCAAAAGCTTTGCAGAGTCAAGAGGAGCACTGATGCCCAAATTTTTTTTAGCATGGATCCGAGGCATGAAGAAGTACAGTCCGAACAGCATCTTTACCCTAGTCATCAGACATTAACCCCTGGGAGGAGGTGATCCTGATGAGACTCAGATATCTGATCCTCACGCGGACTGTACTGTACTGTCAGGGCAAGAAGAGGAGGAGGGTAGGAGGGTGACTACAATGGCGAGGAATGTGATAACACAGAGGATGATGAGGAGGTGTTAGATCCCAGTTGGCTTGAACATAGAGGCACACAGCTGAGTAAGTTATCTGAGGAGGAAGACGAGGAGGTTACGTTTCGCCATCTGTTGCAGACACATAGTGATGCAGCCACGATGAGCTATGCATCCTCAGCCACAACAGTGCCTCTGACCAGCAGCGTCCGCGGGTTTGCAGCTTGCAGGGGTGGCAAGACTTGCCTAGTCTGAGCCAACTCACGTAATCTGCCATCTTTGCAAAAAAAACTGAGTCGGGGTAAATAGTGCTATAATTTGGCTACATGTAAGATTCTTCACATGTGCATTCAACATGCTTTACTGTGGGAATTCCACTGCGCAAAAATGCGGACCAGCAGACATCTCACCTATTGTATCCTCACCCATCCCTTGTATATTCTGAGTCTCGCGGACAGGGTCCTCTCTCCTACTGTACCAGTCGTGACTTGTAGTGTTTAAGATTATTGTACTTCTTTTTATTATGTATACCCCTCCTCATATGTAAAGCACCATGGAATAAATGGTGCTATAATAATAAATAAGAATAATAATCAACAACTATCAGCCAGCTCATCAATCACATCTGCTGCTTCTTCCTCCTCCTCTGTTACTGTGCCAACTTTTGAGACTCAGACCTTTACCGCAGAAATGTGGGTTTTTTACGCGATCGAATCATGCTGACCGATAGGCCGCCTTCAGCTGTAACGGAAGTGGACATGCCTGCTGTTTTTGACCAATTACGGAGATCGATCACCCACAAATTTCTTTATCCACAGTAACATCTCCGCCTGTACCTCTCTCACAATGCAGCAGTTTGTCTGGTGCACCATACTCCGCCCTCTCACAGCACAGCAGCCAGCCCATGGTTTCACAGTTTTGGTCATGTAAAAAAAGATTGTTTAATCCTACGCATGACAAAGCTAAGAGGTTGAACTCCCCCATCTCCAATTTGCTGGCCACGCAAATGCTGCCTTTCCTCCTGCTGGATACAGACAGTTTCCAAAAGCTGATGGCCATTGCAGTCCCCCAGTACCAATTACCCAGTCGCAATTACTTTTCTAAGAAAGCTGTGCCTACACTACACCAGCATGTAGCAGACAGGATCACCGATTGCTTGACAAAATCTCTGTCTGCCATGGTGCATTTCACCACAGACAGTTGGACGAGTAAGCATCACCAAGGACGTTACATCCCACTGACTGGACACTGGGTAAATCCTGTGGCAATGGAGACAGGCGCTACTCCACAAGTCTTGGAATCCCCAAGGCTTGCAGGACAGACCTCTACATTTAACTCTTTCTCCACTGCTTCTGCCTCCTCTATTTCCTCTAGGGGCTTCACCTGCGTCCTCAACCTCTGCCTTCACGAGACATGCATTCCAACAGCGAACCCCCACCACCTTCGAACTGCACAGCCAGGGCTCACCGCAATCAGGCAGTCTTAAAATTGTTATGCCTTGGAGATCGCAGTCATACAGCTCAAGAGTTGTGGACAGCTCTCCAGGCTGAATTTGATCAATGACTGTCTCCGCAGAACCTCCATCCATGGAAGGCAGTGTCCGATAATGGTTCGAACCTGGTGGCAGCCCTACACACATGATTTGCACGGCTCATGTCCTCAAGCTGGTTGTACAACATTTTCTCAGTCACTATCCTGGCCTGGGTTAGCTGCTCCAGAAAGCACGTAAGCTGTGTGTTCATTTCTGCCGTTCGCACCCCTCTGCTCCTCGACTTGCATCGATACAGAGGTCTTTGTCCATACCAGTTAACAGGTTTGTCATCAGCATCAATATTGTGGTCATCTACAGTACAGACCAAAAGTTTGGACACACCTTCTCATTCAAAGATTTTTCTGTATTTTCATGACTAAAAAAATTGTACATTCACACTGAAGGCATCAAAACTATGAATTAACACATGTGGAATTATATACTTAACAAAAAAGTGTAAAACAACTGAAAATATGTCTTATATTCTAGGTTCTTCCAAGTAGCCACCTTTTGTTTTGATTACTGCTTTGCACACTCTTGGCATTCTCTTGATGAGCTTCAAGAGGTAGTCACCGGAAATGGTTTTCACTTCACAGGTGTGCCCTGTCAGGTTTAATAAGTGTGATTTCTTGCCTTGAAATGGGGTTGGGACCATCAGTTGTGTTGTGCAGAAGTATGGTGGATACACAGCTGTTAGTCCTACTGAATAGACTGTTGGAATTTGTATTATGGCAAGAAAAAAGCAGCTAAGTAAAGAAAAACGAGTGGCCATCATTACTTTAAGAAATGAAGGTCAGTCAGTCCGAAAAATTGGGAAAACTTTGAAAGTGTCCCCAAGTGCAGTTGCAAAAACCATCAAGCGCTACAAAGAAACTGGCTCACATGAGAACCGCCCCAGGAAAGGAAGACCAAGAGTCACCTCTGCTTCTGAGGATAAGTGCATTCGAGTCACCAGCCTCAGAAATCGCAGGTTAACAGCAGCTCAGATTAGAGACCAGGTCAATGCCACACAGAGTTCTAGCAGCAGACACATCTCTACAAAAACTGTTAAGAGGAGACTTTGTGCAGCAGGCCTTCATGGTAAAATAGCTGCTAGGAAACCACTGCTAAGGACAGGCAACAAGCAGAAGAGAAAAAAAAATCCAGCTCCAGGAGTAAAATTAAACACAAATTTTATTAAATATCTTTAAAAATTGGAAAGCTGCTTACCAAAAATATAAATCACAAAATAAGGATGAAGACAAACATCAATTCGCGAATTGATGTTTGTCTTCATCCTTATTTTGTGATTTATATTTTTGGTAAGCAGCTTTCCAATTTTTAAAGATATTTAATAAAATTTGTGTTTAATTTTACTCCTGGAGCTGGATTTTTTTTTTCTTTTTTGCTCATTTACCTCAGCGTTGGACAGAGACGCTTTCCGTGCTCGGATTACATTTGGACTATGATAAATTCTGCCATGCGGGTGAGCTGAAATACAATGTTTTTTCTTTTCAACAAGCAGAAGAGACTTGTTTGGGCTAAAGAACACAATGAATGGACATTAGACCAGTGGAAATCTGTGCTTTGGTCTGATGAGTCCAAATTTGAGATGTTTGGTTCCAACCACCGCAGAAAAGGTGAATGGATGGACTCTACATGCCTGGTTCCCACCGTGAAGCATGGAAGAGGAGGTGTGATGGTGTGGGGGTGCTTTGCTGGTGACACTGTTGGGGATATATTCAAAATTGAAGGCATACTAAACCAGCATGGCTACCACAGCATCTTGCAGCGGCATGCTATTCCATCCAATTTGCATTTAGTTGGACCATCATTTATTTTTAAACAGGACAATGACCCCAAACCCATCTCCAGGCCATGTAAGGGCTATTTGACCAAGAAGGAGAGTGATGGGGTGCTACACCAAATGACATGGTCTACACAGTCACCAGAACTGAACCCAATCGAGATGGTTTGGGGTGAGCTGGACCGCAGAGTGAAGGCAAAAGGGCCAACAAGTGCTAAGCATCTCTGGGAACTCCTTCAAGATTGTTGGAAGACCATTTCCGGTGACTGCCTCTTGAAGCTCATCAAAAGAATGCCAAGAGTGTGCAAAGCAGTAATCAAAGCAAAAGGTGGCTACTTTGAAGAACCTAGAATATAAGACATATATTTTCAGCTGTTTCACACTTTCTTTGTTAAGTATATAATTCCACATGTGTTAATTGATAGGTTTGATGCCTTCAGTGTGAATGTACAATTTTCTTAGTTACGAAAATACAGAAAAATCTTTGAATGAGAAGGTGTGTCCAAACTTTTGGTCTGTACTGTATATGCTGAAGAAAACTTTAAATAGCCTGCGGGAGGAGATGATAGTCCCAGAAGAAAAGGAGGAAGCATAGGAGGCTGCGAAAGGGATAACATTGTCTCTAAGTTCAAGACTGTCATCATACAGACAGGTGCCAAGGGAGGGTGAATTACTGCGATCGAGGGGGGCTGGTGATAACAGACAAACTTTTATCGAAGGTGCACCAACACAGCATGGGCTCGAATCTTATGGTAGAGCCTGACATATGAGTGCCTTCTTGCTGCAATGTGATCCCTGAATAGTTATGATTAGGAATAATGATGACTAGGGTTGAGCGAAACGGATCGGACATTTTCAAAAGTCGCCGACTTTCGGCAAAGTCGGGATTGGTGAAACCCGACCCGATCCTAGTGTGGGATCGGACATGAGGTTGGCGATCTTCGCGCCAAAGTCGCGTTTCGTATAACGCTTTCAGCACCATTTCTCATCCAATGAAGGAGGACGCAGAGTGTGGGCAGCGTGATGACATAGGTATCGGTCCCCGCCATCTTAGAGAAGGGCATGACAGTGATTGGCTTGCTTTCTGCGGCATCACAGGGGCTATAAAGGGGCGTGCACGCCGACCTCCATCTTACTTCTGCTGATCTTAGCATAGGGAGAGGTTGCTGCAGCTTCATCAGAAGCGATATAGTTAGGGAGGGAAGATTAACCCCAAAACTGCTTGTGCTGTAGCGATTTCCACTGTCCAACACCACCTTTTCTTTGCAGGGACAGTGGAGTTTTTTTTTGTGCATCAGGTCTGTAGCTTATTAGGCTGCCCTATAAGGCTCCCTGATAGCTGCATTGCTGTGCAAACCAACTGCTTTTTTAAAGGCAAAAATCCTGTTGCTCCTTTCTGCACAGTTCTCTTGTTTCTTTGTCCACACTTTTGTGTGCAGCAGTCCTTTTTATTGCTGCCATACTTGTCCTGAGATCATTGTAGGGAGATTGAAATTGTACTACAGCCCTTGTATTTTTTTTATATATCTTCCAGCCACGTTCTGCCGCTTACATTGTGTAATGTAATACACTGGGCCTGAGTTTTGGTGTATTCTCCCCCCAAAAAAGGGAGATTGAAATTGGCACTAAGTGGATCTATGTCACAGTTCTGTTAGTTTGTCGTACAACTTCCAGCCACGTTCTGCCACTTACATTGTGTAGTGTAATACACTGGGCCTGTTTGTTGCTGCAGTCTACCCCCCAAAAAAGGGAGATTTAAATTGCCAACAAGTTTATATATGTAAGTTCTGTTTGTTGTATATCTGCCAGCCACGTTCTGCCACTTACATTGTGTAGTGTAATACACAGGGCCTGTTTTTCGCTGCAGTCTCCTCCCAAAAAAAGGGAGATTTAAATTGCCAACAAGTTTATATATGTCAGTTCTGTTTGTTGTATATCTAACAGCCACGTTCTGCCACTTACATTGTATAGTGTAATACACAGTGCCGTTTTTTTGCTGCAGTCTCCCTTCAAAAAAACGGAGATTTAAATTGCCAACAAGTTTATATACGTCAGTTCTGTTTGTTGTATATCTGCCAGCCACGTTCTACCACTTACACTGTGTAGTGTAATGCACAGGGCCTGTTTTTTTGCTGCAGTCTCCCCCCCAAAAAAGTGAGATTTAAATTGGCACTAAGTGGATCTACGTCACAGTTCTGTTAGTTTGTCGTACATCTTCCAGCCACGTTCAGCCACTTACATTGTGTAGTGTAATACACAACGCAAAAGTTTTGTTGCAGTCTCCCCCCCAAAAAAAAAAATGGAGATTAAAGCCTCGAAAGCTCCCTTATCTGGGAGTAGGAAAACAGGTTTTAAAGCCTGAGCAGCAGGAAAAAGTTTTGGCTTTCCTTGCTGACTCAGCCTCTAGCTCTTTCACCTCCTCATCAGAGAGTTCAAAATCTAAAAGCAGCGAGTCGTCAGTGGATGCTCCCGGTCAGGAACAAGTCGCTTCCTTGTGTCCTTCACCTAAACCAAGAGTGAAGGATGCGGCAGGCGAAACTACAGTTTACTCCATGGAGCTCTTTACACCTACCATGCCTGGGTTAGAGAGGGAAATTGTTAAAAGCCCATTACAAGATGAGTCGGACATGGAGTGAACAGATGCACAGCCACAGCTGGATTATTATGCTGTTCCATTGACTCAGATCACTACATTGCCCTCGAAGTGTACTGAGCCAGAATCTGACCCTGATGAGACTATGGTGCCCCGTCACAAACGCTATAGCACCTTACACGGGGACACAGAGGAAGGTGCACATGAAATTGAAGAGGAGGTGACAGATGACCCAGTTGTTGACCCAGATTGGCAGCCATTGGGGGAAAAGGGTGCCGCTGCCAGTAGCTCCGAAGCGGAAAAGGATGATCTGCAGCAGACATCTACATCGCAACAGCTTTCATCTGGCAGGCCCGTATCTGGCCAAAAATGTTTGTCAAATCCAAAAACAGTTTTAGGACACCATGACCATCTGGTGAAAGTAGCACAGCGTGCAATGCCTGAAAAGGTAATCCATAGTAGGAAGAGTGCAGTGTGGGCATTTTTTAACTAAGATCCGAATGATCAGTGCAAAGTTATCTGTAAGAAGTGCTCAAAGACCTTTAGCAGAGAGAAGAATCTCCAAAGTTTAAATACAACATGCATGCATAGACATTTAACCAGCATGCACTTGCAAGCCTGGACTAACTACCAAACGTCCAGTACCGTTGGTGCACCTGCTCAGAATGAAGGTAGTCAGCAACGCTACATTGCTTCCCTCACAGTAAGCCCACCGGTTAGGAAACCACCAGCAGTAAATGTGAAGGTATCGTCGCAAGGCCAAAGCAGTCAGGGAATCTCAAGGTTCTTGGTAGGAAACACTGTAGGTAGGCCAACATCAAGAATACCATCACCCACCCTCTCTCAATCTGCCATGTCCACCACCCCCAGCGCTAGTTCCACCATATGCAGCTCTCCAGTCCAGCTCACCCTACAAGAGACTCTCGTTAGGAAAAGAAAGTACTCATCCTGTCATCCGTGTACACAGGGTTTGAACGCCCACATTGCTAGACTAATCTCGTTAAAGATGATGCCCTACCGTTTGGTAGAAAGCAAAGCTTTCAAAGCCCTGGTGGCCTACGCAGTACCACGCTATGACCTACCCAGTCAACATTTCTTTGCGAGAAAAGCCATCCCAGCCCTCCACCAGCATGTCAAAGACCGCATTGTCCAGGCAATCAGTCAGTAGAAAGGTGCACCTCACAACAGATGCATGGACCAGTAGGCATGGCCAGGGACGTTACGTGTCCATCACGGCAAACTGGGTTAATGTGGTGGATGCAGGGTCCACAGGGGACAGCCATAGTGGGACAGTTCTGCCTAGCCCACGGTCTAGGAAACAGTTGGCTGCAGGCGTTCACCACCCCTCCTCCTCCTCCTCCAGAAGTGAAAGCTCGTCCACAGAGAGCAGTCGCAGATGCCAGTGTTGCACACGAGGTGTCCCATTATCGAACAGCTAGTGGTAAGCGTCAGCAGGCTGTGCTACAAATGAAGTGTTTGGGCGACAACAGACACACCGCGGAAGTACTGGCCGAGTACTTGCAGCAAGAAACTCAGTCATGGCTGGGCTGTGTACATCTTGAGGCAGGCAAGGTAGTCAGTGATAACGGAAGGAATTTTATGGCTGCCATAAGTCATTCAGAACTGAAAGACATTCTTTGCCTGGCTCACACCTTGAACCTGGTGGGGCAGTGCTTCCTGAAAAATTATCCGGAGTTACCAGCCCTGCTCCTGAAGGTGCGAAGACTTTGCTCGCACATCCGCCGGCCATATGCAGAACCATCAGCGATCGCTGAATCTTCCCCAGCACCGCCTAATAATCGACGTTGCAACAAGGTGGAACTCCACACTGCACATGCTTCAGAGGCTGTGCGAACAGAGGCGTGCGGTCATTTATTTGTGGGGGGATACACATACACAGGCAGGCAGTTGGATGGCAAACATGGAGTTGTCTGGTGTGCAGTGGTCGAAGCTACAAGACCTCTGTCAAGTCCTTCAGTGTTTTGAGGAATGCGCACAGCTGGTAAGTGCAAACGACGCCATCATAAGCATGAGCATCCCGCTAATGCGTCTGCTGAGGCAAAGTTTGATGCACATCAAGGAGCAGGCGTCTGCAGCCGAGGAGGAGGGATGCCTTGATGACAGTCAGCCATTGTCTGATCAGGGAACTCTCCTGGATGAGGTGGCGGATGAAGAGGAGGAGGAGGAAGAGGATGATGGGGATGAATATCTCTGGGAGGAGGATGCTTCTCAGGGGGAAATAGAAACTGGTGGCGTTGCAAGGTCAGGTACAGGGTTTTTGCGGGCCACAAGTAAAGTTGATTTGCAAGAAAGTGCTTCTCAACCCAGCACAAGCAGTGAATTGACACCTGGAACATTGGCCCACATGGCAGAGTATGCCTTGCGTATCCTAAAAAGGGACCCCCACATTATCAAAATGATGACCGATGACGATTTCTGGTTGGCCTGCCTCCTGGATCCACGATACAAAGGAAAATTACAAAATATCATGCCACATGAGAACCTGGAGCAAATATTGGCTACAAAACAAGCAACTCTTGTAGACCGTTTGGTTCAGGCATTCCCAGCACACAGAGGCGGTAATGGTTCTCACACGAGCCGTAGGGGGCAACATGGCAGAGGTGTTAGAGGTGCACAAATCCAAAGTGGCGTTGGACAGAGGGGTTTTATGACCAGGTTGTGGAGTGATTTCGCAATAACCGCAGACACGACATGTACTGCTGCATCGATTCAAAGTGAAAGGAGACAGCATTTGTCCAGTATGGTTACCAACGATTTTTCCTCCCTTATCGATGTTCTCCCTCACAGGTCATTCCCCTTTGATTACTGGGCATCTAAAATAGACAACTGGCCTTAATTGGCAGAATATGCATTACAGGAGCTCGCTTGCCAAGCTGCTAGTGTGCTATCAGAAAGAGTCTTCAGTAGGGTTGAGCGACTTTTGTTTTTTTTAGGGTCGGGTTGGGTTTCACGAAACCCGACTTTCTCAAAAGTCGGGTCAAGTGAAATCGGCCGATCCTATTAAAAAGTCGGGGTCGGGGTCGGCCGAAACACGAAACCCAATGCAGTGCAATGGGATACAAATGGTTCCCAGGGTCTGAAGGAGAGGAAACTCTCCTTCAGGCCCTGGGATCCATATTTATGTGTAAAATAAAGAATAAAAATAAAAAATAGGGATATACTCACCCTCGGACGCGCCCTGGTACTAATCGGCAGCCTTCCTTCCTAAGAATGAGCGCATGAAGGACCTTCGATGACGTCGTGGCTTGTGATTGGTCACATGACCGCTCATGTGACCGCTCACGCGACCAATCACAAGCCGCGACGTCATCGAAGGTCCTTTACGCGCTCATTCTTAGGAATGGAAGCTGCCGGTTACAGCGGTTAGTACCAGGGCGCGTCTGAGGGTGAGTATATCAATATTTTTTATTTGTATTCTTTATTTTACACATAAATATGGATTCCGATACCGCAAATATCGGCCGATATCCGATACTTGCGGTATCGGAATGAAATGCGACTTTTGCACCTAGATCGCCGACCTCATGGCCAACCCCACACAAGGATCGGGTCGGGTTTCATGAAACCCGACTTTGCCAAAGGTCGGCGACTTCTGAAAATAGCCGACCCGTTTCGCTCAACCCTAGTCTTCAGTGCTGCTGGTTCAATACTGACCGAAAAAAGGACACGTCTGGCTACCCGAAATGTTGATGATTAACCTTCATTAAAATGAACCAATCATGGATTTCTAATTATTTTACCCCACCTTCCCCTGCTGACACGTAGCTTGCCTGAAAAATGTCTTGCTTTTGGCCTCCTCTTACTGACTGCTCCAATTCCTCCATTTGCAGCTGCTGAATGTCCACTATAGGCCATTTTTATACCTCCCTAAATGGGCTGACTCCCCCCACAGGGCTGTGGTCACCACTTGGCCGAAGCACCCGTGTGAGTGCCGTTTGCCTGGACAGGTGGGTGTGCCCACTCTTGGGCGACGGCACTGGCACAGGGTCCCTCATAGTACAATGAAGTGTCTCTGATGGTGGTGGTTCACAACCAACATCAGACACACCGTCGTAATATGAGGGGCCCTGTGCCAGTACCGCCGCCCACGAGAGAGTGTTCCCCCAGCTCGAACAGTGCTCTACCACTTGCAAAACTTACCTCTCCCTGCTCCACCACTGTGTAGTCTGTGCTGATAAATCCTTCAATGGCACTGCCAATACAAATTTGTTGAAATGATAAATGATAGTAAAAATATACAGGGGCCCTGGCCTCCATTTAGACCAGTTAATACTTTGCGCCAACTACCACTGTCTGCTACTCAGCAGAGGAGCCCACCCCTGTACCTAGCTATGCCACCAGTTTATATATGAACTTTTTTTGGCTGACATTTAGCCCACTTTATTATTTTGGCCTACTAACTGTGTCAGCCACTTATTACAGTTCTCCTCCACTGAACAAAGCAATGCCGCTTGTGTACTCCTTTTACCAATTTTGAACTGCATTTAGCCTACTTACTTACTTGGGTCTTGTAACTGTGTGAGCCTCTTATAACAGTTGTCCTCCTCCGCTGAACAAAGCTATGCCGCCTGTGTACTCCTATTACCAATTTTGAACTGCATTTAGCCTACTTACTTACTTGGGCCTAGTAACTGTGTGAGCCTCTCATAACTGTGGTCCTCCTCCGCTGAACAAAGCAATGCCGCCTGTGTACTCCTGTTACCAATTGTGAATTGCATTTAGCCTACTTTTTTATTTTAGGCCTACTAAGTCTGTCTGAGCCACTTATTACAGTTGTCCTCCACTGAACAAAGCAATGCCGCATGTGTACTCCTGTTACCAATTGTGAACTGCATTTAGCCTACTTTTTTATTTTAGGCCTACTAAGTCTGTCTGAGCCACTTATTACAGTTGTCCTCCACTGAACAAAGCAATGCCGCATGTGTACTCCTGTTACCAATTGTGAACTGCATTTAGCCTACTTTTTTATTTTAGGCCTACTAAGTCTGTCTGAGCCACTTATTACAGTTGTCCTCCACTGAACAAAGCACTGCCGCCAGTTTAGTCCTGTTAGCAATTTTGAACTGCATTTAGCCTACTTTTTTAGTTGGACCTACTAACTGTGTCTGCCCCTCTTTACAGTTGTCCTCCACTGAACAAAGCTATGCCGCCTGTTTAGTCCTGTTACCAATTTTGAACTGCATTTAGCCTACTTTCTTATTTGGGCCTACTAACTGTGTCTGCCTGTCATTACAGTTGTCCTCCACTGAACAAAGCTATGCTGCCTGTTTAGTCCTGTTACCAATTTTGAACTGAATTTAAGCCTACTAACTTTTTGGGGCCTACTAACTGTGTCAGCCTCTCATTACAGTTGTCCTCCGCTGAACAAAGCAATGCCGCCTGTTTAGTCCTGTTACCAATTTTGAACTGGATTTAGCCTACTTTCTTATTTGGGCCTATATCTGTGTTTCCTCCTCATCCTGCCCATTGCCCAGCCACTGCTAGATGAGTCTGCTGGTACATTGACCCAGACCACTATATTCCCCTTGCACTCTACACAGCCAGAATCTGACCCTGCTGAAAGTCAGGTTCCCCTTCCCGCATACTATACCACCTTACACGGGGACAAAGAGGAAGGTGCATATGAAATTGCAGGTTCCTTCATCAGGTGAAGGGGCATACTCAATGGCATTGGCACAGGGCCCCTCATAGTACGCAAAAGTGTCTCTGGCAGTGGGAGGCGCCGCCCGCCGTCAAACAAACCACCGTACTATGAGGGGCCCTGTGCCAGTGCCAACTAGTGCCCCCCCCCCCACTTGTTCAGGATCGCAGCACTTGCAAAGTTGAATTACTTACCTCTCCCTGCTCTACCGCCATTCTCCCTGCTCCACCGCCGTGACGTACTCTGCGTTTCCTGGGCCCACGAAAATCTTGAGCCAGCCCTACTCCCCCACAACTTTAGCCAAATGAGCCTCTGTTTTCAATGCCTAACTATTATTATAAAGTAAATTAAGAATGACAAGCTTAAGAAATACGAATTGATGTTTTTGGCATTAAAATGGGCACTGTAGGTGTTTTCCTGTCCTCCACTCACTGCCGACTTTGATTCCCCATTGACTTGCATTGGGTTTCATGTTTCGGCCGACCCCCGACTTTTCGCAATAATCGGCCGATTTCACCCGACCCGACTTTTGAGAAAGTCGAGTTTCGCAAAACCCGACTCGATCCTAAAAAAGTAAAAGTCGTTCAACTCTAATTAGGAATACTACTGACTACTGGGTTGTCACTCTGTTAGATCCACATTATAAAACCACATTTTGCTGGAGTATTGAAACACGCTTTTACACAACCTTAAGAGAGCTTTTCCCCAAGACAGCAGTGAAGAACACAGTTCACTTTGCAGCTCTAGACATACAACCTCCGGCACTTGAATTCGTCAGCGCCAAAACATTAGCAGCAGTAGCAGTGGTGTAAGTGGAAGAAGCAATTTCTGTGAGATCTATGACACTTTTTTCAGACCAGCTAGTGCACCAGCACAACAGAGTCCAAGTCTTACACGTGCTGAATAAATGAAGAGGATGGTGCCAGAGTTTCTAGAACTGAATATCAATACCATCAGGGAGCGTTTGGACCCTTTCACATTTTGGTCTTCCAAAATGGATGAGTGGCTTGAGCTTGCCTCACATACCTTGGAGATTTTATCATGCCTGGCAGCCAGAGTTCTCTCAGAATGTGTCTTCAGCACTGTTGATGGATGAGCGCAGCAGGCTGTCCCCAGAAAGTGTAGACCACCTAACTTTCATCAAGAACAAATCATGGATCTCCAAGGAGTTTTGCACCCCAATCGCAGTCTGTACAGACTAGGTGATATTTCATTTTTTTAGTGTGATGCACTAATGTCAGGTAACTGCACTCTTTGATATCTTTAGTGTGGCTTCTGTGCCTGCTGTGGCTCCTGCTGCTGAGTTTAACACAATTTTGTGTAAATGTGAATAATCATGGTTGGTCTACATCTGCTGGGTTAGCTGTAGTGGAAGACTTGTCGGTCCCAGTTATACTATTTCTATTCTCGTGACATTTATTCCACTTCAGTGGTGTCTGGCCCTCATTTGTATACATGTGAGCACTCCTGGTTGGGTGTCCATCTGTTGGATTGGACGTAGTGGTAGACCTGTCATTCCCTATTATACTATTTCTACTGTGATGAAATTGATGCCAATAATTTTTCGAAATGTGAACACTCCTGGTTGGGTGTTCATCTACTGGATTGGGTGTAGTGAAAGACCTGTTGGTCCCTATTATACTATTTTTTACTCTCGTGAAATTTATGCCATTTCTGTGGTGTAAAGCCCTCATTTGATTAAATTTGAACACTCATGTTTTGTGTCCATCTGCTGGATTGGGCGTAGTGGAAGATCTGTAGGTCCCCAGTATACTATTTCTACTGTGGTGAAATTAATGCCACTTTGGTATTGTCTGCCAATAATTTTTGAAAATGTGAACACACCTGGTTAGGTGTCCATCTGCTGGATTAGGTGTAGTGTTATGAAAGGTAATTCAGTACCACAATGGACATAGAGGTCAGCGCACATACAGTGACCTGGCAATAACCCAAAAAACAAGAACGAGCTCTGAGACGAGGGAACTCTGTTGACTGCAATCCCTAATCCTCTCCAACCACACTAAAGGCAGCCATGGATTGCGCCTAACGCTCCCTATGCAACTCGGCACGGCCTGAGAAACTAGCTAGCCTGAAGATAGAAAATAAGCCTACCTTGCCTCAGAGAAATACCCCAAAGAAAAAGGCAGCCCCCACATATAATGACTGTGAGTTAAGATGAAAAGACAAACGTAGAGATGAAATAGATTAAGCAAAGTGAGGCCCAACTTTCTGAACAGAGCGAGGATAGGAAAGGTAACTTTGCGGTCAACACAAAACCCTACAAAACCACGCAAAGGGGGCAAAAAGACCCTCCGTACCGAACTAACGGCACGGAGGTACACCCTCTGCGTCCCAGAGCTTCCAGCAAGCAAAAAAAAACAAATTGACAAGCTGGACAGAAAAAACAGCAAACAAATAGCAAAGAGGAACTTAGCTATGCAGAGCAGCAGGCCACAGGAACGATCCAGGAGGAAACAGGTCCAATACTAGAACATTGACTGGAGGCCAGGATCAAAGCACTAGGTGGAGTTAAATAGAACAGCACCTAACGACTTCACCACATCACCTGAGGAAGGAAACTCAGAAGCCGCAGTACCACTTTACTCCACCAACGGAAGCTCACAGAGAGAATCAGCCGAAGTACCACTTGTGACCACAGGAGGGAGCTCTGCCACATAATTCACAACAGTACCCCCCCCTTGAGGAGGGGTCACCGAACCCTCACCAGAGCTCCCAGGACGACCAGGATGAGCCATATGAAAGGCACGAACAAGATCGGGAGCTTGGACATCAGAGGCAAAGACCCAGGAATTATCTTCCTGAGCATAACCCTTCCACTTAACCAGATACTGGAGTTTCCGCCTTGAAACACGAGAATCCAAAATCTTCTCCACAATATACTCCAACTCCCCCTCCACCAAAACCGGGGCAGGAGGATCAACAGATGGAACCATAGGTGCCACGTATCTCCGCAACAATGACCTATGGAATACGTTATGTATGGAAAAAGAATCTGGAAGGGTCAGACGAAAAGACACAGGATTAGAACCTCAGAAATCCTATATGGACGAATAAAACGAGGTTTAAACTTAGGAGAGGAAACCTTCATAGGAATATGACGAGAAGATAACCAAACCAAGTCCCCAACCCGAAGTCGGGGACCCACACAGCGTCTGCGATTAGCGAAACGTTGAGCCTTCTCCTGGGACAAAGTCAAATTGTCCACTACATGAGTCCAAATCTGCTGCAGCCTGTCCACCACAGTATCCACACCAGGACAGTCCGAAGACTCAACCTGCCCTGAAGAGAAACGAGGATGGAACCCAGAGTTGCAGAAAAACGGTGAAACCAAGGTAGCCGAGCTGGCCCGATTATTAAGGGCGAACTCAGCCAAAGGCAAAAAGGACACCCAGTCATCCTGATCAGCAGAAACAAAGCATCTCAGATATGTCTCCAAGGTCTGATTGGTTTGTTCGGTCTGGCCATTAGTCTGAGGATGGAAAGCCGAGGAAAAAGACAAGTCAATGCCCATCCTACCACAAAAGGCTCGCCAAAACCTCGAAACAAACTGGGAACCTCTGTCAGAAACGATATTCTCCGGAATGCCATGTAAACGAACCACATGCTGGAAAAACAATGGCACCAAATCAGAGGAGGAAGGCAATTTAGACAAGGGTACCAAATGGACCATCTTAGAGAAGCGATCACAGACCACCCAAATGACTGACATCTTTTGAGAGACGGGAAGATCTGAAATAAAATCCATAGAGATATGTGTCCAAGGCCTCTTCGGGACCGGCAAGGGCAAAAGCAACCCACTGGCACGAGAACAGCAGGGCTTAGCCCGAGCACAAATCCCACAGGACTGCACAAAAGTACGCACATCCCGCGACAGAGATGGCCACCAAAAGGATCTAGCCACTAACTCTCTGGTACCAAAGATTCCAGGATGACCAGCCAACACCGAACAATGAACCTCAGAGATAACTTTATTCATCCACCTATCAGGGACAAACAGTTTCTCCGCTGGGCAACGATCAGGTTTATTAGCCTGAAATTTTTGCAGCACCCGCCGCAAATCAGGGGAGATGGCAGACACAATTACTCCCTCTTTGAGGATACCCGCCGGCTCAGATACACCCGGAGAGTCGGGCACAAAACTCCTAGACAGAGCATCCGCCTTCATATTTTTAGAGCCCGGAAGGTATGAAATCACAAAGTCAAAACGGGCAAAAAACAACGACCAACGAGCCTGTCTAGGATTCAACCGCTTGGCGGACTCGAGATAAGTCAAGTTCTTATGATCAGTCAAGACCACCACGCGATGCTTAGCTCCTTCAAGCCAATGACGCCACTCCTTGAATGCCCACTTCATGGCCAGCAACTCTCGATTGCCCACATCATAATTTCGCTCAGCAGGCGAAAACTTCCTGGATAAGAAGGCGCATGGTTTCATCACCGAGCAATCAGAACTTCTCTGCGACAAAACAGCCCCTGCTCCAATCTCAGAAGCATCAACCTCGACCTGGAACGGAAGCGAAACATCTGGTTGACACAACACAGGGGCAGAAGAAAAACGACGCTTCAACTCTTGAAAAGCTTCCACAGCAGCAGAAGACCAATTGACCACATCAGCACCTTTCTTGGTCAAATCGGTCAATGGTTTAGCAATACTAGAAAAATTGCAGATGAAGCGACGATAAAAATTAGCAAAGCCCAGGAACTTTTGCAGACTTTTCAGAGATGTCGGCTGAGTCCAATTATGGATGGCTTGGACCTTAACAGGGTCCATCTCGATAGTAGAAGGGGAAAAGATGAACCCCAAAAATGAAACCTTCTGAACACCAAAGAGACACTTTGATCCCTTCACAAACAAAGAATTAGCACGCAGGACCTGAAACACCGTTCTGACCTGCTTCACATGAGACTCCCAATCATCCAAGAAGATCAAAATGTCATCTAAGTACACAATCAGGAATTTATCCAGGTACTCTCGGAAGATGTCATGCATAAAGGACTGAAACACTGATGGAGCATTGGCAAGTCCGAATGGCATTACTAGATACTCAAAATGGCCCTCGGGCGTATTAAATGCAGTTTTCCACTCATCGCCTCGCTTAAAACGCACAAGATTATACGCACCACGAAGATCTATCTTGGTGAACCAACTAGCCCCCTTAATCCGAGCAAACAAATCAGATAACAATGGCAAGGGGTACTGAAATTTAACCGTGATCTTATTTAGAAGGCGGTAATCTATACAAGGTCTCAGTGAACCATCCTTCTTGGCTACAAAAAAGAACCCTGCTCCTAATGGCGACGATGACGGGCGAATATGCCCCTTCTCCAAAGACTCCTTCACATAACTCCGCATAGCGGCGTGCTCAGGCACAGACAAATTAAACAGTTTACCTTTTGGGAATTTACTACCAGGAATCAAATCGATAGCACAATCACAATCCCTATGCGGAGGTAGGGTATCGGACTTGGGCTCATCAAATAAATCCCGGTAATCAGAAAAGAACTCAGGAACCTCAGAAGGGGTGGATGACGAAATAGTCAGAAATGGGACATCACCATGTACCCCCTGACAACCCCAGCTGGACACAGACATGGATTTCCAATCTAATACTGGATTATGGACTTGTAGCCATGGCAACCCCAACACGACCACATCATGCAGATTATGCAACACCAGAAAGCGAATAACCTCCTGATGTGCAGGAGCCATGCACATGGTCAGCTGGGTCCAGTACTGAGGCTTATTCTTGGCCAAAGGCGTAGCATCAATTCCTCTCAATGGAATAGGACACTGCAAGGGCTCCAAGAAAAACCCACAACGCCTAGCATACTCCAAGTCCATCAAATTCAGAGCAGCGCCTGAGTCCACAAATGCCATGACAGAATACGATGACAAAGAGCAGATCAAGGTAACGGACAGAAGAAATTTTGACTGTACCGTACCAATGGTGGCAGACCTAGCGAACCGCTTAATGCGCTTAGGACAATCAGAGATAGCATGAGTGGAATCACCACAGTAGAAACACAGCCCATTCAGACGTCTGTGTTCTTGCCGTTCAACTCTGGTCAAAGTCCAATCGCACTGCATAGGCTCAGGTTTAACCCCTTCCCGACCTTTGACGCCACGTAGGCGTCATGAAAGTCGGTGCCAATCCGACCCATGACGCCTATGCGGCGTCATGGAAAGATCGCGTCCCTGCAGACCGGGTGAAAGGGTTAACTCCCATTTCACCCGATCTGCAGGGACAGGGGGAGTGGTAGTTTAGCCCAGGGGGGGTGGCTTCACCCCCTCGTGGCTACGATCGCTCTGATTGGCTGTTGAAAGTGAAACTGCCAATCAGAGCGATTTGTAATATTTCACCCATTATAACGGGTGAAATATTACAATCCAGCCATGGCCGATGCTGCAATATCATCGGCCATGGCTGGAAATACTAGTGTGCCCCCACCCCACCCCTCCGATCGCCCCCCCACCCCCCCGATCTGGCCGGTACACTGCTCCGGCTCCCCTCCGTCCAGTGCTCCGCTCCCCCCCGTGCTCGTGTCCGCTCCCCCCGTGCTCCAATCACCCCCCCGTGCTCCAATCACCCCCCCTGCACTCCGATCCACCCCCCCCCGTGCTCCGTTCCACCCCCCGTGCTCCATTCCAGCCCCCCCGTGCTCCGTTCCACGCCCCCCGCGCTCCGTTCCACCCCTCCCGCGCTCCGATTCCCCCCCCCGTGCTCCGATCCCCCCCCCATGGTCCCCCCCCACCCTATCATACTTACCGATCCAGCCGTGGTCCCGTCCGTCTTCTCCCGGGCGCCGCCATCTTCCAAAATGGCGGGCGCATGCGCAGTGCGCCCGCCGAATCTGCCGGCCGGCAGATTCGTTCCAAAGTGCATTTTGATCACTGAGATATAATCTATCTCAGTGATAAAAATAAAAAAAATAATAAATGACCCCCCCCTTTGTCACCCCCATAGGTAGGGACAATAAAAAAATAAAGAAATTTTTTTTTTTCCACTAATGTTAGAATAGGGTTAGGGTTAGGGGTAGGGTTAGGGTTAGGGGTAGGGTTAGGGGTAGGGTTAGGGGTAGGGCTAGGGCTAGGGTTAGGGGTAGGGTTAGGGGTAGGGTTAGGGGTAGGGTTAGGGGTAGGGTTAGGGCTAGGGTTAGGGCTAGGGTTAGGAATGTGCACACGTATTCTGGTCCTCTGCGGATTTTTCCGCTGCGGATTTGATAAATCCGCAGTGCTAAACCGCTGCGGATTTATGGCGGATTTACCGCGTTTTTTTCTGCGCATTTCACTGCGGTTTTACAATTGCGATTTTCTATTGGAGCAGTTGTAAAACCGCTGCGGAATCCGCACAAAGAAGTGACATGCTGTGGAATGTAAACCGCTGCGTTTCCGTGCAGTTTTTCCGCAGCATGTGTACAGCGATTTTTGTTTCCCATAGGTTTACATTGAACTGTACACTCATGGGAAACTGCTGCGGATCCGCGGCGTTTTCCGCAGCGTGTGCACATACCTTTAGAATTAGGCTATGTGCACACGGTGCTGATTTGGCTGCGGATTCGCAGCAGTGTTCCATCAGGTTTACAGTACCATGTAAACATATGAAAAACCAAATCCGCTGTGCCCATGGTGCGGAAAATACCGCGCGGGAACGCTGCGTTGTATTTTCCGCAGCATGTCAATTCTTTGTGCGGATTCCGCGGCGTTTTACACCTGTTCCTCAATAGGAATCCGCAGGTGAAATCCGCACAAAAAACACTGGAAATCCACGGAAAATCCGCAGGTAAAACACAGTGCCTTTTACCCGCAGATTTTTCAAAAATGGTGCGGAAATATCTCACACGAATCCGCAACGTGGGCACATAGCCTTAGGGTTAGGGTTAGGGTTGGAATTAGGGTTGTGGTTAGGGTTAGGGGTGTGTTGGGGTTAGTGTTGTAGTTAGGGGTGTGTTGGGGTTAGGGTTGTGATTAGGATTATGGCTACAGTTGGGATTAGGGTTAGGGGTGTTTTGGGGTTAGTGTTGGAGTTAGAATTGAGGGGTTACCACTGTTTAGGCACATCAGGGGTCTCCAAACGCAACATGGCGCCACCATTGATTCCAGTCAATCTCGTATTCAAAAAGTCAAATGGTGCTCCCTCACTTCCGAGCCCTGACGTGTGCCCAAACTGGTTTACCCCCACATATGGGGTACCAGCATACTCAGGACAAACTGCGCAACAATTACTGGGGTCCAATTTCTCCTGTTACCCTTGTGAATCTAAAAAAATGCTTGCTAAAACATAATTTTTGAGGAAAGAAAAATGATTTTTTATTTTCACGGCTCTGCGTTGTAAACGTCTGTGAAGCACTTGGGGGTTCAAAGTGCTCACCACATATCTAGATAAGTTCCTTGGGGGGTCTAGTTTCTAAAATGGGGTCACTTGTGGGGGGTTTCTACTGTTTAGGCACACCAGGGGCTCTGCAAACGCAACGTGACACCCGCAGACCATTCCATCAAAGTCTGCATTTCAAAAGTCACTACTTCCCTTCTGAACCCCGACGTGTGCCCAAACAGTGGTTTACCCCCACATATGGGGTATCAGCGTACTCAGGAGAAACTGGACAACAACTTTTGGGGTCCAATTTCTCCTGTAACCCTTGGGAAAATAAAAAATTCTGGGCTAAATAATTATTTTTGAGGAAAGAAAACGTATTTATTATTTTCACGGCTCTGCATTATAAACTTCTATGAAGCACTTGGGGGTTCAAAGTGCTCACCACACATCTAGATAAGTTCCTTTCAGGGTCTAGTTTCCAAAATGGGGTCACTTGTGGGGGGTTTCTACTGTTTAGGCACATCAGGGGCTCTGCAAACGCAACGTGACGCCCGCAGAGCATTCCATCAAAGTCTGCATTTCAAAACGTCACTACTTCAATTCCAAGCCCCGGCATGTGCCCAAACAGTAGTTTACCCCCACATATGGGGTATCACCGTACTCAGGAGAAACTGGACAACAAATATTGGGGTCAAATTTCTCCTGTTACCCTTGGGAAAATTAAAAAATTCTGGGCTAAATAATTATTTTTGAGGAAAGAAAACGTATTTATTATTTTCACGGCTCTGCATTATAAACTTCTATGAAGCACTTGGGGGTTCAAAGTGCTCACCACACATCTAGATAAGTTCCTTTGGGGGTCTAGTTTCCAAAATGGGGTCACTTGTGGGGGGTTTCTACTGTTAAGCCACATCAGGGGCTCTGCAAACGCAACGTGACGCCCACAGAGCATTCCATCAAAGTCTGCATTTCAAAACGTCACTACTTCACTTCCGAGCCCCGGCATGTGCCCAAACAGTGATTTACCCCCACATATGGGGTATCAGCGTACTCAGGAGAAACTGGACAACAACTTTTGGGGTCAAATTTCTCCTGTTACCCTTGGGAAAATAAAAAATTGCAGGCTAAAAGATCATTTTTGAGAAAATAATTTTTTTTTTTATTTTCATGGCTCTGCATTATAAACTTCTGTGAAGCACTTGGGGGTTCAAAGTCCTCACCACACATCTAGATTAGTTCCTTTGGGGGTCTAGTTTCTAAAATGGTGTCATTTCTGGGGGATCTCCAATGTTTAGGCACACAGGGGCTCTCCAAACGTGACATGGTGTCCGCTAATGATTGGAGCTAATTTTCCATTTAAAAAGCCAAATGGCGTGCCATCCCTTCCGAGCCCTGCCGTGCGCCCAAACAGTGGTTTACCCCCACATATGGGGTATCAGCGTACTCAGGACAAACTGGACAACAATATTTGGGGTCCAATTTCTCCTATTATCCTTGGCAAAATAGGAAATTCCAGGCTAAAAATCATTTTTGAGGAAAGAAAAATTATTTTTTATTTTCATGGCTCTGCGTTATAAACTTCTGTGAAGCACCTGGGGGTTTAAAGTGCTCAATATGCATCTAGATAAGTTCCCTGGGGGGTCTAGTTTCCAAAATGGGGTCACTTGTGCGGGAGCTCCAATGTTTAGGCACACAGGGGCTCTCCAAACGCGACATGGTGTCCGCTAACAATTGGAGCTAATTTTCCATTCAAAAAGTCAAATGGCGCGCCTTCTCTTCCGAGCCCTGCCGAGTGCCCAAACAGTGGTTTACCCCCACATATGAGGTATCGGCGTACTCGGGAGAAATTGCCCAACAAATTTTATGATCCATTTTATCCTACTGCCCATGTAAAAATGAAAAAATTGAGGCGAAAAGAATTTTTTTGTGAAAAAAAATTACTTTTTCATTTTTACAGATCAATTTGTGAAGCACCTGAGGGTTTAAAGTGCTCACTAGGCATCTAAATTAGTTCCTTGGGGGGTCTAGTTTCCAAAATGGGGTCACTTGTGGGGGAGCGCCAATGTTTAGGCACACAGGAGCTATCCAAACGCGACATGGTGTCCGCTAACGATGGAAATAATTTTTCATTCAAAAAGTCAAATGGCGCTCATTCCCTTCCGAGCCTTACCATGTGCCCAAACAGTGGTTTACCTCCACATGTGAGGTATTGGTGTACTCAGGAGAAATTGCCCAACACATTTTAGGATCCATTTTATCCTGTTGCCCATGTGAAAATGAAAAAATTGAGGCTAAAAGAATTTTTTTGTGAAAAAAAAGTACTTTTTCATTTTTACGGATCAATTTGTGAAGCACCTGGGGGTTCAAAGTGCTCACTATGCATCTAGATAAGTTCCTTGGGGCGTCTAGTTTCCAAAATGGGGTCACTTGTGGGGGAGCTCCAATTTTTAGGCACACGGGGGCTCTCCAAACGTGACATGGTGTCCGCTAAAGAGTGGAGCCAATTTTTGATTCAAAAAGTCAAATGGCGCTCCTTCCCTTCCAAGCCCTGCCGTGCGCCAAAACAGTGGTTTACCAACACATATGAGGTATCAGCGTACTCAGGACAAATTGGACAACAACTTTCGTGGTTCAGTTTCTCCTTTTACCATTGGGAAAATAAAAAAATTGTTGCTAAATATAATTTTTGTGACTAAAAAGTTAAATGTTCATTTTTTCCTTCCATGTTGCTTCTGCTGCTGTGAAACACCTGAAGGGTTAATAAACTTCTTGAATGTGGTTTTGAGTACCTTGAGGGGTGCAGTTTTTAGAATGGTGTCACTTTTGGGTATTTTCAGCCAAATAGACCCCTCAAACTGACTTCAAATGTGAGGTGGTCCCTAAAAAAAATGGTTTTGTAAATTTCGTTGTAAAAATGACAAATCGCTGGTCGAATTTTAACCCTTATAACTTCCTAACAAAAAAAAATTTTGTTTCCAAAATTGTGCTGATGTAAAGTAAACATGTGGGAAATGTTATTTATTAACTATTTTGTGTCACATATCTCTCTGGTTTAACAGAATAAAAATTCAAAATGTGAAAATTGCGAAATTTTCAAAATTTTCGCCAAATTTCCGTGTTTATCACAAATAAATGCAGAATTTATTGACCTAAATTTACCACTAACATGAAGCCCAATATGTCACGAAAAAACAATCTCAGAACCGCTAGGATCCGTTGAAGCGTTCCTGAGTTATTACCTCATAAAGGGACACTGGTCAGAATTGCAAAAAACGGCAAGGTCTTTAAGGTCAAAATAGGCTGGGTCTTGAAGGGGTTAAGCTCAGGTAATACCGCCAAATGGTGCACAGATTTACGCTCGCGCAAGCGTCGACCGATCTGAATGGCCAAAGACATAGACTCATTCAGACCAGCAGGCATAGGAAATCCCACCATGAAATCCTTAAGGGCTTCAGAGAGACCTTTTCTGAAAATAGCTGTGAGCGCACCTTCATTCCACTGAGTGAGTACGGACCACTTTCTAAATTTCTGACAATATACCTCTATTTCATCCTGACCCTGACACAGAGCCTTCTCTGCCTGATCCACAGAATTAGGCTCATCGTACAGCAATCCGAGCGCCAGGAAAAACGCATCGATATTACTTAATGCAGGATCTCCTGACGCAAGAGAAAATGCCCAGTCCTGAGGGTCGCCACGCAAAAAAGGAATAACGATCCTAACTTGTTGAACTGGGTCACCAGAGGAGCGAGGTTTCAAAGCCAGAAATAGTTTACAATTATTTTTGAAACTCAGAAATTTAGTTCTATCTCCAAAAAACAAATCAGGAATAGGAATTCTCGGTTCTAACATAGAATTCTGAACCACAAAGTCTTGAATACTTAGTACTCTTGCCGTGAGCTGATCCACACATGAAGACAGACCTTTAATGTCCATTGCTACACCTGTGTCCTGAACCACCCAAATGTCTAGGGAAAAAAAAAGGCAAAACACAGTGCAGAGAAAAAAAAATGGTCTCAGAACTTCTTTTTTCCCTCTATTGAGAATCATTAGTACTTTTGGCCTCCAGTACTGTTATGAAAGGTATATCAGTACCACAATGGACATAGAGGTCAGCGCACATACAGTGACCTGGCAATAACCCAAAAAACAAGAACGAGCTCTGAGACGTGGGAACTCTGTTGACCTCAATCCCTAATCCTCTCCAACCACACTAAAGGCAGCCGTGGATTGCGCCTAACGCTCCCTATGCAACTCGGCACGGCCTGAGAAACTAGCTAGCCTGAAGATAGAAAATAAGCCTACCTTGCCTCAGAGAAATACCCCAAAGAAAAAGGCAGCCCCCACATATAATGACTGTGAGTTAAGATGAAAAGACAAACGTAGAGATGAAATAGATTAAGCAAAGTGAGGCCCAACTTTCTGAACAGAGCGAGGATAGGAAAGGTAACTTTGCGGTCAACACAAAACCCTACAAAACCACGCAAAGGGGGCAAAAAGACCCTCCGTACCGAACTAACGGCACGGAGGTACACCCTCTGCGTCCCAGAGCTTCCAGCAAGCAGTAAAAAACAAATTGACAAGCTGGACAGAAAAAAACAGCAAACAAATAGCAAAGAGGAACTTAGCTATGCAGAGCAGCAGGCCACAGGAACGATCCAGGAGGAAACAGGTCCAATACTAGAACATTGACTGGAGGCCAGGATCAAAGCACTAGGTGGAGTTAAATAGAGCAGCACCTAACGACTTCACCACATCACCTGAGGAAGGAAACTCAGAAGCCGCAGTACCACTTTCCTCCACCAACAGAAGCTCACAGAGAGAATCAGCCGAAGTACCACTTGTGACCACAGGAGGGAGCTCTGCCACAGAATTCACAACAGTGTACTGGAAGACGTTTCGAACCCTATTATACTATTTCTACTCTCGTGAAATTTATGCCACTCCTGTGGTGTATTTGTCTAAATGTGAACACTTCTGGTTGGGTGTCCATCTGCTGGTTTGGGCGTAGTGGAAGACCTGTCTGTCCATATTATAATATATCTACTTTGGTGAAATTGATGCCACTTTGGTAGTGTCTGCAACTAATTTTTGAAAATGTGTAGAATCTTGGTTGTGTCTCCTTCATGCATGTTGCCTGTAGCAGTAGGCCTCTGAGACTGTAAGGCATCTACTTCCTTGGTCTCATCTACCCGTGTTACTATCCTTAGATTTTTCTTACAATGGTAGTCTACTAAACTGATATTTGTGCTGCCTGAGTGTGGCTCAGCATGAAAGCAGGTAGAGGTGTTCCATGTGGTTCCATCAGGGCTCCCAGCAAAGAAGGCCTACACGATCCCTCACCCACTTTGTCTTACTGTGACATTCAATTGAAAGCTGTAAATGCTTTCCCAGACTTTGATACCTTATGTCTGGCTGATTTCTGCAGTGCTATGCTACAAATTGTACTGTGGGTGAATTGAGGCCACTTTCCTGGTGTCAGTCCCTCATTTGATGTGTTTTGGCATCTTTTGGGGCCATTATAAGGTGTTCTGCATGTGTTTGTTTTTGCCTCCCATTAACATGAATTCAATTATGTTCGACGAATATTCATTGAAATAATCTGTGAATATTGCAAATTCGGCGATCATAATTCGAACTGAACATTGAAATATACACTCATCTGTAATTACTTCTGGCTTTCTGATCTCTTGGCATTACATACTTGGCCCTTTGTTGGATCTCCTCGTACTTAACAGACAGGACATTCAGTGTCTAATAGTCATGAGTAGTGTTGAGCGATACCTTCCGATATTTGAAAGTATCAGTATCGGATGGTATCGGCCGATATCCCAAAAATATCGGATATCGCCGATACCGATACCCGATACCAATGCAAGTCAATGGGACAAATATATCGGAATGTATCCTGGATGGTTCCCAGGGTCTGAAGGTGAGGAAACTCTCCTTCAGGCCCTGGGATCCATATTAATGTAAAAAATAAAGAATAAAAATAAAAAAATATGGCTATACTCACCCCTCCGAAGGACCCTGGCTGTCACCGCTGCGAGCGACTGCCTCCGTCCCTAAGAATGCTGTGAGTGAAGGACATTCGATGCTGTCGCGATCAGGTGACCGGTCACCTGATCGCTCACCTGACCGCTCACGTGACCGCGACGTCATCGAAGGTCCTTCACTCTCTGCATTCTCAGGAATGGAGGCGGACGCTTGCAGCGGTGACAGCCAAGGTTCGTCGGAGGGGTGAGTATATCCATATTTTTTATTTTTATTCTTTATTTTTTACATTAATATGGATCCCAGGACCTGAAGGAGTTTCCTCTCCTCCAGACCCTAGGAACCATACGCACCGCACACGCCGATTCCGATATCACAAAAATATCGGAACTCGGTATCGGAATTCCGATACAGCAAATATCGGCCGATACCCGATACTTGCAGTATCGGAATGCTCAACACTAGTCATGAGAGAATACATTCTGCACAATTCATTACTCGCACAAATAGTACGGTATTCGGGCTATTCGTTACTAGACGAGTACTTAGGTATTCGCCTCGGTATATTCGAGTGACCCTGCACTTTATTTGCAGCCAATGAACAAGCTGGGCTGGCTTGCCAATCACAGTAATGCCACACCAAAGATGGCGCCAGCATTACTGTGATTGGCAAGCCAGCCCAGCTTGTTCATTGGCTGCAAATAAAGTGCAGGGTCACTCGGCTGGCCTTCCTTCGTCATATGGTCTATTTAAGGACTGCTGGCGGCATCTTGCACACATTGCAGCCGGAAATAGCGTAGAGAGAGTGTAGTTTCAGCATAGGGAGAGTGAAAGGAGCGTACGTAGAGTGATAGGAGGTTATAGTGAGCGTTATTTATTCCATAAAAGTCTTTAAAGAGCTGAAGATTGTGAAGAGATTATTTATTTGATAGATGGGGATTTAATTATGTAGACATTTAATAGGAGGGTCAGTGAAATGCAGGCACCTGGGTGTTCTCATCGTTGCAAATACATGCTGCAGATCTCTGCTATATTCCACTGTGTTGCATAGTAGTTAGTATTATGAACATACTGTGGGATTAGGGTGAAAGAGAGGGCTTCATCCACTACAAAAATATACAAATCAGCTATTTGTAGAGGGAAATAATATTATGTAGTACCAGCATATACAAAACCAATGTTTTGGGAGCTACATAATATTCCTATGTAGCAGTCTATAAATCTAATTTTTTTACTGCAAAATAATATTCTTCAGTGGCAGCATTTAGTAACATTCATTTTAAAATCTAATTGCTAAATAATATTTCTCGTCTATTGCTTAAAATACCTAATATTTGTCTAGCAGTTGTGCGACTGGCACAATCCGGGTAGAGATAATCATACGTGACAATTTGAGCAATTGCAATAATCTTCATTACTCTGCATTTGGAGTGTGTCATCAAGATGATTAAAAAAAATCATAATTTTCTATTGGTTTAAAAAAATAGTGTATCTTTATCTAGCAGTTGTGCGACTGGCACAATCAGGGTAGAGATAATCATACGTGATAATTTAGCAAGGGCAATAATCTTCATTACTTCGCATTTGGAGTGTGTCAGCAAGGCAATTGAAAAAAACATCATAATTTCCTATTGGCTTAAAAAATAGTCTATCTTTATCTAGCAGTTGTGCGACTGGTGCAATCCGGACAGAGATAATCTTATGTGACAATGTAGCAGGGGCAATAATTTTCATTACTCTGCATTTGGAGTGTGTCAGCAAGATGATCTCCAATAAAATAGCCACACATTGCTAGATAAAGTGAATTTGCACATAGGACCTTTGTAAGGGTACTTATGAAAACAAAAAATACTGGCTTTATTTTTCACTAGATGGCAGCCCGATTCTAAAGAATCGGGAGTCTAGAATCCATATATACTTTATTTATTCAAATGTAAGAATAATACAATTAATAAATAATAGTAAGAAAGAACAAAAATAATAGGCAGTATATGGAGAAAACACCAAACAAAAGTTCAAAATTGGTGTGAAAATGTCACTGAACCACTTCACAACTAAATATATATAGTTTTGGTAAATGGTATTATCATTTTTTTGACGAAATTCGGCAGGAGCTTGAAGAGCAACGTCACTGGGCCCGCCTCCACGCAGTAGAAACTTGCTGTGAGGTAAAAATTAAAAAATCACACCAAAATGGCGGGCGGAGTGTGTCACAGTACGGCACGTTTCTGATTGGTCGCTCGCAGCAGGCGGCAACCAATCAGACACTGGACACTGTTGACGTCACTTATCTCCGGACATTAGCTCCGGACATTAGCTCCGGACATTAGCTCCGGACATTATCTCCGCACATTAGCTCCGGACATTAGCTCCGGACATTAGCTCCGGACAAAGCCACGGAAGTTGGCACAAATTGCAGGAAGTAGTATTCTAGGCAATTAATCTCCGGACATTAGCTCCGGACATTAGCTCCGGACATTAGCTCCGGACATTAGCTCCGGACAAAGCCACGGAAGTTGGCACAAATTGCAGGAAGTAGTATTCTAGGCAATTATATATTAGACAAGCATAATGCATTCAAGATGAGAAAGGATGACATTAAGGGATGTGGATGTGGTGGTGTCCGCCAAGGCCATGTGACAGATCCCAAAGTGACTGTATCTCATTCTTGGTTCCTGTCAAAATTTGGTCAGCGCACTACACCACTAACAAACCCAGACAAGTGTGAGGATGTTGTGGGTTGGATGGCAGACAAAGGCTCCAGTGTCTTGGCAAGCAGCACCATGAAGTCTTCTACATGGCCCAGTTTCAGTAGCCAATAGGCTGGGTGTTTGAATCCTCAACCTGATCGTTCTCTCTCCCACCATCAATAGTCCCAGGAGACATATGACCCCAACGCTGGCAAGTATGAGGAACTGTTTACGTCCCCTTGTAATTTTTTTCAGGCCTCTCAATGTGCACTATTAAAATGAGTACCCACAGCTAGGAGAAAGGTCAATTGATGTCTGGAGATATGAAGGATAATCATGAGGTACAGATGCCATCAGGTCAGCCTCAAATCACAGCTCAGAAGAAGGATCAGATTGAGGAATTGGAAGAAGACGTGGTCGATAATGAGGCCACTTATCCAACCTGGCACAGTGGCACGCCTAGCGAGCACAACAGTGCAGAGAGAGATGGATCCATAGCAAGAAAACAGGCAAGAAGAGGTAGTCGTTTGCCCAGAAGTAGAAATCGATCAACTGTTCCAAAGAGCCCCCCCAACTTGGCTAGATAAAAGGCCAAGGGTGTGTTGTTCCCCTGTATGGCATTTTTTTCTGAAAGTCCTTCTGTGTCTGAGGGTGAAACACTACCCCTTCCCCATGTTACGGCCTTCCTAATCTACTTACCATGCAGCAGGCACTGATGCCTCCTACCCACAGCCAGCAGTTGCACACACTACAGTCAGCAACCATGTCTACTTAGTTGTCCCAGCGCAGCATTCAGTTATACCTGCCCCAGACAATTACTAGAAAGCAGAAATATCCAGCCACCCACCTACAGGCCCAAATGCTAAACACCCACATTGCCAGATTGCTAGCCCTGAAAATGTTGCCATTTTGAATTTTGGGAACTGAACCCTTCCGTATCCTCTTCCCATGGCAGCCCCACGATACTCGATTCCCAGCTGACACTATTCTTCCCAGTGTGCCATCCCCGAGTTACATAAGCACATGTTACACAATATCAGCCGTGCTCTGGCCAACGCAGTCATGGAGAAGGTCCACCTAACCACAGACACGTGAACAAGTTCTTGTGGACTGGGATGATACATTTCCCTGATGGCACACTGGGTGAACCTGGTGGAGTCTGTGACAGAGTTAGAGGCTGGGACATCACACATCTTACCCACACCTAGAATAATGGGTCCAACTTCCATCAGGGTTTCAGTCTCCTCATATTCCACTTCCTGTCTCTCCTTCTCCTCATCCTCAGCGGAACTAGCTTCCCCATCACTTCCCAGCTGGGAAATCAGCAGCACTGCCTTAGCGAAGTGGCAGCACGCTCTGCTGAAGCTTATCTATTTAGGTGTTAAAGCTCACAACGCCGCCGAGCTGTTGATAGGGATAAAAGTTGAGATGGATTAATGGCTCTCCCCGCTGATCCTCCAACCAGGTCTGGTTGTGTGTGATAATGGGCGTAACTTGGTGGCTGCTTTAAAACTTAGCAAGCTAGTACACATTCCATGCATAGCCCACGTTCTGAACTTGGTTGTGCAGCAGTTTTTAAAAATATACCCTTACTTGCCTGACCTACTTGCCAAGGTATATCATATCAGCGCACATTTCCAAAAGTCATCTGAGGCTTTCTCTTGTCTAGCTTTGCTGCAGCAGCACTTTAATTTACCTCCTAACTGACTGATTTGTAACCTGCCCAAACACTGGAATTTGACCTTTCATATGTTGGCAGGGCTTAGGGAGCAGCAGAGGGCAGTCTCTGAATTCCATCTTCTCAATGCCTGTCACAGTAACATTTAGCCCCTACATATAACAACTGCCGAGTGGGTGTGGATCACTGACCTATGTGAGGCTTTTCAAAACTTTGAGTACTGCACCAAGATGATAAGCGTTGATGACGATATAATAAGCGCAGCAATCCCACTGCTCTGTCTATTAAAAGGCTTGCTGCAGAAATCTGAAAGAGGAAGCTTTGAATGCTGAGCAGGTGGCTATGAGCAAGATTGTGCAGTGGCTGATTCCACAAAGCCCAGCTTCACACAGTATTCACAGATCACATTGAGTGATGACTAGTAACAGGAGAAGGAGGAGGAGGGTGAGGAAGAATAGGATTTTTTGCTCTACGCTATAGAGGGGACTTTAAATTCCAGCATCATGCCTGTCTAGCATGGTTTGCCTGAAAAGGAGGAGGAGGAGGCTATGCCTCATGAGGAGGAAAGGATGGTTAGTATTCTTCCTGGTGAGGACACTGAACATTTGACTCTTTATTGTCTGCCACGCATGGCAGAGTTCATGTCCAGATGCCTTTCCCAAGACCCTCGCAGGAAAGACATTTAGTCCACCATGAAATACTGGCTGTGCACCTTTCTTGACCCACGGTACATGAAGACTAGTGTTGAGCGATACCTTCCGATATTCGAAAGTATCGGTATCGGATTGGATCGGCCGATATCGTAAAAATATCGGATCTCGCCGATACCGATACCCGATACCAATGCAAGTCAATGGGACCAAAATATCAGAATTAAAATAAACCATTTCTTTCCTTGTAGCCTAATTCCACATGAAGGAAAACAACTGAGAACAACATAGAATGTATCGGAGGAGATGGAGGGGACATTAAAGGCATAGAGGTTTAGCCCATTCAAATGGATTAGCAGGAATTATAAATTTTTAAGACGTTCGGAATTACAAAGATTTTAACTATGTTTATTTTTTTTAGATTGTGTCATATATATATGTTTCTCTACTTCCATGCTCTGCACCTTTTTTTTTTTACTTCTACCACACTTTCTTCTTCATCATCCTCAGCAGCATCTTTTTCATTAACTTCTTCTTCACCTTATTCATCTTCTTCTTCTTCACCTTCCTATTATTCTTTTTTTTTTTAATTCCTCATATTCTTCTCATTCAACTCTTCTTCTTCATATTCAACTTCATCATCTCCTTCATATTCCTCTTCTTCATCAAAATCTTATGTGTGACAAACAGGCATTCCTGTAGTTGTTATCTGTCAAAGTTTGAAGATTACACCTTCCGTTCTGCCTGTCACAAAAGATTTAAAACAGGATTTGTCCGCGTTCAGTTTGGCCTGCAGCAGCAGCAGGTTTTTTCCAGGGGCACCATGAGGAGGAATGGACTCACCCCCATACAATGCTTAGTCTTCTTCTGCTTATAATTTAGATAATATCTTTTGCTATGATTTTTAGTCTTATGTTTAATGTTCTTCTGCTTTTTGTTCTGCAGCTTCTTGATCTTTTGCTTCTTGGTCTTCAGGGTCGTCATGCTTAGGGTCTTGAACTTTGAACTGTAGCAGGTGGTACAAGAAGGCCGAGGAACTGCTGAGAACCAGCTGACTGTAATGAAACCCGGATGGCTACCTGAAGGTGCAAGAGCCAATGGCACCACCGAGGACCAGCTGACGGTACTGGAACCCGGTTACTAAGCATGAGGTACCCGTGCCACAAAGCACGACCAAGGACCACCTGACGTTGGTGGAACTCGGATACCCAGAAGGAAGCACCTAAGCCAAAGGCTCTGCCTGGAACCAGCTGACGGTGCTGGAACCAGGATGGGGAGCAGAAGGTAAAAGAGCAAAAGACCTTGCCGAGAACCAGCTGATGGTACTGAAACCCGGATAGCTACCCGAAGGTAGAAGAGCCAATGGCACGACCGAGGACCAGCTGATGATGCTGGAACCCAGTTACTAAGCATGAGGTACCCGTGCCACAAATCACTACCAAGGACCACCTGACGTTGGTGGAACTCAGATACCCAGAAGGAGGCACCTAAGCCAATGGCTCTGCCCGGAACCAGCTGATGGTGCTGGAACCAGGGGGACCTAGATAAGATTGTGTTGCCCAGAACCAGGTAACGGTGCTGGAACTCAGGCGGCAGAAGGTCCACAGTAAAAGCAAAAATAGGTAGGCCGCAATCCAGCCGCAGTTACCGAAAACCAACAGTCCTACAGGGGGAGCTTGTCCTATTGGCACTACAGAACCAGCCTTGATTGCCACTTCCCGCAGCCCACATAGGAAGCACCTAAACTGCAAGCACTATGGAGTCGGCTAACCCGACCGCAACATGACAGGACAACGGTTCGGAGTCTAAGTGACCTTGACACTACCCGGAAACAGCTGACGGTGCTGGAACCAGGCTGGGCAGGAGGGAGTACCCGTGCCAAAGACACTGCCGAGAACCAGCTGACGGTACTGGAACCCAGATGCGTTGCCCAAGGTGCAAGAGCCAATGGCACAACCGAGGACCAGCTGAAGGTACTAGAACCCGGTTACTAAGCATGAGGTACCCGTGCCACAAAGCACTACCAAGGACCGCCTGACGTTGGTGGAACTCGGATACCAGAAGGAGGCACCTAAGCAAAAGGCTCTGCCCGGAACCAGCTGACGGTGCTGGAACCAGGATGGGGAGCAGAAGGTAAAAGAGGAAAAGACCTTGCCGAGAACCAGCTGACAGTACTGGAACCCGGATGGCTACCCGAAGGTAGAAGAGCCAATGGCACGACCGAGGACCAGCTGACGGTGCTGGAACCCGGTTACTAAGCATGAGGTACCCGTGCCTCAAAGCACTACCAAGGACCACCTGACGTTGGTGGAACTAGGATACCCAGAAGGAGGCACTTAAGCCAAAGGCTCTGCCCGGAACCAACTGATGGTGCTGGAACCAGGGGGACCTAGATAAGATTGTGTTGCCAAGAACCAGCTAACGGTGCTGGAACTCAGGCGGCAGAAGGTCCACAGTAAAAGCAAAAATAGGTAGGCCGCAATCCAGCCGCAGTTACCGAAAACCAACAGTCCTACAGGGGGAGCTTGTCCTATTGGCACTACAGAACCAGCCTTGATTGCCACTTCACGCAGCCCACATAGGAAGCACCTAAACTGCAGGCATCATGGAGTTGGCTAACTTGACCGCAACACGACAGGACAATGTTTCGGAGTCTAAGTGACCTTGACACTACCCGGAAACAGCTGGCGTGCCGGAACCAGGTTGGTCAGGTGGGAGTACTCGTGCCAAAGACACTTCTGAGCAGCAACTGGCGGTGTTGGAGCCCAGGGATCACATGACAGAGTGTAGGCTGAGGCCTAATTAGAGCAAGTTGAAAGGGAACCTTTAACCCCCCCAGACTTTAGCAACTTAAAAAGCCACCTTGTACAGCACTAACACTGCACAAGGAAAAGGTGGCTCTTTTAGTTATGCTCCTTGCACACACAGAACTAAACACTTATAAAATGTGTCCCCTGATACCAAGAAACCATCCCGGAGATGGGACTTTCCTTCGTAATGAGACGCAGCACAGCCGGCATTCAGGCTCCTTTGGCGCCGGGCACCGCCTCCTCAGCGTTGTTTGAATCTGTCACGGAGCCCGCGCTGATATGTTAAACCTTGGCCATGCGCTGTTAGTGCTGCCCGTCTTCTGACATCATTTGGTGTCAGGATGACTGCGCCTGTGCGGGCGCGCTGCTAGAGATCACGGCCCGCAGTGTCTTCTGATTTAGTCACACTGTGGGCATGGGATTCATGGCCATGCATAGTGCATATCTAAGGCCTCTCACTCCTTTCCATCTGCCCTCTTATGAGTGTGCGGCGTCAGCTGATCAATATTCACATGCCAGGGCCGTGACGCCGCACAGTCTGAGGAAGGCGGAAGCAGATGAGTACGAGGTGAAGATATGCACTGAGCATGCCCATGAATCCCAGTCCCGCAGTGTGACAAAATCAGAAGACACTGCGTGGCGGGATCTCGTGCATCGCGTACGCACAGGAGCAGTCAGCCTGACATCAAATGATGTCAGAAGAAGGGCAGTGCTAACAGTGCATGCCCAAGGTTAAACATAACAGCGCAGGCTCTGGGACAGATTCAAGCAACGCTGAGGAGGTGGCCATGGGGGCATGAATGCTGGCCATGCTGTGTCTCATTGCGAAGGAAAGTCCCACCTCCGGAACGGTTTCAAGGTATGAGGGGACACATATTTTATAAGTGTTATGTGCAGCGTCTGCAAGGAGCATAACTAAAAGATCCACCTGTTCCTTCTGCAATTTAAGTGCTGCACAAGATCTCTCTTTCAGTTACAAATGCCTGGGGGGGGACCAGGTCCCTTTAATTGCTGTTGTAGTGCCAGCGTGGCTTTTGCTGGACACATTGCCGGCTACACAGCAGGGGAACAGCTAACATTACTGAACCCCACTGACATGAGCTGAGCGAGTGTTTTTCTCTGTGCAGCCAGCACTTCCGGGCACCAACTGGCGTTATTGGAGCCCAGGGAATCAAGGAGGAGCTGTGTGTAGGCCAAAGCCTGCACTGGAGGCATTTGAATGTCTGTTATTGTGCCAGCGTGGCTTTTGCTGGACACGTTGCCGGCTACACAGTAGGGGAACAGCTGGCGTTACTGAACCCCACTGACACATGAGCGAGTGTTTTTTTCTGTGCAGCCAGCACTTCCGGGCAACAACTGACAGTGTTGAAGCCCAGGGACAGCAGGAGGAGCAGAGTGTATGCCGAAGCCTGCACTGGAGGCAGGTAAATGTCTGTTATTGTGCCAGCGTGGCTTTTGCTGGACACATTGCCGGCTACACAGCAAGGGAACAGCTGGCGTTGCTGAACCTCACTGACACATGAGCGAGTGTTTTTTTCTGTGCAGCCAGCACTTCCGGGCAACAACTGACAGTGTTGAAGCCCAGGGACAGCAGGAGGAGCAGAGTGTAGGCCGAAGCCTGCACTGGAGGCAGGTAAATGTATGTTATTGTGCCAGCGTGGCTTTTGCTGGACACGTTGCCGGCTACACAGTAGGGGAACAGCTGGCGTTACTGAACCCCACTGACACATGAGCTAGTGTTTTTTTCTGTGCAGCCAGCACTTCCAAGCAAAAACTGGCGGTGTTAAAGCCCAGGGACAGCAGGAGGAGCAGATATGAGGTATTGCCGCTCACACAGCAGGGGAACAGTTGACGTTACTGAACCCCAAAAACAGAGGAGTGACTGTTGACTGTGCGGACAGGACTTCCAGGCACCATCTGGCAGTGTTAGAGCCCAGGGACAGCAGGAGGAGCAAATATGAGGTTTTGCCAGATACACAGCTGGGAATCAGCTGACGTTACTGAAACCCAATAACAGAGGAGCGACTGTTGACTGTGCGGACAACACTTCCAGGCACCAACTGGCGGTGTTAGAGCCCAGGGACAGAGGAGCAGAAATGAGGTATTGCCGCACACACAGCAGTGGAACAGCGGACGTTACTGAACCCCAATAACAGAGGAGCGACTGTTGACTGTGCAGACAGCACTTCCAGGCACCAACTGATGGTGTTAGAGCCCAGGAACAGCAGGAGGAGCAGATATGAGGTTTTGCCAGATACACAGCTGGGAATCAGCTGACGTTACTGAAACCCAATAACACGGCAGCAAGTGTTAACTGTGCAGCCAGCACTTCCAGGCACCAACTGGCGGTGTTAGAGCCCAGGGACAACAGGAGGAGCACATTGTAGGCCGAGGCCTAATTGGATCAAGTTGAAAGTGAACCTTTAAACCCCCTCATGCGTAAGCAACTGAAAGCGCCAACTTGTGCAGCACTAATGATGCACAAGGAAAAGGTGGTTCTTTTAATTATGCTCCTTGCACACGCTGAACTAAACACTTATAAAATGTGTCCCGTGATATCGTGATACCGTCCCAGAGGTGGTACTTTCCGTCGTGATGAGACGAAGCACAGCCGGCATTCATACCCCCATGCCGCCGGGGCGCCGCCTCATCAGCGTTGCTTGAATCTGTCACGGAGCCCGCGTTGTTATGTTAAACCTTGGCCATGCGCAGTTCGGGCTGCCCGTCTTCTAACATCATTTGGTGTCATGCTAACTGTGCCTGTGCGGCCGCGCCGCCCGAGAACCCACCTCGCATTGTCTTCTGATTTAGTCCCACTGCGGGGCTAGGATTCTTGGGCATGCGCAGTGCATATCTTCGCCTCTCACTACTCTCCATCCGCCTTCTTTGGAGTGTGCGGCGTCAAGGCCATGGCATTTGAATAGGGATCAGCTGACGCCACACTATCTGTAGAAGGCAGAGGGAGAAGAGTGAGAGGCGAAGATATGCACTGCGCATGCCCAGGAATCCCAGCCCCACAGTGTGACTAAATCAGAAGACACTGCATGCCGTGATCTCTGGCAGCGCGGCCGCATGGGGGTATGAATGCCGGCTGCGCTGCGTCTCATTGCAAAGGAAAGTCCCACCTATGGGACAGTTTCACGGTATGAGGGGACACATATTTTATAAGTGTTAAGTGCAGCATGTGCAAGAAGCATAACTAAAAGAGCCACCTGTTCCTCGTGCAGCATTAGTGCTACACAAGGTGGCTCTTTCAGTTACAGACACCTGGGGGGGACAGGTTCCCTTTAATTGCGGTAGTAGTGCCAGCGTGGCGGTCGCTGGACACGTTGCCGGATACACAGCAGGGGATCAGCGGACGTTATTGAAACCCAATAACACTGGGTCATATGTTGTCTGTGCAGCCGGCACTTCTGGGCAGCAACTAGCGGTGTTGGAGCCCAGGGATTAAATTTCAGGTGGTTGAAACATGAACACAGCTGGAAACCTGGATACTGTTGGCAACCAATTATTTAATTGGTAAGAGGAGTGGTAAATTCCTGTGAGATCCAGGCCTTGTTCATTTTCAAGAAAACGTTATCGGAGGATAGTCGCATGCGACGGTCTGTTAGTACACCACCTGCAGCACTAAAGACGCGTTCCAATAGTACACTGGCAGCAGGGCAAGCCAGCACCTCCAATGCATACTGGTTAAGCTCTGGCCATGTATCCAGCTTAGAGACCCAAAACTTGAATGGGGAAGAGCCGTCTGGGAGTACGCTGAGAGTGCAAGACATGTAGTCTGTCACCATCTGACGGAAACGTGGTCTCCTGCTGACTGGATCCGTCAGTGATGGTGTATACATTTGTGGCGGGCACACAAAACTTTGCCACTGTTGGAACAGACTGGTCTTGACTTGTGCTGAGGCACTGCTTCTGCTCCTTCTTTGTGCAGAGATTCCTCCACTGCCTCTACGCACAGAGCTGCTTTGTAAAGCAGTAGCAGGTGCAGCACTTCTTTCGATTGGACTGGAGAAGAGGATGGACTGCGCCAGTGTGTCTTGGTACAGCCGCATTTTACGCTCCCGCTGCAACGGTGGTATGAGGGCTTGTAAATTGTCCCTGTAGCGCAGATCGAGGAGGGTATATGCAGCGCCCCAGAGTCCTGGTCGTTGCAGTAATGTCGTTCTTCCACCAGGGGGAGCGATGTTACATCTGATGGCACCGAAGGAGTTTACCCTGCCAGGTATCACAGCCACACACACACTTCAGACGCCGGTCCACCAGGGGGAGCTACGGGTTCTATGTACTAGGCCACTCCTCATAAAGGGTAAAACTGGTGGGTCGGTTAGGAAGTCAGATAGTTGGAGCCAGGAGGAGGAGAGGGAGAGAATCAGCCTGGGCTCAGCCCAGGGAATTCCTGTCAGGCAGAGAGAGGAACAAGAAAGAACATCAGCGGCTCAGTGGGAAAGATTGACACGGAGCTGCGCCTGAAACCCATGCTGCAGCCTCCTAAGAAAGGACAAGAAAGGAAGTGTGCCATAGTGAGTGAGCACAGAAGTCATAGCAACAGGAGTGAAACAACAGTGGGAGACCAGCTAGAAGCAGGCTGCCTCCATCTGAGCGCAGATCCGGTGGCCAGAACACCGAGGGAGTAATAGACTCTACGCTTTACTTCAGAGACCGGCAGGGCAGTCGATTCCAAGTTGGCTGTCCGACCTAAACACCTAAGCAGACAAGGTGGCAATGCGGAGGAGGGGCGTCTCTAGGGTCCCTATAAAATAGCCTCAGGCCACCACCGTCATACGGGTTATGTCCTATCCATCTGGGGGACAGAGAGAGAGAAGTAACAAGAGTGAGGACCTTACGGTAGCTAATGCAATTAGGGACCTACTACGTTACTGTGCGCAAGGGGAAGGCTACTGATTTCCACCTGGATAAGGGGACTTTGGGATTGCCATAAGACCGGCGGGACCCTGCCTACCCGGTCATCCAGCACTCTGGACTGTGGATGGTGAAGCCTTCAGTAAAGGTAAAGAGACTGCACCCATTGTGTCCTCGTTATTTACCGCACCTTGCACCATCCACCATCAACATCTACACTTCTGGGAAGCCCTGGGGACATACTTCACCTGTGGGAAGGTATACCATCTAGCTGCCATTCCATCACCCCAGCGGACCCCTAAGCAGCGTCGGTCACCCTGGCCGAATACCACAGGTGGCGTCACGAACAATACCATTATCTACGAACTCTGCCTTTTATTGGGCGCCCCTCATAGGGCCACGATCTGGGTCAGGCCACCGTGACATCCTCGCTGAGGGAACTGAAGGACCCGGTACCGAGTACCCCATTGCCCTTACGTGGGGGCGATCCATGTACACCCAATAATCAGCCGTGGTAAGAATGTGGGCGATGCGGCGGTCATTTCTCAGGCACTGCAGCATGAAATCAACCATGTGCTGCAGACTGCCAACTGGCCAAGAAACGCTGCCCCCTGCTGGAGGCGTGATGTCTGCCTGCTCTGCATCTCCCCACCCTCGCTCTACATACTGACTACTGGAGATTTGTGTAACTTCCTCCTCTGGAAAGATGTCTTCCTCCTCCATTGACTCCTCCTCATCCTCCTCACAAAAGGTCCCCTGCCTAGTCCTTTGTGAGGAACCACGTCGCGCAGACTGTCCAGAAGCCGATGGCATTTCTGACTCCTCATCCTCAACCTCTTCTACCACCTCATCCCTTAGCACTTGCAGTGTTCTTTCAAGCAGGCAGATAAGGGGGACAGTCATGCTGACTAGTGCATCATCTGCACTCGCCATCCACGTGGATTCATCGAAGGCCGGCAAAACCTGGCAGATGTCCTTCATAGTGGCCCACTCAGTGGTTGTGAAGTCTGAACGGCGCACACTGCGACTTTTTTGCGCCTGATGCAGCTGGTACTCCATTACTGCTGGCTGCTGCTCACACAACCGCTCCAACATATGTAACGTGGAATTCCACCTGGTGGGGAGGTCACATATGATGCGATGTTCCGGAAGACGGAATCGGCGCTGCAGAGTTGCAATGCGCGATCTGGCCATGCTGGAACGCCGCAAGTGAGCACACTCAAGGCGGACCTTGTGCAGCAGTGCATCAAGATCCGGATAGTCCCTCAGAAAACTCTGCACAACCAAGTTGAGCACATGTGCCAGACATGGGATGTGAGTGAGGTTGCCAAGGCCCAGAGCTGCCACCAGATTTCGGCCATTGTCACACACTACCATGCCTGGCTGGAGATTCGCTGGCACAAACCACACGTCGCTCTCCTGATTGATGGCATTCCAGAACTCCTGCGCTGTGTGGCTTCGATTCCCCAAAGAAATTAATTTAAGTATGGCCTGTTGACGTCTGGCCACAGCTGTGCTCATATCGGTTGTAACAGGTAAGCGTCCACGGGTCAAGGTGGAGGTAGACCATGACGGCTCCTGCAGCGATGATTCTGAGGAACTGGAGTATGAGGAGGAGTCAATGTGCACAGACTGGATTCCTACAATCCTTGGCGTTGGCAGTACACGTACAGCGCCACTCGCCATGTCTGTATCCGGCTCCACAACATTGACCCAATGGGCAGTGAGGGAAAGGTATCGTCCGTGTCCATGGTGACTGGTCCACGCATCGGTGGTGAGGTGGACCTTGCTACTAACGGCGTTTAGTAGCGCATGTTTGATGTTTCCCTCCACATGCTTTTGCAGGGCAGGAATGGCTTGCCTGCTGAAATAAAAGCGGCTGGGCACATTGTATTGTGGGACTGCCAATGCCATCAAGTTACGGAAGCTGTCAGTCTCCACCAGCCTGAATGAGAGCATTTCAAGTGACAGAAGTTTTGCAATGCCTGCATTCAGAGCCTGTGCTCGTGGGTGGTTTGCATCCTTTTACAGATCCTCTCATCTCTCGGCATCACAGACTTGTGTTGTGAATTCTGTGGCAGAGCTCCCTCCTGTGGTCACAAGTGGTACTTCAGCTGATTCTCTCTGGGAGCTTCCGTTTGTGGAGGAAAGTGGTACTGCGGCTTCTGAGTTTCCTCCCTCAGGTGATCTTGTGAGGTCGTTAGGTGCTTCTCTACTTAACTCCACCTAGTGCTTTGATCCATGCTTCCTGTCAATGTTCCAGTGTTGGACTTGTTTTCCGCTGGATCATTCCTGTGGCCTGCTGCTCTGCATAGCTAAGTGCTTCTTTGCTATTTGTTGCTATTTTTTCTGTCCAGCTTGTCTATTTGTTTTGCTGGAAGCTCTGGGACGCAAAGGGTGTACCTCCGTGCCGTTAGTTCGGTACGGAGGGTCTTTTTGCCCCCTTTGCGTGGTTTTCTTTAGGGTTTTGTGTAGACCGCAAAGTTATCTTTCCTATCCTCGCTCTGTTTAGAAAGTCGGGCCTCACTTTGCTGAATCTATTTCATCCCTACGTTTGTCTTTTCATCTTACTCACAGTCATTATATGTGGGGGGCTGCCTTTTCCTTTGGGGTATTTCTCTGAGGCAAGGTAGGCTTATTTTCTATCTTCAGGCTAGTTAGTTTCTCAGGCTGTGCCGAGTTGCATAGGCAGAGTTAGGCGCAATCCACGGCTGCCTCTAGTGTTGTTTGGAGAGGATTAGGGATTGCGGTCTGCAGAGTTTCCACGTCTCAGAGCTCGTTCTATGATTTTGGGTTATTGTCAGATCACTGTATGTGCTCTGACCGCTATGTCCATTGTGGTACTGAATTGCCTTTGATAACAGACTTGGCCCTATCCTGGATCTCATCATATCTAACAGACCGGACATTCAGTGTCTCCCTCTCCCACACCACCTCCTCATCTCACCCCCTGTCTGTCGGTGTTCCCCAAGGCTCAGTTCTAGGACCCCTACTCTTCTCCATCTACACCTTCAGCCTGGGACAGCTCATAGAATCCCACGGTTTACAATATCATCTCTACGCTGATGACTCACAGATCTACCTATCTGGACCCGACCTCACTTCCTTACTGACCAAAATCCCACAATGTCTGTCTGCTATTTCATCTTTCTTTTCTGCTCGTTTTCTAAAACTGAACATGGACAAAACAGAATTCATCATCTTTCCCCCACCTCACTCTACCCCTCCACCCGACTTATCCATCAATGTCAATGGCTGCTCACTTTCCCCGGTCCCGCACGCTCGGTGCCTCGGGGTGATCCTTGACTCTACCCTCTCTTTCAAGCCACACATCCAAGCCGTTGCCTCCTGTTGCCGATTCCAACTCAAAAACATTTCCCGGATCCGTACATTCCCTGACCATGAAACCACAAAAAAAAAAACTAGTACATGCCCTTATCTCTCGCCTCGACAACTGCAACCTCCTACTCTCTGGCCTCCCCTCTAGCACTCTGGCACCACTCCAATCCATCCTAAACTCTGCTGCCCGACTAATCCACCTGTCTCCCCCTTACTCCCCAGCCTCTCCTCTCTGCCAGGCCCTTCACTGGCTTCCTATTGCCCATAGGCTACAGTTCAAAACACTAACTATGACATACAAAGCAATTCACAATCTGACTCCTCCATACATCTGTGACATGGTCTCCCATTACCTACCTACACGCAACCTTCGATCATCTCATGATCTCCTACTCTACTCCTCTCTCATGTCTTCCTCCCACAACCGCATCCAAGACTTCTCCCGTGCTTCCCCTATACTCTGGAACTCTCTACCCCAACACATCAGGCTCTCACATACCAGGGAAACTATCAAAAGGAACCTTAAGACCCACCTCTTCTGACAAGCCTACAGCCTGCAGTGATCCCCAGTCTACTGAACCGCCACATGACCAGCTCCACCCTCACCTAGTGTATCCTCACCCATCCCCTGTAGACTGTGAGCCCTCGCGGACAGGGTCCTCTCTCCTCCTGTACTTGTGTGTGCCTTGTTTTGCTCATGTTTATTGTAGTCGTCTTTATTTGCCCCATTCATATGTAAAGCGCCATGGAATAAATGGCGCTATAAAAATGAATAATAATAATAATAATAATGGCCGCCTTTTCTCCCATACCTGTGCTACTGATGGCTGTAGACTGGGCTGGGAGTGTGAGGATGACTGTGAACGTGTTGCTGTGGGTGGAATTACACTGGGTCACTGGACAACAGTGCCAGAGGTTCTTCCATGGTGATCCTGTGAGGAAGCCGAACCAGCAGTGTGTGATCGGGAGGAAGAGGCAACAACACGAGCTGAAGAGGTGGTAGGTGCCGCTGTAGGTTGGCCTAGGTCTTCAGTGTGTTTTTGTAACTCCACCGCGTGCTTGGTCCGCACATGTTTCCACATGTTTGAGGTATTGAGGTTGCTGACATGTCTCCCTCGTTTGATTTTCTGACGGCACAGCTTGCATTTGACAAAGCACATACCATCTGCAACTGTGTCAAAAAAGGACCAGGCACTGCAAATCTTGGGTGTGCCCGCTTTTGCTTTTGAAAGAGGCATTTTCCTAATCGGTGCCGAAGTGGAGGCTACAGGCACCGCAGTCTTCCCCCTCCCTCTCCCGGCCATTCGGGGTATCTCTTCCTCAGAGCTGCTCCCACCACCTTCCTGTTCCTCACGCCATGATGGGTCGAGGACCTCATCATCTACGCTACCCTCTTCCACCAACTGCTTCTCCTGGGTAGTCTCGGCAGCACAGTACGCACCAGAAACTGGCACCTGAGCCTCATCATCAGATGCGTACTGAGAAGTGGTAACTGAAGGCACTGTCCCACCCGCCTCTTCTGATTCAGAGAGGCAAAGGTGTTGGGCATCACTGCATACAGCCTCTTCTTCTGATTCTCTAATGCTGCTTGGCTGGCCCCCTGTTTCCAAGCCAAGAGATTCAGAGAACAGAAGTAGAGATGGCTCCTGTCCTGGGCTCTCTGACTGCCTGGGCAATTTGGCAGGTGGTGAAGAGACAGATGGTTGCTCTTCAGTGCTCTGTGCCTGAGAGGATGTGGCACTAATTGAAGTCGATGCGTTAGCTGCCATCCATCCGACAACGGCTTCAATTTGTTCAGCAGCGGGGTATGGCTAGCTCCTACAAAGCTGCGCATGAAGGTCTGCTCCCTACTAAAACTGGTGGATGAGGAGTCACCAGTGCCCGCAGCAGGCGCAGAATCCCCACGTCCTCTCCCTGCTCCACGCCCATGCCCACGCCCACGTGCATTACTCCCTGCCTTCTTTATCGTGATAGACTGATAAAGATAGGCAGAAAAGTACTAACGGCTAAGTGTGCTTATTCCTGAACAGCTGCTAACAGGTATAAGAAACACTTATTTTATGAAGTGTGGACTAGACTTTATTATGAGTTTATGTGGCCTACACAACAGTAAAGTGGAGTGTTTGGTGAACTTTGGGTTTGTTTCGCAGAACAGACACTACAGAGTGAGCGCAGTACTCACACACAGACCGTGCAGACAGCCGTGAACGGCGCTGCAATGCCACGAAAAGCTACTCTATCTAACCCTATATAGTGTTTTTCCACAATCTAGCGGGATACGGATGGAAAGACACTAATAGGATATTTTAGGAAAAATGTGCAGCTGGCTGTAGCACTAAGTGCAATTTAGAACAATGGATTCAGCTGTATGAGGCAGTGACGCACCCTGAGCTGACCACAACCGGCTGTGGCTGCGGACAGACTACAAAGCGAGCTGCACTCACACAGACCATGCAGACAGCCACGAACGGCACTGCAAGGCCAAAAAAAGCTCCTCTATCTAATCCTTTATAGTGTTTTTCCACAATCTAGCAGGATACAGATGGAAAGCCACTAGTATGGGATATATTTGAAAAAATGTGCAGCAGGCTGCACTAATTACAAAAAAAGACAATGGATTTAGCAGTATGAGGCAGTGAAGCACCCTGAGCTGACCACAACCGGCTGTGGCTGTGGCCAGACAACAGAGCGAGCTGCACTCACACACGCAGACCTTGCAGACAGCTGTGAACAGCACTGCAAGCAGGGCCGGCGTCAGCACCCGGCGCACCTGGGCAAATGCCGGGGCCCTGGGGAGAGAGGGGGGCCCACTCATGCTGTCATAGATACAGCTGGGAGAGCAGAGCAGGAGATAAAATGCTCTCTCCGCCCACAAAGTCACACTGGCTGCGTTCTCTTAACCCCTATGTGCCACCTCTGACACAAGCATCTTCTCACTCAGTCAGTGCAGCCAGGCAGGCACACATAGGGGTTAAGAGAAGGCAGCCAGTGTGAAATTGTTTGTGGGTGGAGAGAGCACGTTCTCTGCTCTGCTCTCCGCCCCTGGCTGGCTGCAGTGCTGCTGAAGTTATGAGGCAGATTCAGGAGGAGCTCCTAGTCCTACCAGTTCCTGAGTGAGTGGCGCTGCTATATACTACGTGGGCTGCGCTGCTATATACTACGTGGGCTGCGCTGCTATATACTACGTGGGCTGCGCTGCTATATACTACGTGGGCTGCGCTGCTATATACTACGTGGGCTGCGCTGCTATATACTACGTGGGCTGCGCTGCTATATACTACGTGGGCTGTGCTATATACTACATGGGCTGCTATATGCTACGTGGGCTGCTATATACTACGTGGGCTGCTATATACTATGTGGGCAGTGTTATATACTATATGGCTGTGTTTATATGCGATCATGAATCGGGGTATGTGTTAAAGGGGGGGCCCACTGAGACTCTTTCGCCCGGGTCCCTCAAAAACCTGGAGCCGGCCCTGACTGCAAGGCAAAAGCAAGGTGAACACAGCGGTTGCTAAATTAGCCTGGGTTAAGCACAATGAAGCAAATCTAAACTGGCCCTCAGTCAGAACACAGCGTCCTGTCCCTAACTGAATTCACATAGAGAAAAATTACCGCACACAATACTGGTATGATGCAGAAAAAGGTATATGCCAGGTTTATTCAAAAAAGAAACAAGTATGTTGCCACAAATTTTTGCAGTCGGAAATATTTATGTAGACAGAAACCCAACGTTTCGACCCTCCTGGGTCTTATTCATGGGGTTACTCTGATCCTTTGATACAAATGGAAAAGAGTGGCAATAGTAGAGGGTGGGCGACCGATTCCGTTAAAGCATAACCTTGTTATAGGGCCAGTACTAGGCCTATGTGTCCCGGGTGGAGGAAGGCTGGTTGAAGGGGCCGTCACACTTAAGAGTGGTCTGTGTGTCCTGTCATGTATTACTAGGTCAGCGGCGCTCCCGCGCCCTGCTGCAGGTGGTCTGTTTTACCAGCACCTCCTTGTCACTGACCTGAGTGCACACCATTATCCCTATATATAACTAACTGAATTCACAGCAGAGTGAGCCCAAAATGGCAGCGGCGACTTTTATAGGGCATCGTGACATCATTTCAGCAGCAAATCACAGCCATGCCGGTAGATACATGCCCACCATGCAGAACAGGATGTGCCCACACTTCAAATCATTCCTTATTAGCTGATTTAAATAAAACCGGGAGTTTGCATGATGAGAATTTCCGATTCCGGTTTCCGATATACTTAAAGTATCGGAACTCAGTATCGGAATTCCGATACCGCAAATATCGGCCGATACCCGATACTTGCGGTATCGGAATGCTCAACACTAATGAAGACATTTGCTTCTCTAATGTCAGAGGCAGACGTGCCATTATTCAGTGCATGCATGCCAGAGGGCCATAGTGGAAGACTTGGTCAAAAGATTACCCTCAGACAGCACTGGTGACAAAGGTACTGGCTCTTTTCACCCACAAGGATTACAGGGGAGGGCCACAAACACCAGGTGCAACTCATGGGGGGGATGTCCACCAACTGGGCCATTTTTATGAGACCGTCCTATCTGTGGGTGTAACTATAACCAGGAGGGAGAATTTGACCAAGATGGTGAAGGACTACTTAAGTGACCATACCAGCGTCCTCCATGATTATTCAGTGCCCTTTAACTATGGGTTGTCCAAGCTGTACACTTGGCCCGACCTTTCCTTGTACATCTTGGAGTTGCTGCCACGCCCTGCCACAAGTGTGTTGTCTGCGCATGTTTTTAGTTCGGCTGGTGCAATCATAATGGATAGGTGCACATGGCTGTCAATGGAAAATGCAAACAGGCTGACTTTACTAAAATTGAACAAGGGCTGGATTTCCTCCGACTTTGTAAGCCGTACGGATGACAGCAACATAACGTAAATGCAGGCCAAATGTTTTTTTTAAAGTTGTCTTAATGTCCATCCCTTACCATCCAAAACCATTTTGTTCAGGAAATCAACTCCTCCTGTTTCTGCAACAATTACTTAGTATTCATCTATGTATACCCCACGTGGGTATTGTTTTGTACTTTTTGAAACCTTTGCACATTGTGCAATGATGAAACTTGTACTTTCTATCTCTACCTCTTGTAATAACTGCTAAGTGTATTGTGAAGTCCCTATCATGGTGTCTTTCAGCTGATCTGAGAGAGACCCATTGGCTAATTTTTTTGAAACATTTGCACATTGTGCCATGGTGGTTGGGGTCTGCATTATACCGTGTGTGGAGGGTTTGGGGTCTGCATTATACTGTGTGTGTTGGAGGGGGTTGCGAGCTGCATTAAAATGTATGTGGAGGGAGAATAGGCTGCATTATACTGTGTGTGGGGAGGTTAGGCGCTGCATTATACTGTCTGTGTGGAGGAAAGGGTTGGAAGTTGAGCTGCACTATAGTGTGTGGGGGGTTGGGGGCTGCATTATACAGTGTGGGGAGATGGGGGCTGCATTATACTGTTTGTGGGGGGTTGGGGCTGCATTATACTGTGTGTGGGGGCTGTATTATACTGTGTGTATTGGGGAGGAGGAGGCTGCATTATACTGTGTGTTTGTGTGGGGGAGTTGGGGGCTCCATTATACTGTGTGTGTGGGAAGAGGCTGCATTATACTTTGTGTGGTGGGGAGGAGGCTGCATTTTACTGTGTGTTGGGTGGGGGAAACTGCGTTAAAGTGGGGGGAGCATTAAAGTGTGTGGGGGGCTGCATTGTAGAGTGTGTGAGGGATCTGCATTATACTGTGTATCAGGGGGGCTGTATTACACTCTATGAGGGGGGCTGCATTATACTCTATGAGGGTCTGCATTCTACTCCATGGGGGGCTACATTATACTGTATGAGGGGACTGCATTCTACATTATGAGGGGGATGCATTTTACTCTGAGGGGGTCACATTCTACTCAATGGAGGGGCTGCATTGTACTCTATGGCAGGGCTGTATTGTACTCTATGGGAGGCCACACCATGTTCTGAGGAGGGCTGCTTTATACTCTGTTGAGGACTATGGGTTGCATTATGCTATATGGGGACCGCATTATAGTATATCGAGGACCATGTGGAGTGCATTATGCCATCTGTACTCTATGGGTCCTGCATTATACTGTATTGAGGACTATGGGGAATGTATTATGCTATATGAAGAATTATGGGGTATATTATACAATGTGGAGGACTATGGGGTATATTATACTAAAGAAGCAAAATCGCCTGGTGAAAACTGCAGATATGCTGCTGATAACATGATTCTGTATGGGGACAGATTGCTCTAATAGTGATCATTCTGTGCCCATCATTCTTCCTCAGCCAGTGTAAAGAGGTCGGGAAACGACGATGGCGCCTGTTTAACAGCCTGAACTCAGCGCATGTAAATACAGCCGAAATGTTTCTATGTGATGGCATTTGAGGACCCACTTTAAACTTTTGCTCAGGGCCACACTTTGTCTAAAACCAGACCTGCAACAACATTATGGTTGTTTGTACACCAAGTTCAAAAATGTACTCTTGTTACGCATCTGTGTATGTGTAACTATATTTGTTTGTTTTTTATCTACAGGAAGGAACTACGCCATTTTGGTGTAAAAGTCTCCATAATAGAACCCGGTGGTTTCCGAACAATGATGACAATCTCAGTTGATGGCCGCTTAAACACCATAAAACATATTTGGAACAATCTTCCCAAAGAAATTAAAGACAGCTATGGCAATCACTATTATGAGAACTGTAAGTTGATCTGCACAGATCAGAGGGAGCCAAGACACTAGGTCTACTTAAAATATATCCACTATATAAAGCTGAATGTGTGTGTATGTGTGTGTGTATGTCCGGGATTGGCATCTGCACCGTCGCAGCTACAGCCACAAAATTTTGCACAGTCACACGTCTGGACCCCGAGAGCGTCATAGGCTATATTGTGAGGCGAAATTTTAACCCCACGCGTTCCAATTCACCAAACAATTTTGCCCCTATCTACATAATGGGGAAAAAAGTGAAAGGAAAAGTGCTGGAAGCGTCGCAGCTACAGCAACAACATTTTGCACAGTCACACGTCTGGACCCTGAGAGCGTCATAGGCTACGTTGTGAGGTGAAATATTAACCCCGCGCTTTCCAATTCACCAAACAATTTTGCCCCTATCTACATAATGGGGAAAAAAGTAAAAGGAAAAATGTTGGAGGCGTCGCAGCTACAGAAACAAAATTTTGCACAGTCACACGTCTGGACCCTGAGAGCGTCATAGGCTACGTTGTGAGGTGAAATTTTAACCCCGCGCGTTCCAATTCACCAAACAATTTTGCCCCTATCTACATAATGGGGAAAAAGTGAAAGGAAAAGTGTTGGAGGCGTCGCAGCTACAGCCACAAAATTTTGCACAGTCACATGTCTGGACCCCAAGAGCGTCATAGGCTATATTGTGAGGCGAAATTTTAACCCCGCGCGTTCCAATTCACCAAACAATTTTGCCCCTATCTACATAATGGGGAAAAAAGTGAAAGGAAAAGTGTTGGAAGTGTCGCAGCTACAGCAACAAAATTTTGCACAGTCACACGTCTGGACCCTGAGAGCGTCATAGGCTTCGTTGTGAGGTGAAATTTTAACCCCGCGCGTTCCAATTCACCAAACAATTTTGCCCCTATCTACATAATGGGGAAGAAAGTGAAAGGAAAAGTGTTGGAGGCGTCGCAGCTACAGAAACAAAATTTTGCACAGTCACACGTCTGGACCCTGAGAGCGTCTTAGGCTACGTTGTGAGGTGAAATTTTAACCCCGCACGTTCCAATTCACCAAACAATTTTGCCCCTATCTACATAATGGGGAAAAAGTGAAAGGAAAAGTGTTGGAGGCGTCGCAGCTACAGCCACAAAATTTTGCACAGTCACATGTCTGGACCCCGAGAGCGTCATAGGCTATGTTGTGAGGCGAAATTTTAACCCCGCGCGTTCCAATTCACTAAACAATTTTGCCCCTATCTACATAATGGGAAAAAATGAAAGGAAAAGTGTAGGAGGCAAATTGACAGCTGCCAGATGTGAACAAGGGGGACTTAAAGAATGAGAGCGATGGCGCCAAAGAGTATATACCGTACAGTTGCTAAGGTTGGGCCTCGACATGGGATACTCACCACACACGGGGATATGAACACACACAAAATGCGCCACACACTACCACGTGCTTGAACACATATTACCCTCAGCACACATTTCACCACAAATACACCAACCTCGCCACATAAAAGTCAATACACAAAAGTCGCCACTCAAAACTCGCCACGCGCAGAACTCGCCACATGCAAAAACTAGGCGCTTGCAAAACTCGCCACAAGTGCAAAATTCTCCTCATGGAAAACTCGCCACACGCAAAACTTGCACACGCGGAAAAATTGCCACATGCACAAAAGTTGCAACACATGCAAAAGTTGCCTCACACAAAACTTGCACATATTCAAAAGGCACACACATAATACTCGCAACGCGCAAAACTCGCCATGCGCAAAACTTGCTGCACACAACTTGCTACACTAACCTGTCACATGCAACTCGACACACAAAAAGTTGCTACACGCATGTTGCTACACAAAACTCATCTCACAAAAGTCGCTACATGCATGTCGCCACACGCAACTCAACACACACAACTTGACAAACGAAACTCGCCCTAAAACACACACAAGTCTGGTATTATCCTTCAAAAATAAAAATCTGATTAATAAGCAGACAAACTACAACAATTGCACCATATAGGAAATACGGCAGCTGTCAGTCACATGACCTGTCTATTATGTGTATGTGTGAGCTAATATATACTGCCAGGGGGAGGGCTTCCTGTTGGCTGGGGATTTATCAGGCTGCCAATTTAGCTTACAAATACTGAGGTAAAAATACTGAGCAAATAACATGTGAACGAGGTCTAATACAGGAGGAGATGACACACAGGTATATACTATATACAGGGGAGATGACACACAGATATGTACTATATACAGGAGAGATGACACACAGGTATATACTATATAGAGGAGGAGATGACATATAGGTACATATATATACAGGAGGAGATGACATACAGGTATATACTATATACAGGAGGAGATGACATACAGGTATATGCTATATATAGAAGATGACATGCAGGTATATACTATATGCAGGAGGAGATGACACTCAGATATATACTATATACAGGGGAGATGACACACAGGTATATACTATATACAGGAGGAGATGACATACAGGTATATGCTATATATAGAAGATGACCTGCAGGTATATACTATATGCAGGAGGAGATGACACTCAGATATATACTATATACAGGGGAGATGACACACAGGTATAAACTATATACAGGAGGAGATGACATACAGGTATATACTATATATAGAAGGAGATGACATTCAGGTATATACTATATATAGGGGAGATGACACACAGCAGGTATATACTATATACAGGGGAGATGACATACAGGTATATACTATATACAGGAGATGACATACAGATGTATACTATATATAAGGGAGATGACAAACATGTATATACTGAGGTGATGAGGTGAAAATGAGAGGTGTGAGGTGAAAATGAAAAGGTGTGAGTGCAAAATGAGAGGAGTGAGGAAAAATAGTGGAGTGATCAGAAAATGACAGATGTGAGGTTGAAATGACAAGTGTTAGGGGGGAATGAGAGGAGTGAGGGAGAAAATGAGAGGTGTGAGGGAGAAAATGAGAGATGTGAGGGGGAAAATGAGAGGCGTGATGGGAAAATAAGAGAAGTGAGGTGCTATACCTAACCACAGATATTTACTATGCCCAGGCAACGCCGGGCTCTTCAGCTAGTATCTATATCTGTTTGTTTGTCTGTCGGTTTGTCCGTCACGGTCCCGCATCACTGATTGGTCGCGGCCGGCTGGCCGCGACCAATCGGCGACAGGCACAGTCTGGCCGCAAATTGGCCCCTCCCTACTCCCCTCCAGTCAGTGCTCCCTCCATACTCCCCTCTAGTCAGCACCCACATAGTGTTTTAGCAGTCCATTAACGCTGCCCACATAGTGTTTTAGCAGTCCATTAACGCTGCCCACATAGTGTTTTAGCAGTCCATTAACGCTTCCATTAACCATGCTGGCTATGCAGCATCAATAGTAAAAACATATAATGTTAAAAATAATAATAATAATAAAATCATTATATTCTCACCATATCCCTGTTAAGAAAAAACTATTAAAATACAAAATAGTTATATACTCACCTTCTGGTGGCCCCCGGATCCAGCCGAAGCCATTAGCGATGCTCCTCGCGACGCTCCGGTCCCAAGAATGCATTGCGGCAATGACCCGTGATGACGTAGCGGTCTCGCGAGAGACTTCTTCCTCAGGAGATGTACATCTATTTGCCTGGATCGTTATTGTTACAGCAGCACGGGTGATATTCACGTTGTTTCCCTTTATCTGCATTAAAATTGACAAATAACATGGGTTGTGTTCACTCGTGTGTCGGAACCTGTGTGAAAAGTCTCTGCAGCAGAGTCCATTACATTTTGCGAGAAAATATTACTTTGTTTGCCAAAATGTCATTCAGCCAATTGAAACCTGATGACATTCAGTCAATGAGATTCGTCTATTGCTATTAGTATTTGCTGATAGATGAATCCGCCACTGTGCGTTATGGACATTACTCAGATTGAATAAAAGGTATTGGCTTTTCTAAAGTTAACATAACTATGGCTTACACACAGCATTTGTTGATAAAACACTATAAATAGAGGTGAGCAGGTCAGTCTATGGAGGACTAACTTTGACAGCTAACATAAGTAAACCTTGAAAGAAACCCTTTATTAGTAACTTGTTAAAATTAAGGAATAATTATCCCAAACAGACACAACATGCTTACAGTAATACTTATTAAGATAGAAAAAAAGATATACTAACAGCACCCTAGTGAAGGACCTGTCCTGTGTTCCTGCCTACCAGTGGAGGGTGGCACCATGTAAACAACGATGGTGGCGCTTCCGCTCCTCCGTGGCTGTCCCTGATATCCCCATCCCTGTGTGCCCGTGTGGGGTCACTGTGGGTAGGTATATTCCCCCAGAAAATTTTGGGGGGGAACGCTTTGACATCTGTATAAGTGGTTTACCTCTCTTTGATTAATTGTGTTTGACTTGGTGGTTATCAACAAAAAGACACCAATTCGATAAGGATGACTGAGATGTTGCAGTCATATTTGGGGTTTTAACACTTGGTACCTGTTTTTTTTATTTCCTGCCTTTTCTTTCCAACATAGGGCAGAATAGGGATATCAGGGGCAGTCGCCGAGGAGTAGGGGCGCCACTGTAGTTTTTTATAGAGTGCCAACCTCCGCTGACAGGCAGGAAGACAAGCCATGTCCTTCACTATGGTGCTGTTAGTATAACATTTCTTTCTAACTTCATCACGATTAGTGTATATATGTTATGTCTGTTTGAGATTACTATTCCTTTATTTTAACAAGTCATTAATTAAGGTTTTTTTCAGAAGTTTTCTTATGTTAGCTGCTTTGGTTTTAGACCTCTGGCTTCAGATCCATTTCTTATTTTTGATATAGGACTAACTCTGTGACAAAGTTCCTGAAATTCACAGGAATCTGCAAATTTGAACACTCTAATTTCAGACTTTCATTTGCAAGGGTAGAAAAATAATCCGGGCACCATTTTAGGATAGGAGGTCAGAGAGCATAACTCATTCACAAGATTGCCTTGTGCAGGCATGTACTACAGAGGACAGAGAATGAACTTCAATCCAATATTGCAGCCAGCATGCAGCCAGAGGGTAAGGAAAGGGTGAATCAAACACCCAAAAACCCTGCCCCTTTGGCTGAAGATTGTTCCCTCCAAATTCAGGTGACAGAGTCTCTTTAAATGACTGGCCAAGCAGTGGATCACCTGTACTTGGTTTGAACAGTCATTCTGTGCTGACAGACTCTTTAACCCTGCTGTTCTGTTCGGTCTGGGGAGACCTATTTTGAACTTTGGTATTTTTTGGGGTGTTCAAGATGCGGTTCTGAAACTTGTGGTTGATTGACTTAAATGAGGATGGGTCGGTCGGCCACGGGTTTCACGGTGCTCGTAACTCTGTGAGTATTTTTTTTAATGCTCGAGGGGGAGCTCAAGTCCCTGCCCCTAATGTTTGGTGCTTTTTAGAAAGCCAATAAATATGTGATGACAGTGCCGTAACTATAAACTTCGGGGCCCCTGGGCAAAACTTCATAGTGGGACCCTCAACATTTCAATCACTAGAGGTTGTGCGGAACGTGGTGAAGCCTGCTACGCATTGTTGTATACAACACACAGGCTTCACCACGTTCCGCAAGACCTTTAATAGATTTTGTTTATGATGGAAGTTTTAGAAGTTAAATATTCAGTGAATATGTTTGGAAAATTAATAAGGCGAATAATTCCAAATATTGCACAATTTTCAAATAACTGTATATGTTTATTAAATATTAAGTAGATTTAAACAGTATATATTTAAACTTTGTTCACTTAAACATAACATTACTTAAACATTATCAATTTGTTCAGTTTTAAACAGCTACTTAACCCCTTTCTGACCTTAGACATACTATCCCGTCGAGATGACCTGGGCCTATCTGACACTCGACGGGATAGTACAGGGGGAGCGTGGCCGATCGTGGCCGGGTGTCAGCTGACTATCGCAGCTGACATCCGGCACTATGTGCCAGGAGCGGTCATGGACCGCCCCTGGCACATTAGCCCCCGGCATACTGCGATCAAACATGATCGCAGTGTGCCGACGGTATAGGGAAGCATCACGCAGGGAGGGGCTCCCTTCGGGCTTCCCTGAGACCCCTGGAGCAACGCGATGTGATCGCGTTGCTGCGAGGGTCTCTTACCTCCTCCTCCCTGCAGCATGCCCAGATCCAAGATGGCCGTGGCATCCGGGTGCTGCAGGGAGGTGACTTCACTGCGCCTGCTGAGAGCAGGCGCCGGGAAGCTAGGAGAAGTGCACGTCAAATCGCTGATCTGACACAGTGCACGGCAAAGTGTCAGATCAGCAATCTTACACTATAACATGATGCCCCCCCGGAGCAATGTTATAGTGTAAAAAAAAAATATTCACATGTGTAAAAAAAATGTAAAAAAATTCCCAAAAATATATATATATATTCTTCCTATAAATACATTTCTTTATCTAAATAAAAAAAAAAACAATAAAAGTACACATATTTAGTATCGCCGCGTCTGTAACGACCCCACCTATAAAACTATATCACTAGTTAACCCCTTCAGAGAACACTGTAAAAAAAAAAAAAAAAAACGAGGCAAAAAACAACGCTTTATTTTTATACCGCCAAAATAAAAGTAGAATAACACGCGATCAAAATGACTGATGTAAATAACCATGGTACCGCTGAAAACGTCATCTTGTCCCGCAAAAAACGAGCCATGATACAGCATCATCAGCTAAAAAATAAAAAAGTTATAGTCCTCAGAATAAAGCGATGGAAAAATAATTATTTTTTCTATAAAATAGTATTTATCGTATAAAAGCACCAAAACATAAAACAAATATATAAATGAGATATCGCTGTAATCATACTGACCTGAAGATTAAACTGCTTTATCAATTTTACCAAACGCGGAACGGTATAAACGCCTCCCCTAAAAGAAATTCATGAATAGCTGGTTTTTGGTCATTCTGCCTCACAAAAATTGGAATAAAAAGCGATCAAAAAATGTCATGTGCCCGAAAATGTTACCAATAAAAACGTCAACTCATCCCGCAAAAAACAAGACCTCACATGTCTCTGTGGACCCAAATATAGAAAAATTATAGCTCTCAAAATGTGGTAACTCAAAAAATATTTTTTGCAATAAAAAGCGTCTTTCAGTGTGTGACGGCTGTCAATCATAACAATCCGCTAAAAAACCCGCTATAAAAGTAAATCAAACCCCCTTCATCACCCCCTTAGTTAGGGAAAAATTAAAAAATGTTAAAAAATGTATTTATTTCCATTTTCCCATTAGGGCTAGGGTTAGGTCTAGGGTTAGGGTTAGGGCTAGGGTTAGGGTTGGGGCTAAAGTTAGGGTTAGGGCTAAAGTTAGGGTTAGGGTTGGGGCTACATTTACGGTTGGGAATGGGGATAGCATTAGGGTTAGGGGTGTGTCATGGTTAGAGGTGTGGTTAGGGTTACCGTTGGGATTAGGGTTAGGGGTGTGTTTGGATTAGGGTTTCAGTTATAATTGGGGGGTTTCCACTGTTTAGGCACATCAGGGGTTCTCCAAACGCGACATGGCTTCCGATCTCAAATCCAGCCAATTCTGCGTTGAAAAAGTAAAACAGTGCTCCTTCCCTTCCGAGCTCTCCCGTGTGCCCAAACAGGGGTTTACCCCAACATATGGGGTATCAGCGTACTCAGGGCAAATTGGACAACAACGTTTGGGGTCTAATTTCTTCTGTTACCCTTGGGAAAATACAAAACTGAGGGCGAAAAAATAATTTTGTGTGAAAAAAAGATTTTTTATTTTCACGGCTCTGCGTTATAAACTGTAGCGAAACACTTGGGGGTTCAAAGTTCTCACAACACATCTAGATAAGTTCCTTGGGGGGTCTACTTTCCAATATGGGGTCACTTGTGGGGGGTTTCTGCTGTTTAGGTACATTAGGGGCTCTGCAAATGCAATGTGACGCCTGCAGACCAATCCATCTAAGTCTGTATTCCAAATGGCGCTTCTTCCCTTCTGAGTCCTCCCATGGTTACCCCCACATATGGGGTATCAGCGTACTCAGGACAAATTGGACAACAACTTTTGGGGGCTAAAAACTGGGGGCTAAAAAATAATTTTTGTGGGAATTTTTTTTTTTTTTTTACGGCTCTGCATTATAAACTTATGTGAAGCCCTAGGTGGGTCAAAGTGCTCACCACACATCTAGATAAGTTCCTTAGGGGGTCTACTTTCCAAAATGGTGCCACTTGTGGGGGTTTCAATGTTTAAGCACATCAGTGGCTCTCCAAACGCAACATAGCGTCCCATCTCAATTCCTGTCAATTTTGCATTGAAAAGTCAAATGGCGCTCCTTCCCTTCCGAGCTCTGCCATGCGCCCAAACAGTGGTTTACCCCCACATATGGGGTATCAGCGTACTCAGGACAAATAGTACAACAACTTTTGGGGTCCAATTTCTTCTCTTACCCTTGGGAAAATAAAAGACTGGGGGCAAAAAGATCATTTTTGTGAAAAAATATGATGTTTTATTTTTACGGCTCTGCATTATAAACTTATGTGAAGCCCTAGGTGGGTCAAAGTTCTCACCACAAATCTAGATAATTTCCTTAGGGGGTCTACTTTCCAAAATGGTGTCACTTTTTGGGGGGTTTCAATGTTTAGGCACTTCAGGGGCTCTCCAAACGCAACATGGCGTCCTATCTCAATTCCAGTCAATTTTGCATTGAAAAGTCAAACGGCGCTCCTTCCCTTCCGAGCTCTGCCGTGCCCCCAAACAGTGGTTTACCCCCACATGTGGGGTATCAGCGCACTCAGAACAAATGGCACAACAACTTTTTGGGTCCAATTTCTCCTCTTACCCTTGGGAAAATAAAACAAATTGGAGCTGAAGTAAATTTTTTGTGAAAAAAAGTTAAATGTTCATTTTTTTTAAACATTCCAAAAATTCCTGTAAAACACCTGAAGGGTTAATAAACTTCTTGAATGTGGTTTTGAGCACCTTGAAGGGTGCAGTTTTTAGAATGGGGTCACACTTGGTTATTTTCTATCATATAGACCCCTCAAAATGACTTCAAATGTGATGTGGTCCCTAAAAAATATTGGTGTTGTAAAAATGATAAATTGCTGGTCAAATTTTAACTCTTATAACTCCCTAACAAAAAAAATTTTTGGTTCCAAAATTGTGCTGATGTAAAGTAGACATGTGGGAAATGGTACTTATTAATCATTTTACATGACATATCTCTGTGATTTAAGGGCATAAAAATTCAAATTTGGAAAATTGCAAAATTTTCAAAATTTTCCCCAAATTTCCATTTTTTTCACAAATAAACGCAAGTTATATCGAAGAAATTTTACCACTCTCATGAAGTACAATATGTCACGAGATAACAGTGTCAGAATCGCCAAGATCCGTTGAAGTGTTCCAGAGTTATAACCTCATAAAAGGACAGTGGTCAGAATTGTAAAAATTGGCCTGGTCATTAACGTGCAAACCACCCTTGGGGGTAACGGGGTTAAACATTTGTTTCCTAACTTTCAGAGAAGCGAATTCATCAATTACTTTGTCAAAGTTGATCTGTTGAGCTCGATCATTCTCAATTGAAAGTAAAGCTAAAGGTACCGTCACACATAGCGACGCTGCAGCGATACCGACAACGATCCGGATCGCTGCAGCGTCGCTGTTTGGTCGCTGGAGAGCTGTCACACAGACAGCTCTCCAGCGACCAACGATCCCGAGGTCCCCGGTAACCAGGGTAAACATCGGGTAACTAAGCGCAGGGCCGCGCTTAGTAACCCGATGTTTACCCTGGTTACCATCCTAAAAAGTAAAAAAACAAACGCTACATACTTACCTACAGCCGTCTGTCCTCGGCGCTCTGCTTCTCTGGTCTGGCTGTGAGCGCCGGGCAGCCAGAAAGCAGAGCGGTGACGTCACCGCTCTGCTTTCCGGCTGACCGACGCTCACAGCCAGAGCAGGAGGAGAGCAGAGCACAGCGCTGGAGGACAGACGGCTGTAGGTAAGTATGTAGTGTTTGTTTTTTTACTTTTAGGATGGTAACCAGGGTAAACATCGGGTTACTAAGCGCGGCCCTGCGCTTAGTTACCCGATGTTTACCCTGGTGACCAGCGAAGACATCGCTGAATCGGTGTCACACACGCCGATTCAGCGATGTCTACGGGGAGTCCAGCGACGAAATAAAGTTCTGGACTTTCTTCCCCGACCAGCGACAGCACAGCAGGGGCCTGATCGCTGCTGCCTGTCACACTGGACGATATCGCTAGCGAGGACGCTGCAACGTCACGTATCGCTAGCGATATCGTCTAGTGTGACAGTACCTTAAGCTGCTGAGTCTTTCTTGATCCATAGTACTTCTCAAGTAGTTTTTCATGAGTTTAAAGGGACACTGTCACCTGAATTTGGAGGGAACAATTATGTGCAGGCATGTACTATGGAGGACAGAGAATGAACTTCAATCCAATATTGCAGCCAGCATGCAGCCAGCGGGTAAGGAAAGGGTGAATCAAAAACACAAAAACCCCGCCTCCATGGCTGAAGATTGTTCACTCCAAATTCAGGTGACAGTGTCCCTTTAAGCTTAGAGAAGGATTGTTCAGCCTAAGACACAGTCACAGGAACAGTCAAATACATGATGCACGCTGTGCAAAAGTCTGAATAGCTTTATGAAAGTGAAGAATGCTCGACTATTAGGAAATTAAGACTTTTCATTTTTTTCCAGTTGCTTTTGAAGCAAATTTTGAACATAACTGTGAAGGAAAGGCTGGAGTTACATCATCTGCAAACTTGTTAACAAAATCAACAGCTTTTTTGTGAATATCTCTTTCACTTGCACTGGCCAAAAAATCAGGTTGTATTACTTCATAAGAGTCAAAAACAGCTTTTATCCCTTCAAAGCGGCGATGAAGTTGAGTACAAAGTGTGTCTACCATTGGAAAGAACGCAGTAACTCGGAAACAAGTTGTTGGGTCTGCTAATCTCTCGTCTTCACACAACTCATCAAAGTGTTTCTTCACTTTCCTTACTCTGTTCTGGTGAAATTCATTTTTTATTCCCCATCGACTACACACATCTGATGCTTCAGAAACAAGTGCTTCGAACCTTTCACGCATTTCGGTTATCTTTAACAATGCATTACCCAATAACACATATGCAGACAAGAGGGCCATGGTTTCAGATTGTAAGGATTTCGATATGAGGTTGAGAGTCTCTAAGACTTCACCCTGCACAACCAAAAGTAATACAAAATCAAAACTTTCAAGTTTGTTCTTTAGCTGCTGTGCTTCATTTCTTTCCTTGCTTTTTTTGGAAGTCAAAGTTATGCGAGTAAGACTTTTCATCATGTCACAAAACCTGTGTTTCAGTGCATACACTGCATCATGTCTGCCAGACCAACGAGTTGGATTAAGAGTTTTCAGTGTTACTTTCGATTATTTAGAATTCAGTGAATCGGGCTGAGCCTCGATGCAGTACACTGATTTCAAATCTTGCCAACAATACTATTACCAAAAAAGCAATATACACTTTGAATTGTTTCAAAAAACTGGCTCACCACTCGGTTCTCTTCCACAGCATCCTTGAACACCACTAAATTAAGGTTATTTAGGCCTACTAACTGTGTCTGCCTCCCATTACAGTTGTCCTCCACTGAACAAAGCTGAGCTGCCAGTTTACTCCTGTTTCAAATATTAAACTGCATTTGGCCCACTTGTTTGGTTGGGCCTACTAACGGTGTCTGCCGCTGCTTGTTGTTCTCCTCCACTGAACAAAGCAGTGCCGCCTATTTACTCCTATTACCAATTTTGAACTGCATTTGGCCCACATTATTACTTGGGCCTACTAACTGTGTCTGCCACTCATTACAGTTGTCCTCCACTGAACAAAGCAATGCCGCCTGTTTAGTCCTGTTACCACTTTTGATCTGCATTTAGCCTACTTTATTATTTGGGGACAAAGTTCTAAAAACACTTTAGTTTCACAGAAGACATTCAAGAAAAGAGACATTTAGATCCCTTTTTTAAAAAAAAAAAGTTTAGAGATGATAATGAAATAGAGACACTCACTTTGAGTGTCACTATTTCATTATCATCTCTAAACTTTTTTTTTTTTTTAACAAGGGATCTAAATGTCTCTTTTCTTGAATACTTTATTATTTGGGCCTACTAACTGTGTTTCCTTCTCATCCTGCCCATTGCCCAGCCACTGCTAGATTAGTATGGTGGTACATTGACCCAGACCACTACATTCCCCTTGCACTCTAAACAGCAAGAATCTGACCCTGCTGAAAGTCAGGTTCCCCTTCCAGCATACTATACCACCTTACACGGGGACAAAGAGGAAGGTGCAGATGAAAGTGCAGGTTCCTTCATCAGGCGGGGGGGCATACTCATTGGCAACGTCACTGGCACAGGGCCCCTCATAGTACGCAAAAGTGTCTCTGCCGGTGGGAGGCACCCCCGCCATCAAACACACCGCCGTACTTTGAGGGGCCCTGTGCCAGTGCCAATGCGAACGAGTGGGCCCCTCCCTGCTTGCTCAGGATCACAGCACTTGCAAAGTTTAAATACTTACCTCTCCCTGCTCCACTGCCCTGAGGTGGTCCAGATTACCTGGGCCCACTAAATACTTAAACCAGCCCTACCACCCACAACTTTAGCCAAATGACCCCCAATTTTCAATGACTAACTATAAGATAAATTAAGATTGACAAGCTTAAGTAACAAGAATTGATGTTTTTGGCATTAAAATGGGCACTGTAGATGTTTTCCTGTCCTCCCCTCACTGCCGAGTTTGATTCCCCATTGACTTGCATTAGGTTTCGTGTTTCAGCCGATCCCCGACTTTTCGCAATAATCGGCCGATTTCACCCGACCCGACTTTTGACAAACCTGAAACCCGACTCGATCCTAAAAAAGTAAAAGTCGCTCAAGTCTACTTCCAGCTTGTGATTGAGGTGCTCATTTTGGAGATGAAGGCTGTAGAGGAGGAGGAGGTGAATGTGCTGTAGACTGTGGGGGTAACCCTAATTGAGGGCGTGTTCCATCCCAAGGTCCGACTGGGTCCCGGCTTCCACTATGTTAACCCAGTGTGCCATCAGTGAGACGTACCATCCCTGCCTAGATGCACTTGTCCACGTGTCCGTGGTTAGGTGGACTTTCCCAGTAACAGCATTGTTGAGGGCATGGGTAATGTTGTGGGACACGTGCTTGTGTAATGCTGGGATGACACACCGAGAGAAATAGTGGCGGCTCAGGAATGAGTACCTTGGGATGGCCACCACCATCAGGTTGCGGAAAGCTTCCATCTCCATGAGCCTAAAAGGCATCATTTTGAGCACAAGCAGATGAGAAATGTGAGAATTTAGTACTGTGGCCTGTGCGATGTTGGCCGCATATTTCTGCTTGCATTCCAATGACCGGGGTATGGACAACTGGAGGCTGCGCTGGGGCAAGGATGTGCTTGATGATGGTGCTAGTTGAGTGTGGGAAATGGCAGGTGCAGGGCAGGAGGCATCTTGGCATACACCGAGGACAGGGGAAGCAGTGGTGTTACCCGCAGTGGTGTCACTGTTCCTGGAGCCTGAGGTTCGGCCCACAAAGTCGGGTGCTTTGCTGCCATGTGCCTGATCATGCTGGTGGTGGTCAGGCTGCTAGTTTTGCAACCCCTGCTGATGCGGGCATCGCAGGTGGTGCAAATGACCTGATTGGGGTTATCGACAGAGTCTTAAAAAAAACAACCAGACTCAGGAAGACCTAACAGTTGCCAACTTCCGTCGTGTTGGTGTTATGAGAAACGGTTGCCTGCCTTCTGTCTGTGGCCACCACACTGCTTCTTCCTGACTGTTGGGGTGCTACGCCTCCCTCCCCCTGTGTGCTGCTGTCCTCGCTCTGCATGTTCTCTTGCCAGGTTGGGTCAGTAACTATATCATCCACCACCTCATCTTCCACTTCCGCACCCTGGTCCTCCTCCTGACTTTCTAGCAATTGGGTCTCATTTTCGTCCACCTCTTATAACACGTTCCCACCATCGCCTTCATGTGACTGTGGCTGCTCAAATATTTGGGCATTGCTACATGCTTCAAGTGGACTGGACGAGAGGCTAGAACCTATAAAGGAAAAGTGAGCAGCTCTTCGGAGTGTTCAAATCTGGGCACTCGGCATGGCAGGAGAAAGTAGGATCAGGGTGAGGAATATGCGGTCGAGACTCACGGCTACTCAGACTTGACCATGTGGAAGACAGGGTGCTGGTGGTGGTGGCAAAGTGACTGGAAGCATTATCTACTATCCAATATTTTGACACTGCTCTCCTTCGGACAGGAAGGTCGGGCGAGATGATGTGGGTGTTTGTTGTGGCACAATTTCAGCTTGCCCACGGCCTCAGCCTCTGCATGCACCACCATCATCACGTCCACTTCCCCGTCACTTGCCACGAGCCTCGCCCATTTTAAATGGACTACAATATTTTCCACATTCACTACAAATGGCTGAATTTGGAGTGAACTTATATGTGATCCGTGTGCTGGAAAACCACAGTTTAAAATTTTGGGACTGTAGGTAACAATTTTTTTAGCAAACTGTTGTCAAAAACTAAGGTAAGACACAGCAAAAACAGTTAAATGGAGGCCTGAAATGCCACAATTTGTAGGCCACAGATAGATGAGGACTCTGCCGGAGATACCACACTGTTCAATATGTGGCCTGTTTTTTTTTCTTTTAACGCAAAATAGTGTGTAGAATTAGGGTAACAAACAGCAAAAACAGTTCAATGTAGGCCTCAAATGCCACAATTTGTAGTGTACAGATAGATGAGGCATCTGAAGGAGATACCACACTGTTCAATATGTGGCCTGTATTTTTACCACAAAATAGTGTATAGAACTAGAGTAACACATAGTCCAAAAATGTGAATGGAGGCCTGAAATGCCCACATTTGTAGCCCACAGATAGATGAGGCATCTGACAAAGATACCACACTGTTAAATATGTGGCCTGTATTTTTTTTTTTTTACACAAAATAGTGTATAGAACTAGGGTAATAGACAGCCAAAACAGTTGGATGGAGGTTTCAAATGCCACAATTTGTAACCCACAGATAGGTGAGGCATGTGACGGAGATATCCCACTTTCTAATATCTGGCCTGTATTTTTTTTTTGCCAGCAAAATTGTGTCAATAAGTAGGCTCTGTCACAACAAAAAAATTCTATGGATGCGTGTAATGGCACAATTTTGAGCGCAATGATATGCGATCCATGTGGTGGACAAAATCCGGTGTAAAATATCTGCCCTGTAGCTAAATATTTTTTTGGGAGCTAAATATTTTTTGTGCAGCAAAATGATGTCAAGAAATTGTATAAGACACAAAAAAAAAATTCTACAGTACGGCAAACCCGTTTAAAATTGTTGGATTTTCTCGCTGTACTATGAAAAGGATCTGGCTGTAGTCTGCAGTGTCAACAAGCAAATGGAGAAAAAAAGAGGGCTCTGGATTGCTTTGGAATAAAATAATCAGGATTAAGATGCAAAAAAAATTATTCCTAGCCACTGATACCTGGGGCTTGGTATATGCGGACAATATATGTAATAGGCAGCAGCAGCAGCAGACAGTAATGGAATGGACCATCTTGATGTATGCAATGATCTCTATATACTAACATACAGTGCCTGCATGCCTTGCACTGATATGTATTGAGCCACATACACTCCCCTGTCTTCCACTGCAATCTATATTCTTCGTAATTAGTCCTTCGAAGGACTATTGGTTTAGCTGGATTTGTGTATTCTATGATGGTATACCTGCATTAACTGATAAACCCCCAAATCTGACCCTATCTCGGCAGCACCTCTCCTTACACTGTCTGAATCTGAAGCTGAATGCGATGAGCATGGCGGCGGCTGGTTTCTTATAGACCTGATGACGCTGTGCAGCCAGCCAGTCGTTATAATTCCACAACCAACATGGCTGCGGCATTACAGTGCGTGGCAGACAATCTCTGCATGTTGATTGGTACTGTAAAGAGCACCAATCATGCAGGGCGGGGACCCAAGCTCCCGACGAATAATCCTGGAGATGCTCGGCGCTCGCTGAGTACCGCGAGTATAGAGATGCTCATGCGAGTAACGAGCATTACCGAGTATGCGCACTCATCACTAGTAGTACTATGTGGTCTGGTCATGATGTGGTGGTATTTTTCCATTGCATATGGTATTATTCATTCACTATCTGGTTGTGATATGTGGTCTGGTCATAGTGTGGCGGTATTTGTTTCTTGTATGAGGTATTATTCGGTCACTTTGTGGCGTAATATGTGGTCTGGTCATTGTGTGACAGTATTTGTCCCTTGTATGCGGTATTATTGTTCATTAAAAAAAAATGAATGTGACACATTCTCTAAAAGAAATATAAATAAAAATATACCTAAAAAGAGTACAGGATATTTTAACAAATGTTTAATATGTTACAGCAGTGTTCTCCCACTTCGGTCCTCAAGAGCCACCAATAGGCAGGGCCGGCGTTAAGGGCAGGCAGACTAGGCCGCTGCCTAGGGCCCCGCTTCCCTAGTGGCCCCCAGCCAGGGGCGGACATACCCCTGGCATCGGGCCCCTCTCACTTGGTCCTGTAATCATGCTAACACCCAGTGCCAGGGAGAATGTGTCGCACAGAGTGCATGAGTTCAAAAGGGGGCGTGTCATGCAGGGACAGACGCTGGCCAATGAACGCTTTCCTCACCAGACTGAGGAGAGCACTCATTGGGTGCTGTCTCTCTGTTCTCCTGCATGGCGCATCCCAATGGAGACTGGTGAGTACTCACCTACAGTCAGGGGCCCCGCCACACAGCACACAGGGAGTCAGGGACAGCAGTGGAGGAAGAGCAGGACTTAAGTTGTATATCTGCTCCTTCCACTGTTCTGTTCCCAGCAGGCTGCGGCATCTCCTCACTGTGAAGAGATGGAGGAGGCTCACTGCACGGGACAACACGGCAGCACCAGGGGGCTGATATCAGTCCTGTCTGCTCTGTGCCCCATCCCCCACAGTGAGTTCTGCAGCCCTCTCCAACTGAACTGACCTCCTCCAGGGCTCATCTGATCACCTGATATACAAGATTAGTATGTGTGTATGTATATGCTTGTAGATCTATGTATGTGCATCTGTGTATGTAAAGTGTGTGTGTGTGTGTGTGTGTGTGTATATATATATATATATATATATATATATATATATACTAGCTATTAAACCCGTTCTATGCCCGGGTGGCGAGCATTTATATTGGTATATGGTCTCCATCCTGGTATGTGCTGCTCCATCCTGCGTCCCCATCCTGTCATGTGCTGCTTCCATCCTGCACCCCCGTTCTGTCATGTTCTGCTGCCATCCTGCACCCCCGTTCTGTCGTGTGCTGCTGCCATCCTGCTCCCCCGTTCTGTCATGTGCTGTTCCCATCCTGCACCCCCGTTCTGTCATCTGCTGCTCCCATCCTGCACCCCCGATCTGTCCTGTGCTGCTGCCATCCTGCACCCCCGTTCTGTCATGTGCTGCTGCCATCCTGCACCCCCGTTCTGTCATGTGCTGCCCTATTCTGTAATGTGCTGCTCCCATCCTGCGCCCCCGTTCTGTCATGTGCTGCTCCCATCCTGCGCCCCCGTTCTGTCATGTGCTGCTGCCATCCTGCACCCCCGTTCTGTCATGTGCTGCTGCCATCCTGTACCCCCGTTCTGTCATGTGCTGCCCTATTCTGTCATGTGCTGCTCCCATCCTGCGCCCCCGTTCTGTCATGTGCTGCTCCCATCCATATGCCCCATACGCTGCTCCATAAAGGTTTATGGCCCCCATCAGGTGGCGTAAGTAACAAATAGCTGTGGCATGAAGTGCCACAGCCTCATGGCACAGCAATTTGTTACTTACGCTACCTGATTCTTTTCCGGCGCCATTGTCTTGCTCCTCCTGGTGCCGGAATCGGCGCCTGCGCAGTCCGCGCTTTCCGGCGCCATTTTCTTGAAGACACACTGCTGTGTGTCTTCAAGAAAATGGCGCCGGTAAGCGCGGACTGCGCAGGCGCCGATTCCGGCACCAGGAGGAGCAAGACAATGGCGCCGGAAAGGAATGGCGTAAGTAACAAATTGCTGTGGCATGAAGTGCCACAGCCTCATGGCACAGCAAGTTTTTACTTACGCTATTCCTTTTAGGGCGCCATTGTCTTGCTCCTGGTGCCGGAATCGGCGCCTGCGCAGTCTTCGCTTTCCGGTGCCATTTTCTTGAAGACACACTGCTGTGTGTCGTCAAGAAAATGGCGCCGGAAAGCGTGGACTGCGCAGGCGCCGATTCTGGCACCAGGAGGAGCAAGACAATGGCACCGGAAAGGAATGGCGTAAGTAACAAATTGCTGTGGCATGAAGTGCCACAGCCTCATGGCACAGCAAGTTTTTACTTACGCTATTCCTTTCGCGCACCATTGTCTTGCTCCTCCTGGTGCCGGAATCGGCGCCTGCGCAGTACGAGCTTTCCGGCGCCATTTTCTTGAAGACACACTGCTGTATGTCTTCAAGAAAATGGCGCCGGAAAGCGCGGACTGCGCAGGCGCCGATTCCCGCACCAGGAGCAAGACAATGGCGCCCTAAAAGGAATAGCGTAAGTAAAACTTACTATGGCGGCGGATTATTTGCAAAATCAGGGCGCAAATATGTAGACGGCGTCCCCGTGCTCCCGACCCCCTGCTCTCGGCAGCATTTGTTCTATAATGTAACGCTAGGAGCGTCGCGCCTGCGCAGTCTATTAAGGCTTCGGACAGAGTGACGCTCCCAGCGTTATATTATAGATATTTGTATGCATGTACAGTATATGTGTATGTCTGTGTGTATAATATGTGTGTATCTGTGTATATGCGATATATTTGTATATATATATATGTATGTTTATGTGCATGTATGTACAGTATATGTGTATGTATATACGGTATATGTGTGTGTATGTATGGTATGTGTGTATATGTATGTACGGTACGAGTATGTGTATCTGTATGTTTGTACAGTATATGTGTGTATGCATGTATGGTATATGTATATGTATCTATGTGTATGTATGGTATATGTGTGTATGTACAGTATTTGTATGTATGACGGTATATGTATGTGTATCTCTGTGTATGTATAGTATATGTGTGTGTTTGTATATACGGTATATGTATTTACAGTATGTCTGTGTATGTATGGTACGTGTATGTATGACAGTATATGTATGTGTATCTGTGTGTATGTATAGTATATGTGTCATGATCCCAGTGCTGGGTTTCACCTGCACGCCAGGGGTTAATGTGTTGATCAGTGCAGGCTCTGACCTGCACACCTCGGGCTTGTTATTGGCCTCTCTTTGGTTCGGGGTGAGCTTCTTATAGTCCTGGGAAGCTTCAATCTCTGTCAGTTATACTTTTGCTATCGGCTGAGTGTGTTGACCTCTGTTTGCTTGTGCCTTGTGCCAGTATTCTAGTTTGCTTGTATGGTTCTGACTCGGTTCTGTTCCCTGGTGTGATTTTGCCTTCTGATTCTGTACTGTGTATCTGCTTCTCTGGTTTTCTGACTCCTGCCACGTCCCTGACTATTCTTTATTTCCTTGCTCCTTGTGTACTGCGTTTCCGTTCCCGTTTATTGACCTCGGCTTGTCTTGGATTGCGCCTCCCTTTGCCCCATCCTTTCCCTGGGTTCCGGTGACTCCCTTTCCCTTCTCCTGTACCCTTTGTTCCTGTAGTATCCTGCATACTCCTGCTACAGGACACTAAGCCCCGCCTCTGTTGTCACGTGACCACAGGTCCTTTCAGTACATTCACTACCTGGCGTTCTGCTCACTCCAGCTCAGCTGTTACGGTGTTTTCTTGCCCAGCTCTCGGGCGCTGTGAGTATAGCTGTCACAGGCTGTCTGAGACTCTGGGTTATCACTGTCAGGGCAGCATAAACCACTGGGGAGTGCCACCTGGTGGTTTCTCCTGATAATATGTGTGTGTTTGTATATACGGTATATGTGTGTGTATGTTCAGTATATGCATGTGTGTATGTACAGTATGTGTATGTATGACAGTATGTGTATCTGTGTGTATGTATGGTATATGTGTGTGTTTGCATGTACGATATATGTATGCGTATCTGTGTGTGTGTATGTATGGTATATGTATGTGTATCTGTGTGTATATATATGTACAGTATGTGTGTGTATGTATGTACGGTATGTGTATGTGTATCTGTGTGTATGTATGTACAGTATGTGTGTGTATGTATGTACGGTATATGTATATCTGTATGTGTATCTGTGTGTATGTATGTACAGTATGTGTGCGTTTGCATGTACAGTATGTCTATGTGTATCTATGTATGTACGGTGTTGTGAATTCAGCTTTTGGGCTCCCTCCGGTGGTTGTAGAGGGTAATGCAGTTGTGCCTGGACTGCAGGAGTGGACAGGTGTATCTACTGATTGCAAAACTGACTGGGGTATATAGCTTTGCAGGATCCTTTAGTCAGTGCCAGTTGTCCATTGTTCTGGAAGGATTCACTTCCCTGCTGGTCTCTCCAGTTTGCTGTGCTTTTCTACAAAGATAAGTCCTGGCTTTGTTTTTTGCTGTCCACCTGCAGTGGACCTTATAGTTCTGTGCTTTTTCATGTTTTTGTCTTGTCCAGCTTAGTCTGTGATGGATTTTTTGCAGCCTAGCTATTTCTCTGGAGATGCAGATATACCCCCCATGTCTTTAGTCAGATGTGGTGATCCGTATTTTCTGCGGTGAATATTTTCTAGTGTTTTTATACTGACCGCCTAGTACTCTGTTCTTTTCTTTCTTTTTAGCTAGTATGGCCTCCTATGCTAAAATCTGATTTCATATCTGCGTATGTTATTTCCCTCTCCTCTCACAGTCAATATTTGTGGGGGGCTATCTATCCTTTGGGGATTTTCTCTGAGGCAAGATAGGTTTCCTGTTTCTGTCTTTAGGGGTAGTTAGATCTTAGGCTGTGCCGAGGGGTCTAGGGAGTGTTAGGTACCCCCCACGGCTACTTCTAGTTGCGCTGCTAGGTTCAGGGTTTGCGGTCAGTACAGGGACCACCTTCTCCAGAGTCCGTCTCATGCTGCTCCTAGGCCACCAGATCATAACAGTACGGTGTAACGCATATATATGTTTTACAAACACACAGTATTATATTCTGTTGGGGACTACATTATATTCTATGGAGGGGTGGATTATATGCTATGGGGGTTACGTTATACTATATGAGGTCAGAATTATATTCCATATGGGGACTGCATTATACTCTATGGAGGACTATGGGAGTGTACTATACTCTATGGAGGACTATGGGGGTGTATTATACTATATGGAGGACTATGGGGAGTCTATTATACTATATGGAGGACTATGGGGAGTGTGTTATACTATATTGGGGACTATGGGTAGTACATTAAACTACATGGAGGACTATGGAAGTATATTATACTATATGGAGAACTAGGGGGAGTGCAAAATGCAAGATATTCATTGAGTGATAGGATTGGTTATGCCGCAACAAAAATCATTGTTCTCAGCAGCACATCGCCCGGTGAAAACTGCAGATATGCTGCTAAGATGGTACTGTATGTGGACAGACTGATCTACTAGTGATTATTCTGTCCCCATCTTTATTCCTCAGCCAGTGTAAAGTGGCCGGAACCAAGCCGCGAATGACTTCAATATTGTTAATCACACTCGTTTAGTGGCCTGAAATCGGCGCATGTAACTACAACCAAAATGTTTCTGTGTGATGGTTCAATTTGTTAGCATTTGAGGCCCCATTTTAAACTTTTGCCTAGGGCCCCACTTTGCCTAAAACCAGCCCTGCCAACAGGTCATGTTTTCAGTATTTCCTTAGTATTGCACAGGTGATAATTGCATCACCTGTACAGGCATTAATTCCATCGCCTGTGCAATACTAAGGAAATCCTGAAAACAAGACCTGTTGGTGGCTCTTGAGGACCGGAGTTGGGGAACACTGTGTTAGAGTATAGTAGGGCACTGCCAAAATAGTCTACCTTGTCGTGGTGGCAGCTTATTAAAATCTTTTGGCTAAAACAAAACCTCATGGCTATGTATGTGATCTAGTGTAAGATGGGAACTGATATTGTCTGATTGGTGAGGACTTGGTGCAGAAGCTTCTATGAGTGGACAGTGGAATTATAGAAGGTTCGAGGGTTGGAGGCGAAGGTGGGATAGAGTCTGAACCGATTCTCAAGGGGGCCCAAAAATTTTGTGAATATGGGGTCCTGAAATAACTGGTGGCAGCATTGACTGACCCACTGCCAAATCGGTCATGCTGAATGATGTTGCAGGCAGCAGAATGTTCTGCAGACCATCACGTCTGTCACATGGGCTCAGTGTGAGCCTGCTCTCATCCGTGAAGAGCACATGGCACCAATGTCGAAAATGCCAATCTTGGTGTTATCTGGCAAATGCCAATCACCCTGTATGGCATTGGACTGTAAGCACAACACCCACTTGTGGATGTTGGGCCCTTATGCCACCCTCATGTAGTCTGTTTCTGACAGTTTGAGCAGACACATGGATGTTAGTCGTCTGCTGAAGGTCATTTTGCAGGGCTCTGGCACTGTTCCTGCTGTTCCTCCTTGCACAAATGAGTAAGTATTTAGTGGTCCTTCTGCAGGATTATTGCCTTCCTACAGCCCCGCCATGTCTCCTGATGTCTGCTCTATACTCTGGACACTGTGCTGACAGACACAACTACCCTTCTTGCCATAGCTCGCAAAAATGAGCCATCCTACATGAGCTGTGTAAGAGTGTGACCTGTAATGGCATCAGGAGAGCACTAGGACCCTGTGGTGTTTGCCTGCTTGAGCTGAGAGCAGGTGCAGCCAAGAAGACTGTGTGCTGGGGGGTGGGGTCTAGTGTCTGCTGTGTGAGGACACAGGAAGGAATGCTGGAAAGAGTCTGGAGACTGAACTTGACTGTACTCTCCAGCATTTTGTAAAGGGGTTGCTAATCAATGGCTCTGAGAGCCTGTGTCTCTGCTGAGGGGACAAGTGCAGAGCATGTGTGACTCTGGTGCTCTGTGAAGTCCATGCTATGTTAGACTAGAATCCTTATGTTGAACAGACCAGGTGACCAGTATCTGAGAAGTGAGAGCAGACATCTTTCCTGTGCAGATTCAGGCATTCTGCTCCTGAGGGAAATTGTGAGTGACTGCTTGAGAAGAGACGGTATCCTGTACCATCTATATTGAGAGGGATCCTGACAAGCTCCGCTGAAGTGTTATCCCAGCCCGTACCCTGAGGCTACAGAACTGTAAGTCCCCGGCGTGTGTGCTCAGCATCTGCCGACAAGACGCGGACCCTTGTTTTGCTGTAGTTTTGGCGCCAAAGATTTTGGGACTGGCTGCAGCCAATGCAAATTATATGCCTGAGTAGGGACTCACCTCAGGATAACGGTACCATAAAAATTGATACCCAAGTATCCCCAGAAGAACTTCTGTTATATTTATATATTGTTATTGTGGGTTTTGATCGGCTTATAGTCACTGTGCCATCCCAGGGTGTACCATAAGATCACTTAATCAGATTTACACCTGTTTTTCATAGTACCTTGTTTAACGTTTTGGATAGGTAAACTTCTTCTAAACCTCAGTGTAGCACACTCAAAACAGGAACTTGGGGGTGGGCACATTGGTTTCAGCTCTGGCTGAGTGAGTGTAATTAACTAGGGAATTTCAGTCTGTTTTTTTTCAATGTTAAATCTCACTCTAACTGCCATTTTAGTCTCGGTTTGTGACCCTCTGGGTCTTATTCGGACCTCTGGTCATTACAAGCTGCACGACCTGAACAATGTCTGTGGTTTGTAGACACCACCTTATGATACTGTACAGTACCTCTAGAGATGAGAGCAATGACAATCAAAAAGTGACCAAAACAATAGCCAATAAGAATGAGAACAGAGAAGTGATCTGTTGTCATCCCCTGCAAAACCACTCTTTTATAGGGGTTGTCTTGATTATTGTCCATCATTTCTATATGTTGCCTGTTACATTTGCACAACAGCAGGAAAAATGTATTCACAATTAGTGTTGCTTCATAGCTGGACAGGTTTATTTCACAGATTGTGTGATTGACTTGGAGTTACATTGTGTTGTTTAAGTGTTCCCTTTATTTTTTTCAGAATTGTATTTAGCAACGATCTGCTAAGTCTTGCCTAAAGGCTGCCATTCAGCCCCTCTCTTTGCTCTAGCAGCTGTCCATAGGCTAAATGCAGAATGTATCCCATAGAAACAGAAAAGGTTCAAGATTAGCCCTTTCAAGGAAGTTTAGTATGATGGATCAGCATCAGCAGCACTAGTGGACTCTGATTAATGAAACTATGCACACACAAGCCTGGACAACTACAATCTCCCTCCAATCACAACTGTCACTGAGCTGTGCAATGATTACAGTGTGGCGAGCATGGTGAATCCAGTTCTTTTATAACCTTTGATGAGGTAATGTGGCTAGCCAATCACAGTAATGGTTATGGCATTACATGGACTGGTAGGCAATCCCTGCATGTTTATTGGCTATGTAGCATGCGCCTAACATGCGGGGATTCAGGCATTATATCCGAGTGCCAGACAATTTTCACAGAGTGCCGAGCACATCTGAACACCCAGATACATGAGCGATATCCGTGTATCACCGAACATGTCCGCTCATCACTAGTCAGCATCATCTTCAGAGACTGGAAGGCCTCTTCTTGCATCGGGCCCCACTGGATTGCCTGATGCTTGGTCTCCCCCTGCTGTGCCTCTTAATAGCTCAGGTACTGCTACTGCAGTCTTGGCAAAGTTCTTGATGAACGTTTGGTAGTACCCAGCCATCCCCAGGAACACACTCAGTTCTCTCATTGTGGTAGGCACTAGCCATTTTTGGACTGCGACTACTTTCTCCATGGTGGGATAGTCTCCTGCACTGGAAAATGTGTGCCCCAGGTGCTCAATCTCCCTCTGAAACAAGTGGTACTTCCGAGATTTGATCTTCAGGCCATGCCTTTGAAACCATTCCTGCACTTATCCCAGCCTTTTAAAGATGTTCTTCGAAGGAGGGGAGTAGATAATGATGTAATCAAGATATATCAGGGTGGCTTCAAAGTTCATGTCCCCAAGGCATCGTTCCATAAAATGCTGAAACGTTCCGGGGCGTTAGTGAACCCAAAAGGCATTCAGTTGAACTCGAAGGAACGTATGGTAAAGATAAAGGCAGTCTTTGGCTCTCCTTTGCAGCTACGGAAACCTGCCATTAGCCACTGACGAGATCAAGGGATCAAAAGTACTTTGCTTTTCCCAAGGAAGACAGGGATTCATCAATCCTCAGCAGAGGGTATGAGTCTTGTATGGTGCAGGCATTCAGTCATCAGTAGTACATACAAAATCTCAGTGTGGCATCCTATTATCATACTAGCACAATGGGGGCAGCCCAGGGGCTTTGGCTTTCCCATATCACCTTGTTCTGCAGCATGTGTGGCAGTAAATCTTTTACTTGGTACATTTGAGGCAGCATCTGCCAGTATCTTTCTCAGATGGCGGCTGTATCTCCCGTAGGATGTAGTGCACCTGATGTCATCATCTTATTGATCAAACATCCCTTGATACTGTTGTAATAGCTTCTCAACCTGGTCTTCTTGCTCGGTGCTGAATTCTGTGAGGTTTGCTTCTATTTGTTCCAAGAGATCACGGCCGGTCCAGACTTCACCCTCATTCCCCTTGATGTTGAGAGATACTGACTCCATTGGACTGGTAATTGACAGTGGTGAGATCTTTTGGCATCACATACACTTGGGTTACCTCCTCCCAGGTAGTCAACTGCAGGCTTGTTCCACTTAGGCTGATATAGCCCACAGGTTCATGCCCTTGACAGATGGTGGTTAGGGTGTGGGCGACCAGCAATCCCGTTTTGATTTCCTGCCCCTCTGTGGGTTCAATTTGTACTTCTACTCCTTCAAATGGCAGATGAGCCCGTACCAGCATAGTGAGTGCAGTCTGCCCCTCATATGTCCATATGGATATAAAAATAAACATTATGGCTCTGTGAAGGAGAGGAAAAAACAACGCGAAAACAGAAATTGGCTGCAGGGTGAAGGGGTTAAACACAATATACAGTGAAGGAAATTACTTGAGCCCTTGCTGATTTTGTAAGTTTGCCCACTGACAAAGACATGAGCAGTCTATAATTTTAAGGGTAGGTTAATTTTTAACATTGAGAGATATAATATCAAAAATATAATCCAGAAAATCACACTATCTTAATTATATACATTTATTTGCAGTTTGCAGAGAGAAGTATTTGATCCTTCTTGCAAACAAGACTTAATACTTGGTGGCAAAACCCTTGTTAGCAAGCACAACAGTCAAACATTTTTTGTAGTGGATGATGAAGTTTGTGCACAAGTCAGGAGGAATTTTGGTCCACTCCTCTGCAGATCATCTCTAAATTATTAAGATTTTAAGGCTGTCGCTTGGAAACTCAGAGCTTCAACTCCCTCCATAAGTTTTCTATGGGATTAAGATCTAGTGACTGGCTAGGCCACTCCATGACCTTAATGTGCTTCTTTTTGAGCCTGTCCTTTGTTGACTTGGCTGTATGTTTTGGGTCATTGTCTTGCTGAAAGACCCAGCCAAGACCCATTTTTAATGTCCTGGTGGAGGGAAGGAAGTTGTCACTCAGGATTTTATGGTACATCCATTTTCCCACTGATACGGTGAAGTAGTCCTGTGCCCTCAGCAGAGAAACACCCCAAAACATAATGTTTCTACCTCCATGCTTGATAGTGGGGACGGTGTTCTTTGGGTCATAGGCATCATTTCACTTCCTCCAAACATGGCGAAATGAGTTAATGCCAAAGACCTCCATTTTTTTCTCATCTGACCACAGCACCTTCTCCCAATTACTAACAGAATCATCCAGGTATTCATTAACAAACTTCCCATGTGCCTTCTTGAGCAGGGGGACCTTGCGGGCACTGCAGATTTTTAAACCTTTATGGAGTAATGTGTTACCAATGGCTTTCTTGGTGACTGTGGTCCCAGCTGCTCTGAGATCATAAACAAGTTTCCCCGTGTAGTTTAAAGGGAACCTGTCACCCCGTTTTTTGAGATTGAGCTATAAATACTGTTAAATAGGGCCTGCGCTGTGTGTTCCTATAGTGTATGTAGTGTACCCCGATTCCCCATGTATGCTGAGAAATAACTTACCAAAGTCGCCGTTTTCGCCTGTCAATCAGGCTGGTCAGGTCGGGAGGGCGTGGTGACATCGGTGGTTCTTCCTCAGCTTTACGTTGGTGGCGTAGTGGCGTAGTGGTGAACAAGCAGCGCGCGATCTGCGCTGTAATCCCTTGCATCGGTGGGGGCGGCCATCTTCCTGGGGCCGCGCGTGCGCAGGTCGAGTGCTCTGCTGCACGGGGCTTCAGGAAAATGGCCGCGGGATGCCGCGCGTGCGCATTAGAGATCGCGGCGGCCATTTTCCCAAAGCCGAGATGCAAACTCGGCTTTGGGAAAATGGCCGCCGCGATCTCTAATGCGCACGCGCGGCATCCCGCGGCCATTTTCCTGAAGCCCCGTGCAGCAGAGTACTCGATCTGCGCACGCGCGGCCCCAGGAAGATGGCCGCCCCCACCGACGAAAGGGATGACAGCGCAGATCGCGCGCTGTGTCTTCACCACTACGCCACTACGCCACCAACGTAAAGCTGAGGAAGAACCAGCGATGTCACCACGCCCTCCCGACCTGACCAGCCTGATTGACAGGCGAAAACGGCGACTTTGGTAAGTTATTTCTCAGCATACATAGGGAATCGGGGTACACTACATACACTATAGGAACACACAGCGCAGGCCCTATTTAACAGTATTTATAGCTCAATCTCAAAAAACGGGGTGACAGGTTCCCTTTAAGGCTGATGTCTCACCTTCCTCATGATCAAGGATCCCCCACGAGGTGAGTTTTGCATGGTGCCCCAGATCAATGTCGATTGACAGTCATTTTTTTATTTCTTCCATTTTCTTAGTATTGCACCAACAGTTGTCTCCTTCTCACCCAATATCTTACTTGTGGTTTTGTAGCCCATTCCTGCTTTGTGCAGGTCTATGTTCTTGTCCCTGACATTTTTATAAAGCTCTTTGTAGAGGTTAGAGTCTGACTGATTAATTAAGTCGGTGGACAGGAGTCTTTTATAAAGGTGGCTATGTAAGACAGCTGTTTTTAGTGCAGGTTTTGAGATGTTTAGGATCATCTAACTGGCCTGTAGGAGCCAGAACTTTTAATGGTTGGTAGGGGATCAAATACTTAGTTCTCACTGCAAAATGCAAATAAATTGCAATAAATTTATATATATATATATATATATATATATATATATATATAATTTTATGCAAATAAACTTATATAATATAATTTAGCCAGTGTCTTTTTCTGGATTTTATTTTTAATATTCTATCTCTCAATGTTAAAAACGAACCTACCCTTAAAATTATAGACTTTTCATGTCTTTGTTAGTGGGCAAACTTACAAAATCGGCAAGGGATCAAATAATTATTTCCTTCTCTGTAACTCTTATGGCTACCTCTTAATGCTATCTGATGACTTCTGCTGACAGCAGTATTCACAGTCACCAAGGAGTCAATGTCAGGTTTCTCTCTTAAATCCAGTCCCTAATGCTGGTCTACGATTCTTCCTACTAGATCGCAAGTCCTTTTAACCCTTTCCCGACCTATGACGCATACGCTGGGTCATGAAAGTCGGTGCCAATCCAACCTGTGATGCAGCGTATGCGTCATGGCAGGATCGCGTTCCTGCAGGTCGGGTGAAAATTGCACCTGACCTGCAGGTACAGGGGGACTTGTACTTTAGCCCGGGGGGGTGGCGTAGCCCTCACTTGGCTACGATCGCCCTGCTGACCACTTTGTCACCACCCCCGAAATCTGATTGGAGCTAGCGTCCATGTGATGCTAGCTCTCCATTCAGATGTGGAGGGGTGGAGAAAAAACTGTGGCTGCCTCGCTGTCCAGCTTCATGCCTTCCGTGGAAGCTGAATAGCGAGGTGCCTGCATGCTGCCCTGCCACATACTGCAATCGCCACCACCACTGCAGTCACCGCCGCCGCTGCAGTTACCGCCGCCCGGTACTCCCCTCTGCTTCTCTTCCCCCTGCCTTGCGATTCCACGCCCCCAACCTTCACTCCCTCCCCCCTGCCCCGGAGATCACCCCCCGCTGCTGCTGGCTGCATTTCCTCCTGCTGCATCGCACATGACAGCCCCCGCCCCAGTGATCCCCCTGATCGCCCCCCTGATCTTCCCCACTGATCACCCCCCTGATCTTCCCCCACTGATCGCCCCCCTGATCTTCCCCCACTAATCGCCCCCCTGATCTTCCCCCTGATCACCCCCCTGATCTGTGGATCGCCTCCTGCCCCGCTAATGTCCCCTCTGCCCCGCTAATGTCCCCTCTGCCCCGCTAATGTCCTCCCCTGCCCACTGCTGTCCCCTCTGATGTCCCCTCTGCCATGCTAATGTCCCCTCTGCCATGCTAATGTCCCCTCTACCCCGCTAATGTCCCCTCTGCCCCGCTAATGTCCCCTCTGCCCTGCTGATGTCCCCTCTGCCATGCTGATGTCCCCCCTGCCCCACTAATGTCCCCTCTGCCCTGCTGATGTCCCCTCTGCCATGCTGATGTCCCCCCTGCCCCACTAATGTCCCCTCTGCCCCACTGATGTCCTCCCCTGCCCCACTGCTGTCCCCTCTGCCCTGCTGATGTCCCCTCTGCCATGCTGATCTCCCCCTATCTCACTGACCTCCCCCTTCCCCCGCTGATCTCCTCCTGCCCTGTGGATCGCCCCCTGCTCCACTGATCTTCCCCTCTGCTCCGCTGATCACCCCCAGCCCCAGTTTTTCCATTAGGGTTGGGGCTAAAATTAGGGTTAGGGTTGGTGCTAAAGTTAGGGTTGGGATTAGGGGTAAGGTTAGGATTAGGGTTGGGATTAGGGGGTAGGGTTAGGATTAGGTTTAGTGGTGTGTTGGGGTTAGGGTTGGAGTTAGAATTGGGAGGTTTGTACTGTTTAGGCACATCATGGACTCTCCAAATGCGACATGATGCCCACAGATTTTTCAATCAAAGTCTGCATTTCAAAACGTCACTACTTCCTTTCCGAGCCCTGACATGTGCCCAAACAGTGGTTTACCCCCACTTATGGGGTATTAGCGTACTCAGGACAAACTGGACAAAAACTTTTGGGGACCAATTTCTCCTGTTACCCTTGTGAAAAAAAAATTGCAGGCTAAAAATCAATCAAAATCAAGATTTTTTATTTTCACGGTTCTGCGTTATAAACTTCTGTGAAGCACTTGGGGTTTCAAAGTGCTCACCACACATCTAGATAAGTTCCTTGGGGGGCCTAGTTTTCAAAATGGGGTCACTTGTGGGGGATTTCCACTGTTTAGGCACATCAGGGGCTCTGCAAACGTAACATGATGCCCGCAGACCATTCCATCAAAGTCTGCATTCCAAAACGTCACTACTTTCCTTCTGAGCCCCGACGTGTGCCCAAACTGTGGTTCCCCCCACATATGGGGTATCAGCATACTCAGGACAAACTGGGCAACTTCTTTTGAGGTCCAACTTCTCCTGTTACTCTTGTGAAAATAAAAAATGCGGGCTAAAATATAATTTTTGAGGAAAGAAAAATGATTTTTTATTTTCACGGCTCTGCGTTATAAACTTCTGTGAAGCACTTGGGGGTTTAAAGTGGTCACCGCACATCTAGATTAGTTCCTTGGGAGGTATAGTTTCCAAAATGGGGTCACTTATGGGGGAGATACAATGTTTAAGCACACAGGGGCTCTCCAAACGCGACATGGTGTCCGCTAATGATTGGAGCTAATTTTTAATTCAAAAAGTCAAATGGCGCTCCTTCCTTTCCAAGCCCTGCCGTGTGCCCAAACAGTGGTTTACCCCCACATATGGGGTATCGGCATACTCAGGACAAATTGTGCAACGACTTTTGTGGTCCAATTTCTCCTGTTACCCTTGGTAAAATAAAATAAAACACCGACTCAGGAGAAATTGCCCAATACATTTTATGATCCATTTTGTCCCATTGCCCATGTGGAAATGAACAAATTGAGGCTAAAATAATTTTTTTAACAAAAAAAAGTACTTTTTCATTTTTACGGATCAATTTGTGAAGCACCTGGGGGTTCAAAGTGCTCACTATGCATCTAGATAAGTTCCTTGGGGGGTCTAGTTTCTAAAATGGGGTCACTTGTGGGGGATCTCTATTGTTTACGCACACAGGGCCTCTCCAAACGCGACATGGTGTCCGCTAACGATTAGAGCTAATTTTTCATTCAAAAGTCAAATAGCGCTCCTTCCCTTCTGAACCTTGCCGTGTGCCCAAACAGTAGTTTATCCCCACATTTGAGGTATCGGTGTACTCAGGAGAAATTGCCCAAGACATTTTAGGATCCATTTTATCCTGTTACCCATGTGAAAATGAAAAAATTGAGATGAAAATAATTTTTTTGTGAAAAAAAAGTACTTTTTCATTTTTACTGATCAATTTGTGAAGCACCTGGGGGTTCAAAGTACTCACTATGCATCTATATAAGCTCCATGGGGTATCTAGTTTCCAAAATGGGGTCACTTGTGGGGGATTTCCAATGTTTAGGCACACAGGGGCTCTCCAAACGTAACATGGTGCCCGCTAAAGATTGGAGCAAATTTTTCATTGAAAAAGTCAAATGGCGCTCCTTCCCTTCCGAGCACTGTCATGCGCCCAAACAGTGGTTCCCCCCACATATGGGTTATCGGCATATTCAAGACAAATTGTACAACAACTTTTGGGGTCCAGTTTTTTTTCTTACCCTTGGGAAAATAATTGTTGCTAAAAGATCATTTTTGTGACTAAAAAGTTAAATGTTCATTTTTTCCTTCCATGTTGCTTCTGCTGCTGTGAAGCACCTGAAGGGTTAATAAACTTTTTGAATGTGGTTTTGAGCACCTGGAGGGGTACAGTTTTTAGAATGGTGTCACTTTGGGGTATTTTCAGCCATATAGACCCCTCAAACTGACTTCAAATGTGAGGTGGTCCCTAAAAAAAATGGTTTTGTAAATTTCGTTGTAAATATGAGAAATCGCTGGTCAAATTATAACTTCCTGGCAAAAAAAAAATTTGTTTCCAAAATTGTGCTTATGTAGAGTAGACATGTGGTTAATGTAATTTATTAATTATTTTGTGTCACATAACTCTCTCATTTAACAGAATAAACATTCAAAATTTGACAATTGCGAAATTTTCCAAATTTTAGCCAAATTTCCATTTTTTCACTAGTAAACGCAAAAATTATCGGCCTAAATTTACCACTAACATGAAGCACAATATGTCACGAAAAAAACGTCTCAGAACCGCTAGGATCCGTTGAAGCGTTCCTGTATTATTACCTCATAAAAGGACACTGGTCAGAATTGCAAAAAACGGCCAGGTCATTAAGGTCAAAATAGGCTGGCTCATGAAGGGGTTAACAAAGTCAATCAGTGCTCTCTGGGTCTTTATCACACTGGCTGGTCCCAGTCCCATCTGCTGCACCACCTCAGACTGAACCCTGTACCATACATCAGAGCTGGAAGTGACTGCCCAGCTCACTCGCGCCTCCAGTCCACAGCGGCAGACATCAATCAAGGTCCTCACTGGGTCTTCAGTGCTTGACCACCGAATGTCGTCTATCGGGCCTTGACTGGTGTAGTTTGGTTCACACACCTTAACTGTCATGCAACTGACTCTTAGGTCTTGATCGGCTTTGTTTGGTTCACAGATCTTTACCAGCATCATCTGAACTTTGCTCACAAGCACACAACTTGCTGGCTCTCCTTGTACGCTCCGGTGTCTTGGCCTCATCGACCCCCTCTGCACACATCCCACTCATCTAACCTTGTCGCCAAATTTCTTCCCACCTTGCCATGCCAGCTTCTTATATTGGGGGACTGCACTACATAGGTCACCTGAACAGGTGCTAATCTAGACTCTTCCTTCTCAAAACTCTCCCATTTCTGGTTGCTTCAACAGGATCCTGCTTGGTTAGCAGTGACAGATTTCAGACGCACATGCCACACAGTGCAGGCGAATCTCATCTTCTATGGCACACCCTTTTACACATATACCACACTATGTTAACCATTGAGAGAGCAGTATGGCAATGTAAACTTTGCATTAGTCTTCCGTGGATGGTTGGTGTTTGTGAGGTGGGTATTGCTTGTTTTCAGCTTGTTTGGTCAGTGCTTGGTGAGAATTGCAGCTTGATTACCCAGTTAGATATTCGATCCTGTATGGTAAGTCATCATGAATCACCAAGAATCTGCAAAAACCATAGTCCATGCCCTCATCATCTTCCACCTCGACTACTGTAACCTCTACTACTCGACTACTGTAAGGCTCTGTGGCCTCCCCCCTAACACTCTCGCACCCCTCCAATCTATTCTAAACTCTGCTGCCTGACTAATCCACCTGTCCCCCCGCTATTCCCCGGCCTCTCCCCTCTGTCAATTCCTTCACTGGCTCCCCATTACCCAGATACTCCAGTACAAAAGCCTAACCATGACATACAAAGCCATCCACATCCATACATCTGTGACCTCGTCTCCCGATACTTTCCTGCACGCAACTTCCGATCCTCACAAGATCTCCTTCTCTACTCTGCCCTTATCTCCTCTTCCCACAATCGCATACAAGCTTTCTCTCGCGCATCACCCCTACTCTGGAACTCTCTACCACAACATAGACTTTCACCTACCATCGAAACCTTCAAAAAGAACCTGCAGACCCACCTCTTCTGGCAAGCCTACAACCTGCAGTAATCACAGATCGACCAAACAACTGCATGAACAGCTCTATCCTCACCTACTGTATCCTCACCCATCCCTTGTGGATTGTGAGCCCTCGCGGGCAGGGTCCTCTCTCCTCCTGAACCAGTTGTAACTTGTATTGTTCAAGATAATTGTACCTGTTTTTATTATGTATACCCCTCCTAACATGTAAAGCGCCATGGAATAAATGGCGCTATAAAAATAAATAATAATAATAATAATGTTGGATTTCGGCCAAAAAACTGAAAAAAAACCTATATGGATGTACAATAATAATAATAATAATAATTTTTATTTATATAGTGCCAACATATTCCGCAGCGCTTTACAAATTATAGAGGGGACTTGTACAGACAATAGACATTACAGCATAACAGAAATACAGTTCAAAACAGATACCAGGAGGAGTGAGGGCCCTGCTCGCAAGCTTACAAACTATGGGAGACACGAGAGGTGGATGGTAACAATTGCTTTAGTTATTCGGACCAGCCATAGCGTAAGGCTCAGGTGTTCATGTAAAGCTGCATGAACCAGTTCACTGCCTAAGTATGTAGCAGTACAGACACAGAGGGCTAATACTGCATAAAGTGTATGAGAACATGATGCGAGGAACCTTTTTTTTTTTTTTTTATAAATAGGCCACACAGGGATCGTTAGGTTAATGCATTGAGGCGGTAGGCCAGTCTGAACAAATGAGTTTTTAGGGCACGCTTAAAACTGTGGGGATTGAGGATTAATCGTATTAGCCTAGGTAGTGCATTCCAAAGAATCGGCGCAGCACGTGTAAAGTCTTGGAGACGGGAGTGGGAGGTTCTGATTATTGAGGATGCTAACCTGAGGTCATTAGCGGAGCGGAGGGCACGGGTAGGGTGGTAGACTGATACCAGGGAGGAGATGTAGGGTGGTGCTGAGCCATGGAGTGCTTTGTGGATGAGGGTAGTAGTTTTGTACTGGATTCTGGAGTGGATGGGTAGCCAGTGTAATGACTGGCACAGGGTAGAGGCATCGGTGTAACGCTTGGTGAGGAATATGATCCTGGCTGCAGCATTCAGGACAGATTGGAGCGGGGAGAGTTTTGCAAGAGGGAGGCCGATTAATAGAGAGTTACAATAGTCCAGACGAGAATGAATAAGTGAAACAGTCAGAGTTTTTGCAGAGTCGAAAGTAAGAAAAGGGCGAATTCTAGAAATGTTTTTGAGATGCAGGTAAGAAGAGCGAGCCAGTGATCGGATGTAGGGGGTGAATGAAAGGTCAGAATCAAGGATGACCCCAAGGCAGCGGGCATGTTGCTTTGGAGTAATGGTGGAACCGCACACGGAGATGGCAATGTCAGGCAAAGGTAGGTTAGTAGAGGGAGAGAACACGAGGAGTTCAGTTTTTGACAGGTTTAGTTTCAGGTAGAGGGAGGACATGATGTTAGAGACAGCGGTAAGACAATCACTGGTGTTTTCTAAAAAGGTTGGTGTGATATCAGGAGCAGAAGTGTATAATTGGGTGTCGTCAGCATAGAGATGGTACTGGAAACCAAATCTACTGATTGTTTGTCCAATAGGGGCAGTATACAAAGAGAAGAGGAGGGGGCCTAGGACTGATCCTTGAGGAACCCCAACAGTAAGGGGAAGGTGAGAGGAGGAGGAACCAGCAAAACATACAGTGAAGGATCGGTCAGAGAGATAGGAGGAGAACCAGGAGAGAACGGTGTCCTTGAGGCCGATGGAGCGGAGCATAGTGAGGAGGAGCTGATGATCCACAGTGTCGAATGCTGCAGAGAGATCCAAGAGAATTAGCATGGAGTAGTGACCATACAATAGGGTGTATGGTAATGCATTTTTTTTCTACAGATATAATTGTCTTCTTGGATAGAAATAGACTAATATTTCACTCATTTATCTACAGGTATCAATAATCTAAACGATTTTCGTGGTATAGGAATTCCCAGGTTATACGAGGCTACAAATTGTATGGAGCATGCTTTGACCGCTGTGCACCCTTGGACAAGATATTCTCCTGGCTCGGACTCCAAGTTCTACTACATCCCTTTATCATACCTCCCTACAGTGTTATCTGACTATTTGCTCTGTCGCGGTGTCCCTAAACCGGCCCACAAATACATACTGACCGAATGAAGCATAACCATGTATGGTTGATTAAAAAAATAATTTGTGGTAGTGCCAATGCTTTTGTGATCACAAACTAAGAATTGATCATGCATATTTTCGAAACATACATCTAGAAAAGTATAACATGGATTTTTCATTGACACTACATTTCTTATTCATAAAACTGGTGCAGCCAATTATTTGTTCTAAACAGTGATGCTTGCATGCATGTAACATTGCTGAGACAAGAAACAGCTACAGCTGTAATGTCAATACTGTAGGACTGGCTGGGACCTCCAGAATGGTGCACCTGGAGTTGAGAGGGTTTGTTTAAGTGAGCAATGTTTTTTTTAAGGGAATATGTGAGTATAATTTTGTGATATAAATTAAATGGCTGTAAAGGCGCTGTAGTACAGATTAAATTGATACCTTTAGTGAATAGAGTTTGTTGTTCCTTTTTAATCACCCTTTGCGATTTTGTGCTAATTATATTTTGGTGCAGTGGGGATGGACTGTGCACTGGGTTTTTCTCCTTTCTGCCTGTGATTTCCCAGCGCCTTCGCCTGCACCCGGTTTTACAATGACCTGCCTCTTTTGTTTGAAATCTATTCCAGGGATCTGTCACTCCAAGGCTGGAGGCAGGTAGAAGGATCAGGGAATATGCAAGAACAAAAATGCATAGAAGTGTTTAGCATTGAAAAAGCCACCATCTAGTGATCCATGATAGGGGTAGAGCTAGACAGCAAAAAAAAAATGGATAGGGTTGTTTCTGAATGTTAAAATGGAAATCAAAAACAATTACCGTGTATACTCAAGTATAAGCCGAGATTTTCAGCCCATTTTTTTAAGCTGACAGTGCCCCTCTTGGCTTATACTTGAGTCATTGTCTCTGGGGGTCGGCAGGGGAGGGGGAGCGGAGGCTGTGACATACTCACCTGCTCCTAACGACGTTCCTGCATCTCCGGTCTCTGGGCGCTGACAGCTTCTTCCAGCGTTGAGCAGTCACATAGTACCGCTCATTACAGTAATGAATATGGACCCGACTGCACTCCCATAGGGGTGGAGCCGCATATTCATTACTGTAATGAGCTGTAATGGTGACCGCTCAATGCTAGAAGAAGCTGTCAGCGCCCGGAGACCGGATATGCAGGGACCGCGCCAGGAGCAGGGGAGTAGAATGGGGAGTAGGAGTACTGCACGATATTCACCTGTCCTCGTTCCGGCGTTGCTGTGTCTTCCGCATCCTTTGCAGTGATGCTCATGCAGCGCCCCAGAGATCTGGTCGTTGCAGTAAGGTCGCTCTGCCACTAAGGGGAGTGATGGTACGTCTGATGGCACTAAAGGAATTCTCCTGACCAGGTATCACCAAGCACACATTACACTTCACACTCTGGCCACTAGGGGGAGCAAAAGGCTTATTTATTGGGCCACTTCTCACATTGGTAAAACTAGGGGTCGGACAGGAAGTTAGGCAGAACGAAGCCTGGGAGAGTTCCAGGGAGGACCTGTCAGACCTGGGAAATCTGTCAGGTACTTAGCGAAAGGACAGATGTTACGGGACCGCGCCTGCACTACCTTGCGGCAGTACCCTAAGAAAGAGACAAGAAAGGAAGGATATTGTGGAACAGTGAGAAAAGAGATCAGCACAAAGGAGATCCAGTAGGAGTCGTGCCCCGAGAACGGCAACATCTTACTGAGGCGCATAGTCGGTGGCCGGAGCACCGAAGGAGTAACAGTCTCCACGCATTACTTCAAACAGCGGCAGGACAGTTAATTACAGGTTGGCTGTCTACTATACACCACCTAAGAAGGACATAGGAGGCAACGCGGGAGAGGAGCAACACTAGGGTTCCAGAATAACTCCAGGCCTGGGGGACGGAGAAGAGAAAGATCTAGAACGAACGAGAACAGGAGTTGTGAGGACTATCCTGAATGCTCAGCAGGGAAGCACTACAACACACAGGCGCTAGTGGGTAGACACTGATATCCACCTGCAAAGGGAACTCTGGATGTGCCTTCGGACCGGCCGGTCTCAGACAGCCCTGGTGAAAGTGCCCCGGAGTGAGGATCCTGAAACCTTCAGTAAAAGGTAAAGAAACTGAACCCTGTGTCCTCGTTATTCCTTGCACTACGCACCATCACCCTTTATTGGACGCCCCTTAGCAGGGTCACTGACCGGGTCCAGCCACCGTGACAACCGCAGAACCGAGCAGAAAGGACCGATACCGAGTGACTTGTGGCCCTGTGTCTGGGGGCGCTCCACTCAGGTCAGAGGGTGCGATGACCTGGTTAGTCCGCGCCCTCTGCCTGAACATTAGTGCAGAGGACGCGGAAGACACAGCGATGCTGGAACGAGGACAGGTGAATATTGCAAGTGCCAGGGGCCTGAGCGATGAGAGGTGAGTATGTGATTTATTTATTTTTTTAATCGTAGCAACAGCAAATGGGGAACATATCTCTATGGAGCATCTCATGGGGCCATAATCAGCATTTGTGGAGCACTATATTGGGCAAATATCTATATGGAGCATCTTATGGGTCATAGTCAACGTTTGTGCAGCATTATATGGGGCAAATATCTTTATGGAGAATCTTATGGGGCCATAATCACTGTTTGTGCAGCACTATATGGGGCAAATATCTATATGGAGCATCTTATGGGGCCATAATCAACATTTGTGCAGCATTATATTGGGCAAATGTCTCTATAGGGCATCTTATGGGGTCCTTATTAACCTTTATGTAGTACTGTATGGGGAAAATGTGTCTATGGAGCATCTTATGGGGCCATTATTAACCTTTGTGCACCATTATATGGGGCATATTTTAATATGGAGCATCTTATGGGGCCCATCATGAACTGTATGGAGCATCTTATGGGGCCCATCATGAACTGTACGAAGCATTATATGGGGCTCCTGATTCAATATGGATATTTAAAAACACAACCTACTATCTCAATTAATTTTACTTTTATTGGTACCTATTTTTATTTTTGAAATTTACAGGTAGCTGCTGCATTTTCCACCCTAGGCTTATACTTGAGTCATTACGTTTTCCCAGTTTTTTGTGGCAAAATTAGGGGGTCGGCTTATACTTGGGTCGGCTTATACTCGAGTATATACGGTATGTAACAAAAAATTCAAAAATGTGTCAGAAAAAGAATCAGCATAATCAGGACATTTAGTAATGTGTAAAGTCAGGCAGTAAACACAGAAGCAAGTTACACATGTCCATAGAAATACATTGTATATATTATATAATACATTGTGTATACATACAGTGGGGAAAAAAGTATTTAGTCATCCATCAATTCTGCAAGTTTTCCCACTTCCCACTTAAAAAGATGAGAGAAGCCTGTAATTGACATCATAGGCAGACCACAACTACGATAGCCAAAATTGAGAAAACAAATCCAGAAAATCACATTGTCTGATTTGGCAAGATTTATCTTTCAAATTGTGGTGGAAAATAAGTACTTGGTCATTATCAAAAGTTCATCACAATTTTTTGTTATATATCCTTTGTTGGTAATGACAATGGTAGGGTTGAGCGAAACGGATCGGTCATTTTCATAAGTCGCCGACTTTTGGCAAAGTCGGGTTTCATGAAACCCGATCCGATCCCTGTGTGGGGTCGGCCACGCGGTACGCGACTTTCGCGCCAAAGTCGCGTTTCAATGATGCGAAAAGCGCCATTTCTCAGCCAATGAAGGTGGACGCAGAGTGTGGGCAGCGTGATGACATAGGTCTCAGTCCCCACCATCTTAGAGAAGGGCATTGCAGTGATTGGCTTGCTTTCTGAGGTGTCACAGGGGCTATAAAGGGGCGTTCCCACCAACTGCCATCTTACTGCTGCTGATATTAGCATAGGGAGAGGTTGCTGCCGCTTCGTCAGAAGCAGGGATAGCGTTAGGCAGGGTACATTAACCCCCAAACCGCTTGTGCTGTAGCGATTTCCACTGTCCAACACCACCTTTTGTTTGCAGGGACAGTGGAGGCTACTTTTTTTTTCCTCAGCGCTGTAGCTCATTGGGCTGCCCTAGAAGGTTCCCTGATAGCTGCATTGCTGTTTGTACGCCGCTGTGCAAACCAACTGCTTTTTTCAAAGCACAAATCCTGTTGCTCCTTCCTTTCTGCACAGCTATCTTGTTTGTTTGTCCACACTTTTGACTTTTTTGGGCAGCAGTCCGCTCCTTGCATCTGTCTTTAATTTTGTGCCACAGAAAACCTAGTGTGCAATACTGGGCCAGATTTTTTTTAAATTCTCCCAGGAAAAAAAAAAGTGGGAGATTAAGATTGCCAATTCTGCCTCAGTGCCAGTCGTGTGTGTGGCATCTGTCTTTAATTTTGTGCCACAGAAAACCTAGTGTGTAATACTGGGCCTGATTTTTTTAAAATTCTCCCAGAAAAAAAAAATAGTGGGAGATTAAGATTGGCAATTCTGCCTCAGTGCCAGTCGTGTGTGTGGCATCTGTCTTTAATTTTGTGCCACAGAAAACCTAGTGTGTAACACTGCCAGATTTTTTGACAATTCTCCCAGAAAAAATAAGTGGAAGATTAAGATTGGAAATTCTGCCTCAGTGCCAGTGCTGTGTGTGACATCTGTCTCTAATTTTCTGCCACAGAAAACCTAGTGTAATACTGGGCCAGATTTTTTTAAAATTCTCCCAGGAAAAAAAAATAGTGGGAGATTAAGATTGGCAATTCTGCCTCAGTGCCAGTCGTTTGTGTGGCATCTGTCTTTTATTTTGCGCCACAGAAAACCTAGTGTGTAACACTGGGCCTGATTTCTTGACAATTCTCCCATAAATAAAGTTACAAAAAAAGTGGGAGAATAAGATTGGCATTTCTGCCTCAGTGCCAGTCGTGTGTGTGGCATCTGTCTTTAATTTTGTACCACAGAAAACCTAGTGTGTAATACTGGGCCAGATTTTTTAAAAATTCTCCCAGAAAAAAAAATAGTGGGAGATTAAGATTGGCATTTCTGCCTCAGTGCCAGTCCAGTGTGTGCCATCTCTCTCATTTTGTGCCACATAAAACCTAGTGTGTAACACGGTGCCAGATTTTTTGACAATTCTCCCAGGAAAAAAAAAATAGTGGGAGATTAAGATTGGCATTTCTGCCTCAGTTCCAGTCCAGTGTGTGCCATCTGTCTCTCATTTTGTGCCACATAAAACCTAGTGTGTAACACGGTGCCAGATTTTTTGACAATTCTCCCATAAATAAAAAAAAAATAGTGGGAGATTAAGATTGGCATTTCTGCCTCAGTGCCAGTCCAGTGTGTGCCATCTCTCTCATTTTGTGCCACATAAAACCTAGTGTGTAACACGGTACCAGATTTTTTGACAATTCTCCCAGGAAAAAAAAATTGTGGGAGATTAAGATTGGCATTTCTGCCTCAGTGCCAGTCCAGTGTGTGCCATCTCTCTCATTTTGTGCCACATAAAACCTAGTGTGTAACACGGTGCCAGATTTTTTGACAATTCTCCCAGGAAAAAAAAAATAGTGGGAGATTAAGATTGGCATTTCTGCCTCAGTGCCAGTCCAGTGTGTGCCATCTGTCTCTCATTTTGTGCCACATAAAACCTAGTGTGTAACACGGTGCCAGATTTTTTGACAATTCTCCCATAAATAAAAAAAAATAGTGGGAGATTAAGATTGGCATTTCTGCCTCAGTGCCAGTCCAGTGTGTGCCATCTCTTTCATTTTGTGCTACATAAAACCTAGTGTGTAACACGGTGCCAGATTTTTTGACAATTCTCCCAGGAAAAAAAAAATAGTGGGAGATTAAGATTGGCATTTCTGCCTCAGTGCCAGTCCAGTGTGTGCCATCTGTCTCTCATTTTGTGCCACATAAAACCTAGTGTGTAACACGGTGCCAGATTTTTTGACAATTCTCCCAGGAAAAAAAAAATAGTGGGAGATTAATATTGGCAATTCTGCCTCAGTGCCAGTCGTGTGTGTGGCATCTGTCTTTCATTTTATGCCACAGAACATGTACTGCATAAGAGTGGGCCACATTTCTTCAATATTCTCCCAGAAAAAATAAAAAGGGGGAGAGTTTTATTGGTAGTGTCTGCATCTGCGTCAGTCCTGTTAGTGGCATATCTGTCTGCCACAGAAGCTGTGTACTGTTATACATTGGGCCTGATTTTCCCTGCAGTCTCACCCACCTATAAAGGGATATATCAATCCAACAGAAGTTTGAGTTCACCTTGTAACTGGTTTTACAGTAACAAATACCGTTAGTTTGGTTACGTTTTTCAAACAATGAGGAAGTCTGGTGGAAGAGGTCGTGGCCGTGGGCGGTCATTGCCAGCTGGTAATGATGGTAGTGGTGGTGGAGCATCAGGTGGTCGTGGGAAAAGCAATATAGCACCTAAGTCTCGAGTTGTTGAGCCAGCTTCGTCGTCTGGCTACACAAGGCCCCGAACGCTCCCTTTTCTGGGAGTAGGAAAACCGCTTTTAAAGCCGGAGCAGCAAGAACAAGTTTTGGCTTTCCTTGCTGACTTAGCCTCTAGCTCTTTCGCCTCCTCTTCTGAAACTGCTAAATGTAAAAGCAGCGCGTCGTTAGTGGATGTTCACGGTCAGGGACAAGTCACTTCCTTGTCTTCACCAAGAACAACAGAGAAGGATGCGTCAGGCGACACAACGGGTTACTCCATGGAGCTCTTTACACATACCGTTCCTGGGTTAGAAAGTGAAATAGTTAACAGGCCATGCCCATTACAAGTTGAATCGGACATGGAGTGCACAGATGCACAGCCACAGCCAGATTACTATGCTGTTCCTTTGACTCAGACCAGAACATTGCCCTCGCAGTGTACTGATCCACAATCAGACCCTGATGAGACTATGGTGCCCCGTCACGAACGCTATACCACCGCTTCCACGGTGACACAGACGAAGTTGCACACGAGATAGAAGAGGATGTCATAGATGACCCAGTTGTTGACCCCGATTGGCAGCCATTGGGGGAACAGGGTGCAGGCGGCAGTAGCTCTGAAGTGGAAGAGGAGGAGCCGCAGCAGGCATCAACCTCGCAACAGGTTCCATTTGCCAGGCCTGTATCTGGCCAAAAACGCGTGGCAAAACCAGTTGTAGAACAGCGTGGCCATCCGGTTAAAGAAGCTCAGTCTGCAATGCCTGAAAAGGTATCCGATAGAAGAAAGAGTGCAGTCTGGCATTTTTTTTAAACAACATCCAAATGATCAGCGCAAAGTCATCTGTCAAAAATGTTCAACTACCTTAAGCAGAGGTCAGAATCTTAAAAGTCTAAATACAAGTTTCATGCGTAGACATTTAACCACCATGCATTTGCAAGCCTGGACTAACTACCAAACGTCCCTTAAGGTTGTAGCACCCTCGGCCAATGAAGCTAGTCAGCAACGCTACATCCCTTCCCTCACTGTAAGCCCACCATTTCCCGCACCACCTGCAGTAAATGTGCAGGTTTCGTCGCCAGGCGAAAGCAGTCAGGGAATCACCAGGTTCGTGGTAGGAAACACTGCATGTAGGGCACCAGCAAGAATGCCATCTCCAACCCTCTCTCAGTCTGCCATGTCCACCGGCACCCCCGCTAGTTCCACCATCTGCAGCTCTCCAGTCCAGCTCACCCTACATGAGACTCTCGTTAGGAAAAGGAAGTACTCATCCTCGCATCCACGTACACAGGGTTTGAACGCCCACATTAATAGACTAATCTCGTTAGAGATGATGCCCTACTGGTTAGTTGAAAGCGAAGCTTTTAAAGCCCTGATGGACTACGCTGTACCATGCTATGAGCTACCCAGTCGACACTTCTTTTTGAGAAAAGCCTAACCAGCCCTCCACCAGCATGTAAAAGACCGCATCGTCCATGCACTCAGGCAATCTGTGAGTAGAAAGGTGCACCTGACAACAGATGCATGGACCAGTAGGCATGGCCAGGGACGTGACGTGTCCATCACGGCACACTGGGTTAATGTGGTGGATGCAGGGTCCACAGGGGACAGCAATATTGGGACAGTTCTGCCTAGCCCACGGTCTAGGAAACAGTTGGCTGTAGGCGTTCGCCCCCCCTCCTCCTCCTCCTCCTCGTCCTCCTGCAGAAGCGAGAGCTCGTCCACAGACCGCAGTCGCACGACCACTCCATCCGCAGCTGCCACTGTTGCACACGAGGTGTCCCATTATGGGACAGCTAGTGGCAAGCGTCAGCAGGCTGAATTGGCAATGAAGTGTTTGGGTGACAACAGACACACTGCGGAAGTTCTGTCCGAGTTCTTGCTGCAAGAAACTCAGTCATGGCTGGGCAGTGTACATCTTGAGACAGGCAAGGTAGTGAGTGATAACGGAAGGAATTTTATGGCTGCCATAGCCCTTTCACAACTGAAACACATTCATTGCCTGGCTCACACCTTAAACCTGGTGGTGCAGTGCTTCCTGAAAAGCTTTCCAGGATTACCCGATCTGCTCCTGAAGGTGCGCATACTTTGCTCGAACATCCGCCGTTCGCCCGTACACTCCAACCGTATGCAGAACCATCAGCGATCTTTGAAGCTATCCCAGCACCGCCTAATCATCGTCATTGCAACAAGGTGGAACTCCACACTGCACATGCTTCAGAGGCTGTGTGAACAGAGGTGTGTTGTTATGTATTTGTGGGAGGATACACATACACGGGCAGGTAGTTGGATGGCAGACATGGAGTTGTCAGGTGTGCAGTGGTCGAAGGTACAAGACCTGTGTCAAGTCCTTAAGTGTTTTGAGGAATGCACACGCCTGGTTAGTGCAGATGACGCCATCATAAGCATGAGCATCCCTGTTGTGAATTCTGTTGTCGAACTCCCTCCTGTGGTCGTGAATGGTACTTCGGCGAGTTCTGTCCATGGACTCCCTCTGGTGGCTGTGAGTGGAGCTGCTGCTTCTGAGTTTCCTTACACAGGTGACGTGGTTTATCCTTTGGTTGGCTGCTCTATTTAACTCCACTCAGATCGTTACTCCATGCCAGCTGTCAATGTTCCTGCATTGGTTCAGTTCGCTCTTGGATCTTTCTGGTGACCAGTCTACTCCAGCAGAAGTTAAGTTCCTGCTAGTTTTTATTTGTTCATTGTTTCCTTCTCCAGCTGGATATCATGATTTTGCCTTGCTAGCTGGAAGCTCTGGGATGCAGAGTGGCATCTCCGCACCGTTAGTCGGTGCGGAGGTCTTTTTGCACACTCTGCATGGTCTTTTATAGTTTTTTGTGCTGACTGCAAAGATACATTTCCTATCCTCTGTCTGTTTAGTAAGTCTGGCCTCCCTTTGCTGAAACCTGTTTCATTTCTGCGTTTGTGACTTTCATCTTTACTCACAGTCAATATATGTGGGGGGCTGCCTTTTCATTTGGAGGAATTTCTCTGAGGCAAGGTAGGCTTTATTTTCTATCTCTAGGGCTAGCTAGCTCTTAGGCTGTGAAGAGACGTCTAGGGAGTGTCAGGAACGCTCCACGGCTATTTCTAGTTGTTCTCATAGGATTAGGGGTTGCGGTCAGCAGAGCTCCCACATCCCAGAGCTTGTCCTGTGTGAGTTTAACTATCAGGTCGTGCCGGGTGCTCCTAACCACCAGGTCCATAACAGTACAGCTGGCCCAAAGTATTAATGTATCTCAATAGAGGGATAAGAGAAGTTCTGAGACCATTTTTTTTCTTTGCACTGTGTTTTGTCTTTCTTTTCCCCTAAACCTTTGGGTAGTTCAGGACACAGGTGTAGATATGGACATTCAAGGTCTGTCCTCTTGTGTGGATCATCTCACTGCAAGGGTACAAAACATTCAAGATTTTGTGGTTCAGAATCCGATGTTAGAGCCTAGAATTCCTATTCCTGATTTATTTTCTGGGGACAGATCTAAGTTCCTGAATTTCAAAAATAATTGTAAACTGTTTCTAGCTTTGAAACCCCGCTCCTCTGGTGACCCCGTTCAACAAGTAAAAATCATTATTTCTTTGTTGCGTGGTGACCTTCAAGACTGGGCATTTTCCCTTGCGCCAGGAGATCCTGCATTGCGTGATGTTGATGCGTTTTTTCTGGCGCTTGGATTGCTTTATGATGAACCAAATTCAGTGGATCAGGCAGAGAAAATCTTGCTGGCTTTGTGTCAGGGTCAGGATGAAGCGGAGGTGTACTGTCAGAAGTTTAGAAAGTGGTCTGTGCTTACTCAGTGGAATGAGTGTGCCCTGGCGGCAATTTTCAGAAAGGGTCTTTCTGAAGCCATTAAGGATGTCTGTTGTGAATTCTGTGGCTGAATTCACTCCTGTGGTCACAAGTGGTACTGCAGCTTCTGAGCTTCCTCCCTCAGGTGTTCTGGTGAGCTCGTTAACTGCTTCATTACTTAACTCCGCCTGATGCTGCTATCCTTGCTCCTTGTCAATTTTTCAGTGTTGGATCTGAGCTTCTCCTGATTGTTCCTGTGACCTGCTGCTCTGTATAGCTAAGTGCTTTTTGCTTTTTTGTTGCTTTTTTTCTGTCCAGCTTGTCTTTTGTTTTGCTGGAAGCTCTGAGACGCAAAGGGTGTACCGCCGTGCCGTTAGTTCGGCACGGTGGGTTTTTTTTTGTCCCCTTTGCGTGGTTTTGCTTTAGGGTTTTTTGTAGACTGCAAAGTTCGCTTTACTGTCCTCGCTCTGTCCTAGAATATCGGGCCCCACTTTGCTGAATCTATTTCATCCCTACGTTTTGTCTTTTCATCTTACTCACAGTCATTATATGTGGGGGGCTGCCTTTTCCTTTGGGGAATTTCTCTGGGGCAAGTCAGGCCTATTTTTCTATCTTCAGGCTAGCTAGTTTCTTAGGCTGTGCCGAGTTGCCTAGGTAGTTGTTAGGCGCAATCCACAGCCGCTTTTAGTTGTGTTTAGGATAGGATCAGGTGTGCAGTCTACAGAGTTTCCACGTCTCAGAGCTCGTTCTTGTATTTTTGGGTATTTGTCAGATCACTGTGTGCGCTCTGATCGCTAAGCACACTGTGTTTCTGGATTGCCTTCATAACACCTGTCATTAGCAAACATAACAGTACAAGGAGCCAAACTAATGATTCTCAATAGAGGGAAAGAAAAAGTTCTGACATCATTTTTTTTTTTTTCTGCTCTGTGTTCACTTTTTTTTTTTCCCCTAGACATTTGGGTGATTCTGGACACAGGTGTGGACATGGATATTCAGGGTCTGTGTTCTTCAATGGATAATCTCGTTATAAATGTACAAAAAATTCAAGATACTATTGATCAGAAATCTATGTTAGAACCAAGAATTCCTATTCCTGATTTGTTTTTTGGAGATAGAACTAAGTTTCTAAGTTTCAAAAATAATTGTAAGCTATTTCTGGCCTTGAAACCTCATTCTTCTGGTAATCCTATTCAACAGGTTTTGATTATTATTTCTTTTTTGCGCGGCGACCCTCAAGACTGGGCATTTTCTCTTGCGCCAGGAGACCCTGCATTGAGTAGTGTCGATGCGTTTTTCCTGGCGCTCGGATTGCTGTACGATGAGCCTAATTCAGTGGATCAGGCTGAGAAAAATTTGCTGGCTTTGTGCCAGGGTCAGGATGATATAGAAGTATATTGTCAGAAATTTAGGAAATGGTCAGTACTCACTCAGTGGAATGAATCTGCGCTGGCAGCTTTGTTCAGAAAGGGTCTCTCTGAGGCTCTTAAGGATGTCATGGTGGGATTTCCTATGCCTGCTGGTTTGAATGAGTCTTTGTCTTTGGCCATTCAGATCGGTCGACGCTTGCGCGAGCATAAATCTGTGCACCATTTGGCGGTACTGCCTGAGGTTAAACCTGAGCCTATGCAGTGCGATAGGACTATGACTAGAGTTGAACGGCAGGAATACAGACGTCTGAATGGTCTGTGTTTCTACTGTGGTGATTCCACTCATGCTATTTCTGATTGTCCTAAGCGCACTAAGCGGTCCGCTAGGTCTGCCGTCATTGGTACTGTACAGTCCAAATTCCTTCTGTCCATTACCTTGATATGCTCTTTGTCGTCGTTTTCTGTCATGGCGTTTGTGGATTCGGGCGCTGCCCTGAATCTGATGGATTTGGATTATGCTAAACGTTGTGGGTTTTTCTTGGAGCCTTTGCGGTGTCCTATTCCATTGAGAGGAATTGATGCTACACCTTTGGCCAAGAATAAACCTCAATACTGGGCCCAGCTGACCATGTGCATGGCTCCTGCACATCAGGAAGTTATTCGCTTTCTGGTGTTGCATAATCTGCATGATGTGGTCGTGTTGGGGTTGCCATGGCTACAAACCCATAATCCAGTATTGGATTGGAATTCCATGTCGGTATCCAGCTGGGGTTGTCAGGGGGTACATGGTGATGTTCCATTTTTGTCGATTTCGTCATCCACCCCTTCTGAGGTCCCAGAGTTCTTGTCTGATTATCAGGATGTATTTGAAGAGCCCAAGTCCGATGCTCTACCTCCGCATAGGGATTGTGATTGTGCTATCAATTTGATTCCTGGTAGTAAATTCCCTAAAGGTCGATTATTTAATTTATCCGTGCCCGAACACGCCGCTATGCGCAGTTATGTGAAGGAATCCCTGGAGAAGGGACATATTCGCCCATCGTCATCACCACTGGGAGCAGGGTTCTTCTTTGTAGCCAAGAAGGATGGTTCGCTGAGACCGTGTATTGATTACCGCCTTCTTAATAAGATCACTGTTAAATTTCAGTATCCCTTGCCATTGTTATCTGACTTGTTTGCTCGGATTAAGGGGGCTAGTTGGTTCACTAAGATAGATCTTCGTGGTGCGTATAATCTGGTGAGAATCAGGCAAGGAGATGAATGGAAAACTGCATTCAATACGCCCGAGGGTCATTTTGAGTATCTAGTGATGCCGTTCGGACTTGCCAATGCTCCATCTGTGTTTCAGTCTTTTATGCATGACATCTTCCGTGAGTATCTGGATAAATTCCTGATTGTTTACTTGGATGACATTTTGATCTTCTCAGATGATTGGGAGTCTCATGTGAAGCAGGTCAGAATGGTTTTTCAGGTCCTGCGTGCTAACTCTTTGTTTGTGAAGGGATCAAAGTGTCCCTTCGGTGTGCAGAAAGTTTCATTTTTGGGGTTCATCTTTACCCCTTCTACTATCGAGATGGATCCAGTTAAGGTCCAAGCCATCCAGGATTGGATTCAGCCGACATCTCTGAAAAGTCTGCAAAAGTTCCTGGGCTTTGCTAATTTTTATCGTCGCTTCATCTGTAATTTTTCTAGCATTGCCAAACCATTGACCGATTTGACCAAGAAGGGTGCTGATTTGGTTATTTGGTCTTCTGCTGCTGTGGAAGCTTTTCAGGAGTTGAAGCGTCGTTTTTGTTCTGCCCCTGTGTTGTGTCAGCCAGATGTTTCTCTTCCGTTCCAGGTTGAGGTTGATGCTTCTGAGATTGGAGCAGGGGTGGTTTTGTCACAGAGAGGTTCTGATTGCTTAGTGATGAAACCATGTGCTTTCTTTTCCAGGAAGTTTTCGCCCGCTGAGCGTAATTATGATGTGGGCAATCGAGAGTTGCTGGCCATGAAGTGGGCATTCGAGGAGTGGCGTCATTGGCTTGAAGGAGCTAAGCATCGCGTGGTGGTATTGACTGATCATAAGAACTTGACTTATCTCGAGTCTGCCAAGCGCTTGAATCCTAGACAGGCCCGTTGGTCGTTATTTTTTGCCCGCTTCGACTTTGTGATTTCGTACCTTCCGGGCTCTAAAAATGTGAAGGCGGATGCTCTGTCTAGGAGTTTTGTGCCCGACTCTCCGGGTTTATCTGAGCCAGCGGGTATCCTCAAGGAAGGAGTCATTGTGTCTGCCATCTCCCCTGATTTGCGGCGGGTGCTGCAAAAATTTCAGGCGAATAAACCTGATCGTTGTCCAGCAGAGAAACTGTTCGTCCCTGATAGGTGGACTAATAAACTTATCTCTGAACTTCATTGTTCGGTGTTGGCTGGTCATCCTGGAATCTTTGGTACCAGAGAGTTAGTGGCTAGATCCTTCTGGTGGCCATCTCTGTCACGGGATGTACGTACTTTTGTGCAGTCCTGTGGGATTTGTGCTAGGGCTAAGCCCTGCTGTTCTCGTGCCAGTGGGTTGCTTTTGCCCTTGCCGGTCCCAAAGAGGCCTTGGACACATATTTCGATGGATTTCATTTCTGACCTTCCCGTTTCTCAAAAGATGTCAGACATTTGGGTGGTCTGTGATCGCTTTTCTAAAATGGTCCATCTGGTGCCCTTGGCTAAATTGCCTTCCTCCTCTGATTTGGTACCTTTGTTCTTTCAGCATGTGGTTCGGTTGCATGGCATTCCTGAGAATATTGTTTCTGACAGAGGTTCCCAGTTTGTTTCAAGGTTTTGGCGAGCCTTTTGTGGTAGGATGGGCATTGACCTATCCTTTTCCTCGGCTTTCCATCCTCAGACTAATGGCCAGACCGAACGAACCAATCAGACCTTGGAAACATATCTGAGATGTTTTGTTTCTGCAGACCAGGATGATTGGGTGTCCTTTTTGCCGTTGGCTGAGTTCGCCCTTAATAATCGGGCCAGCTCGGCTACCTTGGTTTCTCCATTTTTTTGCAATTCTGGGTTCCATCCTCGTTTCTCTTCAGGACAGGTTGAGTCTTCGGACTGTCCTGGTGTGGATTCTGTGGTGGATAGGTTGCAGCAGATCTGGACTCAGGTAGTGGACAATTTGATCTTGTCCCAGGAGAAAGCTCAACTTTTCGCTAATCGCAGACGCCGTGTGGGTCCCCGTTTGGTTATCTTCTCGTCATATTCCTATGAAGGTTTCCTCTCCTAAATTTAAACCTCGTTTTATTGGTCCGTATAGGATTTCTGAGGTTCTCAATCCTGTGTCTTTTCGTTTGACCCTCCCAGACTCCTTTTCCATACATAATGTATTCCATAGGTCGTTGTTGCGGAGATACGTGGCACCTATGGTTCCATCTGTTGAGCCTCCTGCCCCGGTTTTGGTGGAGGGGGAATTGGAGTATATTGTGGAGAAGATTTTGGATTCTCGTGTTTCTAGACGGAAACTCCAGTATCTGGTTAAATGGAAGGGTTATGCTCAGGAAGATAATTCCTGGGTTTTTGCCTCTGATGTTCATGCTTCCGATCTTGTTCGTGCCTTTCATGCGGCTCATCCTGGTCGGCCTGGGGGCTCTGGTGAGGGTTCGGTGACCCCTCCTCAAGGGGGGGGGTACTGTTGTGAATTCTGTGGCTGAATTCACTCCTGTGGTCACAAGTGGTACTGCAGCTTCTGAGCTTCCTCCCTCAGGTGTTCTGGTGAGCTTGTTAACTGCTTCATTACTTAACTCCGCCTGATGCTGCTATCCTTGCTCCTTGTCAATTTTTCAGTGTTGGATCTGAGCTTCTCCTGATTGTTCCTGTGACCTGCTGCTCTGTATAGCTAAGTGCTTTTTGCTTTTTTGTTGCTTTTTTTCTGTCCAGCTTGTCTTTTGTTTTGCTGGAAGCTCTGAGACGCAAAGGGTGTACCGCCGTGCCGTTAGTTCGGCACGGTGGGTTTTTTTTTTGCCCCCTTTGCGTGGTTTTGCTTTAGGGTTTTTTGTAGACTGCAAAGTTCGCTTTACTGTCCTCGCTCTGTCCTAGAATATCGGGCCCCACTTTGCTGAATCTATTTCATCCCTACGTTTTGTCTTTTCATCTTACTCACAGTCATTATATGTGGGGGGCTGCCTTTTCCTTTGGGGAATTTCTCTGGGGCAAGTCAGGCCTATTTTTCTATCTTCAGGCTAGCTAGTTTCTTAGGCTGTGCCGAGTTGCCTAGGTAGTTGTTAGGCGCAATCCACAGCCGCTTTTAGTTGTGTTTAGGATAGGATCAGGTGTGCAGTCTACAGAGTTTCCACGTCTCAGAGCTCGTTCTTGTATTTTTGGGTATTTGTCAGATCACTGTGTGCGCTCTGATCGCTAAGCACACTGTGTTTCTGGATTGCCTTCATAACACCTGTCATTAGCAAACATAACAGATGTCATGGTGGGATTTCCCACGCCTGCTGGTCTGAATGAGTCTGTGTCATTGGCAATTCAGATCGATCGGCGCTTGCGTGAGCGCAAAGCTGTGCACCATTTGGTGGTATTCTCTGAGCATAGGCCTGAGCCTATGCAGTGTGATAGGACTTTGACCAGAGCTGAATGGCAAGAACACAGACGTCGGAATGGGCTGTGTTTTTACTGTGGTGAATCCACTCATGCTATCTCCGATTGTCCTAAGCGCACTAAGCGGTTCGTTAGGTCTGCCACCATTGGTACGGTACAGTCTAAATTTCTTTTGTCCGTTACTCTGATTTACTCTCTGTCGTCCTATTGTGTTATGGCATTTGTGGATGCAGGCGCTGCCCTGAATTTGATGGACTTGGAGTTTGCCAGGACTGTGGTTTTTTCTTGGAGCCCTTGCAGTATCCTATTCCATTGAGAGGAATTGATGCTACGCCTTTGGCCAAGAATAAGCCTCAGTACTGGACTTAATTGAGCATGTGCATGGCTCCTGCACATCAGGAGGATATTCGCTTTTTGGTGTTGCATAATCTGCATGATGTGGTCGTTTTGGGTTAAGTAAATAAGCCAGCACACTGCAGCGCTAGAACATAGAAACTTGAAATACGAAATTTGAACTGCATTACTGCACTAGAAATATGAAAAATGAGAGCGTTTAGCGCATAAAAATGGCCAATTTTATGTGTACCTGGTAGCCCCTTTACGGCATCTCTCTTATACCAGGTCCTACACTTGCCTTGCCTCACTGAGAATAAACGTCTCCATCTGAATGGGTACATGTGAAACCTCTTCCTAGACTCAAATTCTCTCTCTCTATGGAGGGATATTGGACCTGCTGTAATTAAAACACCTGTGGCTAGGAGGCGGAGTGCACGATCAGAAGGCTAAAGAATACATTTCAAAAACTGGTCGTTGAAATGTGGTCGTTTTGGGGTTGCCATGGCTACAGGTCCATAATCCAGTGTTGGATTGGAAATCTATGTCTGTGTCCAGCTGGGGTTGTCAGGGGGTATATGGTGATGTTCCATTGTTGTCAATTTCGCCTTCCACTCCATCTGCAGTCCCTGAGTTTTTATCAGATTACCGGGATGTATTTGAAGAGCCCAAATCCGGTGCCCTACCTCCTCATAGGGATTGCGATTGTGCTATTAATTTGATTCCTGGTAGTAAGTTTCCTAAGGGCCGACTGTTTAATTTATCTGTGCCAGAGCACGCTGCTATGCGGAGTTATATAAAGGAATCCTTGGAGAAGGGTCATATTCACCCGTCGTCATCACCATTGGGAGCAGGGTTCTTTTTTGTGGCCAAGAAGGATGGCTCTTTGAGACCTTGTATTGATTACCGCCTTCTTAATAAGATCACAGTCAAATTTCAGTATCCTTTGCCGCTGCTGTCTGATTTGTTTGCTCGGATTAAGGGGGCTAGTTGGTTCACCAAGATAGATCTTCGAGGGGCGTATAATCTTGTGTGAATTAAACAGGGCGATGAATGGAAAACAGCATTTAATACGCCCGAGAGCCATTTTGAGTACCTGGTTATGCCATTCGGGCTTTCTAATGCTCCATCTGTGTTTCAGTCCTTTATGCATGACATCTTCCGAGAGTACCTGGATAGATTCATGATTGTATATTTGGATGACATTTTGGTCTTTTCGGATGATTGGGAGTTTCATGTGAAGCAGGTCAGAATGGTGTTCCAGGTCCTTCGTGCGAATTCCTTGTTTGTGAAGGGGTCAAAGTGTCTCTTTGGAGTTCAGAAGGTTTCATTTTTGGGTTTCATTTTTCCCCCTTCTACTATCGAGATGGACCCTGTTAAAGTTCTGGCCATTTATGATTGGACTCAGCCGACATCTGTGAAGAGCCTGCAGAAGTTCCTGGGCTTTGCTAATTTTTACCGTCGCTTCATCGCTAATTTTTCTAGTATTGCTAAACCGTTGACTGATTTGACCAAGAAAGGTGCTGATGGGGTCAATTAGTCCTCTGCGGTGGTAGAGGCTTTTCAGGAGTTGAAGCGTCATTTTTCTTCTGCCCCTGTGTTGTGCCAGCCAGATGTTTCGCTCCCGTTTCAGGTCGAGGTTGATGCTTCTGAGATTGGAGCAGGGGCTGTTTTGTCGCAAAGAAGTGCTGATGGCTCGGTGATGAAACCATGTGCCTTCTTTTCTAGAAAATTCTCGCCTGCTGAGCGCAATTATGATGTTGGCAGTCGAGAGTTGTTGGCCATGAAGTGGGCATTCGAGGAGTGGCGACATTGGCTTGAAGGAGCTAAACATCGCGTGGTGGTCTTGACGGATCACAAGAATTTGACTTATCTCGAGTCTGCCAAACGATTGAATCCTAGACAGGCTCGATGGTCGATCTTTTTCTCCCGTTTTGATTTTGTGGTTTCATACCTTCCGGGATCTAAGAATGTGAAGGCTGATGCCCTGTCAAGGAGTTTTGTGCCTGACTCTCCGGGTGTTCCGGAGCCGGTGGGTATTCTTAAAGAGGGGGTAATTTTGTCTGCCATCTCCCCTGATTTGCGGCGCATGCTGCAGAAGTTTCAGGCTGATAGACCTGACCGTTGTCCAACGGAGAAACTGTTTGTCCCTGATAGATGGACTAGTAGAGTTATCTCTGAGGTTCATTGTTCGGTGTTGGCTGGTCATCCTGGAATCTTTGGTACCAGAGATTTGGTGGCTAGATCCTTTTGGTGGCCTTCTTTGTCACGGGATGTGCGTTCTTTTGTGCAGTCCTGTGGGACTTGTGCTCGGGCTAAGCCCTGCTGTTCTCGTGCCAGTGGGTTGCTTTTGCCCTTGCCGGTCCCAAAGAGGCCCTGGACGCATATTTCCATGGATTTTATTTCTGATCTCCCTGTTTCTCAAAGGATGTCGGTCATTTGGGTGGTTTGTGATCGCTTCTCTAAGATGGTCCATTTGGTACCCTTGTCTAAATTGCCTTCCTCCTCTGATTTGGTGCCATTGTTTTTCCAGCATGTGGTTCGTTTGCATGGCATTCCGGAGAACATCGTCTCGGACAGAGGTTCCCAGTTTGTTTCGAGGTTTTGGCGGTCCTTTTGTGCTAAGATGGGCATTGATTTGTCTTTTTCTTCGGCTTTCCATCCTCAGACTAATGGCCAAACCGAACGAACTAATCAGACTTTGGAAACATATCTGAGATGCTTTGTTTCTGCTGATCAGGATGATTGGGTGTCCTTCTTGCCTTTGGCTGAGTTTGCCCTTAATAATCGGGCCAGCTCGGCTACTTTGGTTTCTCCTTTTTTCTGTAATTCTGGTTTCCATCCTCGTTTCTCTTCAGGGCAGGTTGAGCCTTCGGACTGTCCTGGTGTGGATACTGTGGTGGACAGGTTGCAGCAGATTTGGGCTCATGTGGTGGACAATTTGACATTGTCCCAGGAGAAGGCTCAACATTTCGCTAACCGCCGGCGCTGTGTTGGTCCCCGACTTCGTGTTGGGGATTTGGTTTGGTTGTCCTCTCGTCATGTTCCTATGAAGGTTTCCTCTCCTAAGTTTAAGCCTCGTTTCATTGGGCCATATAAGATTTCTGAAGTTCTTAATCCTGTGTCATTTCGTTTGGACCTTCCGGCTTCTTTTGCCATCCATAATGTGTTCCATAGGTCGTTGTTGCAGAGATACGTGGCGCCTATGGTTCCCTCCGTTGATCCTCCTGCCCCAGTGTTGGTCGAGGGGGAGTTGGAGTATCTGGTGGAGAAGATTTTGGATTCTCGTGTTTCGAGACGGAAACTCCAGTACCTGGTCAAGTGGAAGGGTTATGGTCAGGAAGATAATTCCTGGGTTTTTGCCTCTGATGTTCATGCTGCCGATCTAGTTCGTGCCTTTCATTTGGCTCATCCTGATCGGCCTGGGGGCTCTGGTGAGAGTTCGGTGACCCCTCCTCAAGGAGGGGTACTGTTGTGAATTCTGTTGTCGAACTCCCTCCTGTGGTCGTGAATGGTACTTCGGCGGGTTCTGTCCATGGACTCCCTCTGGTGGCTGTGAGTGGAGCTGCTGCTTCTGAGGTTCCTTACACAGGTGATGTGGTTTATCCTTTGGTTGGCTTCTCTATTTAACTCCACTCAGATCGTTACTCCATGCCAGCTGTCAATGTTCCTGCATTGGTTCAGTTCGCTCTTGGATCTTTCTGGTGACCTGTCTACTCCAGCAGAAGCTAAGTTCCTGCTAGTTATTATTTGTTCATTGTTTCCTTGTCCAGCTTGATATCATGATTTTGCCTTGCTAGCTGGAAGCTCTGGGATGCAGAGTGGCATCTCCGCGCCGTTAGTCGGTGCGGAGGTCTTTTTGCACACTCTGCGTGGTCTTTTGTAGTTTTTTGTGCTGACCGCAAAGATACCTTTCCTATCCTCTGTCTGTTTAGTAAGTCTGGCCTCCCTTTGCTGAAACCTGTTTCATTTCTGCGTTTGTGACTTTCATCTTTACCCACAGTCAATATATGTGGGGGGCTGCCTTTTCCTTTGGGGAATTTCTCTGAGGCAAGGTAGGCTTTATTTTCTATCTCTAGGGCTAGCTAGCTCTTAGGCTGTGAAGAGGCATCTAGGGAGTGTCAGGAACGCTCCACGGCTATTTCTAGTTGTTGTGATAGGATTAGGGGTTGCGGTCAGCAGAGCTCCCACATCCCAGAGCTTGTCCTGTGTGAGTTTAACTATCAGGTCGTGCCGGGTGCTCCTAACCACCAGGTCCATAACACATCCCCCTAATGCGTCTCCTGATGCAAAGTTTGATGCACATAAAGGAGCAGGCGTCTGCAGCCGAGGACGAGGGAAGCCATGATGACAGTCAGCCATTGTCTGGTCAGGGAAGTCTACTGGACAAGGTGGCGGACGAAGAGGAGGAGGACGAGGAGGATGATGGGGATGAATATATTTTGGATGAGGAAGCTTCTCAGGGCGCAATTGAAACTGGTGGTGTTGCAAGGTCAGGTTCAGGGTTTTTGAGGGAGACAAGTGACGTTGATTTGCCAGAAAGTGCTCCTCAACCCAGCACAAGCAGTGAATTGACACCTGGAACATTGGCCCACATGGCAGATTATGCCTTGCGCACCCTAAAAAGGGACCCACGCATTATAAAAATGATGACTGATGATGATTACTGGTTGGCCTGCCTCCTGGATCCACGCTACAAAGGGAAATTGCAAAATATCATGCCACATGAGAACCTTGAGCAAATATTGGCTACCAAACAAGCAACTCTTGTAGACCGTTTGGTTCAGGCATTCCCAGCACACAGCGGCACTGATGGTTCTCACACGAGCTGCAGAGGGCAACATGACAGAGGTGTTAGAGGTGCACAAATCAGAAGTGGCGTTGGACAGAGGGGTTTTCTGACCAGGTTGTGGAGTGATTTTGCAATGACCGCAGACAGGACAGGTACTGCAGCATCATTTCAAAGTGACAGGAGACAACATTTGTCCAGTATAGTTACTAAATATTTTTCCTCCCTTATCGATGTTCTCCCTCACCCGTCATTCCCATTTGATTACTGGGCATCCAAAATAGACACCTGGCCTAAATTAGCAGAATATGCATTGCAGGAGCTTGCTTCTCCAGCAGCTAGTGTGCTATCAGAAAGAGTATTCAGTGCTGCTGGTTCAATACTGACCGAAAGAAGGAGTCATCTGGCTACCCAAAATGTTGATGATCTAACCTTCATTAAAATGAACCAATCATGGATTTCTAATTATTTTGCCCCACCTTTCCCGGCTGACACCTAGCTTTCCTGTAAAAAGGTCTTGCTTTTGGACAGGTCTTACTGAGTGTTCCAATTTCTCCATTTGCAGCTGCTGTATGTCCAGCATATGACATTTTTACACCTCCCTAAATGGGCTGACTCCCCCCATGGGGCCGTGGTCACCACTTGGCGCAAGCACCCGTGAAAGTGCCGTTTGTCTGAAGAGGTGGGTGTGCCTACTTTTGGGCGACAGCACTGGCACAGGGTCCCTCATAGTACAATGAATTGTCTCTGGCGGTGGTGGTGCGCATCCAACATCAGACACACCGTTGTAACATGAGGGGCCCTGGGCCAGTACCGCCGGCCATGAGAGAGTGTCCCCCCCAAGCTCAAACAGTGCTCTACCACTTGCAAAATTATCTCTCACTGCTCCACCACTGTTAAGTCTATGCGGTGAAATCCTTCAATCGCACTGCCAATACCAATTTGTTGACATATATGATGTTAGTAAAAATATTCAGGGGCCCTGTCCTACATTTACACCAGCTAATACTTTGCGCCAAATACCACTGTCTGCAAGTTAGCAGAGGAGCCCACCCCTGTACCTAGGTATGCCACCTGTTTATTTGTTTAAAAAAAAATTTGCCAGACATTAACCTCAATTTATTATTTTGGCCTACTAACTGTGTCAGACACTCCTTCCAATTGTCCTCCGCTGACCACCCCAATGCTGCCTGTGTACCCCTGGAACCTATTTAAAAGTGCATAGAGCCTACTTTTTTTATTTTAGGCCTAGTAAGTCTGTCTGCGGTCCCTCCTGCCAATTGTCCTCCACTGACCACGCCAATGCTGCCTGTGTACCCCTGGAACCTATTTAGATCTGCATCGAGCCTACTTTTTTATTTTAGGCCTAGTAAGTCTGTCTGCGGTCCCTCCTGCCAATTGTCCTCCACTGACCACGCCAATGCTGCCTGTGTACACCTGGTACCTATTTAGACCTGCATCGAGCCTATTTCTTTATTTTAGGCCTAGTAAGTCTGTCTGCGGTCCCTCCTGCCAATTGTCCTCCACTGACCACGCCAATGCTGCCTGTGTACCCCTGAAACCTATTTAGATCTGCATCGAGCCTACTTCTTTATTTTAGGCCTAGTAAGTCTGTCTGCGGTCCCTCCTGCCAATTGTCCTCCACTGACCACACCAATGCTGCCCAAGTACCCCTGTAACCTTTTTTAAACTGCATTGAGCCAACTTTGTGGTGTAAGGCCTACTACCAGTGTCTGCGCCACTCAATACAGCTGTCCTCCTCTTAAAAAAGCTGAGCTGCTATTGTCAGGTTTTCAGCCTATCGGAATTTGAAAACTGCATTGGGGCTACAAGTTTGGTTGGGTTCTATAAACGGTGTCTGCTGCCCCAAGGTGTTCTCCAGGTTTACTGTCCTGAGCTTCGATCTTCAGGCTCTCATTAAGTAGTTTTTAATATAACACTGCATTTGGCCTACTAGTTTGGTTGGGGCCTACTAACGGTGTCTGCTGCTCCAAGGTTTTCTCCTGGTTTCCTGTCCTGAGCTTCAATCTTCAGGCTCTCATTAAGTAGTTTTTAATATAACACTGCATTTGGCCTACTAGTTTGGTTGGGGCCTACTAACGGTATCTGCCGCTCCAAGGTTTTCTCCTGGTTTCCTGTCCTGAGCTTCAATCTTCAGGCTCTCATTAAGTAGTTTTTAATATAACACTGCATTTGGCCTGCTAGTTTGGTTGGGGCCTAGTAACGGTGTCTGCCGCTCCTTGCTGTTCTCCACTGAACAAAGCAGTGCCGCCTGTTTACTACTGTTACCAATTTTGAACTGCATTTAGACTACTTACTGATTTGGGCCTACTCACTGTGTCAGCCTCTCATTACAGTTGTCCTCCACTGAATAATGCAATGCCGCCTGGTTAGTCCTGTTACCAATTTTGAAATGCATTTAGCCCACTTTATTATTTGGACCTACAGGTCCTTCTCAAAAAATTAGCATATAGTGTTAAATTTCATTATTTACCATAATGTAATGATTACAATTAAACTTTCATATATTATAGATTCATTATCCACCAACTGAAATTTGTCAGGTCTTTTATTGTTTTAATACTGATGATTTTGGCATACAACTCCTGATAACCCAAAAAACCTGTCTCAATAAATTAGCATATCAAGAAAAGGTTCTCTAAACGACCTATTACCCTAATCTTCTGAATCAACTAATTAACTCTAAACACATGCAAAAGATACCTGAGGCTTTTATAAACTCCCTGCCTGGTTCATTACTCAAAACCCCCATCATGGGTAAGACTAGCGACCTGACAGATGTCAAGAAGGCCATCATTGACACCCTCAAGCAAGAGGGTAAGACCCAGAAAGAAATTTCTCAACAAATAGGCTGTTCCCAGAGTGCTGTATCAAGGCACCTCAATGGTAAGTCTGTTGGAAGGAAACAATGTGGCAGAAAACGCTGTACAACGAGAAGAGGAGACCGGACCCTGAGGAAGATTGTGGAGAAGGACCGATTCCAGACCTTGGGGAACCTGAGGAAGCAGTGGACTGAGTCTGGTGTGGAAACATCCAGAGCCACCGTGCACAGGCGTGTGCAGGAAATGGGCTACAGGTGCCGCATTCCCCAGGTAAAGCCACTTTTGAGCTACAGAGAAGCAGCACTGGACTGTTGCTAAGTGGTCCCAAGTACTTTTTTCTGATGAAAGCAAATTTTGCATGTCATTCGGAAATCAAGGTGCCAGAATCTGGAGGAAGACTGGGGAGAAGAAAATGCCAAAATGCCTGAAGCCCAGTGTCAAGTACCCACAGTCAGTGATGGTGTGGGGTGCCATGTCAGCTGCTGGTGTTGGTCCACTGTGTTTCATCAAGGGCAGAGTCAATGCAGCTAGCTATCAGGAGATTTTGGAGCACTTCATGCTTCCATCGGCTGAAATGCTTTATGAAGATTTCATTTTTCAGCACGACCTGGCACCTGCTCACAGTGCCAAAACCACTGGTAAATGGTTTACTGACCATGGTATTACTGTGCTCAATTGGCCTGCCAACTCTCCTGACCTGAACCCTATAGAGAATCTGTGGGATATTGTGAAGAGAAAGTTGAGAGACGCAAGACCCAACACTCTGGATGAGCTTAAGGCCGCTATTGAAGCATCCTGGGCCTCCATAACATCTCAGCAGTGTCACAGGCTGATTGCCTCCATGCCACGCCGCATTGAAGCAGTCATTTCTGCCAAAGGATTCCCGACCAAGTATTGAGTGCATAACTGAACATTATTATTTGTTGTTTTTTTTGTTTGTTATTAAAAAACACTTTTATTTGATTGGATGGGTGAAATATGCTAATTTATTGAGACAGGTTTTTTGGGTTATCAGGAGTTGTATGCCAAAATCATCAGTATTAAAACAATAAAAGACCTGACAAATTTCAGTTGGTGGATAATGAATCTATAATATATGAAAGTTTAATTGTAATCATTACATTATGGTAAATTATGAAATTTAACACTATATGCTAATTTTTTGAGAAGGACCTGTATATCTGTGTTTCCTCCTCATCCTGCCCATTGCCCAGCCAGTGCTAGATGACTCTGCTGGTACATTGACCCATACCACTACATTCCCCTTGCACGCTACACAGCCTGAATCTGACCCTGCTGAAAGTGAGGTTCCCCTTCTCGCATACTATACCATCTTACACGGGAACAAAGAGGAAGGTGCAGATGAAAGTGCAGGTTCCTTCATCAGGTGGGGGGGGATACTCGTTGGCACAGGGCCCCTCATAGTACGCAAAAGTGTCGCTGCCGGTGGGAGGCGTCCCCGCCGTGCAAACACACCGCCGTACTTTGAGGGGCCCTGTGCCAGTGCCAATGCGAACGAGTGGGCCCCCCTGCTTGCTCAGGATCACAGCACTTGCAAAGTTGAAATACTTACCTCTCCCTGCTCCACTGCCGTGACGTGGTCCACATTTCCTGGGCCCACTAAATACTTGAACCAGCTATACCCCCCCACAACTTTAGCCAAATGACCCCCAATGTCCAATGCCTAACTATTATTATAAGGTAAATTAAGATTGACAAGCTTCAGTACCAAGAATGGATGCTTTTGCCATTTAAATGGGCACTGTAGGTGTTTTCCTGGCCTCCACTCACTGCCGACTATGTTTCCCTATTGACTTACATTGGATTTTGTGTTTCGGTCGATCCCCGACTTTTCGCGATAATTGGCCGATTTCACTCGACTCAACTTTTGAGATAGTCGAATTTCGCGAAACCCGACTCGATCATAAAAAAAGTGAAAGTCGCTCAACCCGAGGAAATGTTACTCCTATCATAAAGTACAATATGTCATGAGAAAACAGTCTGAGAATCAGTGGGATCCATTGAAGCATTCCAGAGTTATTACCACATAAAGGGACAGTGGTCAGAATTGTAAAAATTGGCCTGGACAGAGCAGTGAAAACAGGCTGGGTTGCGAAGTGGTTAAAGGAGCCTATGTCATTCTTTCAATTAAAGGACTTTTTTCTGGGTATCTGTGTTTTTATACGATATCACTATGGGGTTAGTAATGGTGAAGTTTTATTGATGCCTCTCCATTACTAACCTTGGGGCTTGATGTCACCTGACAATACAAAGGTGACATCAACCCCCCCAACCATCATCCCACTTGCCATCGCTACAGGTTAATTGAGTACATAATGTACATAATTGGCACATCTTAGAGATGCGCCTTTTCTGGGGTGGCTGAGAGATGATGTTTTTTGCCTGAGGGGACCAGTTTCCATAGCCCCTTCCTAGGCTATTAATATCAGCCCGCAGCTGTCTGCATAGCCTTTGCTGGTTATTAATTATAGGGGGACCCTACGTCATTTTTTTTTTAGGATCTCCCATTTTAATAGCCGGTAAAGGCTAAATATATAGTTGTGAGCTGATATTAATAGCCAGGGAAGCTCCATGGGTATTACCCCCTTTCCAGGCTATAATCATCTGCCTCCAGCCATCGGATTTCCCTTTGATGGTTAAGAAAATTACGCGGAGCCCACGCCACTTTTTTTCCAAGGAAATAATCTTATTAATTAAATACATGTACAGTAAGCTGCACACACAATCACTGATTGTATTTGTCACTGATGTCTGTATATTTACCTATTCTATGTGTATTTATTGTATTTAAATCATCTATTCTATCTTGTAGGCTCTTGAGGTGATTTTACAATGTTACACAATGCGGCATCTGAATTGCCGGTTTTTCATCTATCTATCTATCTATGTAATATATATATACATATATATATATATATATATATATATATATATATATATATATGTTCAATAGAACAAGACCAGACTCATTATATTACACTAGATATGACTTGCGTTTTTTGTGAAAAGTTTGAAAATTCCGCAATTTTCCAACTTTTCATTTTTATGCCCTTAAATCAGAGAGTTATATAGCACAAAATAGACATTTCCCACATGTCTACTTTACATCAGCACAATTTTGAAACCAACATTTTTTTCGTTAGGCAGTTAAAAGTTGACCTGCTATTTCTAATTTTTTCAACAAATTTTACAAAACCTTTTTTTTTTTAGAGACCACATCACATTTGAAGTGACTTTGAGAGGTCTATATGATAGAAAACACCCAAAGTGACACCATTCTAAAAACGGCACCCCTCATGGTACTCAAAACCACATTCAAAAAGTGTATTAACCCTTAAGGTGCTTCACAGGAATTTTTGGAATGTTTAAAAAAAAATATGAACATTTAACTTTTTTTCACAAAAAATGCACTTCAGATGCAATTTGTTTTATTTTAAACAAAGGGTAACAGGAGAAATTGGACCCCAAAAGTTGTTGCACAATTTGTCCTGAGTATGCTGATACCCCATATATGCAGGTAAACCACTGTTTGTGTGCACGGCAGAGCTTGGAAGAGAAGGGTGCCTTTTGACTTTTTCAATGCAAAATTGGCTAGAATTGAGATTGGGCGCTATGTCACATTTGGAGAGCCCCTGATGTGCTTAAAAAGTGGAAACCCCCCACAAGTGACACCATTTTGGAAAGCAGTCCCCCCAAGAAACTTATCTAGATGTGTGGTGAGCACCTTGAGCCCCCAAACATTTCACTAAAGTTTATAACGCAGAGCCGTGAAAATAAGAAATCTTTTTTCCCACAAAAATGATTTTTTAGCCCCCAATTTTTTATTTTTACAAGGGTAACAGGAGAAATTGGACATCAAAGGTTGTTGTCCAATTTGTCCCGAGTACGCTGATACCCCATATGTGGGGGTTAACCACTGATTGGGTGCATGGTAGAGCTCAGAAGGGAAGGAGCATCGTTTTACTTTTACAATGCAGAATTGGCTGGAATTGAGATTGGACGCAATGTCGCGTTTGGAAACTCCCTAATGTGCCTAAACAGTGGAACTCCCCCAATTCTAACTCCATCCCTAACCCCAACACACCCCTAACCTTAATCCCAACCCTAACCATAACTCTAACCACCCCCCTAACCCTGACACCACTAATCCCAACCCTAACCCTAATCCCAACTGTATAGATAATCCAAACCCTAACCCCAACTCTAACCCCAACCCTAACCCTAACTTTAGCCCCAACGCTAATCCTAACTTTAGCCTAAAACCTTAAACCTAACTTTAGCCTCAACCCTATCCCCAACCCTAACCCTAATGAGAAAATTTAAATAAATACATTTTTTTTATTTTATTATTTTTCCCTAACTAAAAGGGTAATAAAGGGAGGTTTGATTTACTATTTATAGCGGGTTTTTATGTTTGGCAGCTGTCACACACTAAAAAACGCTTTTTATTGCAAAAAAATTCGTTTTTGCATCACCACATTTTGAGAGCTATAATTTTTCCATACTTTGGCCCACACAGTCATGTGAGGTCTTGATTTTTGCGGGATGAGTTGACATTTTTATTGGTACCATTTTCAGGCACATGTCATTTTGATCGCTTTTTATTCTGATTTTTGTGAGGCAGAATGAACAAAAACTAGCAATTCATTAATTTCTTTTGGAGGGGTGTGAGTTAAAATTGATAAAACCGTTTTATCCTTCGGGTCAGTACGATGACAGCGATACCTCTTTTTTTATGCTTTGATGCTTTTATACAATAAAAACTATTATTAAAATTTATATTTATTATATTAAAAATTATTATTTTTGCTTCGCTTTATTCTGAGAGATATAACTTTGTTATTTTTTGGTCATGGAGCTATATGGTGGCTTGTTTTTTGCAGGACAAGATGACATTTTCAGCGGTTCTATGTTTATTTATATTCGTCTTTTTGATCGCGTGTTATTCCACTTTTTGTTCGTGGGTATGATGATAAAAAAAGGCAAAATAAAAATGCTTTTTTTAATGGTGTTCACTAAAGGGGTTAACTAGTGGGACAGTTTTTTAGGTCGGGTCGTTACGGACGTGGCAATACCAAATATGTGTACTTTTTTATTATTTACATAAATATATGTGTTTATTGGGAAAATATATATATTTTAATTTATTTATTTGGGGATTTTTTAAAATATATTTTTACACAATATATATATATATATATATATATATATATATATATATATATATATTTTAACTTTATTACATTGTCCCAGGTTGTGACATTACTATATAAAGTCAGATCGCTGATCTGACACTTTGCATAGCACTGTGTCAGATCAGCGATCTGACAGGCAGTGAAGGAGACTTGCCGGCGCGTGCTCTTAGCAGGCGCTGACAAGCCACCTCACTGAAAGACACGGAAGGACCCCGCTGCCATCTTGGAGCAAGAGTTCTCCATGGAGACCACAGGAACAACGCGATCGCATCGAGTTCCATTGGGATAGAGCAGGGAGCCCCCGTCCCTGCGCGGTTGTTCTCTATGCAACTGTCAGTATTGACAGCGGCATCAGAGGGGTTAAATGCCCACGAACTGTGCTAGCACCAATCATGGGCATTGCTGCAGGGTGTCAGCTGTCACATACAGCTGTCACATGCACATCACTGCGGCGCTCAGCGTGAGGCCACCGTGATCGTGCCGCCATACTCAGCGTGAGGCCGCTGTGATTGAGCCGCCATACTAGTACTGCTCCGGGCAGAAATACAGTTCCCTCAGAGCAGTACTAGTACGGCAAAGGTCGTGAAGGGGTTAATAATTCTTAATTAAACCATACTTATGACCTTGCCCATTCCATCGACACCATTTTCATCTGCAAAAGAGTTTAAAAACAAACAACAATATTCCTCATCTTTCTGCAGAGTTGATGATAATTCGTTTGTCCCATGACAGGTCTAGCTCTGCTACATCTAGATAGCATGCTGCATGGTTGCATGATGTGACCATACAGCCTGTCATCCAGCAGAGATACTGAACAGCATGTGCTCAGTGTGTCCCTGTGAACTCCTATTGTAACAACTCTGCTGGCATCATGGCATGGCCTCTCATCTTTCACACACCATCTTACCCACTGCTCAAGGTCATGCTGTGGTCTCTGTCTGCTGCCGGCTCCATGCTCTGTGTCTCTTGCTTTCTGCCTGCTATCTGCATGCATTCCTAGCTGTGTGCATAGGAGGGCGGCGCCAGAACTCTCTGGTTCTTATAGAATCAGGGCACACCTGTCTAATGTGTTCCTGACCAATTACCAAGAGGCCTCCAGTATTTAGGGCAGCTCCACCCTGTGGACTGGGCCTGTGCAATGTCTAAACACAGTTAGTGCTCTAGCTTCTAAGCTGCCAGGCCTTGCTCAGTGTTCCTCCTTCTCTGGATGTTCTACTCGTAGCTTTGTCTTGATCTTGTCTGTCTCCCCTCCAGGAGGCTGTATATTTAGGTCTCAGTGTTTCTGTTCTAGCCTTGCCTTGATTTTGTTGTCTGCCCTCCAGGAGGCAGAATATCCTGGTCCCTGTGTCTTTGTTCTTGTACCTTGTCTTGTTCCATTACCTTGACTGAACTTTGTCCTACCTCTCTCTCCTTGTCTGTGGTTTCTTTCCCTGCTGTGTCTTTCCTTGTGTCCTCTCTGTTGGCTTATGCTCCGCACTCTTGCGGCTCTTGTGGCTTTGCCTGTGCTCCGGTCTCTTGCAGCTTTACCTCTGCTCCGCACTCCTGAGGTTCTGCTCTGTTCCACTCTGCTCTGCTCCTGCTGCTGCAGATATCTCTTGCTGCAGCTCCTCTCCGCATTCCTTGCGGTTCCACTCTGCTTAGCTTCTGTTACTGCTCTATATCTTGGGCGTGAGCGTGACCTATTCTTTGTCTGAGGGAACTGCAAGCATGAGAAAACTCAACTGATCGCAGTGCCGTCAGACAGATTCTGCAAGTTCACAGACAGTGGACTCACTTCACCTTTCTGATGTCAGCGTGAGTGCAGTGGGAAGGATATATATATATATATATATATATATATTAGTGCAGCGGGGTTTTTACAGTGCGACATATGCAGGGACCACAGGAAAATTCAAAGCACAGTGTCTTTAATGCCCAACGTAACTCACAAATGGAAAGCAAATGGTATCCTCCGGATCGCAGCCGGGGCATCAAGACAGTCCGTATCCCAGACTAATTGCCATGGGCGACTGTACCACCATGACATGCTGGGGGGGTGCCAGGTATTTTGGCTTCTCTTGGCCCCTTGTTACTTCACACAAGCCGGATTTTGCAGAGCCGCCTTCTCTGCAGTTTGCAAACCCAGACTGACACACTCAACCCTTTGCTGCAGGGTTTTTAAATAGAATCTGTGGCCATGGGCCACTTGTAAGACCCGGCTGGAGAGAGTGAACCACCCCACTACCATCCTGTAGTTTGCTCCAAAAATAAAAGCCCTTAAGGGTGTTCCTAAACATTGCCTTGGCCAAATAACTTGACCAGGTCCACACTTACTTACTAATTTTGCACTGCAACCACAGCTATAACTGTGACTATAGTGCACTCCAGTGGCCTCAATACACCTCTATGCACATCCTGGGGAGATATATCGGTCCTCGCATATGATCCCCCTCTCTGCCTCACATATCCCCCCCTTCTGTTCAAACTTGTGGGGTTGAACACTTGTCACTATACAGGGGTCCTGTGACAGGGCATCCGCATTTCCCTATGACTGCCCAGCCCCAATGTTCTATTGAAAAACTGAAGTTTTGTAGGGACAGGAACGATCTGGTGACAGCATTCCTTTCCTTTGCATTACTCATCCAGAGGTGAGTGGTCCGTTACCAAACATAACTGACTCCCGAGTAAATAGTGGCGTAGGGACTCCAAGGCCCACTTAATCACCCCTTCTCTACTACGCTATAATTTATCTCTGCCAGGGTAAGTTTCCTGCTCAAGTAAGTGACTGAATGTTCATCCCTGTTCACGTCTTGTGACAGTACAGCTCCTAGGCCGTCCTCTGAGGCATCTGTTTGCACGATAAAGGTTTTCGTAAAGTTGGGGCTGATGAGAACCGGCTGTCCACACTTCAGGGATTGAATGCTTCCTCCTCTTGAGGATTCCACCAGACCATAACAGACTTCTTACCCTTTAACAGGCCGGTTTCTGATTCCCAGCAAAATTGGATATAAACTGGTGGTAGTACCCAATGATACTGAGGAATGCCCTCACCTGGTTTGTACTTAAAGGCTTGGGCCAGTTTTGGATGGCCTTAATCTTATTTATTTGGGGTTTGATAACCCTGCAGCCAATCACGTACCCTAAGTACTGGGCTTCCATGAGTCCTATCGCACATTTTTTGGGGTTTGCTGTTAACCCAGCAATTCTGAGAGAATCCAGCACTGCTTGTACCTGGGACAAGTGGGTGTTCCAGTTGGTACTAAAAATGATTATGTCATGTAAATATGCTGATGCGTACTTCCAATGAGGTTCTAACACTATATCCATCAGACTCTGGAATGTGCCCCATGTAATCCAAGAGACAAGATGATATAGTGACAGGAGACCCTCTGATATTGTAAATGGAGTCTTTACTTTTGCAGATTCTGGGATCTGCCAGTAATCTTTGGTGAGATTGACCTTGGTGAAGTACTGAGCCACCCCCAGTCTCTCAATTACCTTGTCAACCTGAGGCATTGGATAGAGGTCAATCTTTGGTACCTCATTCAATTTCTTGAAGTCATTACAAAAGCGTAATGACCCGTCTGGCTTCGGAATTAGTACAATGGGGTTAGCCCACTCACTCTGAGATTCCTCAATGACTCCTAACTGGAGCATTTGCTTCACTTCAGCCGCAATGGCTTGCCTCCGGGCCTCTGGCACTTGGTACGGTTTCATCCGTACCCTTACCCGGGTTTGGTGACAATGTCGTGCCGAACCACCAAGGTCCAACCTGGCAGTTCTGAGAATGAGTCCGTATTCCATTGCACCAAAACCTGAGCCTCCCATCGCTGCTGTTTTGTGAGGACTTCATTGACCTTAATGTCACCCCTGGCCAATGACAGAGGGTTCTCTAATGGTACAACCAGAGTCGCCTCCATGACAAAACATTCCCAGTCCTTCCAGGCTTTTAGCAGGTTCACATGGTGCAACTGTTCGGGTTTCTTTCCCAGGCTGGTAAACTTGGTAGTTTACTTCTCTCACCTTCCCCCGTGTCTCATATGGGCCTTGCCACTCGGCCATGAGTTTACTCTCTGCAGTGTGCACTAGTACCAACACCCAGTCCCCTTCTTTAATGGTCCTGACCATGGCTCTTTTATTATACGTGCGGCTCAGTGTGGCCTGGGCATCCATCAGATGTTCTTTTACTATGAGCCTGACTACATGCTTAACACATGAACGATTACACTCCAATGCAGAGTTGGCTCCTGTTCCCACGTATTCTTAGCTACGTTAAGCAACCCTGTATGCCTGCCGTACACTAGCTCAAATGGGGACAACCCCGTGGACGCCTGTGGTACCTCGCGGATAGTGAACAGCAGATAGGGCAATAAAATGTCCCAATCCCTCCCGCCCTTGGAGACCACCTTTTTGAGCATGGACTTGAGGGACTTATTAAACCTTTTGACCAATCCGTCGGTTTGTGGGTGGTATACCGACGTTTGTAGCTGTATAATCAGGAGCAGCATACATAGCTCCCTGGTCACCTTGGAAGTAAAAGGAGTCCTCTGATCTGTAAGGATCTCCTTTGGTAGCTTAGGGCGACAAAACAACAAAACATTGCAAACAGCTCGAGGGCGATTCGTTTTGCCGAGGTGTAGCGAAGTGGTATCGCCTCTGGTTACCGTGTGGCATAGTTCACCATGACCATAATATGTTGATGGCTATGGGCAGATTTCACTATAGGTCCTACCAGATCCATTGCTATCCACTCAAATGGTACCTCTATAATAGGCAGAGGTACCAACAGACTCCGGAAATATGTACAGTAGTGGCTGTGGTAACTAAGTTGACACTCGGGACATGATTCACAATACCTCTGCACCTCAGAATAAATCCCGGGCCAAGAGAACTGCTGAAGAATACAGATCCCCCTCAGGGGGCCGTGGGGTACTCGGTACCGGGTCCGATGTTCACTGGGGAATGTCACGGTGGCTGACCCAGGCCGTGTCCCTGGGACGTCCGTATAAAAGGGCAAGGCCTTTAAAGGGATAAAGTTTATGTTCGTGACGTCACCTGTGGTATTTGGTCAGGGTGACCAACGCTGCTTTAAGGGGTCCGCTGGGGTGATGTTATGGAAGCTAGATGGTATACCTTCCCACAGGCGAAGTATGTCCCCAGGGCTTCCCAGTATGTAGATGGTGCTATGGTGAATGGCGCAGTGAAGAACGAGGACACAAGGTTGCAGTCTCTTTACCTTTACTGAAGACTTCAGCATCCACAGTCCAGAGCACCAGATCACAGGGCATGCAGAGTCCAGTAGGTTTGGAGGCAAGTCCAGAGTCCCCTTGTCCAGGTGGAAATCAGTAGCCTTCCCTTGTGTTGTGGTGTAGTCCCTTACTGTCTATGGCTTCACATAAAGGTCTCACAGATGCAATGTTTCGCTCTCTCTGTCCCCCATATAGGATAGGATAAAACCCATATGTTATGATCTGGTGGCCTAGGAGCAGCATGTGACGTACTCTGGAGAAGGTGGTACCTGTACTGACCGCAGACCCTGATCTTAGCACCGCAACTAGAAGTAGCCGTGGGATGTACCTAACACTCCCTAGACACCTCGACACAGCCTAAGGACAAACTTCCCCTAAAGATAGAAACAGGAAAACTATCTTGCCTCAGAGAAAATCACCAAAGGATAGACAGCCCCCCACAAATATTGACTGTGAGAGGAGAGGGAAAGGACATACGCAGACTGAAATCAGGATTTAGCAAAGGAGGCCTTTCTAGCTAAAAAGAAAGAATAGGACAGAGTACTATGTGGTCAGTATTAAAACACTAGAAAATATCCACCACAGAAAATACAAATCTCCACATCTGACTAAAGACATGGAGGGTATATCTGCATCTCCAGAGATACAGCTTGGCTGCAAAAAACCCTTACACAGACAAAGCTGGACAAGATAAAACATGAAAATGCACAGAACTATAAGGCCCACAGCATGTGGACAGCAAAAACAAAGCCAGAACTTATCTTTGTTGAAAAGAACAGCAAAACAGGAGAGACCAGTCAGGGATGTGAATCCTCCAAAAACAATGGACAACTGACACTGACTAAAGGATCAAGCAAGACTATATAGCCCAGTCCAAATTGCAATAAGTGGACACACCTGATAAATGCTGCGATCCAAAGACAGCAGCACTACCACTCAAAACCACCGGAGGGAACCCAAGAGCAGAATTCACAACACCATATGACTGGTGACTTGAGCCTGTTTATAAGGTCTCTTAGATAACCTGGCTCTGTAGGTGTCACCATGCCTCCTGGGTGTAGGTGTGGACAGGTAACCTGCAATTAGCTGTCCTGCCAGTCTCTGAAATCACAGGCGTAGAGGTTCTTACTCCCTCGGTGTTCCGGCTACCGCGATATTGCGCATCAGAAGGAGAACAGCTTGAGCGGGGCTGGTCCCCTTCTGGTATCCTCTCCTTTGCTTTGACTTCCTTCACGCTCGCTGCAATACAGTTCTGCCTTTCAATGTCTCTTTCTGGGAGCTGCAGCTCTGAGGGCATGCACAGCTCCATTAACCTTCTGTCCTCCTCAGACTACTGTCTGGAACTGACTGAGCTGAGCCAGCAACTAACTACTGTCTGGAACTGACTAACTTTCCCTACAGATTACCATATATATATATATATATATATATACTGTATATATATATATATATACTAGCTATTGAACCCGTTCTACGCCCGGGTGGCGAGCATTTATATTGGTATATGGTCTCCATCCTGGTATGTGCTGCTCCATCCTGTGTCCCCATCCTGTCATGTGCTGCTCCATCCTGCGTCCCCATCCTGTCATGCGCTGCTCCATCCTGCGTCCCCATCCTGTCATGTGCTGCTCCATCCTGCGTCCCCATCCTGTGATGCGCTGCTCCCATCCTGCGTCCCCATCCTGTCATGCGCTGCTCCATCCTGCGTCCCATCCTGTCATGCGCTGCTCCCATCCTGCGTCCCCATCCTGTGATGCGCTGCTCCCATCCTGTGATGCGCTGCTCCCATCCTGCATCCCCATCCTGTCATGCGCTGCTCCATCCTGCGTCCCCATCCTGTCATGCGCTGCTCCATCCTGCGTCCCCATCCTGTTATGTGCTGCTCCCATCCTGCGTCCCCATCCTGTTATGTGCTGCTCCCATCCTGCGTCCCCATCCTCATGTGCTGCTCCATCATGCGTCCCCATCCTTATGTGCTGCTCCATCCTGCGTCCCCATCCTCATGTGCTGCTCCATCCTGCGTCCCCATCCTCATGTGCTGCTCCATCTTGCGTCCCCATCCTTATGTGCTGCTCCATCCTGCGTCCCCATCGTTATGTGCTGCTCCCATCCTGCGTCCCCATCCTGTCATGCGCTGCTCCATCCTGCGTCCCCATCCTGTCATGCGCTGCTCCCATCCTGCGTCCCCATCCTGTGATGCGCTGCTCCCATCCTGTGATGCGCTGCTCCCATCCTGCGTCCCCATCCTGTCATGCGCTGCTCCATCCTGCGTCCCCATCCTGTCATGCGCTGCTCCATCCTGCGTCCCCATCCTGTCATGCGCTGCTCCATCCTGCGTCCCCATCCTTATGTGCTGCTCCATCCTGCGTCCCCATCCTTATGTGCTGCTCCATCCTGCGTCCCCATCGTTATGTGCTGCTCCATCCTGCGTCCCCATCGTTATGTGCTGCTCCATCCTGCGTCCCCATCCTGTCATGCGCTGCTCCCATCCTGCGTCCCCATCCTGTCATGTGCTGCTCCATCCTGCGTCCCCATCCTGTCATGCGCTGCTCCCATCCTGCGTCCCCATCCTGTCATGCGCTGCTCCCATCCTGCGTCCCCATCCTGTCATGCGCTGCTCCATCCTGCGTCCCCATCCTGTCATGCGCTGCTCCATCCTGCGTCCCCATCCTTATGTGCTGCTCCATCCTGCGTCCCCATCCTTATGTGCTGCTCCATCCTGCATCCCCATACTGCCTCTGACCCGCTCGGCGCCGAGTGCTGGGGGGCCTGAGCAGGCGGGGACACCGGCGCGCTGTGGGGGTCAGGTGCCGGTATCGCCGCCAGCTCAGGCCCCCCAGCACTTACTATACTCACCTGTCTGTCCCGTTCCAGCGCTGCGCGCCGCCATCTTCCCGGTCTCCTGGCTGTGACTGTTCAGTCAGAGGGCGGCGCCGGCGCGCATTAAGCGCGTCATCGCGCCCTCTGAACTGAAGGTCACAGGCCGAAGACCGGGAAGATGGCGGCGCGCAGCGGTGGAACGCAGGACAGGTGAATATGGCCGATACTCACCCTCCTGGCGGTCCCTGACTCTCCGGTGGAGATCGCGGTGTGCGTTCAGTGTGAACGTATACCGCGATCTCCCGGGAGCGTCACTGTGAGGCCCAGACTGCGCCGGCGCTTGCGCCTGCGCAGTCTATAAAGGCTTCCGACAGAGTGACGCTCCCAGCGTTATATTATAGATATAGTGTTGTCCTAATAAATAGGAGCAGAAGCTCCCCCTGGTGGCCTGGAGTGTGAATGTGTGTTGCATGTTTGTGATACCTGGATGCAGTTATCCTTTCTTGCCTCCAAGCGTAGCATCACTCTCCCCGAGAGGAAAGCAATACCACTGCAACGACCAGGACCCTGGTTTTCTTTACCCCTAAGTGTCACCCCAGCATGTGTGAGTGTGCCATCTCCAGCACTGCCTAACAGTACAACTGGGGCACTACCAGCTGTTCCACCACTTCATCCTGGATTTTATCCACCCCATATAACAAATACTGGTTGACAGCCATGCGGGGAAAAACTGTCTCTGCATCGGGTTGCTGAGTTACCCCATTTATTTCTACCACCCTTTCTCATCCCCAGGTCAGAGTTGGACGCTGGAGCTGAGCCGTCCCAAAATGTACTAGGGGACACTTCCAGCTCAGTGATCAGTTGGGTCTCCTCAACTTCTCTTGCCAATACCTCTAGGGTAAACCTAGCGGGGTTGGCGACCCATACAGCAGGTATCCCTGATTCAGGATCTTCAGGTTCCATGCCCGGAATAAGATTTACCCAGGTGTCCACAAGTACCAGAGCGGGCAAGTCTCTGCCCAACACAGTTCCATATGGAAGGGTCTTCTCCAATCCCACCACATTTTAGCTCTCCACACGGGTGGAAAAAGTAACCTCCGCTGTTGGGTACTCTTGAAGTTCACTATGTAAACAAACCTCGTCCACTTACTTTCCAGTGAGTTCCTAGCCCGAGATCAACGAGCCATGTACCAGTGTCACTAAGCTGCCTGAGTCCAGGAGGGCCTCGGCCTGGTGTCCTTTTACACACACCTGACAGATGAGGTTCACCCGCTGGAACAAACAGATCCCCGGAGAAAATGGCCTGTGCGTACATCGACACGACAAGTAAACCCACAGTCCATGCGTTAAGCTGTCAAGGAAGTTTGCGGCCACATGTCCTGGCCCTTGGCACCGTCAGCACCTAATAGCTGTGGCACGACTGGACCCCGGTATCCGTTTAGGGGAAACGGGTCATATGTCACTCTCACTTCAGGGTACCCTATCATTAGGCTCAGTCCTGATTGGCCCCAATAGAGGGTCGTGGACTTTTCCCAGGCTACTGGGCTGGAGGGCCCAATGTGACAGCCGAAGAGGAGCAGTGTCCCGTATAAAGTCCTGAGTGGCTGTACACAGCTCAATCAGTCCAACCACCTAGTCCAGAGTGCTTGGGTCCAGGGCCGGACTGGCCATCGGGCATTTCTGGCAAATGCCAGAAGGGCCGATGGCAGTCGTGGGCCACTCGCCAGTGCCGTCTCCCCCTGCCAGCGCCGCCGCATTAACTATACCGGCGTCTATGATGTCGGAACAGTTGAATGCAATGATGGAGAGACAGCGTCTGCTGTCACTTCCTCTCCCATCATTCCCTGCTCTGCCTCTGACACTGAGGGTGCGCGATGACATATCATCCCGCACCTGCTGTGTGTCGGGCGGCCAGACTGAGGCCACTGAAACCGGAGCCGGCAGCAGCGCGGGCACGAGGAGAGGTGAGGAGAGTGTTTTTTTTTTTGTTTTGTTTTTTTTAAATATATCAATGAGTGATAACTGGATTGTGGGGCTATATTACTTTCTATGGGGGGGATTTATTACATTCTATAGGGGCGCAGTGCTGTATTACATTCTATAGGGGGGCTGTGCTGTATTACATTCTATAGGGGGGCTGTATTACATTCTATGGGGGCTGTGCTGCATTACATTCTATGGGGGGCTGACTGCATTACATTCTATGGGGGCTGTGCTGCATTACATTCTATGGGGGGCTGTGCTGCATTACATTCTATGGGGGGCTGTGCTGCATTACATTCTATGGGGGCCTGGGCTGCATTAAATTCTTTGGGGGGCTGGCTGCATTACATTCTATGGGGGCTGGTCTGCATTACATTCTATGGGGGCTGTGATGCATTACATTCTATGGGGCTGAGCTGCATTACATTCTATGGGGGCTGTGCTGCATTACATTCTATGGGGCTGTGCTGCATTACATTCTAGGGGGGCTGGCTGCATTACATTCTAGGGGGGCTGTTTGCATTACATTCTATGGGGGCTGGCTGCATTACATTCTATGGGGGCTGTGCTGCATTACATTCTATGGGGGCCTGGGCTGCATTAAATTCTATGGGGGGCTGGCTGCATTACATTCTATGGGGGCTGAGCTGCATTACATTCTATGGGGGTTGTGCTGCATTACATTATATGGGGCTGAGCTGCATTACATTCTATGGGGCTGTGCTGCATTACATTCTAGGGGGGCTGGCTGCATTACATTCTAGAGGGGCTGGCTGCATTACATTCTATGGGGGCTGGCTACATTACATTCTATGGGGGGGTTTATTACATTCTATGGGGGCTGTGCTGCGTTACATTCTAGGGGGGCTGGCTGCATTACATTCTATGGGGGGCTGGCTGCATTACATTCTATGGGGGGCTGGCTGCATTACATTCTATGGGGGGCTGGCTGCATTACATTCTATGGGGGGCTGGCTGCATTACATTCTATGGGGGCTGTGCTGTATTACATTCTATGGGGGGGTTTATTACATTCTATGGGGGGCTGGCTGCATTACATTCTATGAGGGGCTGGCTGCATTACATTCTATGGGGGGCTGGCTGCATTACATTCTATGGGGGGCTGACTGCATTACATTCTATGGGGGGCTGGCAGCGTTACATTCTATGGGGGCTGGCTGCATTACATTCTATGGGGGGCTGGCTGCATTACATTCTATGGGGGCTGGCTGCATTACATTCTATGGGGGGCTGGCTGCATTACAATTTGTGGGGTCTGTGCTGTATTACATTCTATGGGGGGCTGGCTGCATTACATTCTATGGGGGCTGTGCTGCATTACATTCTATGGGGGGCTGGCTGCATTACAATCTATGGGGTCTGTGCTGTATTACATTATATGGGGGGGTTATTACATTCTATGGGGGGCTGGCTGCATTACATTCTATGGGGGCTGGCTGCATTACATTCTATGGGGGGCTGGCTGCATTACATTCTATGGGGGGCTGGCTGCATTACATTCTATGGGGGGCTGGCTGCATTACATTCTATGGGGGCTGGCTGCATTACATTCTATGGGGGCTGTGCTGCATTACATTCTATGGGGGCTGTGCTGCATTACATTCTATGGGGACTGTGCTGTGCTGCATTACATTCTATGGGGGCTGTGCTGCATTACATTCTATGAGGGCTGTGCTGCATTACATTCTATGGGGGGGCTGGCTGCATTACTTTCTATGGGGACTGTGCTGCATTACATTCTATGGGGGGGCTGGCTGCATTACTTTCTATGGGGGCTGTGCTGCATTACATCCTATGAAGCTGTGCTGCATTACATTCTATGGGGGCTGTGCTGTGCTGCATTACATTCTATGGGGGCTGTGCTGCATTACATTCTATGAGGGCTGTGCTGCATTACATTCTATGGGGGGGCTGGCTGCATTACTTTCTATGGGGACTGTGCTGCATTACATTCTATGGGGGTCTGGCTGCATTACATTCTATGGGGGTCTGGCTGCATTACATTTTATGGGGGCTGGCTGCATTACTTCCTATGGGGCTGTGCTGCATTACATTCAATGGGGAAGGGCTGTATTACATTCTATGGGGGCTACATTATATTCTATGGGGGCTGTATTATATTCTAAGGGGAGGTGGGCTGTATTACATTCTATGGGGGGCTGTATTATATTCTATGGAGGGGCTACATTATATTCTATGGGGGGCTGCATTATGCTCTATGAGTGGGCTACCATATATTATATATGCAGGGGCTGCATTATACTATATGAGGAGGCTGCATTATATTCTCTGGGGGGTTACATTATACTCAGGGGGCTACAATATATTCTGTGGGGTGGCTGCATTATACTCTGGGGTGGCATCATTATACTATTTGTGGGCTGCATTATACTGTATCGAGGATTATGGGGAATACATTGTACTACATGGATTGCAATGGCGGGGCATTATACTATATGGAGCACTATGAGGAATGTATTATACTATTTGGAGGACTGTGGCAGTACATTATACTATATGGAGGACTGTGGCAGTACATTATACTATATGGAGGACTGAGGAGTGCCTTATACTATATGGAGGACTGAGGAGTGCCTTATACTATATGGAGGACTGAGGGGTGTATTAAACTATAAGGAGGACTGAGGAGTGGATTATACTATATGGAGGACTGAGGAGTGGATTATACTATATGGAAGACTGAGGAGTGGATTATACTATATGGAGGACTGAGGAGTGGATTATACTATATGGAGGACTGAGGAGTGGATTATACTATATGTATGACTGAGGAGTGGATTATACTATATGGAGGACTGAGGTGCACATTATAATATATGGAGGACGATGGGGTGTATTATACTAAACAAGCAAAATGCTGCCTATTCATCGAGTGATTGGATTGTTTATGTGGGAACAGAAATCCTTGTTCTCAGCAGCACATCGCCAGTGTAAACTGTAAACATGATACTGTATGGGGACAGATTGATCTAATTATGAATGTTCTGTTCCCTTCATTCTTTCTCAGTTGGTGTAAAGAGGCCGGGAAACAAGCGAACGACTTCAGTATTGTCGATCACACTCATTTAGTGGCCTGAGATCAGCGCATGTAAATACAGCAGAAATGCTTCGCATGGAGACCAGGCAAGGATGATGACAGTTGTAGTTAGCACTGTCATGTCGGACGCTGTTCACACTAGGGCGTCCGACAGACAGCGGTAATTCCACATTTGTCCATTATACGGCTAGATTTTATTCAGGTTATCCAGGGTTAATCTAGCTGGTAATCTGATTGGAGGCTGGGTCACGCCCATGGCCTTTAAATAGTCATTCTGGACTTTGGGCGTCGCCGATTATATCTTGTGTCTTGTGCCTGGTGATCTCGGTCTGGAGTGGTGATCTAGGAGAAGAAATATCGTATCTGGTGGTGTATTATCCTTTGTCATATTTCTCCTTCCTATATTTGTGTTTGTTTTGCCCTGTGCACATTATAGTGTTTTCCTGTGTGTCTGCGGCGTGGTGCGTTTTTTAGTTTTCCCTGTCTATGCTTTCTGTGGAGGTTGGTGTGTGGTCTTATCACTGGGTGACGGGTAGAAGTTTCAGCATAGGGCTGAAACAGGAGTCAGGGTCAGGCCTGGCGGCCCAGACAAGCACACCATCAGTGTAAATTCTGGGAGAGGGACAGACAGGCTTTTCCCTAGTCTGAGGGATATTGCAGGGGCCCAGGTAATCAGCTGTAGTCTACACAGTACCCCCGTGACATTACAATCGGCCTAAATAAATTTTGGATGCCATGGATCCCATGACTTCCATAACCCGCCAGTTGGAGGCAGGGGTAGATTAAGGGTAGCCAGGGCCCCGGGCTGTTCACACACTGTGGGCCCCCCCGGTCATGTGACGGGGGTCATGTGACGGGGGTCATGATATACCCGAACCAGATTATTCCAGAAAAAGGGCCAGGCCCTACTCTACTGTAACCTATTAAATATTTGTTAAAATCTGCAATACAATTTAGGTATATCTTGACTAATAATATCACATACAAGGAACAAATACCACCGCACCATGACCAGACTATAAATTACAACCACAGTGATCGAATAATATCACATACAAGGAACAAATACCACCGCACCATGTCAAGACCACATATTACCACTTGGTGACCAAATAGCACATACAAGGAACAAATACCACCGCACCATGTCAAGACCACATATTACCACTTGGTGACCAAATAGCACATACAAGGGCCAAATACCACAACACCATTTCCAGACCACATATTACCACCATATAGTGACTGAAAACTACAATACTGATCAGTAATAAAAAAAAAAAAAAAAAACACAATACTATCACCATAAGTGCCAGTATTCACAGGAGATCTGTACTTAGTATGCAGTGTCTGTGTAGAGGTAATACAGTGATCATTGGTGACATTGTACACAGGACCTCTGTATATAGTATACAGTGTATAGTGTCAGTGTATAAGTAACACTGACTCACCAGTAACGTCTCTAGGTGAAGTCCTTCATCTTTCATCCAGCACAGACCGCCATCATTTCTTCCAGCCAGGACTCGTTTCTGCAGGAAATAACACAGTTATCTCGAGCTCCGCTTGTAGAACACATTACTTAATTTTTCACAACTTCTAAATTACACCACATGAAGAAAAAAAGGCGATATAGTGTCACTCTGCACAGTAACAGGACCGCCCCCCCCCCATTTAAAACAGTATACTCAAAAAATAAAATAAATACATCACCGCAGTAATAATACCCCTTAATTAGCCCCTATGGTAATAATATTCCCCATCCTGGCCCCGTGTGTCTCATTCCAGGCTCCAGCCATATGTTCTCCCATCCTGCACTCATGAGTATCCATTCTACACCATATGATCTCCCCATCCTGCCCCATCTGTCTCCATCGTATCCATCCTGCCCCATGATCCAATCCTGCCCCATGTCTTTCATTCTACCCCGTGTCTCCATTCTGCCCATGCCTCCAGTCCTGCCCCCAGTGTGTCCAGCATATTACCCCCAGTGTGTCCAGCATATTACCCCCAGACAGTGTGTCCAGCAATCTGCCCCAGTGTGTCCAGCATATTACCCCCAGTGTGTCCAGCAATCTGCCCCAGTGTCTCCAGCATTGCCCCAGTGTCTCCAGCATTGCCCCAGTGTCTCCAGCAATCTGCCCCAGTGTCTCCAGCAATCTTTCCTAGTGTCTCCAGCAATCTGCCCCAGTGTCTCCAGCAATCTGCCCCAGTGTCTCCAGCAATCTACCCCAGTGTCTCCAGCAATCTGCCCCAGTGTCTCCAGCATTGCCCCCAGTGTGTCCTCCAGCAATCTGCCCCAGTGTCTCCAGCATTGCCCCACTGTCTCCAGCATTGCCCCACTGTCTCCAGCATTGCCCCACTGTCTCCAGCAATCTGCCCACTGTCTCCAGCATTGCCCCCCAGTGTGTCCTCCAGCATTGCCCCCCAGTGTGTCCTCCAGCAATCTGCCCCACTGTCTCCAGCATTGCCCCACTGTCTCCAGCATTGCCCCACTGTCTCCAGCATTGCCCCACCGTCTCCAGCAATCTGCCCCACTGTCTCCAATCTGCCCCACTGTCTCCAGCAATCTGCCCCACTGTCTCCAGCAATCTGCCCACTGTCTCCAGCATTGCCCCCCAGTGTGTCCTCCAGCATTGCCCCCCAGTGTGTCCTCCAGCAATCTGCCCCACTGTCTCCAGCATTGCCCCACTGTCTCCAGCATTGCCCCACTGTCTCCAGCAAGCTGCCCCACTGTCTCCAGCAATCTGCCCCACTGTCTCCAGCAATCTGCCCCACTGTCTCCAGCATTGCCCCCAGTGTGTCCTCCAATCTGCCCCAATGTGTCCTCCAGCATTGCCCCCCAGTGTGTCCTCCAGCAATCTGCCCCACTGTCTCCAGCAATCTGCCCCACTGTCTCCAGCATTGCCCCACTGTCTCCAGCATTGCCCCACTGTCTCCAGCATTGCCCCACTGTCTTCAGCATTGCCCCACTGTCTCCAGCAATCTGCCCCAGTGTCTCCAGCATTGCCCCCAGTGTGTCCTCCAGCAATCTGCCCCACTGTCTCCAGCATTGCCCCACTGTCTCCAGCATTGCCCCACTGTCTCCAACAATCTGCCCCAGTGTCTCCAGCAATCTGCCCCAGTGTCTCCAGCATTGCCCCAGTGTGTCCTCCAGCATTGCTCCCCAGTGTGTCCACCGTTAACTGTTAAAAAAAAAAAAAAAAAGTCTCCTCACCTGTCGCCCGCACGTCAATAGAAAACCGCCGCAGCGCCGGAAAGGGCCCGGTGAGCAGATGAGAAGGGGCCCAATGCGGACCCCCTCTCTCTGCCCACCGGGTCCGGGGGGCACACAAATGCCGGCGGGCATTCAGACGATTAGCGGAGGATCAATCTGTGCGGTAGCCCAGGGCCCCCCCAGACCACTGGGCCCTGGGCTACCGCCCATATTGACCCTCTGATAATCCTCCCCTGGTTGGAGGCGCTGTCCTTACAGGTCACTGAGTTGAAGACGGCAGTTCAGCAACAGGGTCTTGTAGTATCTAATGTGCAAGCTGAAACTGCAGGTAGAGTTGCAGAGCCAAAGATCCCTTTACCTGAGAGGTTTACTGGGGAACGCAGTAAATTCGTTGTTTTTCGTGAAGCTTGCAAATTATCTTTTCGTATGCGCCCGGTTTCCTCAGGTAATGAGGCTCAGCGTGTGGGCCTGGTATTGTCATTACTGAACGGAGACCCTCAAGCATGGGCATTTTCATTACCATCTGATTCAGCTGCATTTAACTCAATGGAGATTTTTTTTTCTGCTCTTGGACTCATATATGATGATCCTGACAGAATGCCTCTAGCAGAGTCTAAAATATGCGCTCTCCGCCAGGGGGAGCGAATGGCGGAGGATTATTGTTCTGAATTTCGCCGCTGGGCGGTGGACACACAATGGAATGATCCTGCGCTGCGGAGTCAGTTTGTACATGGGGTTTCGAGAAGGGTTAAACAAGCCCTTCTTATGTATGAGACTCCTGCTTCTCTAGAGTCTGCCATGAGTCTTGTTGTCCGCATTGATCGCCATTTGCGTCAGGGGGTGCAAGAGACGCCGCTTATGGGGGAGGGCGTAGGTGCACGTGAGGTTGCTGCAGGTGAGCCCACGGAGCCTATGCAAATCGCCGGGGTGTCACATCATCTTGCCTCCTCAGGAAGCAGGGAGCCTGTTTTTGCTGTGGTAAAAAAGGGCATTATGTAAATGCTTGTCCTCTGTTTTCTAAGAAAAGCGCAATGGCGGAAAACTTCTAAGCTCAGAGGGTGTGGAGGAGGCCAATCTGAGCTTATGCATATCCTCCATGGGGGTCTCTCAATGTGTGCTCCCTGCCAGAGTTATGGTCGCTGGCAGAGAGCTGCCAATCACTGTTTTTGTGGATAGTGGGTCGGCCACTAATCTCATTGATAAGGAGTTTGCGCGCACGGCTGGGTTCACGGTCGATAAACTGCCTCATCCTATCCGGGTGGTCACCATCAATGCTACTCCACTCCCACAGGGGGAGATTACTGAGTTTGTGGCTGTGGTTAAACTCCACATTGGGGTCTTACATTCTGAGCAAGTTACATATAGGGTGCTCAGTAATCTGCACAAATGGTTCTGGGTTTTCCATAGTTGTCTATGCACAACCCGGTGATTGACTGGAAAACTCAAGATATAATTCAGTGGAGCGGATTTTGCCAGGAGAATTGCCTGGCCACATGTGTGTCCGCTGTGACTCCTAGCATTCCTGAGTTACTGCTGGATTTCGCAGATGTGTTCTCTGAGAAGGGTTGCTCAGAATTGCCACCACATCGACCATATGACTGTTCTATTAGGTTTAAACCAGGGGCCAAATTGCCGAAAGCAAGGATGTTTAACATTTCTGGTCCTGAGAGGCAAGCTTTAAAAGACTACATTGCTGAGAGTCTGAGCAAAGGGCACATCAGGCCTTCGTCCTCGCCGGTGGCAGCGGGGTTCTTCGTTAAGAAGAAAGATGGTGGACTACGCCCGTGTCTGGATTACAGCTCGTGATCCATATCCTATGCCACTGATACCTGATTTGTTCAACCAGGTGGCTGGTGCTAAGTGGTTTTCCAAGCTTGACCTCAGGGGGGGCGTACAACCTCACAAGAGTCCGTCAAGGTGATGAGTGGAAGACGGCTGAGGGTCATTTTGAAAATTTGGTGATGCCATTTGGGTTGTGCTTTCTGTGGAGGTTGGTGTGTGGTCTTATCACTGGGTGGCCGGTGGAGGTTTCAGCATAGGGCTGAAACAAGAGTCAGGGTCAGGCCTGGCAGCAAAGACAAGCACACCATCAGTGTAAATTCTGGAAGAGGGACAGACAGGCTTTTCCCTAGTCTGAGGGATATCGCAGGGGCCCGGGTAATCAGCTGTAGTCTACCCAGTACACCCGTGACAAGCACCCGGCACCTGGGAATAGCTCTAACTCTACTGCTTTTCCCAGCCGCAAGAGCATTTAATTCTGGTATGTGTAATGATTTTTAGGGTTGATGTCAGCTGCGTAATGTCATCTGCTATCTATCCCTGGTGTAAGTAATGGAGAGGTGTCTATCAGTCACCCCCACTACTAGCCCAGACCTGGGCGAGACCCAGCGATTCTGAAGAGCAGTGACGGTAGTAACAATACCGCTCTTCACAGTCGCCGAGCTCAGTGCAAGACCCGGAATATCTGAAGAGTGGTGACGTTACTGAGTTACTGATGTCACCGCTCTACAGAGTCACCATGCCTCGTGCTGCGCAGCAGAACCAAAAGCGGCTGTAAGCAATGTTTATGGAGCATCAGATTGAGGTTCCATAGCTTTTGGTGGTCTCAATCCCTTCATTATCTACGAGATCCAGTTATGTAGGTAAAGTAGCGGCTTTTCTTGGTACTGCAACTAAAAGCAATAAATAGAACTGAGCTGTAATGCTGGATACAGCTGTGATTATATGTTATATAGTCGTGTTACACTCCCCTCACTTCTTGTAAACTACAAGTGTACAAAGATATTATACAGTCACCATGTAACAAGTGGGCCTGTGTAACTTCAAATGCAAGGGCTGAATTTTAGCCCCAGTCCAGCCCTGCCCAGGTCCCCTTGCCTTACCCAAAGCTGTATGGCTGCTGGCAGAGCCCTCACTAGCCGGTCAACCACCACCTTCTCTACCATTTGGAAATAATTTAAGGTCTCAGGCTGAAGCCATTTTTTAACCAGCTGCAACACGTCATATGCCTGATGCCTTGCGGGTCGAGTCTCCAGAAAGGACAATTGGAACACCCATTGTGCACGTACATATGTGTTAACCCCCAGTCTGGCAAGGATCTCACCTTCCCATAGTCCAGGGCATTGTCCCGACTGAGGTCCAAGTGAGCTTTCTGGGTTTCTCCCGTCAGGAAGTGGGCCACCACTTCAGCCCAATGGGAAAACAGCAAGCTCTCCCGCTCTGCAGTGCGCTCGAACACGGTGAGGAAAGCCTCCATATCATCCAAGGACCCATCTTCCTCAGCACTGACTGGACTTTGTACCAGGCCTCTGAATGGATTGGGGTCGTGGTGGGGCCGCAATCTGCTGCATCAACAGATTTGTTGTCTGCTGCTGTTGCTGATTATACTCCTGCTGCCGTTGCTGCTGCTCCTTCTGCTGTTTCTATGCGCATCCTGAGGGATACACAATGGCCCTTGCATATGATCCCCCTCACAAAATATATATATATATATATGTGTACAGTGTAAAGACATATACAGTACAATATATACTATATATATATATATATATGTGTGTGTGTGTGTGTGTGTGTGTGTTTTGAAGAATATTTCCTGTGAAAACGATGTGTAAATGACAGAGAATTGCCCTATGTAAAAGCCCGTGTTAAAATTGCTTTTCAATCGGATAGCAATCACACTGCATTCGTATATAAATTGCTTCCTAGGTGTGAAAAATCGGATTGTACTGATATGAAACTTGCATTACACTCGTGTGACTCTCGACAGGGACCGATTTTTTTGTATATTTATTGTGACTCCAGCCTTAGAATAAAAAGAAGACAGAGGAGGATGTGCCCAGCGCGAAGCAAGCCATGCTGAGTATTCTTCACTCTCCTGTCCCCTGACAAACACTTACCATAAAGGTGCACCATGCAGAATGACAGAGGCATTAGCAACCAGTGAATGCTCTCACCAGCTTGATGGGGCAGCATTCATTGGCTAGCTGCCTCTCGCCCGGCATAACACGCCCCCTTTTTCTATGCCCAAACGTGGAGTAGCGCAGCAGTGACTATCACGCACCATAGTGTATGTGCACGGACACAGCTGAGCAGACCGGAGCGGAGCTAAAGTTAACAATTTGTTTGGAAAAATTGCATCCATTCCCTTATGATATGAGGTAGAGCCCTAGGCAGCCGCCTATCCTGCCTACCCTTCGTCGTGGCCCTGCCTTGATCTGCCCCATGAATCGAGCGCAAGTGCACACATTGGCCCTTTTCTCCATGATGGTGGGACTCTTCATAGCTTCAGACTCGGTGGGAGTCTTGTCATATTGGATAATTTCTTACCTTAGTAGAATTTTTTTTAAAGGTACATACACACAGCTTTGAAACACCAGAGAACCGCCAAGTTTTTCAAGGCGAAAAAGCTTCAGGAAAATAGTTATTTTCCTGAAGCGTTTTTCAATGATGCAGCTCCCAGCATTCAAGGTCAGTCCAACGCACAACCAATGTCCAAACCTGAACCTCATTCACGCTTCAACACTCAGCCAAACACTGCTCCTCAGCTAACTCCATATGCTGATGCCTACATGCAACCTAACATGACAGCAAGTCACTGTACCTTTGGACTGTGGTCAGAGCCCAATGTAATCCAAAAGACAAGATGATATAGTGACAGGTCACTATACCTTGGACAACTTCATGGCTCCAGCCTCTCATACGACAATGTATACACCAAACCGGTTGCTGGGTTAAACGCTTATGCAGCTCCATACCATCCCATGTTACTGAACCAAGAAACTATAACCAAAGTGAATAGCACTACTCAGCCAGCAAGTGTATACAAAAATTGAAAGGAACGGATGGCACGCACCGGTTAAAAAACTTCTTTATTCCAATACTTTAAAACATCAGCGATGGGAGCAGGAGTGGAATGGACGACAGCCGTTTTGCGCTGCAGTGGCGCTTCTACTGGACACACAGGTAAGTGAGACTAACATCACCTTTTAACAGAGGGAGGCAGCTAAACCCCACCCCCGGTGCTTGAACATATGTGCAGCAGCTATACATAACAATTAAAATGCATATGAAAAACAAATGAAAACAATACAAAAACACAATAAAACCAGCTTATTACAGGAAAATGGACATATCCAATCTTTCATTCAAACCAGCGGATTCTTGCGCTCGAGTGCGCATAATCCATATGGCCTCTCTTTTTAGTAGAAGGTTATTGAGATCTCCTCCTTGCACTGGAAGAGACACCCTTTCAAGGCCAGCAAAAGAAAGCACCTCTGGGTTTCCCCCATGGAATTCCCTAACATGTTTGATCAAACGTGGAACCACCTTAGGCTACTTTCACACTAGTGTCGTACGACGCACGTCGCAATGCGTCGTTTTGCAGAAAAAACGCATCGTTTTTTCTCCATAGGCTTTATTAGCGATGCATTGCGATGCATTGCCACATGTCGCAACCATCGTGCGACTGTTGCTATGTGTTGTGGCGGACCGCCGGCACCAAAAAACGTTGCTTGTGCATTTAGTGCACAATGGACACGACGTATGGCCATACGTCGCGATCCGTCGGCAATACAAGCCTATGGGAAAAAAACGCATCCTGCGGGCACATTTGCAGGATGCGTTTTTTTCCCAAAGCGACAAATTGTGACGTAGGCCACATGACACAAGTGTGAAAGAGACCTTACCTGAACGTACAAATTAACGTTGTGGATAGGGTTGAGCGAAATGGATCGGTCATTTTCATAAGTCGCCGACTTTTGGCAAAGTCGGGTTTCATGAAACCCGACCCGATCCCTGTGTGGGGTCGGCCATGCGGTACGCGACCTTCGCACCAAAATCGCGTTTCATATGACACGTTCAGCGCCATTTCTCAGCCAATGAAGGAGGACGCAGAGTGTGGGCAGCGTGATGACATAGTTCTCGGTCCCCACCATCTTAGAGAAGGGCATTACAGTGATTGGCTTGCTTTCTGTGGCGTTACAGGGGCTATAAAGGGGCGTTCCCACCGACCGTCATCTTACTGCTGCTGATCTGAGCCTAGGGAGAGGTTGCTGCCGCTTCGTCCATTAACCACCAAACCGCTTGTGCTGTAGCGATTTCCACTGTCCAACACCACCTTTTGTTTGCAGGGACAGTGGAAGCTACGTTTTTTTTTCCTCAGCGCTGTAGCTCATTGGGCTGCCCTAGAAGGCTCCCTGATAGCTGCATTGCTATGTGTACGCCGCTGTGCAAACCAACTGCTTTTTTCAAAGCACAAATCCTGTTGTTCCTTCCTTTCTGCACAGCTATCTTGTTTGTTTGTCCACACTTTTGTGTGCAGCAGTCCTTTTTATTGCTGCCGCCATACTTTTCTGAGATTACTGTAGGGAGATAGTAGTTGTAGTACAGTCCCTTTGATATATATATATATATATATATATATATATATATATATATCTTCAAGCCACTTTCTGCCCCTGAAACTGTGTAGTGTGAAACAGTGGGCCTGTATTTTTCTGCACTGTCCTACACCTAAGAAGGGGGATTTATATTGCCAATCAGTGCATCTGTGCCAGTCCAGTCTGTTGTATCTGTCAGTCATTTTGTGCCAGAGAAACAATAATGTAAAACAGTGGGCGAGATTTATTCACTAGTCTTCCATATAAAAACAAAAAGGGGAGATTAATATTGGCAAATCTGTGCATCTGTGCCAGTCCACTCTGTGGTATCGGTCTGTCATTTTGTGCCACTGAAACACTACTGTAAAACTGTGGGCCAGATTTATTCACTAGTCTCCCATCAAAAAAAAAAAAAAGAAGGGGAGATTAATATTGGCAAATCTGTGCATCTGTGCCAGTCCAGTCTGTGGTATCGGTCTGTCATTTTGTGCCACTGAAACACTACTGTAAAACTGTGGGCCAGATTTATTCACTAGTCTCCCATCAAAAAAAAAGAAGGGGAGATTAATATTGGCAAATCTGTGCATCTGTGCCAGTCCAGTCTGTGGTATCGGTCTGTCATTTTGTGCCACTGAAACACTACCGTAAAACTGTGGGCCAGATTTATTCATTAGTCTCCCATCAAAAAAAAAAAAAGAAGGGGAGATTAATATTGGCAAATCTGTGCATCTGTGCCAGTCCAGTCTGTGGTATTTGTCATTTTCTGCCACAGAAAATATACTGTAAAACAGTGGGCCAGATTTATTCACTAGTCTTCCATATAAAAAAAAAGAAGGGGAGATTTGTATTTCCAGTGTGTGCATCTGCATCAGTCCGTTAGTGGCATATCTGTCAGCCACTGTCTGCCACTGAAACTGTGTACTGTAATACACTGGGCCTGATTTTCCCTGCACTCTCACACACCTATAAAGGGCGATTTAAATTCACAACAATTTTGCGTCCACCTTGTAACTGGTTTTACAGTACCAAATACCATTTGTTAGTTTGGTTACATATTTCCAAGAATGAGGAAGTCTGGTGGAAGAGGTCGTGGCCGTGGGCGGTCATGGCCAGCTGGTAATGATGGTAGTGGTGGTGGAGCATCAGGTGGTCGTGGGAAAAGCAATATAGCACCTAAGTCTCAAGTTGTTCAGCTACCGTCATCGTCTGGCTACACAAGGCCTCGAACGCTCCCTTTTCTGGGAGTAGGAAAACCACTTTTAAACCCGGAGCAGCAGGAACAAGTTTTGGCTTTCCTTGCTGACTCTGCCTCTAGCTCTTTCGCCTCCTCTTTGGAAAGTGCAAAATGTAAAAGCAGCGCGTCGTCAGTGGATTTTCCCGGTCAGGGACAAGTCGCTTCCTTGCGTTCTTCACCCAGAACAACAGAGAAGGATGCGTCAGGCGACACAACGGGTTACTCCATGGAGCTCTTTACACATACCGTTCCTGGGTTAGAAAGGGAAATTGTTAACAGGCCATGCCCATTACAAGATGAATCGGACATGGATTGCACAGATGCACAGCCACAGCCAGATTATTATGCTGTTCCTTTGACTCAGATCACAACATTGCCCTCGCAGTGTACTGAGCCAGAATCTGACCCAGATGAGACTATGGAGCCTTGTCACGGCTTACACGGTGACACAGATGAAGGTGCACAGGACATAGAAGAGGAGGTCATAGATGACCCAGTTGTTGACCCCGATTGGCAGCCATTGGGGGAACAGGGTGCAGCCGGCAGTAGCTCTGAAGGGGAGGAGGAGGAGCCGCAGCAGGCATCAACATCGCAACAGGTTCCATCTGGCAGGCCCGTATCTGGCCAAAAACGTGTGGCAAAACCAAAACCAGTTGTAGGACAGCGTGGCCATCCGGTTAAAGTAGCTCAGTGTGCAATGCCTGAAAAGGTATCCGATAGTAGGAAGAGTGCAGTCTGGCATTTTTTTAACCAACATCCAAATGATCAGTGCAAAGTCATCTGTAAGAAATGCTCAAGGACCTTCAGCAGAGGTCAGAATGTTAAAAAAATCTAAATACAAGTTGCATGCATAGACATTTAAACACCATGCACTTGCAAGCCTGGACTAACTACCAAATGTCCCTTAATGTTGTTGCACCCTCTCACAATGAAGCTAGTCAGCAAGGCTACATCCCTTCCCTCACTGTAAGCCCAACGTTTACCACACCACCTGCAGCAAATGTGGAGGTTTTGTTGCAAGGCCAAAGCAGTTAGGGAATCACCAGGTTCTTGGTAGGAAACACTGTATGCAGGCCAACAGCAAGGACACCATCACAACACTCTCTCAGTCTGCCATGTTCACCGGCACCCCCGCTAGTACCACCATATGCATCTCTCCAGTCCAGCTCACCCTACAAGAGACTCTCATTAGGAAAAGGAAGTATTCATCCTCTCATCCGCGTACACAGGATTTGAACGCCCACATTGCTAGACTAATCTCGTTAGAGATGATGCCCTACCAGTTAGTTGAAAGCGAAGCTTTCAAAGCCCTGATGGACTACGCTGTACCACGCTACGAACTACCCAGTCGACACTTCTTTTCGAGAAAAGCCATCCCAGCCCTCCACCAGCATGTAAAAGACCGCATCATCCATGCACTCAGGCAATCTGTGAGTAGAAAGGTGTACCTGACAACAGATGCATGGACCAGTAGGCATGGCCAGGGGCGTTACGTGTCCATCACAGCACACTGGGTTAATGTGGTGGATGCAGGGTCCACAGGGGACAGCAATATTGGGACAGTTCTGCCTAGCCCACGGTCTAGGAAACAGTTGGCTGTAGGCGTTCACCACCCCTCCTCCTCCTCCTCGTCCTCCAGCAGAAGCGACAGCTCGTCCACAGACCGCAGTCCCACGACTACTCCATCCGCAGCTGCCACTGTTGCACACGAGGTGTCCCATTATGGAACAGCTAGTGGCAAGCGTCAGCAGGCTGTATTGGCAATGAAGTGTTTGGGCGACAACAGACACACCGCGGAAGTTCTTTCTGAGTTCTTGCAGCAAGAAACTCAGTCATGGCTGGGCAGTGTACATCTTGAGGCAGGCAAGGTAGTGAGTGATAACGGAAGGAATTTTATGGCTGCCATAGCCTTTTCACAACTGAAACACATTCCTTGCCTGGCTCACACCTTAAACCTGGTGGTGCAGTGCTTCCTGAAAAGTTATCCGGGGTTACCCGACCTGCTCCTGAAGGTGTGCAGACTTTGCTCACACATCCGCCGTTCGCCCGTACACTCCAGCCGTATGCAGAACCATCAGCGGTCTTTGAACCTTTCCCAGCATCGCCTAATCATTGACGTTGCAACAAGGTGGAACTCCACACTGCACATGCTTCAGAGACTGTGCGAACAGTGGCGTGCTGTTATGTATTTGTGGGAGGATACACATACACGGGCAGGCAGTTGGATGGCAGACATGGAGTTGTCAGGTGTGCAGTGGTCGAAGCTACAACACCTCTGTCAAGTCCTTCAGTGTTTTGAGGAATGCACACGGCTGGTTAGAGCAGACAACGCCCTAATAACCATGAGCATTCCCCTAATGCGTCTGCTGATGCAAAGTTTGATGCACATAAAGGAGCAGGCGTCTGCAGCCGAGGACGAGGGAAGCCATGATGACAGTCAGCCATTGTCTTGTCAGGGAAGTCTACTGGACGATGTGGCGGGCGAAGAGGAGGAGGACGAGGAGGATGATGGGGATGAGTATTTTTTGGATATGGAAGCTTCTCAGGGGGCAATAGAAACTGGTGGCATTGCAAGGCCAGGTTCAGGGTTTTTGAGGGAGGCAAGCGACGTTGATTTGCCCGAAATTGCTCCTCAACCCAGCTGTTATGATACGGTGGTCTAGGAGCAACATGGAACGAGCTCTGAAGGAAGTGGTAACTGTACTGACCGCAGTCCCTAAGCTTAACACAACACTAGAAGTAGCCGTGGAGTGCTCCTAACTCTCCCTAGGCATCTCGTCACAGCCTAAGAGCTAACTACCCCTAAAGAAAGAAGCAGGAAAACTATCTTGCCTCAGAGAAAATCCCCAAAGGATAGATTAGCCCCCTACAAATAATGACTGTGAGTGGAGAGGGAAAAGACATACACAGAATGAAACCAGAATGAGCACAGGAGGCCAGTCTAGCTAAATAGATAGGACAAGATGGAATACTGTGCGGTCAGTATAAAACACTACTAAAATCCATGCAGAGTTTACAAAAAATCCCCACACCTGACTAAAGGTGTGGAGGGCAAATCTGTCTCCCAGAGCTTCCAGCAAGACAGAATTAATTCACACTGATAAGCTGGACAAACATAGAAAGCACAGAATGGATAAGTCCACAATCTATGGACAGAAAAGAGCAAGCAAAAACTTAGCTTAGCTGAACTGGTCAGGATAACAGGGAACTCCAAAGAGATGTGAATCCAACCAGGAACCATTTACAAGTGGCACTGGCTGAAAAAAGAGCCAGACCTAAATAGCCGAGCAGAAGAGACGATAAGTGGAGGCAGCTGATGACAGCTAACTCCAAGGAGCAGCCATACCACTAGAAACCACAAGAGGGAGCCCAAGAGCAGAATTCACAACAGTACCCCCCCCTTGAGGAGGGGTCACCGAACCCTCACCAGAGCCCCCAGGCCGATCAGGACGAGCCAAGTGAAAAGCACGAACCAAATCGGTGGCATGGACATCGGAGGCAACAACCCAAGAATTATCCTCCTGGCCATAACCCTTCCACTTGACAAGATACTGAAGCCTCCGCCTCGAAAACCGAGAATCCAAAATCTTCTCAACCTCATATTCCAACTCTCCCTCAACCAACACCGGGGCAGGAGGGTCAACCGAGGGAACAATGGGCACCACATATCTCCGCAACAAAGATCTATGGAAAACATTATGAATGGCAAAAGAGGCAGGAAGAGCCAAACGAAAAGACTCCGGATTAATAATTTCAGAAATTTTATAAGGACCAATAAACCGAGGCTTAAACTTAGGAGAAGAAACCTTCATAGGAACATGACGAGAAGACAACCAAACCAAATCCCCCACACGAAGCCAGGGACCAACACACCGACGGCGGTTAGCAAAACGTTGAGCCCTTTCCTGAGACAACGTCAAATTGTCCACCACATGAGTCCAAATCTGCTGCAGCCTGTCCACCACAGAATTAACACCAGGACAATCAGAAGGCTCAACCTGCCCAGAAGAAAAACGAGGATGAAAACCAAAATTAAAAAAGAAAGGTGAAACCAAAGTAGCCGAACTAGCCCGATTATTAAGGGCAAACTCGGCCAACGGCAAGAAAGACACCCAATCATCCTGATCAGCAGACACAAAGCATCTCAAATAGGTCTCCAAGGTCTGATTAGTTCGCTCAGTTTGGCCATTAGTCTGAGGATGAAACGCCGAAGAAAAAGACAAATCAATGCCCATCCTAGCACAAAAGGCCCGCCAAAATCTAGAGACAAACTGAGAACCTCTGTCAGACACAATATTCTCCGGAATGCCATGCAAACGAACCACATGCTGAAAAAATAATGGAACCAGATCTGAGGAGGAAGGCAACTTAGGCAAAGGTACCAGATGGACCATTTTAGAGAACCGGTCACAAACAACCCAGATAACAGACATCTTCTGGGAAACAGGAAGATCCTAAATAAAATCCATGGAAATATGCGTCCAGGGCCTCTCAGGGACCAGCAAAGGCAAAAGCAACCCACTAGTGCGGGAACAGCAAGGCTTGGCCTGGGCGCAAGTCCCACAGGACTGCACAAAAGGACGCACATCACACGACAAGGAAGGCCACCAAAAGGACCTAGCAACCAAATCTCTGGTACCAAAAATCCCAGGATGACCAGCCAACACTGAACAATGAACCTCAGAAATTATCTTACTTGTCCATCTATCAGGAACAAACAGCTTCCCCACTGGACAGCGGTCAGGCCTATCAGCCTGAAATTCCTGAAGCACCCGCCGCAAATCAGGGGAGATAGCAGAAAGAATCACCCCCTCCTTAAGAATGCCAACCGGCTCAAGGACTCCAGGAGAATCAGGCGAAAAACTCCTAGAGAGGGCATCAGCCTTAACATTCTTAGATCCCGGAATATACGAGACCACAAAATCAAAACGGGAGAAAAACAGGGACCATCGAGCCTGTCTAGGATTCAGCCGCTTGGCCGACTCGAGGTAAATCAGATTCTTATGATCGGTCAGGACCACAACACAGTGTTTAGCTCCCTCAAGCCAATGTCGCCACTCCTCAAACGCCCACTTCATAGCCAACAACTACCGATTGCTGACATCATAATTGCGTTCCGCAGGCGAAAACTTTCTGGAAAAAAAAGCACACGATTTCATCAAAGAACCATCAGACTCTCTCTGAGACAAAACGGCCCCTGCCCCAATCTCAGAAGCGTCGACCTCAACCTGAAAAGGAAGAGAAACATCCGGTTGACGCAACACAGGGGCAGAAGTAAATCGGCGTTTAAGCTCCTGAAAGGCCTCAACAGCCTCAGAGGACCAATTCGTCACATCAGCGCCTTTCTTCGTCAAATCAGTAAGGGGCTTAACCACACTGGAAAAGTTGGCAATGAAACGGCGATAGAAATTAGCAAAGCCCAAAAATTTTTGAAGACCCTTCACAGATGTGGGTTGGATCCAGTCATGAATAGCTTGGACCTTAACAGGATCCTTTTCTATAGACGAGGGAGTAAAAATAAAACCCAAAAAAGAGACCTTCTGAACTCCGAATAGGCACTTAGACCCCTTCACAAATAAAGCATTATCACGAAGGATCTGGAACACCATCCTGACCTGCTTCACATGAGACTCCCAATCATCGGAAAAAATCAAAATATCATCCAAATATACGACCATGAATTTATCAAGATAATTGCGGAAAATATCATGCATGAAAGACAGGAACACAGATGGAGCATTAGAGAGCCGAAATGGCATCACAAGGTATTCAAAATGGCCTTCGGGCGTATTAAATGCAGTTTTCCATTCATCACCCTGTTTAATACGAACAAGATTATATGCCCCTCAGAGGTCAATCTTAGTAAACCAACTAGCCCCCTTAATCTGAGCAAACAAATCAGTAAGCAAAGGCAAGAGGTATTGGAATTTGACCGTGATCTTATTAAGAAGATGATAATCAATACAAGGTCTCAAGGAGCCATCTTCTTAGCAACAAAAAAGAAGCCCGCACCCAATGGTGACGAAGAGGGCCGAATATGCCCTTTCTCCAAAGATTCCTTAACATAGCTCCGCATGGCGGCATGCTCTGGCACAGACAGATTGAAAAGTCGGCCCTTAGGGAACTTACAACCAGGAATCAAGTTAATAGCACAATCACAGTCCCTATGTGGAGGAAGGGAACTGGACTTGGGCTCATCAAATACATCCTGGAAATCCGACAAAAACTCAGGGACCTCAGAAGAGGGGGAAGAGGAAATTGACATCGAAGGAACGTCACTATGTACCCCTTGACAACCCCAACTAGTCACAGACATAATTTTCCAATCCAGCACCGGATTATGTTCCTGTAACCATGGAAATCCCAGTACAACAACATCATGCAGGTTATGCAACACCAGAAAACGGCAATCTTCCTGATGTGCAGGAGCCATGTACATAGTCATCTGTGTTAAGTACTGAGGTTTATCCTTGGCCAAGGGTGTAGCATCAATGCCCCTCAAAGGAATAGGGCTCTGCAAAGGCTGCAAGGAAAATCCACAGCGCCTGGCGAATTCCAAGTCCTTTAAGGTCAGGGCAGCGCCTGAATCCACAAATGCCATGACAGAAAAGGACGACAATGAGCAAATCAGGGTCACAGATAAGAGAAATATAGGCTGTATAGTACTAATGGTAACAGACCTAGCGACTCTCTAAGTACGCTTAGGGCAATCAGAGATAACATGAGCCGAATTACCACAGTAAAAACACAGCCTATTCTCACGTCTGAATTCCTGCCGTTCTGTTCTAGTCAAAATCCTATCACATTGCATAGGTTCAGGACTTTGGTCAGAGGATACTGCCATATGGTGCACAGCTTTGCGCTCGCGCAGACGCCGATCAATCTGAATGGCTAGAGACATAGATTCGTTCAAACCGGCAGGCGTAGGAAAGCCCACCATAACATCTTTAAGGGTTTCAGAAAGACCTTTTCTGAAAATAGCAGCCAGAGCCTCTTCATTCTATTTAGTGAGCACAGACCATTTTCTAAATTTCTGGCAGTATAACTGCCGCTTCCTGACCTTGACACAAGGCCAACAGGGTTTTCTCTGCATGATCCACAGAATTAGGTTCGTCATACAATAATCCGAGCGCTTGAAAAAATGCGTCTGCATTCAATAATGCCGGATCCCCTGTTTCAAGAGAAAAAGCCCAGTCTTGAGGGTCACCAGGCAGCAAGGATATGATGATTTTTACTTGCTGAATGGGATCACCAGAAGAACGGGGTTTCAAAGCAAAAAACAATTTGCAGTTATTTTTAAAGTTCAAAAACTTGGATCTGTCCCCAAAAACAAATCAGGAGTAGGAATTCTGGGCTCTAAAGCCGGAGTCTGGACAACATAGTCCTGGATACTCTGTACTCTTGCAGCAAGTTGATCCACACGACAAAACAAACCCTGAACATCCATGCCAAAGCATATATCCTGAACCACCCAGATATCAAGAGGAAAAAAAAAAGACAAACCAGAGCACAGAAAAAAAAATGGTTCAGAACTTTCTTTTCCTTCTTTTGAGATGCATTTAATTCATTTTTGGCCACTTGTACTGTTATGATACGGTGGTCTAGGAGCAACATGGAACGAGCTCTGAAGGAAGTGGTAACTGTACTGACCGCAGTCCCTAAGCTCAACACAACACTAGAAGTAGCCGTGTGTTAGGAGTCGAGTTTCCTCGGCTGCACAGGGGGAATCTCGATCCGTGTCTTCTGCGGTCTCCCATTCTGCATCGGCCGCAGTGGGGTCTGCTCAGCGGAGACGTCGCTCCCAGCGTCTGGCTGAGGCTGATTTTGTGCATAGGGTCAGTACTGCCTTTTCTGGCTTTCCTATAGTACCCTGCACTGATCTGCAGGGAGCAGGCTTTTCTGGGACTAAGTCCTTATTTACACACACTGAGCATGCCCAGGGCAAGATCTCCCGTTGGAGGTCGAGGGTCACATGCTCAGGTACTGCAGCACATCCCATTGGTCCTCCAGGAAGGTCCTGAAAGGGCAAAACTTCGGTAGCAGCTTCCTGTGCTGCAACTATATAAACTGTGCATGACCGCACGGCCATGCGCTAGTATTGTTTTGATATTATGTGTGTGTGTAGATGGATGTATGTCGAAGGATGAAAGCTCCTAAATATCCCATTCCTAGTGTTGTTGTCTGTTTGTGAATGGAGGTAGCTATCTAGCGCCCGACTAGCCATCAGCACGTAACACACATCACAGCGTCCAGTTGCTGTGTCCGCCAGTACGGCGCCGTACGCTTTCTCTGCTCTTTCCTGACCCAAGCCTGGGTGGATAGTGGCGTCCGTCAGTGCGGCACCGCACGCACTCTTGTGCCTTTATATATTATTATTTATGTTTCTCTGACACCCCAGTTGCGGTGTCGAGCGCATGAGGTCTTCTGAACTCAAATCCTCAGTCTCGGGTTTGAGATTAGAGACTCTTTGCTTGCGCTCTATGTGCGGTACCTGTGACGCAACAGGGTCGCTTCCTTCACACAGGGTGAAGTTAACCCATGTGTGTATTCTTATAGTACTGCCATATAGTCCGTCTTTACTAGCAGCAGGGTTTTTACCTGCACGGTGGACCTCGGACTGCGAACACACCTTGTTCCATATCATCTTATACTTGGTGCGTTCCGCCAGTCCTTAACACCGTGGAATGCTCCTAAATCTCCCTAGGCATCTCGTCACAGCCTAAGAGCTAACTACCCCTAAAGAAAGAAGCAGGAAAACTATCTTGCCTCAGAGAAAATCCCCAAAGGATAGATTAGCCCCCCACAAATAATGACTGTGAGTGGAGAGGGAAAAGACATACACAGAATGAAACCAGGAGGAGCACAGGAGGCCAGTCTAGCTAAATAGATAGGACAGGATGGAATACTGTGCGGTCAGTATAAAACACTACAAAAATCCACGCAGAGTTTACAAAAAATCTCCACACCTGACTAAAGGTGTGGAGGGCAAATCTGCCTCCCAGAGCTTCCAGCAAGACAGAATTAATTCACACTGATAAGCTGGACAAACATAGAAAGCACAGAATGGATAAGTCCACAATCTATGGACAGAAAAGAGCAAGCAAAAACTTAGCTTAGCTGAACTGGTCAGGATAACAGGAACTCCAAAGAGATGTGAATCCAACCAGGAACCATTTACAAGTGGCACTGGCTGAAAAAAGAGCCAGACCTAAATAGACGAGCAGAAGAGACGATAAGTGGAGGCAGCTGATGACAGCTAACTCCAAGGAGCAGCCATACCACTAGAAACCACAAGAGGGAGCCCAAGAGCAGAACTCACAAAAGTGCCACTTACAACTACCGGAGGGAGCCCAATAGCGGAATTCACAACACCCAGCACAAGCAGTGAATTGACAACTGGAACATGGGCCCACATGGCGGATTATGCCTTGCGTATAATCAAAAGGGACCCCCGCATTATAAAAATGATGACCGATGACGATTACTGGTTGGCCTGCCTCCTGGATCCATGCTATAAGGGGAAACTGCAAAACATCATGCCACATGAGAACCTTGAACAAATATTGGCAAACAAACAAGCAACTCTTGTTGACCGTTTGATTCAGGCATTCCCAGCACACAGCGCCGGTGATGGTTCTCACACGAGCTGCAGGGGGCAACAGGGCAGAGATGTTAGAGGTGCACAAAACAGAAGTGGCGTTGGCCAGAGGAGTTTTCTGACCAGGTTGTGGAGTGATTTCGCAATGACCGCAGACAGGACAGGTACTGCAGCATCAATTCAAAGTGACAGGAGACAACATTTGTCCAGTATGGTTACTAACTATTTTTCCTCGTCTGGCTACCCAAAATGTTGATGATCTAACCTTCATTAAAATGAACCACTCATGGATTTCTAATTATTTTGCCCCACCTTTCCCGGCTGACACCTAGCTTTCCTTTAAAAAGGTCTTGCTTTTGGAATGGTCTTACTGAGTGTTCCAATTTCTCCATTTGCAGCTGCTGAATGTCCAGCACACGACATGTTTACAGCTCCCTAAATGGGCTGACTCCCCCCACGTGGCCGTGGTCTCGCCACTTGGAGGAAGCACCTGTGAGAGTGCCTTTTTTTTCTGAAGAGGTGGGTGTGCCCACTTTTGGTCGACGGCACTGGCACCGGGTCCCTCATAGTACAATGAAGTGTCTCTGGCGGTGGTGGCGCGCACCCAACGTCAGATACACCATTGTAACATGAGGGGCCTTGGGCCAGTACCGCCGGACACGAGTGAGTGCTCCCCCCTGCTCAAACTGTGCTCTACCACTTGCAAAATTATCTGTCACTGCTCCACCGCTGTTTACTCTATGCGGTGAAATTCTTCAATGCCTGGCACTGAAAATACCAATTTGTTGACATGTATGATGCTACTTAAAATATTCAGTGGCCCTGTCCTACATTTACACCAGTAAATACTTTGCGCCAAATACCAATGTCTGAAAGTCATCAGAGGAGCCCACCCCTGTACCTAAGTATGCCACCCTTTTTTTGTTTGTTTTGTTTTTTTGCGAGACATTAACATCTATGTATTATTTTGGAGTACTAACTGTGTCAGACACTCCTTCCAATTGTCCTCCGCTGACCACACCAATGCTGCCTGTGTACCCCTGCAAGATAATTGAAACTGCATTGAGCCTACTTTTTTATGTTAGGCCTACTAAGTCTGTCTGTGGTCCCTCCTTCCAATAGTCCTCCGCTGACCACACCAATGCTGCCTGTGTACCCCTGGAACCTATTTAAAAGTGCATAGAGACACCTTTTTTATATGTTAGGCCTACTAAGTCTGTCTGCGGTCCCTCCTTCCAATAGTCCTCCACTGACCACACCAATGCTGCCTGTGTACCCCTGGAACCTATTTAAAAGTGCATAGAGACTCCTTTTTTATATGTTAGGCCTACTAAGTCTGTCTGCGGTCCCTCCTTCCAATAATCCTCCACTGACCACACCAATGCTGCCTGTGTACCCCTGGAACCTATTTAAAAGTGCATAGAGCAACCTTTTTTTATGTTAGGCCTACTAAGTCTGTCTGCGGTCCCTCCTTCCAATAGTCCTCCACTGACCACACCAATGCTGCCCGTGTACCCTTGGAACCTATTTAAAAGTGCATAGAGACTCCTTTTTTATATGTTAGGCCTACTAAGTCTGTCTGCGGTCCCTCCTTCCAATAATCCTCCACTGACCACACCAATGCTGCCTGTGTACCCCTGGAACCTATTTAAAAGTGCATAGAGCCAACTTTTTTATGTTAGGCCTACTAAGTCTGTCTGCGGTCCCTCCTTCCAATAGTCCTCCACTGACCACACCAATGCTACCCGTGTACCCCTGGAACCTAATTAAAAGTACATAGAGCCTACTTTTTTTAATTTTAGGCCTACTAAGTCTGTCTGCAGTCCCTCCTTCCAATAGTCCTCCACTGACCACACCAATGCTGCTTGTGTACCCCTGCAAGATAATTGAAACTGCATTGAGTCTACTTTTTTATGTTAGGCCTACTAAGTCTGTCTGCGGTCCCTCCTTCCAATAGTCCTCCACTGACCACACCAATGCTGCCTGTGTACCCCTGCAAGATAATTGAAACTGCATTGAGCCTACTTTTTTTTATGTTAGGCCTACTAAGCCTGTCTGCGGTCCCTCCTTCCAATAGTCCTCCGCTGACCACAACAATGCTACCTGTGTACCCCTGGAACCTAATTAAAAGTGCATAGTGTTAGGGCTAGCGGAACGCACCAAATAATAAGACAGAGTATGGTGCGTTCGCAGCCCGGGGTCCACCGTGCAGAGATAGAACCTGCTGCCAAGCAATGACGGACTATATGGCGGTACAAAGTAAATACACACACGGGTTAACCTCACCCTGTGTGAAGGAAGCGAACCCTGTTGCGTCACAGGGCACCGTGGTACCGCCCAAGAGCGCAAGCAAGGAGACTCAGAACTCAATCCCAAGGCACAGCATTTGAGTACATAGACCTCATGCGCTTGACACCGCTACTGGGGTGTCAGAGTGACAGCATTAGAAGCACGAGAGTGCATGAAGTGCCGCACTGGTGAACGCCACTAACCACCCAGGCTTGGGTCAGGAAAGCGCTGTGAAAGCACACGGCGCCGCAGTGGCGGTCAAAGCAATAAGACGCTGTATTATGTGTTAACGTGCTGATGGCTAAGTCGGGCGCTAGATAGCAATCCTACATTCGCGACCAGTCAACAACACTAGGAATGGGAATGATTAGGAGCTTTCATCCATCGACTTACATCCATCAACACACACACATTATCAAGTCTATACTAGCACATGGCCGTGCGGTCATGCGCAGCTTATATAGTTGCAGCACATTCAGGACCTTCCAATAAAGGACCAATGGGAAGCTGCTACCGAAGTTTTGCCCTTTCAGGACCTTCCTGGAGGACCAATGGGATGTGCTGCAGTACCTGAGCATGTGACCCTCGATCTCCAATGGGAGATCTTGCCCTGGGCATGCTCAGAAAGAGAAAAGCAGGACTTAGCCCCAAAAGCATCTGCTCGCCGCTGCCCAACACTGACTTCAATGGCAGAAGCAGGAAAAGCAGCAGTAACTCTTTGTACAGAGTGAGACTGAGCAAGACGCTGGGACCAACGTCTCTGCTGAGCAGACTCCACTGCGGCTGGAGACGAATGGGAGACCGCAGCGGAGATGGCTCGAGATTCCCCATGTGCAGAAGACAGAACTCGACACCTAACATTACCCCCACTCCTAGGGCCCTCCCCTCCTTGGACCTCGCTATGCTCGAAGGCATCAATGAGCTGTGGGGCCCGAATGTTTTCAGCAGGCTCCCAGGACCTGTCCTCTGGGCCATAACCCTTCCAATCCACCAGATAGAACTTTTTGCCACATACCACCTTGCACCCCAAAAGAGCGTTCACCTCGTAATCGTCCGTAGACGAACCCGATGTCCCGGCAGATGACTCGGAAAACCAAGACATGTATACGGGTTTCAAGAGGGACACATGAAAGGTGTCGGTGATACCCAAGCGTGGAGGAAGGGCCAGACGGTAGACCACAGGGTTAACCTGTTCAAGGACCTTGAAGGGACCCAAGTAGCGAGGTGCAAACTTAGTGGACTCAACATGCAGCCTGATGTTACGGGCGGAGAGCCACACTAAGTCGCCAGGAGCAAAGGTCGGAGCGGGGCGCCAATGAGCATCGGCGGATGACCTCATTCTCTCCTTGGAGGCCCGAATGGCATCCTGAGTGCGGTCCCAAATGTCCCGTGCCTCCACAGCCCAGTCTGCCACCCTGGAGTCAGCGGAAGACAAAGGCATGGGCACAGGGACACGCGGATGCTGGCCGTAATTTAGGAGGAATGGAGTCTGACCGGTGGAGTCGGCTACGGCGTTGTTAAGCGCAAACTCTGCCCGCGGTAGCAAGGATGCCCAGTCATCATGCCTGGCAGAAACAAAATGTCGTAAATATGTGACCAAGGTCTGGTTGGCCCTCTCTACCAACCCATTCGTCTCGGGATGATATGCCGAAGAGAGATCCAACTCAATACTGAGTAGACGACAAAGCTCTCTCCAGAATCGAGACGCAAACTGGGGACCCCGGTCACTAACAATTTTGTCTGGCATACCGTGTAGGCAAAAGATATGTTTGATGAACAAGACAGCCAAAGCCCGTGCAGAAGGTAGCCGTGGAAGAGGCACCAAGTGCACCATTTTGGAAAAATGGTCGGTGATCACCCAGATAATGGTGCAGTTACGAGACTTGGGTAAGCCCACCACGAAGTCCATCCCGACCATCTCCCAGGGCCTGTCTGCCACCGGCAGAGGGTAAAGCAAACCAGCTGGCCGTTGCCGAGGGGACTTGTTTTTGGCGCAAGAGACACATGCCCGAACATATTCTGCGACATCACGAGCCATATGCGGCCACCAGTATGTCCTCGCCAGTAACTCAGACGTCCTTTTGGAACCAAAATGTCCACCCACCCTGGACGAGTGTGCCCAAGAGAGAACCTCCGGTCGCAAACTGGATGGTACAAAAGTCTTGCCTGGAGGCACAGACTCTAGCAAAACCGGGGCCACAGCTCTCAAGCTCTCGGTGGGGACAATAAGCCGAGGCTCCTCTTCCTCCTCCGCAGATGACACAACGGAGCGAGAGAGAGCGTCGGCCCGAATGTTTCTCTCCCCAGAAAGAAAATGGAGGGTGAAATGAAACCGGGAGAAGAATAAGGACCATCTGGCCTGGCGAGAATTCAACCGCTGGGCTGTCTGCAGGTACACCAAATTTTTATGGTCTGTGAAGACTTGGAAAGGAAAACGAGCTCCCTCCAAGAGATGTCTCCACTCCGAGAAAGCCAACTTCATGGCTAGCAACTCCCTGTCCCCGATGGAATAATTCCTCTCTGCTGGTGAGAAGGTCTTAGAAAAGAAGAAGCAAGGATGCTTCCGACCTTGAGCATCCTTTTGGAAGAGGACTGCTCCAGCACCAACAGAAGAGGCATCCACCTCCATGATAAATGGCTTATCAACATCGGGGCGATGTAGGATGGGAGCGCTAGCGAAGTGTGACTTTATGGAGTTAAAGGCCTTGGAGACCTCCTCAGACCACAATTTGGGATTTGCCCCCTTCTTGGTGAGGGCAACCAAGGGAGCTACCAAAGTTGAGAAGTGTGGAATCAACTGGCGATAATAATTAATGAACCCCATAAAGCGCTGCACCGCTTTAAGAGAATGGGGTTCCTGCCAGTCCTTCACAGCCTGTAGTTTGGCAGGATCCATAGCTTATCCCTGGGCAGAGATGATATAGCCTAGGAAAGGTAAGGACTCCTGCTCGAACATACACTTCTCCAACTTGGCATAGAGGGAGTTTGCCCGTAGGAGGTCGAAGACTTTGCAAACATCTCTCCGGTGGGAGTCAATATCTGGAGAGTAGATGAGAATTTCATCCAGATAGACTACGACTGAGGTGGAAAGCATATCCCGGAAGATGTCGTTCACAAAGTCTTGGAAAACGGCAGGGGCATTACAGAGCCCGAAGGGCATCACCAGATATTCATAGTGCCCATCCCTGGTGTTAAAAGCCGTCTTCCATTCGTCCCCCTCACGGATGCGAATCAGGTTGTAAGCACCCCGCAGATCTAATTTAGTAAATACTAGTGTTGAGCGATACCGTCCGATACTTGAAAGTATCGGTATCGGATAGTATCGGCCGATACCCGAAAAGTATCGGATATCGCCGATACCGATACCCGATACCAATACAAGTCAATGGGACACCAAGTATCGGAAGCTATCCTGATGGTTCCCAGGGTCTGAAGGAGAGGAAACTCTCCTTCAGGCCCTGGGATCCATATTAATGTATAAAATAAAGAATTAAAATAACAAATATTGATATAATTACCACTCCGGAGGCCCCTGGACATCACCGCTGGTAACCGGCAGGCTTCTTTGTTTAAAATGAGCGCGTTTAGGACCTGAGAATGACGTCGCGGCTTCTGATTGGTCGCGTGCCGCTCATGTGACCGCCACGCGACCAATCAGAAGCCGCGACGTCATTCTCAGGTCCTAAACTCCTCATTCCAGGAATTTAGGACCTGAGAATGACGTCGCGGCTTCTGATTAGTCGCGTGGCGGTCACATGAGCGGCACGCAACCAATCAGAAGCCGTGACGTCATGGAAGTCCCTAAACGCGCTCATTTTAAACAAAGAAGGCTGCCGGTTATCAGCGGTGATGTCCAGGGGCCTCCAGAGAGGTGAGTATATCAATATTTTTTATTTTAATTCTTTATTTTACACATTAATATGGATCCGATACCGATTCCCGATATCGCAAAAATATCGGAACTCGGTATCGGAATTCCGATACCGCAAGTATCGGCCAATACCCGATACTTGCGGTATCGGAATGCTCAACACTAGTAAATACCCTTGCTCCCTGAAGCCTATCGAATAGCTCAGATATCAAGGGCAAAGGATACTTATTCTTAACGGTGATGGCGTTAAGACCCCTGTAGTCTATGCATGGACGCAATTCCCCATTCTTCTTCTGCACGAAGAAGAACCCTGCCCCAGCAGGTGACACTGACTTCCTAATGAATCCTCTTGTCAGATTTTCCTGGATGTACTGTGACATTGCCTCCGTCTCCGGGAGAGATAACGGATAGACTCGACCCCGGGGAGGCTCAGCACCAGGCAAGAGATCAATAGGACAGTCATAGGGGCGATGGGGCGGAAGGGTCTCCGCCGCCTTTTTGGAGAACACGTCTGCATAAGACCAATACTGCTTGGGGACAGAGGATAGATCTGTGGGTACCTCTGTAGTAGCAACCTGAACGCACTCCCTCTGACACCTACCCCCACAAGATTCGCCCCATCCCAGAATTCTGCCTGAGGACCACTCGATATGGGGAGAGTGGTACCGTAGCCAAGGCATCCCCAACAGGACCTCATCAATTCCCTCAGGAATGACGAGCAGAGATATAATCTCCTGATGAGATGGCGACATGGACAGAGTAAAAGGGATGGTCTGGTGTGTTATCTGTGAGGGCAGTGTCGACCCATTCACCACTCGTACCGTTACTGGTTGAGCTAGCATAACCAGGGGTATTGCGTGACGTTGGGCGAAGGCAGAAGACATAAAATTGCCCCCCGCCCCAGAATCCACGCAAAGCTCTACCGAGAGGGAGAATGAGCCTATAATAATTGTCCCCTTAAAGGACAATTTGGAGACAAACGTCGCCGTGTCTAATGTACCTCCACCTACTACCACTAGACGCTGACGTTTCCTCGACCGCTGAAGACACCTGGTGGCTAGATGCCCTGACTGCTGGCAAACATGACAGACCTTGAGTGCACAAGTGGTCCGGGACTTAGATCCCACTTGTGGCACCTCCATGGCCTCATGTGACTCAGGAACCAGGACCGGAGATTCCAGAGGTTTGGCGAAGGTAGGAGCCAGCCGATACCTCTGCCTACACTGGGCTCGCTCTAACCTCCGCTCGTTAAAACGGAGGTCAATTCGAGTAGAGACAGTTATTAACTCCTCCAGTGTGGCAGGAATCTCCCTAGTGGCCAGAGCGTCCTTAACGTGATCAGCCAGGCCCCTCCAGAATATGGGGATAAGGGCTTTATCCGACCACTCCAGCTCAGAAGCTAAAGTGCGGAATTGGACGGCAAAATGACTGACCAAGGACTCACCCTGAGTTAATGCCAGCAGTTGGAGCGCAGTATCATGGGTGACTTGAGGTCCTAAAAAGACCTGTTTCAGAGTGCTCAGGAACAGGGGAGCACTCTGCACCACATGATCGCCACGCTCCCACAGCGGCGTAGCCCATTCCAACGCCCTGTCCGACAAGAGAGACACTATAAATCCCACCTTAGCCCGCTCTGTGGGAAAACGTGCAGCCAGGAGCTCGAGGTGAATAGAGCACTGACTTATGAATCCCCTACAAAATTTGCTATCACCAGAAAATTTTTCTGGCAGCGGGAGGCGAGATAATGTCGGAACAGGGGTGGCAATGGACAAGGTTGCTGCAGCCACTCTAGCAGCCTGTACAGCAACTGCGGTAACATCCACAGCTGAGGTTGAGCTCTCGAGAGCCGCCAACCTACCCTCCAGCTGCTGGATATACCGCAAGGATTGCTGTTTGTCTGTCATTACTAGCCAGTCCCTGGCGCTAGTATAATGTTAGGGCTAGCGGAACGCACCAAATAATAAGACAGATAAAGTATGGTGCGTTCGCAGCCCGGGGTCCACCGTGCAGAGATGGAACCTGCTGCCAAGCAATGACGGACTATATGGCAGTACAAAGTAAATACACAAACGGGTTAGCCTCACCCTGTGTGAAGGAAGTGAACCCTGTTGCGTCACAGGGCCGTGGTACCGCCCAAGAGCGCAAGCAAGGAGACTCAGAACTCAATCCCAAGGCACAGGATTTGAGTACATAGACCTCATGCGCTCGACACCGCTACTGGGGTGTCAGAGTGACAGCATTAGAAGCACGAGAGTGCATGCAGTGCCGCACTGGCGAACGCCTCTAACCACCCAGGCTTGGGTCAGGAAAGCGCTGTGAAAGCACACGGCGGCGCACTGGCGGTCAAAGCAATAAGACGCTGTATTGTGTGTTAACGTGCTGATGGCTAAGTCGGGCGCTAGATAGCAATCCTACATTCGCGACCAGTCACCAACACTAGGAATGGGAATGATTAGGAGCTTTCATCCATCGACATACATCCATCAACACACACACATTATCAAGTCTATACTAACGCATGGCCGTGCGGTCGTGCGCAGCTTATATAGTTGCAGCACATTCAGGACCTTCCAATAAAGGACCAATGGGAAGCTGCTACCAAAGCTATGCCCTTTCAGGACCTTCCTGGAGGACCAATGGGATGTGCTGCAGTACCTGAGCATGTGACCCTCGATCTCCAACGGGAGATCTTGCCCTGGGCATGCTCAGAAAGAGAAAAGCAGGACTTAGCCCCAAAAGCATCTGCTCGCCGCTGGCCAACACTGACTTCAATGGCAGAAGCAGGAAAAGCAGCAGTAACTCTTTGTACAGAGTGAGACTGAGCAAGACGCTGGGACCGACGTCTCCGCTGAGCAGACTCCACTGCGGCTGGAGAAGAATGGGAGACCGCAGTGGAGATGGCTCGAGATTCCCCTTGTGCAGAAGCGGGAACTTGACACCTAGCACATAGAGCCTACTTTTTTTTATTTTATGCCTACTAAGTCTGTCTGCGGTCCCTCCTTCCAATAGTCCTCCACTGACCACACCAATGCTGCCTGTGTACCCCTGCAAGATAATTGAAACTGCATTGAGCCTACTTTTTTGTTAGGCCTACTTAGTCTGTCTGCGGTCCCTCCTTCCAATAGTCCTACGCTGACCACACCAGTGCTGCCTGTGTACCCCTGGAACCTATTTAAAAGTGCATAGAGCCACCTTTTTTATGTTAGGCCTACTAAATCTGTCTGCGGTTCCTCCTTCCAATAGTCCTCCGCTGACCACACCAATGCTACCTGTGTACTCCTGCAAGATAATTGAAACTGCATTGAGCCTACTTTTTTATGTTAGGCCTACAAAGTCTGTCTGCGGTCCCTCCTTCCAATAGTCCTTCACTGACCACACCAATGCTGCCTGTGTACCCCTGGAACCTATTTAAAAGTGCATAGAGCCACCTATTTTATGTTAGGCCTACTAAGTCTGTCTGCGGTCCCTCCTTCCAATAGTCCTCCGCTGACCACAACAATGCTGCCTGTGTACCCCTGGAACCTAATTAAAAGTGCATAGAGCCTACTTTTTTTTATTTTAGGCCTACTAAGTCTGTCTGCGGTCCCTCCTTCCAATAGTCCTCCACTGACCACACCAATGCTGACCGTGTACCCATGTAACCTTTTTTAAACCTGCATCAAGCCAACTTTGTGGTATAAGGCCTACTAGCAGTGTCTGTCTGTGCCACTCAATACAGCTGTTCTCTTAAAAAAAATGAACTGCAATTGTCAGGTTTTCAGCCTATCAGAATTTTAAAACTGCAGTGGGGCTACTAGTTTGGTTGGGGCCTACTAACAGTGTCTGCCGCTCCAAGGTGTTCTCCTGGTTGCCTTTCCTGAGCTTCTATCTTCAGGCTCTTGTTAAATAGTTGTTAAATGGAACAAATGCAGTGGGGCTACTAGTTTGTTTGGGGCCTACTAACGGTGTCTGCCGCTCCTTGCTGTTCTCCTGGTTTCCTGTCCTGAACTTCGATCTTCATGCTCTCATTAAGTAGTTGTTCTGTCTCCGCCATCTAATATTGTTACCCTGATTATCTGTTTGCGTAATTGCAGGTTTCTCAGTATGGATATTCATACCTTTATGTGTTTGTGATGCTTTGGCTCCCTCTAGTGGTCAGAGTAATGTTGGCAGTTCAGTCTTCTGTTTTTGTATTATCCATGTCTGATTCTCCTCCTCCTTTGCAATGCATTATGGTAGCTCAGCCTCCATTTCCCTCCATTTTTCCTTTCACTTTCTTCAGTTTGCCTTCAAGGAAAGGCGCTTCACTTCATCTCCCTTGCGATTGCATTGCCGGTATGTCTTTATGCTTTCTGTAGATATTTCTGCTCCATATTAGCCTAGCCTAGCCAGTTGTACTCCCAGTTCAGTTACTAGCTTTCTAAATGTTATGCATAATGTATATCATGTGTATTATGTATCTGTTCTATGCCATGCACTGATTCTATGTATATCATTGTTCACAGTTTCACCGCATCAATATACCACTACGTTTAATAAAGCACAGACTCAACCACAGTCTCCTTATTGGACCCGGGTATAGTGGTTTAGCTGACTGAATAGCTATGTATGAGCCTGCCTCAGCTAGTGAGGACAGAACAGTGAAACGGCAACCATCCAGCTAGTGGGATTCAAGTCACCGGCTACTCAGAGACTAAAGGTACCGTCACACTTAGCGACGCTGCAGCGATACCGACAACGATCCGGATCGCTGCAGCGTCGCTGTTTGGTCGCTGGAGAGCTGTCACACAGACCGCTCTCCAGCGACCAACGATGCCGGTAACCAGGGTAAACATCGGGTAACTAAGCGCAGGGCCGCGCTTAGTAACCCGATGTTTACCCTGGTTACCATCCTAAAAGTAAAAAAAACAAACAGTACATACTTACCTACAGCCGTCTGTCCTCCAGCGCTGTGCTCTGCACTCCTCCTGTACTGTCTGTGTGAGCACAGCGGCCGGAAAGCAGAGCGGTGACATCACCGCTCTGCTTTCCGGCTGACCGACGCTCACAGACAGTACAGGAGGAGAGCAGAGCACAGCGCTGGAGGACAGACGGCTGTAGGTAAGTATGTACTGTTTGTTTTTTTTACTTTTAGGATGGTAACCAGGGTAAACATCGGGTTACTAAGCGCGGCCCTGCGCTTAGTTACCCGATGTTTACCCTGGTTACCAGTGAAGACATCGCTGAATCAGTGTCACACACGCCGATTCAGCGATGTCTGCGGGGAGTCCAGCGACGAAATAAAGTTCTGGACTTTCTTCCCCGACCAGCGACAGCACAGCAGGGGCCTGATCGCTGCTGCCTGTCACACTGGACGATATCGCTAGCGAGGACTCTGCAACGTCACGGATCGCTAGCGATATCGTCCAGTGTGACGGTACCTTAAATACACCTACAGCAATCTCTGCACAGCCAAGCACTTTCCCAAGACACCATGTCTCACAAATCACACAGGACAAGATCTGTTACTTCCGTCTCCTCAAAGACAACATCCATCAGCAGCGCGGTCGCCATTGCCCGCGCAAATGCTGAAGCCGCCAAAATACGAGCGAGCTTTGCTGACCAAGAGATGCAACTTAAATTAGAAAAAGCGCGCCTAGATGACGAAGAGAGAAGGTCGCAGTTAGAGAAGGCACGTCTGGATGCCGCCTTAGAAAGCCTAGCAGCAAAAAGGGAAGCTGCCACAGCCCTCGCCGAAGCAGAATCGCTAGAAGCCGCGCAAAATCCCAAGCTGCATAGCCAAAGCAGTACGTCGAGTCTGGAGTTTCCACTGCAAGACTCACCACAACGCACATCTCAGTATGTTTCAAGAGGGACACATGAAAGGTGTCGGTGATACCCAAGCGTGGAGGAAGGGCCAGACGGTAGACCACAGGGTTAACCTGTTCAAGGACCTTGAAGGGACCCAAGTAGCGAGGTGCAAACTTAGTGGACTCAACATGCAGCCTGATGTTACGGGCGGAGAGCCACACTAAGTCGCCAGGAGCAAAGGTCGGAGCGGGGCGCCAATGAGCATCGGCGGATGACCTCATTCTCTCCTTGGAGGCCCGAATGGCATCCTGAGTGCGGTCCCAAATGTCCCGTGCCTCCACAGCCCTGTCTGCCACCCTGGAGTCAGCGGAAGACAAAGGCATGGGCACAGGGACACGCGGATGCTGGCCGTAATTTAGGAGGAATGGAGTCTGACCGGTGGAGTCGGCTACGGCGTTGTTAAGCGCAAACTCTGCCCGCGGTAGCAAGGATGCCCAGTCATCATGCCTGGCAGAAACAAAATGTCGTAAATATGTGACCAAGGTCTGGTTGGCCCTCTCTACCAACCCATTCGTCTCGGGATGATATGCCGAAGAGAGATCCAACTCAATACTGAGTAGACGACAAAGCTCTCTCCAGAATCGAGACGCAAACTGGGGACCCCGGTCACTAACAATTTTGTCTGGCATACCGTGTAGGCAAAAGATATGTTTGATGAACAAGACAGCCAAAGCCCGTGCAGAAGGTAGCCGTGGAAGAGGCACCAAGTGCACCATTTTGGAAAAATGGTCGGTGATCACCCAGATAATGGTGCAGTTACGAGACTTGGGTAAGCCCACCACGAAGTCCATCCCGACCATCTCCCAGGGCCTGTCTGCCACCGGCAGAGGGTAAAGCAAACCAGCTGGCCGTTGCCGAGGGGACTTGTTTTTGGCGCAAGAGACACATGCCCGAACATATTCTGCGACATCACGAGCCATATGCGGCCACCAGTATGTCCTCGCCAGTAACTCAGACGTCCTTTTGGAACCAAAATGTCCACCCACCCTGGACGAGTGTGCCCAAGAGAGAACCTCCGGTCGCAAACTGGATGGTACAAAAGTCTTGCCTGGAGGCACAGACTCTAGCAAAACCGGGGCCACAGCTCTCAAGCTCTCGGTGGGGACAATAAGCCGAGGCTCCTCTTCCTCCTCCGCAGATGACACAACGGAGCGAGAGAGAGCGTCGGCCCGAATGTTTCTCTCCCCAGAAAGAAAATGGAGGGTGAAATGAAACCGGGAGAAGAATAAGGACCATCTGGCCTGGCGAGAATTCAACCGCTGGGCTGTCTGCAGGTACACCAAATTTTTATGGTCTGTGAAGACTTGGAAAGGAAAACGAGCTCCCTCCAAGAGATGTCTCCACTCCGAGAAAGCCAACTTCATGGCTAGCAACTCCCTGTCCCCGATGGAATAATTCCTCTCTGCTGGTGAGAAGGTCTTAGAAAAGAAGAAGCAAGGATGCTTCCGACCTTGAGCATCCTTTTGGAAGAGGACTGCTCCAGCACCAACAGAAGAGGCATCCACCTCCATGATAAATGGCTTATCAACATCGGGGCGATGTAGGATGGGAGCGCTAGCGAAGTGTGACTTTATGGAGTTAAAGGCCTTGGAGACCTCCTCAGACCACAATTTGGGATTTGCCCCCTTCTTGGTGAGGGCAACCAAGGGAGCTACCAAAGTTGAGAAGTGTGGAATCAACTGGCGATAATAATTAATGAACCCCATAAAGCGCTGCACCGCTTTAAGAGAATGGGGTTCCTGCCAGTCCTTCACAGCCTGTAGTTTGGCAGGATCCATAGCTTATCCCTGGGCAGAGATGATATAGCCTAGGAAAGGTAAGGACTCCTGCTCGAACATACACTTCTCCAACTTGGCATAGAGGGAGTTTGCCCGTAGGAGGTCGAAGACTTTGCAAACATCTCTCCGGTGGGAGTCAATATCTGGAGAGTAGATGAGAATTTCATCCAGATAGACTACGACTGAGGTGGAAAGCATATCCCGGAAGATGTCGTTCACAAAGTCTTGGAAAACGGCAGGGGCATTACAGAGCCCGAAGGGCATCACCAGATATTCATAGTGCCCATCCCTGGTGTTAAAAGCCGTCTTCCATTCGTCCCCCTCACGGATGCGAATCAGGTTGTAAGCACCCCGCAGATCTAATTTAGTAAATACTAGTGTTGAGCGATACCGTCCGATACTTGAAAGTATCGGTATCGGATAGTATCGGCCGATACCCGAAAAGTATCGGATATCGCCGATACCGATACCCGATACCAATACAAGTCAATGGGACACCAAGTATCGGAAGCTATCCTGATGGTTCCCAGGGTCTGAAGGAGAGGAAACTCTCCTTCAGGCCCTGGGATCCATATTAATGTATAAAATAAAGAATTAAAATAACAAATATTGATATAATTACCACTCCGGAGGCCCCTGGACATCACCGCTGGTAACCGGCAGGCTTCTTTGTTTAAAATGAGCGCGTTTAGGACCTGAGAATGACGTCGCTGCTTCTGATTGGTCGCGTGCCGCTCATGTGACCGCCACGCGACCAATCAGAAGCCGCGACGTCATTCTCAGGTCCTAAACTCCTCATTCCAGGAATTTAGGACCTGAGAATGACGTCGCGGCTTCTGATTAGTCGCGTGGCGGTCACATGAGCGGCACGCAACCAATCAGAAGCCGTGACATCATGGAAGTCCCTAAACGCGCTCATTTTAAACAAAGAAGGCTGCCGGTTATCAGCGGTGATGTCCAGGGGCCTCCAGAGAGGTGAGTATATCAATATTTTTTATTTTAATTCTTTATTTTACACATTAATATGGATCCGATACCGATTCCCGATATCGCAAAAATATCGGAACTCGGTATCGGAATTCCGATACCGCAAGTATCGGCCAATACCCGATACTTGCGGTATCGGAATGCTCAACACTAGTAAATACCCTTGCTCCCTGAAGCCTATCGAATAGCTCAGATATCAAGGGCAAAGGATACTTATTCTTAACGGTGATGGCGTTAAGACCCCTGTAGTCTATGCATGGACGCAATTCCCCATTCTTCTTCTGCACGAAGAAGAACCCTGCCCCAGCAGGTGACACTGACTTCCTAATGAATCCTCTTGTCAGATTTTCCTGGATGTACTGTGACATTGCCTCCGTCTCCGGGAGAGATAACGGATAGACTCGACCCCGGGGAGGCTCAGCACCAGGCAAGAGATCAATAGGACAGTCATAGGGGCGATGGGGCGGAAGGGTCTCCGCCGCCTTTTTGGAGAACACGTCTGCATAAGACCAATACTGCTTGGGGACAGAGGATAGATCTGTGGGTACCTCTGTAGTAGCAACCTGAACGCACTCCCTCTGACACCTACCCCCACAAGATTCGCCCCATCCCAGAATTCTGCCTGAGGACCACTCGATATGGGGAGAGTGGTACCGTAGCCAAGGCATCCCCAACAGGACCTCATCAATTCCCTCAGGAATGACGAGCAGAGATATAATCTCCTGATGAGATGGCGACATGGACAGAGTAAAAGGGATGGTCTGGTGTGTTATCTGTGAGGGCAGTGTCGACCCATTCACCACTCGTACCGTTACTGGTTGAGCTAGCATAACCAGGGGTATTGCGTGACGTTGGGCGAAGGCAGAAGACATAAAATTGCCCCCCGCCCCAGAATCCACGCAAAGCTCTACCGAGAGGGAGAATGAGCCTATAATAATTGTCCCCTTAAAGGACAATTTGGAGACAAACGTCGCCGTGTCTAATGTACCTCCACCTACTACCACTAGACGCTGACGTTTCCTCGACCGCTGAAGACACCTGGTGGCTAGATGCCCTGACTGCTGGCAAACATGACAGACCTTGAGTGCACAAGTGGTCCGGGACTTAGATCCCACTTGTGGCACCTCCATGGCCTCATGTGACTCAGGAACCAGGACCGGAGATTCCAGAGGTTTGGCGAAGGTAGGAGCCAGCCGATACCTCTGCCTACACTGGGCTCGCTCTAACCTCCGCTCGTTAAAACGGAGGTCAATTCGAGTAGAGACAGTTATTAACTCCTCCAGTGTGGCAGGAATCTCCCTAGTGGCCAGAGCGTCCTTAACGTGATCAGCCAGGCCCCTCCAGAATATGGGGATAAGGGCTTTATCCGACCACTCCAGCTCAGAAGCTAAAGTGCGGAATTGGACGGCAAAATGACTGACCAAGGACTCACCCTGAGTTAATGCCAGCAGTTGGAGCGCAGTATCATGGGTGACTTGAGGTCCTAAAAAGACCTGTTTCAGAGTGCTCAGGAACAGGGGAGCACTCTGCACCACATGATCGCCACGCTCCCACAGCGGCGTAGCCCATTCCAACGCCCTGTCCGACAAGAGAGACACTATAAATCCCACCTTAGCCCGCTCTGTGGGAAAACGTGCAGCCAGGAGCTCGAGGTGAATAGAGCACTGACTTATGAATCCCCTACAAAATTTGCTATCACCAGAAAATTTTTCTGGCAGCGGGAGGCGAGATAATGTCGGAACAGGGGTGGCAATGGACAAGGTTGCTGCAGCCACTCTAGCAGCCTGTACAGCAACTGCGGTAACATCCACAGCTGAGGTTGAGCTCTCGAGAGCCGCCAACCTACCCTCCAGCTGCTGGATATACCGCAAGGATTGCTGTTTGTCTGTCATTACTAGCCAGTCCCTGGCGCTAGTATAATGTTAGGGCTAGCGGAACGCACCAAATAATAAGACAGATAAAGTATGGTGCGTTCGCAGCCCGGGGTCCACCGTGCAGAGATGGAACCTGCTGCCAAGCAATGACGGACTATATGGCAGTACAAAGTAAATACACAAACGGGTTAACCTCACCCTGTGTGAAGGAAGTGAACCCTGTTGCGTCACAGGGCCGTGGTACCGCCCAAGAGCGCAAGCAAGGAGACTCAGAACTCAATCCCAAGGCACAGGATTTGAGTACATAGACCTCATGCGCTCGACACCGCTACTGGGGTGTCAGAGTGACAGCATTAGAAGCACGAGAGTGCATGCAGTGCCGCACTGGCGAACGCCTCTAACCACCCAGGCTTGGGTCAGGAAAGCGCTGTGAAAGCACACGGCGGCGCACTGGCGGTCAAAGCAATAAGACGCTGTATTGTGTGTTAACGTGCTGATGGCTAAGTCGGGCGCTAGATAGCAATCCTACATTCGCGACCAGTCACCAACACTAGGAATGGGAATGATTAGGAGCTTTCATCCATCGACATACATCCATCAACACACACACATTATCAAGTCTATACTAACGCATGGCCGTGCGGTCATGCGCAGCTTATATAGTTGCAGCACATTCAGGACCTTCCAATAAAGGACCAATGGGAAGCTGCTACCAAAGCTATGCCCTTTCAGGACCTTCCTGGAGGACCAATGGGATGTGCTGCAGTACCTGAGCATGTGACCCTCGATCTCCAACGGGAGATCTTGCCCTGGGCATGCTCAGAAAGAGAAAAGCAGGACTTAGCCCCAAAAGCATCTGCTCGCCGCTGCCCAACACTGACTTCAATGGCAGAAGCAGGAAAAGCAGCAGTAACTCTTTGTACAGAGTGAGACTGAGCAAGACGCTGGGACCGACGTCTCCGCTGAGCAGACTCCACTGCGGCTGGAGAAGAATGGGAGACCGCAGTGGAGATGGCTCGAGATTCCCCTTGTGCAGAAGCGGGAACTCGACACCTAGCACATAGAGCCTACTTTTTTTTATTTTATGCCTACTAAGTCTGTCTGCGGTCCCTCCTTCCAATAGTCCTCCACTGACCACACCAATGCTGCCTGTGTACCCCTGCAAGATAATTGAAACTGCATTGAGCCTACTTTTTTGTTAGGCCTACTTAGTCTGTCTGCGGTCCCTCCTTCCAATAGTCCTACGCTGACCACACCAGTGCTGCCTGTGTACCCCTGGAACCTATTTAAAAGTGCATAGAGCCACCTTTTTTATGTTAGGCCTACTAAATCTGTCTGCGGTCCCTCCTTCCAATAGTCCTCCGCTGACCACACCAATGCTACCTGTGTACTCCTGCAAGATAATTGAAACTGCATTGAGCCTACTTTTTTATGTTAGGCCTACAAAGTCTGTCTGCGGTCCCTCCTTCCAATAGTCCTTCACTGACCACACCAATGCTGCCTGTGTACCCTTGGAACCTATTTAAAAGTGCATAGAGCCACCTATTTTATGTTAGGCCTACTAAGTCTGTCTGCGGTCCCTCCTTCCAATAGTCCTCCGCTGACCACAACAATGCTGCCTGTGTACCCCTGGAACCTAATTAAAAGTGCATAGAGCCTACTTTTTTTATTTTAGGCCTACTAAGTCTGTCTGCGGTCCCTCCTTCCAATAGTCCTCCACTGACCACACCAATGCTGACCGTGTACCCATGTAACCTTTTTTAAACCTGCATCAAGCCAACTTTGTGGTATAAGGCCTACTAGCAGTGTCTGTCTGTGCCACTCAATACAGCTGTTCTCTTAAAAAAAATGAACTGCAATTGTCAGGTTTTCAGCCTATCAGAATTTTAAAACTGCAGTGGGGCTACTAGTTTGGTTGGGGCCTACTAACAGTGTCTGCCGCTCCAAGGTGTTCTCCTGGTTGCCTTTCCTGAGCTTCTATCTTCAGGCTCTTGTTAAATAGTTGTTAAATGGAACAAATGCAGTGGGGCTACTAGTTTGTTTGGGGCCTACTAACGGTGTCTGCCGCTCCTTGCTGTTCTCCTGGTTTCCTGTCCTGAACTTCGATCTTCATGCTCTCATTAAGTAGTTGTTCTGTCTCCGCCATCTAATATTGTTACCCTGATTATCTGTTTGCGTAATTGCAGGTTTCTCAGTATGGATATTCATACCTTTATGTGTTTGTGATGCTTTGGCTCCCTCTAGTGGTCAGAGTTATGTTGGCAGTTCAGTCTTCTGTTTTTGTATTATCCATGTCTGATTCTCCTCCTCCTTTGCAATGCATTATGGTAGCTCAGCGTCCATTTCCCTCCATTTTTCCTTTCACTTTCTTCAGTTTGCCTTCAAGGAAAGGCGCTTCACTTCATCTCCCTTGCGATTGCATTGCCGGTATGTCTTTATGCTTTCTGTAGATATTTCTGCTCCATATTAGCCTAGCCTAGCCAGTTGTACTCCCAGTTCAGTTACTAGCTTTCTAAATGTTATGCATAATGTATATCATGTGTATTATGTATCTGTTCTATGCCATGCACTGATTCTATGTATATCATTGTTCACAGTTTCACCGCATCAATATACCACTACGTTTAATAAAGCACAGACTCAACCACAGTCTCCTTATTGGACCCGGGTATAGTGGTTTAGCTGACTGGATAGCTATGTATGAGCCTGCCTCAGCTAGTGAGGACAGAACAGTGAAACGGCAACCATCCAGCTAGTGGGATTCAAGTCACCGGCTACTCAGAGACTAAAGGTACCGTCACACTTAGCGACGCTGCAGCGATACCGACAACGATCCGGATCGCTGCAGCGTCGCTGTTTGGTCACTGGAGAGCTGTCACACAGACCGCTCTCCAGCGACCAACGATGCCGGTAACCAGGGTAAACATCGGGTAACTAAGCGCAGGGCCGCGCTTAGTAACCCGATGTTTACCCTGGTTACCATCCTAAAAGTAAAAAAAACAAACAGTACATACTTACCTACAGCCGTCTGTCCTCCAGCGCTGTGCTCTGCACTCCTCCTGTACTGTCTGTGTGAGCACAGCGGCCGGAAAGCAGAGCGGTGACATCACCGCTCTGCTTTCCGGCTGACCGACGCTCACAGACAGTACAGGAGGAGAGCAGAGCACAGCGCTGGAGGACAGACGGCTGTAGGTAAGTATGTACTGTTTGTTTTTTTTACTTTTAGGATGGTAACCAGGGTAAACATCGGGTTACTAAGCGCGGCCCTGCGCTTAGTTACCCGATGTTTACCCTGGTTACCAGTGAAGACATCGCTGAATCAGTGTCACACACGCCGATTCAGCGATGTCTGCGGGGAGTCCAGCGACGAAATAAAGTTCTGGACTTTCTTCCCCGACCAGCGACAGCACAGCAGGGGCCTGATCGCTGCTGCCTGTCACACTGGACGATATCGCTAGCGAGGACGCTGCAACGTCACGGATCGCTAGCGATATCGTCCAGTGTGACGGTACCTTAAATACAGCTACAGCAATCTCTGCACAGCCAAGCACTTTCCCAAGACACCATGTCTCACAAATCACACAGGACAAGATCTGTTACTTCCGTCTCCTCAAAGACAACATCCATCAGCAGCGCGGTCGCCATTGCTCGCGCAAATGCTGAAGCCGCCAAAATACGAGCGAGCTTTGCTGACCAAGAGATGCAACTTAAATTAGAAAAAGCGCGCCTAGATGACGAAGAGAGAAGGTCGCAGTTAGAGAAGGCACGTCTGGATGCCGCCTTAGAAAGCCTAGCAGCAAAAAGGGAAGCTGCCACAGCCCTCGCCGAAGCAGAATCGCTAGAAGCCGCGCAAAATCCCAAGCTGCATAGCCAAAGCAGTACGTCGAGTCTGGAGTTTCCACTGCAAGACTCACCACAACGCACATCTCAGTATGTTAATGAACTTCCTGATCCAAACTATAACTCTGAACCAGTACCAAAACCAGAATACGACGTCTCCAGCGAAGTGAGCGAGAGTTGTCACGAGGCTCAGGACAGAAACAAACTCGAAAATGTGAGGCAAAACAACTCTGCTAATGACTACCTTAACCCTCACCAGGTAACCAACGTGGATCACCCTGCTGACACACCGTACATCAGGCCGAAGCAATACGACACCGACTGGCGCCACCCTGAGAACACTAACAGGTACGAACGCACCTCACATCATTATCAGGGCGACCCATCACCAGTATACTCTGCTGACAACCGGTTCACGACAGAATTTGCCAAGTTCTTCACACGACGTGAACTGGTTGCCAAGGGACTCATGAAATTCACTGACCGAGCTGAAGGTTACAGAGCTTGGAAAGCTTCCTTCCAAAATGTCATTAGAGACTTGGGGCTACAACACAGGGAAGAAATAGACCTGTTAGCCAAATACCTGGGAGAAGAGTCAGTTAAACACGCAGTAAGGATCAGAGACATTAATATAAACCGCCCTGAGACTGGCCTCACAGAGATCTGGAAAAGGCTGGATGAGTGTTACGGCTCAGCAGAAGTAATAGAAAGGGCCTTGTTCAAAAGAATCGATGAATTTCCTAAAATATCTAACAAAGGTCTCCAGAAACTTAGAGAGCTAAGCGACCTGCTAAAGGAAGTCCAAGTTGCCAAATACGAGGACGACCTACAGGGACTTGCATTTCTCGACACAGCCAGAGGTGTTAACCCTATAGTCCAGAAGTTGCCCTACAACCTACAGGAGAGGTGGCTCAGACATGGTTCCACGTACAAATACAAACAAAGCATTCCATTCCCTCCCTTCTCCGTTTTCGTAGACTTCATACACCAACAAGCGAGAATTAGAAACGATCCCAGCTTTGACTTTGCAATACCATATGCCACACCATCACCACCTGCAAATCCACGCAGAACATCTGTGGCAGTACACAAAACTTATGTTTCTTCTTCAGATTCTAATTACAGGTCTGCTGGCTGCTCCCAATCAGAGACAAAGGTGCAGGACCCTGACAAGCAGTGCCCACTTCATCAGAAGCCTCATCCTCTCCTGAAATGCAGAGCCTTCAGAGGAAAATCTATGCCAGATCGCAGAAGCTTCCTAAAAGAAAACGGTATCTGCTACAAGTGCTGCTCGTCCACAGCTCATCTCCCCAAGGATTGCAAGGTCAGTGTAAAATGCACAGAATGTGGCACCACAGATCATAACACTGCTCTACACCCTGGCCCAGCTCCATGGAGTACATAAAACACGCCAGCTGACAGTGAGCATGGCGGGGAGGAAAGGAACACTGATACAGCTACGCCAGAGATCACTTCACAATGTACCGAGGTCTGCAAAGGGACAATAGACAGTAGATCCTGTTCAAAAATATGCCTCGTCAGAGTATACCCGAAGGGCCATAGAGACCAAGCTGTAAGACTGTATGCTATCTTGGATGATCAAAGTAATCGATCCTTGACTAGATCAACGTTCTTTGACCTATTCAACATCAAAGGGCCAAGCACTCCCTACTCCTTAAAGACGTGTGCAGGTACTGTGACAACAGCAGGCAGGAAAGCTACTGACTACCAGATCGAGTCTTTAGACGGACAATTCTGCCTACCGCTACCTACGATCATCGAATGTAACCAGATCCCAGACAACAGATCTGAAATCCCTACACCAGATGTAGCAATCCATCACGCTCACTTAAAACAAATAGCACACCTTATACCGGAACTCGACCATCAGGCCCAGATAATTCTGCTGTTGGGAAGAGATATCCTGCAGGTTCATAAAGTGAGATGTCATATCAATGGACTCCTCAATGCTCCCTATGCCCAAAGGCTAGACCTAGGATGGGTTATAATTGGCAACGTATGCTTGGGACGCATGCACGCCCCATCTTCTGTGACCAGCATGCTGACAAATACATTGGAGAAAGGACGTCCATCTCTGTTTCAACCTTGTAACAATGAGTTCCATGTCAGGGAACTGCCACACAGCATCCAACTACCTGATCATTTAATAGACTTTACTCACGACAGCAGTATAGTGTCAGGAAGCTATGAGGATCAGTTAGGGTGCACAGTCTTCCAGAGAACTAAGCAGGACAACCAAGTGGCAATGTCGGTAGAGGACAAGTTGTTCTTAGAGGTAATGGACAAGGGACTCGTTAAAGATGAGACCAACAGCTGGGTCGCACCTCTTCCCTTCAAAACCCACAGACCACGTCTACCGAACAACAGAAATCAGGCATTACAACGTTTCTCCTCTCTCATTCGTAATCTGCAAAAGAAACCAGAGATGAAAGATCACTTTTTCTCCTTCATGTCAAAGATTTTTGAAAACCGTCACGCAGAACTAGCTCCCACTCTCAAAGACTCTGAAGAATGCTGGTTCCTACCCATGTTCGGAGTTTACCACCCTAAAAAACCAGGCCAGATCAGAGTCGTGTTTGATTCCAGTGCTAAGTTTAATGATGTCTCCCTGAATGACATTGTACTGACAGGACCAGACCTCAATAACAAACTTCTGGGTGTACTTTTGCGCTTCCATAAGGATTCCATTGCCTTCATCGCTGACATCCAGCAAATGTTCCATTGTTTCCTTGTGAGAGAGAGAGACAGGAACTTCCTAAGATTCTTCTGGTACAGAGACAATGATCCTACTAAAGAAGTCACAGAGTATCGCATGAGAGTGCACATCTTTGGCAACAGTCCTTCCCCTGCAGTCGCCATTTACGGACTCAAAGGGTCAGTTCAGGAAGGAGAACCAGAATACGGAGCAGATGTCAGACAATTCATAGAAAAGGACTTTTATGTCGACGACTGTCTAAAAGCCATGCCTTCAAATGTGACTGCCATCAGTCTTCTCAGGAGAGCCCAGGACATGCTTGCCTGCTCAAACCTTAGGCTTCATAAAATAGCCTCAAACAGCCAAGAACTCATGCAAGCGTTCCCATCTCAGGACCTATGTAATGGTCTCAGAGACCTGGACCTGGGGTCAGACCCCGCACCAATGCAACGAAGCCTCGGGCTTCTCTGGAATCTACAATCAGACACTTTCACCTTTCAGGTCAGCCAGGAAGAAAGGCCTTTCACACGTAGAGGCATCCTGTCTACCATCAACAGTCTGTACGATCCCTTGGGTTTCGCAGCTCCTGTTACTATACAAGGCAAGGCCCTACTAAGAGACTTAACTAGGGAAACATCTGACTGGGATGCACCTCTGCCACCTGATAAGAGGATCCAGTGGGAAGAGTGGAAGAACTCGTTAGCGGTACTCTCCAACCTGCATGTGCCAAGACCGTACACCCCTGTGCCATCTACTGAGATACAGAGCCAAAGACTACGTATTTGCAGATGCTTCTGTCAAAGCAATTGCCGCTGTTGCCTACCTCAAAACTGTAGACTCTAAATGTCAGTGCCACATTGGTTTCATTATGGGAAAGGCCAAACTCGCACCACAACCAGAGCAGGTTAGAGCTTTGTGCCGCAGTCTTAGCCATTGAGTTAGCAGAGTTCATCGCATCCGAAATGGATATCGACCTGACACAGGCCAAGTTCTACTCAGACAGCAAAGTAGTCCTGGGATATATCCACAACGAAACCAGGTGATTCTATGTTTATGTCAATAACAGAGTGCTACGAATCAGGAGATCAGTTCACCCACAGCAGTGGCATTACATACCCACAGACCAGAATCCCGCAGATCATGCAACTAGAGCAGTTGATGCAAGTCGACTAGGAAGCACAACGTGGCTCTCTGGACCAAAACTATTGTACATTGAGGAATGTTTTCCAGACACCTTCGAACTAGTAGGAGAGGACTCAGATGCTGAAATCCGCCCTCAGGTGTCTACACTACATACAATGACCTCTGTTATCCAGCTTGGATCTTGCAGGTTTGACAGATTCTCAAGTTGGAAGTCACTTACTTGAGCCATTACCTGCCTGACTCATATAGCTCGCTCATTCAGGACCACCAGAACTTGTGGCACAGAAAAATGTAAAGGTTGGCATCTTTGTAAAAATACCTACGTTACCTCCGACTTAGAGTTCTCTGGAAATCACATCATCCTCACTGTTCAAAGAGAAACCTACTTTGCAGAAATCCAATGTCTTATTAACAAAGCTCCAATACCAGCGAGCAGCGTATTGAGAAAACTCGACCCATTCATCGACAACAGCAGCCTGCTGAGAGTAGAAGGCCGACTCAAAGAAGCTGAGATGGAGTTTGTGGAGAAATTCCCTCTTATACTTACCCAGAAAACAGGACTGTCCAGTGCCCCTCCAGGAGGATTCGACGCTAAGGACCTCTACAAGCGCCAATGGAGACAGGTACAAAGTCTTGCAAATACTTTCTGGGACAGGTGGCGCAAACAATATTTGTCTACCCTGCAGCCACGGACGAAGTGGCAATTTACTAAACCTAATCTGAACATAGGTGACCTTGTTCTTGTGAAAGACCGTCAAATTCATCGGAACCAGTGGCCACTTGGCCTAGTTACCGCAACGTTCCCGAGTAAGGACGGCAACGTCCGCAAAGTTGAGCTAAGGATGACCAAAGGGAATGAACCTAAGACATTTTCCAGACCGGTATCTGAACTGGTCCTATTGTTGCCTTCGGAAGAAGGGAGTAGTGACATCCGTTGATGCCAGACGGGGAGTGTTCTGTCTCCGCCATCTAATATTGTTACCCTGATTATCTGTTTGCGTAATTGCAGGTTTCTCAGTATGGATATTCATACCTTTATGTGTTTGTGATGCTTTGGCTCCCTCTAGCGGTCAGAGTTATGTTGGCAGTTCAGTCTTCTGTTTTTGTATTATCCGTGTCTGATTCTCCTCCTCCTTTGCAATGCATTATGGTAGCTCAGCCTCCATTTCCCTCCATTTTTCCTTTCACTTTCTTCAGTTTGCCTTCAAGGAAAGACGCTTCACTTCATCTCCCTTGCGATTGCATTGCCGGTATGTCTTTATGCTTTCTGTAGATATTTCTGCTCCATATTAGCCTAGCCTAGCCAGTTGTACTCCCAGTTCAGTTACTAGCTTTCTAAATGTTATGCATAATGTATATCATAGTTTAAGGAGAAACAACTGAGCATTGATGAACAATTAATAAACTTTATTCCAAAAACCAATAAAATCACAATAGGTCTCATATAACAGTATCATAGAGTAATATACACAGCGATGTAAGCTTAGAATATGCTGGCAAGTAGCCCCCATACACCTACTCCCCCAAAACCGTGCCCACCCCCCACAGAAAACCGAGGGAAAAGGAAGGTATGAGGCCCATATGCTAGTAAAACATGCCCATAGACACAAATGTGTCCAACCTGCAACAAACCCAGCCCTATGCACTGTGTGGTATTATTCAATTAAACATTAATATTGTACCATATCCATGTAAATGAAAAACACAGTACCAGGGGTGTTCGGGTGCACAGGTAAATCAAGGCTTGAATGTGCCTCAACCTATAGATAGGTGCCTATGCGCACAACAGTCCCATCTATGCTGCAGCTATATATGGCATGTCTAAGGTCATAGTGACCAGCAAAAGGACAGTGTGAAAACACCGGCTTACCTAATAGCAGGGCAGAGTGGGGGTGCAGTCAGGAGGTAGTAGTCCCCGACGCGCGTTTCGCGGCCTCCAACCGCCGCTTCCTCAAGGGGAGTTATGTTGGCAGTTCAGTCTTCTGTTTTTGTATTATCCGTGTCTGATTCTCCTCCTCCTTTGCAATGCATTATGGTAGCTCAGCCTCCATTTCTCTCCATTTTTCCTTTCACTTTCTTCAGTTTGCCTTCAAGGAAAGACGCTTCACTTCATCTCCCTTGCGATTGCATTGCCGGTATGTCTTTATGCTTTCTGTAGATATTTCTGCTCCATATTAGCCTAGCCTAGCCAGTTGTACTCCCAGTTCAGTTACTAGCTTTCTAAATGTTATGCATAATGTATATCATGTGTATTATGTATCTGTTCTATGCCATGCACTGATTCTATGTATATCATTGTTCACAGTTTCACCGCATCAATATACCACTACGTTTAATAAAGCACAGACTCAACCACAGTCTCCTTATTGGACCCGGGTATAGCGGTTTAGCTGACTGGATAGCTATGTATGAGCCTGCCTCAGCTAGTGAGGACAGAACAGTAGTTGTTAATATAACACTGCATTTGGCTTACTAGTTTGGTTGGGGCCTACTAACGGTGTCTGCCGCTCATTGCTGTTCTCCTCCACTGAACAAAGCAGTGCCGCCTGTTTACTACTGTTACCAATTTTGAACTGCATTTAGACTACTTACTGATTTGGGCCTACTCACTGTGTCAGCCTCTCATTACAGTTGTCCTCCACTGAACAAAGCATTGCCGCCTGTTTAGTCCTGTTATCAATTTTGAACTGCTTTTAGCCTACTTTTGTATTTGGGACTATATCTGTGTTTCCTCCTCATCCTGCCCATTGCCCAGCCAGTGCTAGATGACTCTGCTGGTACATTGACCCAGACCGCTACATTCCCCTTGCATGCTACACAGCCAGATTCTGCTGAAAGTGAGGTTCCCCTTCCCACATACTATACCACCTTACACCGGGACAAAGAGGAAGGTGCAGGTTCCTTCATCAGGTGGGGGGGATACTCGTTGGCGACGTCACTGGCACAGGGCCCCTCATAGTACGCAAAAGTGTCGCTGCCAGTGGGAGGCGCCCCCGCCGTGCAAACACACCGCCGTACTTTGAGGGGCCCTTTGCCAGTGCCAATGCGAACGAGTGGGCCACCCCTGCTTGCTCAGGATCACAGCACTTACAAAGTTGAAATACTTACCTCTCCCTGCTCCACTGCCGTGACATGGTCCACGTTTCCTGGGCCCACTAAATACTTGACCCAGCCATACCCCCCACAACTTTAGCCAAATGACCCCCAAAGTCCAATGCCTAGCTATTATTATAAGGTAAATTAAGATTGACAAGCTTCAGTACCAAGAATGGATGTTTTTGCCATTAAAATGGGTACTGTAGGTGTTTTTCCGGCCTCCACTCACTGCCGACTATGCTCCCCCATTGACTTGCATTGGGTTTCGTGTTTCGGTCGATCCCCGACTTTTTGCGATAATCGGCCGATTTCACTCGACTCGACTTTTGAGATAGTTGGGTTTCGCAAAACCCGACTCGACCCTAAAAAAGGAAAAGTCTCTTAACCCTAGTTGTGGATGGTGCGATCTGTACCAGAGTGTTTCGAAGACAGTCTGCTACGAACTCTGTCCTACATTTTGATAGTTTCCATCCGGCTCATGTAAAACGCTCCCTCCCTTATAGCCAATTATTAAGATTGAAGAGGATTAATAATACTCAGGAGAGCTGCACTCAGCAGGCAGAAGAGTTGTGTGACAGGTTCCACTGTAGGGGTTATCCCAATGAACTTTTGAATGAGGCTAACAATAGGTTTAATTAGGCAAGAGACAATAATCGTGGTTCTGCCCACAAACGCGATAAAAGATTTGTTTTTTGTTTTAAATTTGGCCTTATGGATGGTATCATACGGTCTGCTATTCACAGGAATTGGCACATTCTAGAACGTGATAAAGATATTGCTGAGGTGGAAGCAAGGGGTCCCATTATTTCTAATAGACGCAGTACCACTCTGGGTGACATAATAGTGAAAAAACGGATGGTGAAGCAACAAGGTAATTGGTTAAGTAAAAGTGTTCCTCATGGTAATTATAAGTGTGGACATTGTCCTTTTTGTAATTACCATGATGTAAGTCAAACACTTTGCATTGGAGATGTGTCTCATACTGTCAAAGATTTCATCACGTGTAAAACGACCCATGTGGTTTATGTGGTTTTCTGTCATTGTAAGTCCTTCTATATTGGCAAGACCATTCGCCCCCTCTATGTGAGGTTCAGAGAGCATTACAACTCGATCGGTTCAGGCAAGGGGGTTCCACGTTTGATCAAACATGTTAGGGAATTCCATGGAGTAGACTCAGAGGTGCTTTCTTTTGCTGGCCTTGAAAGGGTGTCTCTTCGGCCGGCCTCACACTCAGCGTTGAAAAATACGGTCCGTATTTTACGGCCATAATACGCGTCAAAATTAGAAATACGGTGATCCGTAAGAACTCCGTAGGCAAGGTGTGGTCGCGTATTATGCGCATGTAATGTTGCGTATGTAATCCGTATGCCCACCGTAATGCGTATTTTTATCGCAACCTGACAAAATGGACATTTAACGGTTTTGGCGGCTGAAATTGATTTAAATTACTCTCATCAACCCTATTTAAGGCCTATACAACAGGTGTCTCACTCCCATATGGTCATTTTGTGGTTTGTCAACTGTTGGAGTGTTGTGGTAACATTTGTATCATGTCTGACCACCTGCAGTTCACCCCAACGCAGCAGGTTTTGTTTAACTGACTATTGTCTCGTCGGTTTGGCCACCCATACCCTGTGATTGTGGATCCGCGAAGGAGGAGCAGAAGAATGTGGGTGCATCCTCTTCTGACTAAACGCCTCACTAAAGGCCATTTTCATCGGCTATATACAGCTCTGCGGGAACATCCAGACAAGTTTTATCTCTACTGTCGCATGTCTATCCAAACATTTGACAGATTGTTGGAGATCTTACGCCCAGGAATAACATTTCAGGACACAAGGCTGCGCAAAGCCATCTCTGCTGAGGAGCGTCTTCTCCTCACGTTACGGTATGTATTCTACATCCTCACATACTGTATGTTGATGATGTTTTTTTTGGCCCTTTTTTTGGTTTTAATCTGTTTTCGCCCGGAATATGTGTACATTATGTCCCAAGCAGATGTGACAAAGTGACGTAACTGTTATAGTTAAGCCCCTTAAGGACATTTTTCCCTTTCCAGCGTTAATCTAGTATCAGACAAATGTAAATATGATTGTGCTTATTCATGTTTTGTGTTCACTCTTGAAACAGACCTGATTGTCCTTTTTTTTTAACTTACAGATTTCTGTCCACTGGATTGTCCTTTGCGGGTCTCCACCTTGAATTTTTGATTGGCCGGTCCACCATTTCTGGCATTGTGCGGTTAACTTGTCGCCAAATATGGGATAGACTTAAGGACCTTGTGATGCCTGAGCCAAAACAGGCTGATTGGCTCAAAATTGCCCGTGGGTTCCAGGTCAATTGTGACTTCCCAAACTGCATTGGAGCACAGGATGGGAAACATATCAGGGTACGTAAGCCGCCGAACTCTGGCTCCCAAATCTACAATTATAAGCAGTTTTTCTCTGTAGTTCTGTTAGCTGTAGTTGACAGTAACTACAGGTTTATAATTGTAGACATTGGGGCCTATGGCCGAACTGGAGACTCTAGGGTCTTCAATTCGTCTATAATGGGTCGGCGGCTACGTGAAAACCAGTTAGACCTCCCATCACCACAACAACTCCCAAGCTCCACTGCAGAAGCACTGCCTTTTTTTTTGTTGGAGATGAGGCCTTCCAACTCACCAGACACGTCACGAGGCCTTATCCTCGGCGCAACCTGGACCACCGTCGTAGGATATTTAATTTGCGCCTTTCTAGGGCGCGCAGACTGGTGGAGTGCGCCTTTGGTATTCTGGTGGCCAAATGGCGTGTCCTACAGACTGCCATACAGCTGAGTGAGACTACAGTAAATGAAGTCATCAAAGCATCAGTAATTTTGCACAACTATACCCGCATACATGATTGCTTCTCAGATGGTAATGATGAACACATGTTGCGTAGTGTAATTAGTCCAACACCACATGGCCCTCCTCCGCGCCGTCCCCTTTCTGGCATAAAAGTTAGGGATATATTGACCAATTATTTTGTTTCTCCTCAGGGTTCTACTCCCTGGCAAGATTATGCTGTTTCTCAGTTGTGATTTTATTATGTTAAAGATATTTTTGTGAAATATACTATTTTCATCCACTGAAAAAGTACTGTGTGTGATTGTTTTTCTTACTGACCATATGTTTATGTTTTCTGAATATGTGTGTGATGCAAAAATGATGAATCCACAAACATCAATTGGCTTTGTTGATAACTTTTTACTAACATAGCAACCCTTTTTGTTAAACTTTTCACCATATTTAAGGCATATGGTTTGTATCAACCTTTTTTATGGGTTGCTTTATAACAAGGATCCACGACAAAGTGGAAATGGTGGCCAAAAAACAACATTAACATGGTAGCCAGCTACCCAAATAAAAACAAAATAAACCTGCAAAAAAAAAAAAAAATTACATCATGCTGTCGTACAGATTGCCTTGCATCATACCCCAACCCAAAATGGCCATGTTGCCCAAACCCAGGTTGGGACCAGCCAACATCACTGGGTCTGGAGAAGTGGCCATATTGGGATTGGGGGTTGTAGCCTGCCATTTGGTAGTCTGATGGCCTTTGTAGATTTTGATGTGGGAGGGGTTAAAGTGGAGGCATACGTGGAGTAGGTGCTCCAAATCCTGATTGATTCTGCTCCTGTTGAGGGAATTGAAGGCGCAAGAGGTTGGTTTGGCCAAGCTGCCTTCGGTCAAGATATTCAAAAACCTCATAGGGGTTATTTGGAGGGGTGCTTAAATCAATCAGGATTTGCATACACCCTCTCACACGTAGCCTCACCTCACGGGGAAGGGGTCTAAGGTAACGGGCAAGGCTGCGGGCAAAGGCCTCCTCGCCATCATCCGTGGCTGCCCTGGCCAAATAATTGAGGACCCCAGCATCAACATCACTACTTCTGGCTTCCAGCTCTCTCCTTCGGTGGGATCTCCGTAAAGGCCCAGCTGCCTGTGGGGATGACACCAGTGGGCCTGTAGGGCTGCTGCTCTGGCCATGTTCCTCCAGTGTTTCCGCATCATGTGCTGCTGAGGGTGGTGGTGCTGCAGCTTCCTCACTTGCTGCTGCCTGCAGTGATGATGATGCTGATGGGTCCTCAAGGATGGATGCTGATGAAGACAAAGATGGTCCGTCCTGCAACCTCTTCCTCCACACTTACAGGATCTATGATAGGGTCTGATTCTGATCCGGTTTCCCTCTCTGTGAGGTTAGACTGAGTTCTGTTAATTAAACAATAAAAGGTAATTATTTTGTGGACATTGTTTAATTACACATCTGTGTGCAATATTAACACCAAAAAAACACAACCTCAGATCAGCACAACATCTCCTTCTCTACTCCCCTTTTATCTCATATTCATACAATAATATACAAGATTTGTCTTGTGGATCCCCACAAATGTACAAAACACTATCACAACACATCATAATGTGGCATACCATTTCAAGCTAGACCCAAACCATGAAGACCCACCTCTTCAAACAATCAGATAACATGCAGTAACAACCCATCCAACAAAACACTGCATGAACATCTCTAAACTCGCATACTACATTCTCACCCATCCCTTGTTGAAGCTTGGGATGCTTGGCGGACAGGGTCCTCTCTCCTCCAGGACACTTTGGTAATTTATGCTTGTTTACATTATTGTTTGCACTATATTGACACATCCTTACATGTAATTCTCAATGTTATAACCCTAATCAACAAAACAGACTAAAATTTAGTTTCATTACAAATGTGTTTAGTGGTTTTTACTTACTGCCTAAGATCCATACTGACATCCAAAAAGGAAAGACGGTCATAGTATATATATTTCCGCTTCTTCAGTGGGGCTGCTGACCCACTTTTAGCCCGCTGCTGTCTTTCCCGCCAGTATTGGTCCCGGATGCTGCGCCATCGTGTCATAACATCATCCACTGCAATTACATGGTCAGAAATATTGTTCAATATCATTCTGAACATAGCTTATTCCAGTTGTCAGTCAAATTTGCTTTTTTGTGTAAATATTTGGTATAGCACCAGAATTTCCATGGTGAGACAGATGATAAAGGGGTTACATGCAGAGGTCTATATATCGGCCACAGTTACTAACTTTACAGTCACAGACTGGTACAGAGGGGAGAGAACCCTGTTCTTGCAAACATACATTAGGTAAGATAGGATATGATAGGAAAGGAAAATGCCTTGTGCAATAATGAGACTAATGTGCGAAATTATGTCAAAATAAGACAAGGGACAACAACCCTCTGAACGGGGTATGAGGCCAAGAAAATATTTAGCAGGGCAAGATCCAGATTACCTATGTCCAGAAACACTTTTGCATGTTACTCAGCTTTATAAAATGCCAAAAATGGCCATGAATGACATATAAAGATAAAAAAGATTTCTCAAGTAATCATGTAGGGAAAGCATCTTGTAAAGTTAAATCTTGTGAATACATGAGTGTACTTACATAGACTTGTCTGCTCCGCACGTGGCCGTTGGGCATAATCGGGGAATAGTAGCCCACAGATGGCCCTCCAAGCTGCCTCTTTCCTGGCCCGGTTAGAATAGTTAGGATCCCGCTGGTCCCATATTTCAGGCCTTTCTTGGACCAGGATGAGGAGCATATCCACGTTAATGATGGATGCCATGCTGCTTGGAACTCTGTGGAGGCGAGCACCAGACTTCCGGGATGTCTGTGTGTCTTTTTGAGCTAATTAGCATGTCTGAGATTCATGATTGAGGGCTTGACTCAATTCCTTGCACCTGGCGATGTCTGGAGAAGTCTGGCGTATTTCACTCAAGTCACACTGTTGGTCCGTGTGTAATCCGTATATTTCTCGCCCCCATAGACTTTCATTGGCGATTTTTTTGCGCAATACGGTGACAAACGCAGCATGCTGCGATTTTCTACGGCCGTAGAAGGCTGTATAATACGGATCCATAAAATACGGCAGGTAGAAGCTTGGCCATAGAGATGCATTGTACCGTGTGCAATCCGTATTTTCTGCACCTCTCTTACGTCCGTAAAACTCGCTAGTGTGAGACCGGCCTTCCAGTGCAAGGAGGAGATCTGCACAAGCTTCTACTAAAAAGAGAGGCCATATGGATTATGCGCAATCGAGCGCAAGAATCCGCTGGTTTGAATGAAAGATTGGATATGTCCATTTTCCTGTAATAAGCCGGTTTTATTGTGTTTTTGTATTGTTTTCATTTGTTTCCCAAATGCATTTTAATTGTTATATATAGCTGCAGCACATGTGTTCAAGCATCGGGGGTGGGGTTTAGCTGCCTCCTTCTGTTAAGAGGTGATGTCAGTCTCACTTACCTGTGTGACCAGTAGAAGCGCCACTGCAACGCAAAATGGCTTTTGTCCATTCCACTCCTGCTCCCATCCTCCTGACGCCTATGTTTTAACCCCTTCATGACCCAGCCTATTTTGACCTTAAAGACCTTGCCGTTTTTTGCAATTCTGACCAGTGTCCCTTTATGAGGTAATAACTCAGGAACGCTTCAACGGATCCTAGCGGTTCTGAGATTGTTTTTTCGTGACATATTGGGCTTCATGTTAGTGGTAAATTTAGGTCAATAAATTATGCGTTTATTTGTGATAAAAACGGAAATTTGGCGAAAATTTTGAAAATTTCGCAATTTTCACATTTTGAATTTTTATTCTGTTAAACCAGAGAGATATGTGACACAAAATAGTTAATAAATAACATTTCCCACATGTTTACTTTACATCAGCACAATTTTGGAAACAAAATTTTTTTTTGTTAGGAAGTTATAAGGGTTAAAATTTGACCAGCGATTTCTCATTTTTACAACGAAATTTACAAAACCATTTTTTTTAGGGACCACCTCACATTTGAAGTCAGTTTGAGGGGTCTATATGGCTGAAAATACCCAAAAGTGACACCATTCTAAAAACTGCACCCCTCAAGGTACTCAAAACCACATTCAAGAAGTTTATTAACCCTTCAGGTGCTTCACAGCAGCAGAAGCAACATGGAAGGAAAAAATGAACATTTAACTTTTTAGTCACAAAAATTATCTTTTAGCAACAATTTTTTTATTTTCCCAATGGTAAAAGGAGAAACTGAACCACGAAAGTTGTTGTCCAATTTGTCCTGAGTACGCTGATACCTCATATGTGGGGGTAAACCACTGTTTGGGCACACGGCAGGGCTTGAAAGGGAAGGAGCGCCATTTGACTTTTTGAATCAAAAATTGGCTCCACTCTTTAGCGGACACCATGTCACGTTTGGAGAGCCGCCGTGTGCCTAAAAATTGGAGCTCCCCCACAAGTGACCCCATTTTGGAAACAAGACACCCCAAGGAACTTATTTAGATGCATAGTGAGCACTTTGAACCCCCAGGTGCTTCACAAATTGATCCGTAAAAATGAAAAAGTACTTTTTATTCACAAAAAAATTCTTTTAGCCTCAATTTTTTCATTTTCACATGGGCAACAGGATAAAATAGATCCTAAAATGTGTTGGGCAATTTCTCCCGAGTACGCCGATACCTCATATGTGGGGGTAAACCACTGTTTGGGCACTCGGCAGGGCTCGGAAGGGAAGGCGCGCCATTTGACTTTTTGAATGGAAAATTAGGTCCAATTGTTAGCGGACACCATGTCGCGTTTGGAGAGCCCCTGTGTGCCTAAACATTGGAGCTCCCCCACAAGTGACCCCATTTTGGAAACTAGACCCCCCAAGGAACTTATCTAAATGCATATTGAGCACTTTAAACCCCCAGGTGCTTCACAGAAGTTTATAATGCAGAGCCATGAAAATAAAAAATAATTTTTCTTTCCTCAAAAATGATTTTTTAGCCTGGAATTTCCTATTTTGCCAAGGATAATAGGAGAAATTGGACCACAAATATTGTTGTCCAGTTTGTCCTGAGTAGGCTGATACCCCATATGTGGGGGTAAACCACTGTTTGGGCGCACGGCAGGGCTCGGAAGGGATGGCACGCCATTTGGCTTTTTAAATGGAAAATTAGCTCCAATCATTAGTGGACACCATGTCACGTTTGGAGAGCCCCTGTGTGCCTAAACATTGGAGATCCCCCAGAAATGACCCCATTTTGGAAACTAGACCCCCAAAGGAACTAATCTAGATGTGTGGTGAGGACTTTGAACCCCCAAGTGCTTCACAGAAGTTTATAACGCAGAGCCATGAAAATGAAAAAAAAAAATTATTTTCTCAAAAATGATCTTTTAGCCTGCAATTTTTTATTTTCCCAAGGGTAACAGGAGAAATTTGACCCCAAAAGTTGTTGTCCAGTTTCTCCTGAGTACGCTGATACCCCATATGTGGGGGTAAATCAGTGTTTGGGCACATGCCGGGGCTCGGAATTGAAGTAGTGACGTTTTGAAATGCAAACTTTGATGGAATGCTCTGTGGGCGTCACGTTGCGTTTGCAGAGCCCCTGATGTGGCTTAACAGTAGAAACCCCCCACAAGTGACCCCATTTTGGAAACTAGACCCCCAAAGGAACTTATCTAAATGTGTGGTGAGCACTTTGAACCCCCAAGTGCTTCATAGAAGTTTATAATGCAGAGCCGTGAAAATAATAAATACGTTTTCTTTCCTCAAAAATAATTATTTAGCCCAGAATTTTTTATTTTCCCAAGGGTTACAGGAGAAATTGGACCCCAAAAGTTGTTGTCCCGTTTCTCCTGAGTACGCTGATACCCCATGTGTGGGGGTAAACCACTGTTTGGGCACACGTCGGGGCTCAGAAGGGAAGTAGTGACGTTTTGAAATGCAGACTTTGATGGAATGCTCTGTGGGCGTCACGTTGTGTTTGCAGAGCCCCTGATGTGGCTTAACAGTAGAAACCCCCCACAAGTGACCCTATTTTGGAAACTAGACCCCGAAAGGAACTTATCTAGATGTGTGGTGAGCACTTTGAACCCCCAAGTGCTTCATAGAAGTTTATAATGCAGAGCCGTGAAAATAATAAATACGTTTTCTTTCCTCAAAAATAATTATTTAGCCCAGAATTTTTTAATTTTCCCAAGGGTAACAGGAGAAATTTGACCCCAATATTTGTTGTCCAGTTTCTCCTGAGTACGGTGATACCCCATATGTGGGGGTAAACTACTGTTTGGGCACATGCCGGGGCTCGGAATTGAAGTAGTGACGTTTTGAAATGCAGACTTTGATGGAATGCTCTGCGGGCGTCACATTGCGTTTGCAGAGCCCCTGGTGTGCCTAAACAGTAGAAACCCCCCACAAGTGACCCCATTTTAGAAACTAGACCCCCCAAGGAACTTATCTAGATATGTGGTGAGCACTTTGAACCCCCAAGTGCTTCACAGACGTTTACAACGCAGAGCCGTGAAAATAAAAAATCATTTTTCTTTCCTCAAAAATTTTGTTTTAGCAAGCATTTTTTTAGATTCACAAGGGTAACAGGAGAAATTGGACCCCAGTAATTGTTGCGCAGTTTATCCTGAGTACACTGATACCCCATATGTGGGGGTAAACCACTGTGTGGGCACACGTCAGGGCTCGGAAGTGAGGGAGCACCATTTGACTTTTTGAATACGAGATTGGCTGGAATCAATGGTGGCGCCATGTTGCGTTTGGAGACCCCTGATATGCCTAAACAGTGGTAACCCCTCAATTCTACCTCCAACACTAACCTCCCCACACCCCTAACTCTAATCCCAACTGTAGCCATAACCCTAATCACAACCCTAATCACAACCCTAATTCCAACCCTAACCCTAAGGCTATGTGCCCACGTTGCGGATTCGTGTGAGATATTTCCGCACCATTTTTGAAAAATCCGCGGGTAAAAGGCACTGCGTTTTACCTGCGGATTTTCCGCGGATTTCCAGTGTTTTTTGTGCGGATTTCACCTGCGGATTCCTATTGAGGAACAGGTGTAAAACGCTGCGGAATCCACACAAAGAATTGACATGCTGCGGAAAATACAACGCAGCGTTTCCGCGCGGTATTTTCCGCACCATGGGCACAGCGGATTTGGTTTTTCATATGTTTACATGGTACTGTACACCTGATGGAACACTGCTGCGAATCCGCAGCGGCCAATCCGCAGCCAAATCCGCACCGTGTGCACATGGCCTAATTCTAAAGGTATGTGCACATGCTGCGGAAAAGCAGCAGTTTCCCATGAGCTTACAGTTCAATGTAAACCTACGGGAAACAAAAATCGCTGTACACACGCTGCGGAAAAACTGCACGGAAACGCAGCGGTTTACATTCCGCAGCATGTCACTTCTTTGTGCGGATTCCGCAGCGGTTTTACAACTGCTCCAATAGAAAATCGCAATTGTAAAACCGCAGTGAAATGTGCAGAAAAAACGCGGTAAATCCGCCATAAATCCGCAGCGGTTTAGCACTGCGGATTTATGAAATCCGCAGCGGAAAAATCCGCAGAGGACCAGAATACGTGTGCACATACCGAAACCCTAACCCTAGCCCTAACCCTAACCCTAGCCCTAACCCTACCCCTAACCCTAACCCTACCCCTAACCCTACCCCTAACCCTAACCCTAACCCTACCCCTAACCCTAACCCTACCCCTAACCCTAACCCTATTCTAACATTAGTGGGAAAAAAAAATTTCTTTATTTTTTTATTGTCCCTACCTATGGGGGTGACAAAGGGGGGGGGGGTCATTTATTATTTTTTTTATTTTGATCACTGAGATATAATCTATCTCAGTGATCAAAATGCACTTTGGAACGAATCTGCCGGCCGGCAGATTCAGCGGGCGTACTGCGCATGCGCCCGCCATTTTGGAAGATGGCGGCGCCCAGGGAGAAGACGGACGGGACCCCGGCAGGATCGGTAAGTATGATGGGGTGGGGGAGGACCACGGGGGGGGGATCGGAGCACGGGGGGGGGGGGAATCGGAGCGCGGCAGGCGTGGAACGGAGCACGGGGGGCTGGAACGGAGCACGGGGGGGCTGGAACGGAGCATGGGGGGGTGGAACGGAGCACGGGGGGGGTGGATCGGAGTGCAGGGGGGGTGATTGGAGCACGGGGGGGTGATTGGAGCACGGGGGGAGCGGACAAGAGCACGGGGGGGAGCGGAGCACTGGACGGAGGGGAGCCGGAGCAGTGTACCGGCCAGATCGGGGGGCTGGGGGGGCGATCGGTGGGGTGGGCTGGGGGCACACTAGTATTTCCAGCCATGGCCGATGATATTGCAGCATCGGCCATGGCTGGATTGTAATATTTCACCCGTTATAATGGGTGAAATATTACAAATCGCTCTGATTGGCAGTTTCACTTTCAACAGACAATCAGAGCGATCGTAGCCACGAGGGGGTGAAGCCACCCCCCCTGGGCTAAACTACCACTCCCCCTGTCCCTGCAGATCGGGTGAAATGGGAGTTAACCCTTTCACCCGGCCTGCAGGGACGCGATCTTTCCATGACGCCACATAGGCGTCATGGGTCGGAATGGCACCGACTTTCATGACACCTACGTGGCGTCATGGGTCGGGAAGGGGTTAAAGTATTGGAATAAAGAAGTTTTTTAACCGGTGAGTGCCACCCGTTCCTTTCAGTTTTTGTATCCATTGTGGCTATTTTCTTTGGCGTAGCACCCCGGCTTACTGAGCACTTACTGCTGTATACATGTTTGCAGCATCAGTTCATGCAATTACCTGTGCATTGAGTGAGCTTCCCCGCTATGCGGATTAACACTTTGTTGGAGCTACTCAGCCAGCAAGTGTGCTCCCAAAGTCAGAGAGAACAGACATATCCGACTTTGCAAAGTACATGATTCGCCGAGAACTCACCAACACCGGTCTCACAAGGTTTGACGACCAACCCCAAAAACTACAGAGGGTGGAAGTGTGCCTTTAAAACTGAAACTAGTGACCTCGGCATTACTGCTGCTGAAGAGCTTGACCTGCTGATCAGGTGGCTGGGACCACGATCCACAGAGCGAATTAAGAGACTCAGATCCGTTTACATCAGCGATGGTCTCACGATCGCATGGGACAGACTAGAGAAAAGTTTTGCCAGTCCTCAAGCTAAAGAAGACGCACTGCTCAAACAATTACAGGTTTTTCCTAAAATATCCGTCAAGGATGCTTCAAAATTCCAGGAACTCAGCGACCTGCTGTTTGAATTCCATCTGGCCAAGACAAACACACATCTACCTGGCCTCAGCTTTCTGAACACCGCACGTGGGGTGAAACCCATAGTCGCCAAGCTGCCATATAACGTGCAAGAAAGGTGGACTAAGCTAAGGACAAGTTACAAAAAGGAACACCAGGTGTCCTTTCCTCCATTCTTCTACTTCTGCGAGTTCATCAAAGACATTGTAGAGCATAAGGCTGACCCAGACTTCACCTGTGGAGAACCCACCAACACCGCTTCACCTGCTCTGAAATATGAGAGCCCTCATCAAATTGAAAGAAAACGTAGAGACCCAGTACAGGTAAAAAATACTGATGTTCTTCCCACACCAGCATCAGTTCCTGACAAGGACGACAAGTATGAAAATGTCGAGAATTCAAATCGTCAGTGTCCCATCCACAAGAAGCCACATACGCTGAAGAAATGTATCAGCTTCAGAAAGAAACCGCTCCAAGAACGCAAGGAGCTTCCAAAGAAGTTTGGAGTATGCTTCAGATGTTGTGCTTCTACTCCAACAGCTGGGTGGCTCAGTTATCCTTTCGTTCTCTAAGACCAAGGTTGCCAAACAATCTGCTGCAAGCAATTACAATGTTCTCTTCTCTAAAGTGCACTTAAAAAAAAAATGTCAGAGATGGAAAGACATTTCATAGATTTCATGCAAAACATCTTTGACAGATATCATGCAGAACCCGCACCACCACTGAAGGAAGGAGAAAAATGCTGGTACCTTCCGTCCTTCGGGGTCTACCACCCTCGAAAACCTAATCAGATCAGGGTTGTATTTGACTCCAGTGCTCAGCGCGAAGGCGTCTCGCTCAACAACTTGCTTCTTACTGGACCAAACATGAACAACAGCCTCATAGGAGTGTTGATTGGCTTCAGGCAAAAACCAATGGCGATAATTTTTGACATCCAGCAGATGTCTCATAGTTTCTACTGTCTTCCCTCAAGTTGAAGCAATCTCAGGTTCCTATGGCACAAGGGCAATGACATCCACAATGAGGTTGTGGACTACCGGATGAAGGTACACATCTTTGGCAACAGCCCTTCACCTGCTGTAGCAATCTATTGACTGAGATGGGCAGCCCAGGAAGGTCAGAGAATATGAACGTGAGGCTCGTCAGTTTGTAGAGAAGAAATTTTATGTGGACGACGAGCTCAAGTCTTTATCTTTGAGTGAAGAGGCTATAGATCTGTTCTACAGGACTCAGGAAATGCTCTGTTCATCACATCTCAGGCACCACGAGATTATCTCCAACAGTCAAGAGGTAATGGAAGCATTTCCACCCGAAGACCATGCAACAAGCTTAAGAGACCATTATTTAGGTTCTGACATACCTCCCACGCAACGCAGCCTCGATCTGCTATGGGATATTAAACAGGATGCATTTACTTTTCAAGTGTCACACTGCAACAAACCATTCACCAAACGAGGAGTCTTATCTGTCATAAACAGTATCTACGATCCTCTTGGGTTCGTCGCACCCATCACTATTGTTGTGAATTCCGCTCTTGGGCTCCCTCCGGTGGTTGTAAGTGGCACTTTTGTAAGTTCTGCTCTTGGGCTCCCTCCGGTGGTTTTAAGTGGAATGGCTGCTCCTTGGATTTAGCAGTCTGCAGCTGCTTCCACTGATTGTCTTTCTGATCGGCTATTTATGCCTGGCTCTTCTCTTCAGCAGTGCCACTTGTCAATGGTTCCTGGTTGGATTCACATCTCTCTTGGATTTCCCTGATATCCTGACCAGTTCAGCAAAGATAAGTCCTTGCTTTGCTCTTTTCTGTCCACATGTTGTGGACTTATTCGTTCTGTGCATTCTATGTTTTTTCCAGCTTGTCAGTATGGATTAATTCAGTTAAGCTGGAAGCTCTGGGAAGCAGATTTACCCTCCACACCTTTAGTCAGATGTGGAGACTTTTGTAAACTCTGTGTGGATTTTTGTAGTTTTTAATACTGACCACACAGTATTCTATCCTGTCCTATCTATCCAGCTAGACTGGCCTCCTGTGCTACATCCTGTGTTATGCCCAGTCTTGAGGGTCACCACGCAACAAAGAAATAATGATTTTTACTTGTTGAACGGGGTCACCAGAGGAGCAGGGTTTCAAAGCTAGAAACAGTTTACAATTATTTTTGAAATTCAAGAACTTAGATCTATCCCCAGAAAATAAATCAGGAATAGGAATTCTAGGCTGTAACATAGGATTCTGAACCACAAAATCTTGAATGTTTTGTACCCTTGCAGTGAGATGATCCACACAAGAGGACAGACCTTGAATGTCCATATCTACACCTGTGTCCTGAACCACCCAAAGGTTTAGGGGAAAAGAAAGACAAAACACAGTGCAAAGAAAAAAAAATGGTCTCAGAACTTCTCTTATCCCTCTATTGAGATGCATTAATACTTTGGGCCAGCTGTACTGTTATGGACCTGGTGGTTAGGAGCACCCGGCACGACCTGATAGTTAAACTCACACAGGACAAGCTCTGGGATGTGGGAGCTCTGCTGACCGCAAGCCCTAATCCTATCACAACAACTAGAAACAGCCGTGGAACGTTCCTGACTCTCCCTAGACGCCTCTTCACAGCCAAGAGCTAGCTAGGCCTAGAGATAGAAAATAAAGCCTACCTTGCCTCAGAGAAATTCCCCAATGGAAAAGGCAGCCCCCCACATATATTGACTGTGAGTAAAGATGAAAGTCACAAACGCAGAAATGAAACAGGTTTCAGCAAAGGGAGGCCAGACTTACTAAACAGCAGAGGATAGGAAAGGTATCTTTGCGGTCAGCACAAAAACTACAAAAGACCACGCAGAATGTGCAAAAAGACCTCCACACCGACTCACGATGCGGTGGTGCCACTCTGCATCCCAGAGCTTCCAGCTAGCAAGACAAAATTATGATAACAAGCTGGACAAGGAAACAATGAACAAATAATAACTATCAGGAACTTAGTTTCTGCTGGAGAAGACAGGTCACCAGAAAGATCCAAGAGCGAACTGAACCAATGCAGGAACATTGACAGCTGGCATGGAGTAACGATCTGAGTGGAGTTAAATAGAGCAGCCAACCAAAAGATAAACCACGTCACCTGTGTAAGGAACCTCAGAAGCAGCAGCTTCACTCACAGCCACCAGAGGGAGTCCATGGACAGAACTCGCCGAAGTACCATTCACGACCACAGGAGGGAGTTCGACAACAGAATTCACAACAGTACCCCCCCCCTTGAGGAGGGGTCACCGAACCCTCACCAGAGCCCCCAGGCCGATCAGGATGAGCCAAATGAAAGGCAGGAACTAGATCGGCAGCATGAACATCAGAGGCAAAAACCCAGGAATTATCTTCCTGACCATAACCCTTCCACTTGACCAGGTACTGGAGTTTCCGTCTCGAAACATGAGAATCCAAAATCTTCTCCACCACATACTCCAACTCCCCCTCGACCAACACCGGGGCAGGAGGATCAACGGAGGGAACCATAGGCGCCACGTATCTCCGCAACAACGACCTATGGAACACATTATGGAAGGCAAAAGAAGTTGGAAGGTCCAAACGAAATGACACAGAATTAAGAACTTCAGAAATCTTATATGGCCCAATGAAACGAGGCTTAAACTTAGGAGAGGAAACCTTCATAGGAACATGACGAGATGACAACCAAACCAAATCCCCAACACGAAGTCGGGGACCAACACAGCGCCGGCGGTTAGCGAAACGTTGAGCCTTCTCCTGGGACAATGTCAAATTGTCCACCACATGAGTGCAAATCTGCTGCAACCTGTCCACCACCGTATCCACACCAGGACAGTCCGAAGGCTCAACCTGCCCTGAAGAGAAACGAGGATGGAAACCAGAATTACAGAAAAAAGGAGAAACTAAAGTAGCCGAGCTGGCCTGATTATTAAGGGCGAACTCAGCCAAAGGCAAGAAGGACACCCAATCATCCTGATCAGCAGAAACAAAGCATCTCAGATATGTTTCCAAAGTCTGATTAGTTCGTTCGGTTTGGCCATTAGTCTGGGGATGGAAAGCAGAAGAAAATGACAAATCAATGCCCATCTTAGCACAAAAGGACCGCCAAAACCTCGAAACAAACTGGGAACCTCTGTCCGAGACGATGTTCTCTGGAATGCCATGCAAACGAACCACATGCTGGAAAAACAATGGCACCAAATCAGAGGAGGAAGGCAATTTAGACAAGGGTACCAAATGGACCATCTTAGAGAAGCGATCACAAACCACCCAAATGACCGACATCCTTTGAGAAACAGGGAGATCAGAAATAAAATCCATGGAAATATGCGTCCAGGGCCTCTTTGGGACCGGCAAGGGCAAAAGCAACCCACTGGCACGAGAACAGCAGGGCTTAGCCTGAGCACAGGTCACACAGGATTGCACAAAAGAACGCACATCCCGTGACAAAGAAGGCCACCAAAAGGATCTAGCCACCAAATCTCTGGTACCAAAGATTCCAGGATGACCAGCCAACACCGAACAATGAACCTCAGAGATAACTCTACTAGTCCATCTATCAGGGACAAACAGTTTCTCCGTAGGACAACGGTCAGGTCTATCAGCCTGAAACTTCTGTAGCACGCGCCGCAAATCAGGGGAGATGGCAGACAAAATTAGCCCCTCTTTAAGAATACCTGCCGGCTCCGGAACACCCGGAGAATCAGGCAAAAAACTCCTTGACAGGGCATCAGTCTTCACATTCTTAGATCCCGGAAGGTATGAAACCACAAAATCAAAACGGGAGAAAAAGAGCGACCATCGAGCCTGTCTAGGATTCAACCGTTTGGCAGACTCGAGATAAGTCAAATTCTTGTGATCCGTCAAGACCACCACGCGATGTTTAGCTCCTTCAAGCCAATGTCGCCACTCCTCGAATGCCCACTTCATGGCCAACAATTCTCGATTGCCAACATCATAATTGCGCTCAGCAGGCGAGAATTTTCTAGAAAAGAAGGCACATGGTTTCATCACCGAGCCATCAGAACTTCTTTGCGACAAAACAGCCCCTGCTCCAATCTCAGAAGCATTAACCTCGACCTGAAACAGAAGCGAAACATCTGGCTGGCCAACACAGGGGCAGAAGAAAAACGACGCTTTAACTCCTGAAAAGCCTCTACAGCCGCAGAGGACCAATTGACCACATCAGCACCTTTCTTGGTCAAATCAGTCAATGGTTTAGCAATACTAGAAAAATTAGCGATGAAGCGACGGTAAAAATGTCGGCTGAGTCCAATCATAAATGGCCTGAACTTTAACCGGGTCCATCTCGATAGTAGAAGGGGAAAAAATGAAACCCAAAAATGAAACCTTCTGAACTCCAAAGAGACACTTTGACCCCTTCACAAACAAGGAATTCGCACGAAGGACCTGGAACACCATTCTGACCTGCTTCACATGAGACTCCCAATCATCCGAAAAGACCAAAATGTCATCCAAATATACAATCATGAATCTATCAAGGTACTCTCGGAAGATGTCATGCATAAAGGACTGAAACACAGATGGAGCATTAGAAAGCCCGAATGGCATAACCAGGTACTCAAAATGGCCCTCGGGCGTAATAAATGCTGTTTTCCATTCATCGCCCTGTTTAATTCGCACCAGATTATACGCCACTCGAAGATCTATCTTGGTGAACCAACTAGCCCCCTTAATCCGAGCAAACAAAGCAGACAGCAGCGGCAAAGGATACTGAAATTTGACTGTGATCTTATTAAGAAGGCGGTAATCAATACAAGGTCTCAAAGAGCCATCCTTCTTGGCCACAAAAAAGAACGCTGCTCCCAATGGTGACGACGACGGGCGAATATGACCCTTCTCCAAGGATTCCTTTACATAACTCCGCATATCGGCGTGCTCTGGCACAGATAAATTAAACAGACAGCCCTTAGGAAACTTACTACCAGGAATCAAATTAATAGCACAATCGCAATCCCTATGAGGAGGTAGGGCACCGGATTTGGGCTCTTCAAATACATCCCGGTAATCTGATAAAAACTCAGGGACTTCAGAAGGAGTGGAAGGCGAAATTGACAACAATGGAACATCTCCATGTACCCCCTGACAACCCCAGCCGGACACAGACATAGATTTCCAATCCAACACTGGATTATGGACCTGTAGCCATGGCAACCCCAAAACGACCATATCATGCAGATTATGCAACACCAAAAAGTGAATATCCTCCTGATGTGCAGGAGCCATGCACATGGTCAGCTGGGTCCAGTACTGAGGCTTATTCTTGGCCAAAGGCGTAGCATCAATTCCTCTCAATGGAATAGGATACTGCAAGGGCTCCAAGAAAAAACCACAGCGCCTGGCAAACTCCAAGTCCATCAAATTCAGGGCAGCGCCTGATTCCACAAATGCCATAACAGAATAGGACGACAGAGAGCAAGTCAGAGTAACGGACAAAAGAAATTTAGACTGTACCGTACCAATGGTGGCAGACCTAGCGAACCGCTTAGTGCGCTTAGGACAATCGGAGATAGCTTGAGTGGATTCACCACAGTAAAAACACAGCCCATTCCGACGTCTGTGTTCTTGCCGTTCAGCTCTGGTCAAAGTCCTATCACACTGCATAGGCTCAGGCCTATGCTCAGAGAATACCGCCAGATGGTGCACAGCTTTGCACTCACGCAAGCGCCGATCGATCTGAATGGCCAAGGACATAGACTCATTCAGACCAGCAGGCGTGGGAAATTCCACTATGACATCCTTAAGGGCTTCAGAAACACCCTTTCTGAAAATTGCCGCCAGGGCACACTCATTCCACTGAGTAAGCATAGACCGCTTTCTAAACTTCTGACAGTACACCTCCGCTTCATCCTGACCCTGACACAAAGCCAGCAAGATTTTCTCTGCCTGATCCACTGAATTTGGTTCATCATAAAGCAATGCAAGCGCCAGAAAAAACGCATCAACATCACGCAATGCAGGATCTCCTGGCGCAAGGGAAAATGCCCAGTCTTGAGGGTCACCACGCAACAAAGAAATAATGATTTTTACTTGTTGAACGGGGTCACCAGAGGAGCGGGGTTTCAAAGCTAGAAACAATTTACAATTATTTTTGAAATTCAAGAACTTAGATCTATCCCCAGAAAATAAATCAGGAATAGGAATTCTAGGCTCTAACATAGGATTCTGAACCACAAAATCTTGAATGTTTTGTACCCTTGCAGTGAGATGATCCACACAAGAGGACAGACCTTGAATGTCCATATCTACACCTGTGTCCTGAACCACCCAAAGGTTTAGGGGAAAAGAAAGACAAAACACAGTGCAAAGAAAAAAAAATGGTCTCAGAACTTCTCTTATCCCTCTATTGAGATGCATTAATACTTTGGGCCAGCTGTACTGTTATGGACCTGGTGGTTAGGAGCACCCGGCACGACTGGATAGTTCAACTCACACAGGACAAGCTCTGGCATGTGGGAGCTCTGCTGACCGCAAGCCCTAATCCTATCACAACAACTAGAAATAGCCGTTGAGCGTTCCTGACTCTCCCTAGACGCCTCTTCACAGCCTAAGAGCTAGCTAGCCCTAGAGATAGAAAATAAAGCCTACCTTGCCTCAGAGAAATTCCCCAAAGGAAAAGGCAGCCCCCCACATATATTGACTGTGAGTAAAGATGAAAGTCACAAACACAGAAATGAAACAGGTTTCAGCAAAGGGAGGCCAGACTTACTAAACAGACAGAGGATAGGAAAGGTATCTTTGCGGTCAGCACAAAAACTACAAAAGACCACGCAGAGTGTGCAAAAAGACCTCCACACCGACTCACGGTGCGGAGGTGCCACTCTGCATCCCAGAGCTTCCAGCTAGCAAGACAAAATCATGATAACCAGCTGGACAAGGAAACAATGAACAAATAATAACTATCAGGAACTTAGTTTCTGCTGGAGAAGACAGGTCACCAGAAAGATCCAAGAGCGAACTGAACCAATGCAGGAACATTGACAGCTGGCATGGAGTAAAGATTTGAGTGGAGTTAAATAGAGCAGCCAACCAAAGGATAAACCACGTCACCTGTGTAAGGAACCTCAGAAGCAGCAGCTTCACTCACAGCCACCAGAGGGAGTCCATGGACAGAACTCGTCGAAGTACCATTCACGACCACAGGAGGGAGTTCGACAACAGGATTCACAACAATCCTGGTTTCATTCTGTGTATGCCTTTTCCCTCTCCACTCACAGTCATTACTTGTGGGGGGCTATCTATCCTTTGGGGATTTTCTCTGAGGCAAGATAGTTTTCCTATTTCTATCTTTAGGGGTAGTTAGTTGTTATGAACAGGTGATTCAGAACCACAATGGACCTAGTGGTTAAGAGCACACAAAGTGACCTGATAGTTACTAACATAGGACGAGCTCTGAGACGTGGGAACTCTGCTGACCGCAATCCCTAATCCTATCATACCACACTAGAGGTAGCCGTGGATTGCGCCTAACGCTCCCTATGCAACTCGGCACAGCCTGAGAAACTAGCTAGCCCTGAAGATAGAAAAATAAGCCTACCTTGCCTCAGAGAAATTCCCCAAAGGAAAAGGCAGCCCCCCACATATAATGACTGTGAGTTAAGATGAAAATACAAACACAGAGATGAAATAGATTTAGCAAAGTGAGGCCCGACTTACTGAATAGACCGAGGATAGGAAAGATAGCTTTGCGGTCAGTACAAAAACCTACAAACAACCACGCAGAGGGGCAAAAAGACCCTCTGCACTGACTAATGGTACGGAGGTGCTCCCTCTGCGTCTCAGAGCTTCCAGCAAGCAAGAAAAACCAATGTAGCAAGCTGGACAGAAAATATAGCAAACAAAAGTAACACAAGCAAAACTTAGCTTATGCAAGGCAGACAGGCCACAAGAACGATCCAGGAGAAAGCAAGACCAATACTGGAACATTGACTGGAGGCCAGGAACAAAGAACTAGGTGGAGTTAAATAGAGAAGCACCTAACGACTTAACCTCATCACCTGAGGAAGGAAACTCAGAAGCCGCAGCCCCACTCACATCCACCAGAGGAAGCTCATAGACAGAACCAGCCGAAGTACCACTCATGACCACAGGAGGGAGCTTGACCACAGAATTCACAACAGTACCCCCCCCCTTGAGGAGAGGTCACCGAACCCTCACCAGAGCCCCCAGGCCGACCAGGATGAGCCAAATGAAAGGCACGAACCAGATCGGCAGCATGAACATCAGAGGCAAAGACCCAGGAATTATCTTCCTGACCATAAACCTTCCACTTAACCAGGTACTGGAGTTTCCGTCTCGAAATACGAGAATCCAAAATCTTCTCCACTATATACTCCAACTCCCCCTCAACCAAAACCGGGACAGGAGGATCAACGGATGGAACCACAGGTGCCACGTATCTCCGCAACAATGACCTATGGAATACGTTATGGATGGAAAAAGAAGCTGGAAGGGTCAAACGAAAAGACACAGGATTAAGAACCTCAGAAATCCTATACGGACCAATGAAACGAGGCTTAAACTTAGGAGAGGAAACCTTCATAGGAACATAACGAGATGACAACCAAACCAAATCCCCAACACGAAGTCGGGGACCCACGCAGCGCCTGCGGCCTGAGACAATGTCAAATTGTCCACCACATGAGTCCAAATCTGCTGCAACCTATCCACCACAGTATCCACACCAGGAAAGTCAGAAGACTCAACCTGCCCTGAAGAGAACCGAGGATGGAAACCAGAATTGCAGATAAACGGCGAAACCAAAGTAGCCGAGCTGGCCCGATTATTAAGGGCGAACTCAGCCAAAGGCAAAAAGGACACCCAATCATCCTGATCGGCAGAAACAAAACATCTCAGATATGTTTCCAAGGTCTGATTGGTTCGTTCAGTCTGGCCATTTGTCTGAGGATGGAAAGCCGAAGAAAAAGACTAATCAATGCCCATCCTAGCACAAAAGGCTCGCCAAAACCTCGAAACAAACTGGGAACCTCTGTCAGAAACGATGTTCTCCGGAATGCCATGTAAACGGACCACATGCTGGAAGAACAATGGCACCAAATCAGAGGAGGAAGGCAATTTAGACAAGGGTACCAAATGGACCATCTTAGAGAAGCGATCACAAACAACCCAAATGACCGACATTTTTTGAGAGACGGGGAGATCCGAAATAAAATCCATAGAGATATGTGTCCAGGGCCTCTTCGGGACTGGCAAGGGCAAAAGCAACCCATTGGCACGAGAACAGCAGGGCTTAGCCCGAGCAAAAATCCCACAGGACTGCACAAACGAACGCACATCCCGCGACAGAGACGACCACCAAAAGGATCTAGCCACCAAATCTCTGGTACCAAAGATTCCAGGATGACCAGCCAACACCGAACAATGAACCTCAGAGATAACTCTACTCGTCCATTTATCAGGGACAAACAGTTTCTCCGCTGGGCAACGGTCAGGTCTATTAGCCTGAAATTTTTGCAGCACCCGCCGCAAATCAGGGGGGATGGCAGACAAAATTATCCCCTCTTTGAGAATACCCGCCGGCTCAGACAAACCCGGAGAGTCGGGCACAATACTCCTAGACAGGGCATCTGCCTTCACATTTTTAGAGCCCGGAAGGTTCGAAACCACAAAGTCAAAACGGGAGAAAAACAGCGATCAACGAGCCTGTCTAGGATTCAACCGTTTGGCAGACTCGAGATAAGTCAAGTTCTTGTGATCAGTCAAGACCACCACGCAATGCTTAGCTCCTTCAAGCCAATGACGCCACTCCTCGAATGCCCACTTCATGGCCAGCAACTCTCGATTGCCAACATCATAATTACGCTCAGCAGGCGAAAACTTCCTGGAAAAGAAAGCGCATGGTTTCATCACCGAGCCATCAGAACTTGTTTGCGACAAAACAGCCCCTTCTCCAATCTCAGAAGCATCAACCTCGACCTGGAACGGGAGCGAAACATCTGGTTGGCACAACACAGGGGCAGAAGAAAAACGACGCTTCAACTCTTGAAAAGCTTCCACAGCAGCAGAAGACCAATTGACCACATCAGCACCCTTCTTGGTTAACTCAGTCAATGGTTTAGCAATACTAGAAAAATTATTGATGAAGCGACGATAAAAATTAGCAAAGCCCAGGAACTTTTGCAGACTCTTCAGAGATGTCGGCTGAGTCCAATCATAAATGGCCTGAACTTTAACAGGGTCCATCTCGATAGTAGAAGGGGAAAAAATGAACCCCAAAAATGAAACCTTCTGAACACCAAAGAGACACTTTGACCCCTTCACAAACAAAGAATTTGCACGCAGAACCTGGAACACCATTATGACCTGCTTCACGTGAGACTCCCAATCATCCGAGAAGACCAATATATCATCCAAGTATACAATCAGGAATTTATCCAGGTACTCTCGGAAGATGTCATGCATAAAGGACTGAAACACAGATGGAGCATTAGAAAGCCCGAATGGCATAACCAGGTACTCAAAATGGCCCTCGGGCGTATTAAATGCTGTTTTCCATTCATCGCCCTGTTTAATACGCACAAGATTATACGCACCACGAAGATCTATCTTTGTGAACCAACTAGCCCCCTTAATCCGAGCAAACAGGTCAGATAACAATGGCAAGGGGTACTGAAATTTAACCGTGATCTTATTAAGAAGGCGGTAATCTATACAAGGTCTCAGCGAACCATCCTTCTTGGCTACAAAAAAGAACCCTGCTCCTAATGGCGACGATGACGGGCGAATATGCCCCTTCTCCAGGGATTCCTTCACATAACTGCGCATAGCGGTGTGCTCAGGTACGGATAAATTAAACAATCGACCTTTTGGGAATTTACTACAAAAGAAGAAAGACACTGCATAAATGCGTGCACACCTACAATATATATATAATAAGATACAACTTTATTGTGTAGAAGCAAAGGACATACAAAATATAAAACCAATTAAAACCTGATCCATAAGGATCAAACACGAGCACACCATTCCCCCCATGCGGTGTTAAACCAGCGAAAGGCAAAAAATGGATACTGGTACAGTAATAATATATATCAGTATCGGAAAGTTAAATACAATATAAGGTATACATTTAAACCTAAAAAAAGTAACTGGCATTAACCATATGTATATATACTCCCACAAAAAGTGACAACACACAGGGCGTCCCCAGAGTTGTCAAAGACCAACAGCACCAAACCCAGTGCTATATAGTAATAACTGGATATAAGCCAGAATCAAAGCCCAACATACAGCAGCACTGGGATTGCTAGCAAAGATGAAGTAGAAGCAGGTATCAGGCCAAAAGCTGGGTATGCCCGCTGTGAAAACACAGCCTGGTGGCAACCTGTTGCTCATGAGGCCAAGCTATATATAAATTATGCTCACAAGGAGTAGAGATCCAAAAAAATGGATCAGCGCGGTCCAGTATCCATTTTTTGCCTTTCGCTGGTTTAACACCGCATGGGGGGAATGGTGTGCTCGTGTTTGATCCTTATGGATCAGGTTTTAATTGGTTTTATATTTTGTATGTCCTTTGCTTCTACACAATAAAGTTGTATCTTATTATATATATATTGTAGGTGTGCACGCATTTATGCAGCATAAAGGACTGAAACACTGATGGAGCATTGGCAAGTCCGAACGGCATCACTAGATACTCAAAATGACCCTCGGGCGTATTAAATGCAGTTTTCCATTCATCGCCTTGCTTAATTCGCACCAGATTATACGCACCACGAAGATCTATCTTGGTGAACCAACTAGCCCCCTTAATCCGAGCAAACAAATCAGACAGCAGCGGCAAGGGGTACTGAAATTTGACCGTGATTTTATTTAGAAGGCGGTAATCAATACAAGGTCTCAGCGAACCATCCTTCTTGGCCACAAAAAAGAACCCTGCTCCCAATGGCGACGATGACGGGCGAATATGACCCTTCTCCAAGGATTCCTTTACGTAACTCCGCATAGCGACGTGTTCAGGCACAGACAAATTAAACAGTCGACCTTTAGGAAATTTACTACCAGGAATCAAATCGATAGCACAATCACAATCCCTATGCGGAGGTAGGGCACTGGACTTGGGCTCATCAAATACATCCCGGTAATCCGACAAGAACTCTGGGACCTCAGAAGGGGTGGATGATGAAATAGACAAAAAATGAACATCACCATGTACCCCCTGACAACCCCAACTGGACACAGACATTGATTTCCAATCCAATACTGGGTTATGTGTTGTGAATTCTGTGGCAGAGTTCACTCCTGTGGTCACAAGTGGTACTTCGGCTGATTCTCTCTGGGAGCTTCCGTTTGTGGAGGAAAGTGGTACTGCAGCTTCTGAGTTTCCTCCCTCAGGTGATCTGGTGAGGTCGTTAGCTGCTTCTCTACTTAACTCCACCTAATGCTTTGATTCATGCTTCCTGTCAATGTTCCAGTGTTGGACTTGTGTTTCTCTGGATCATTCCTGTGGCCTGCTGCTCTGCATAGCTAAGTGCTTCTTTGTTATTTGTTGCTGTTTTTTCTGTCCAGCTTGTCTATTTGTTTTGCTGGAAGCTCTGGGACGCAAGGGGTGTACCTCCGTGCCGTTAGGTCGGTACGGAGGGTCTTTTTGCCCCCTTTGCGTGGTTTTCTTTAGGGTTTTGTGTGGACCGCAAAGTTATCTTTCCTATCCTCGTTCTGTCTAGAATATCGGGCCTCACTTTGCTGAATCTATTTCATCCCTACATTTGTCTTTTCATCTTACTCACAGTCATTGTATGTGGGGGGCTGCCTTTTCCTTTGGGGTATTTCTCTGGGGCAAGGTAAGCTTATTTTTCTATCTTCAGGCTAGTTAGTGTCTCAGGCTGTGCCGAGTTGCATAGGGAGCGTTAGGCGCAATCCACAGCTGCCTCTAGTTGTGTTTGGAGAGGATTAGGAATTGCGGTCTACAGAGTTCCCACGTCTCAGAGCTCGTTCTGTTATTTTGGGTTGTTGTCAGATCACTGTGTGTGCTCTGATCGCTATGTACATTGTGTTACTGAATTGCCTATCATAACAGTACAGGAAGCCAAAAGTACTAATGTTTCTCAATAGAGGGAAAAAAGAAGTTCTGAGACCATTTTTTTTCCTTTGCACTGTGTTTTGTCTTTTTTTTCCCCTAGACATTTGGGTGGTTCAGGACACAGGTGTGGACATGGATATTCAGGGTCTGTGCTCTTCAATGGATAATCTCGTTATAAATGTACAAAAGATTCAAGACTTGGTGGTTCAGAAGCCTATGTTAGAACCTAAAATTCCTATTCCTGATTTGTTTTTTGGTGATAGAGTCAAGTTTATGAATTTCAAAAATATTTGCAAGCTGTTTTTGGCCTTGAAACCTCACTCTTCTGGTGACCCAGCTCAACAAGTGAGAATTATTATTTCTTTTTTGCGTGGGGACCCTCAAGACTGGGCATTTTCCCTTGCGCTGGGAGATCCTGCATTGGGTAATATTGATGCGTTTTTCCTGGCGCTCGGATTGCGGTACGATGAGCCTAATTCAGTGGATCAGGCAGAGAAAAATTTGCTGGATTTGTGTCAGGGTCAGGATGAGATAGAGGTATACTGTCAGAAATTTAGAAAGTGGTCTGTACTCACTCAATGGAATGAAGCTGCGCTCGCAGTGATTTTCAGAAAGGGTCTCTCTGAAGCCCTTAAAGATGTCATGGTGGGATTTCCTATGCCTGATGGTCTGAATGAATCTATGTCTTTGGCCATTCAGATCGGTCGACGCTTGCGTGAGCGTAAAGCTGTGCACCATTTGGCGGTATTACCTGAGATTAAACCTAAGCCTATGCAGTGCGATAGGACTTTGTCCAGAGTTGAACGGCATGAACACAGACGTCTGAATGGTCTGTGTTTCTACTGTGGTGATTCCACTCATGCCATTTCTGATTGTCCTAAGCGCTCTAAGCGGTTCGCTAGGTTTGCCACCATTGGTACAGTACAGTCAAAATTTCTTCTGTCCGTTACCTTGCTCTTTGTCATCATATTCTGTCATGGCGTTTGTGGATTCGGGCGCTGCCCTGAATTTGATGGACTTGGATTATGCTAAGCGTTGTGGGTTTTTCTTGGAGCCCTTGCAGTGTCCTATTCCATTAAGAGGAATTGGTGCTACACCTTTGGCCAAGAATAAGCCTCAGTACTGGACCCAGCTGACCATGTGCATGGCTCCTGCACATCAGGAGGATATTCGCTTTCTGGTGTTGCATAATCTGCATGATGTGGTCGTGTTGGGGTTGCCATGGCTACAAGTCCATAATCCAGTATTAGATTGGAAATCCATGTCGGTGTCCAGCTGGGGTTGTCAGGGGGTACATGGTGATGTTCCATTTCTGTCAATTTCGTCATCCACCCCTTCTGAGGTCCCAGAGTTCTTGTCTGATTACTGGGATGTATTTGATGAGCCTAAGTCCGATACCCTACCTCCGCATAGGGATTGTGATTGTGCTATCAATTTGATTCCTGGTAGTAAATTCCCAAAAGGTCGATTGTTTAATTTATCCGTACCTGAGCACACCGCTATGCGCAGTTATGTGAAGGAATCCCTGGAGAAGGGGCATATTCGCCCGTCATCGTCGCCATTAGGAGCAGGGTTCTTTTTTGTAGCCAAGAAGGATGGTTCGCTGAGACCTTGTATAGATTACCGCCTTCTTAATAAGATCACGGTTAAATTTCAGTACCCCTTGCCATTGTTATCTGACCTGTTTGCTCGGATTAAGGGGGCTAGTTGGTTCACAAAGATAGATCTTCGTGGTGCGTATAATCTGGTGCGAATTAAGCAAGGCGATGAATAGAAAACTGCATTTAATACGCCCGAGGGTCATTTTGAGTATCTAGTGATGCCGTTCGGACTTGCCAATGCTCCATCAGTGTTTCAGTCCTTTATGCTGCATAAATGCGTGCACACCTACAATATATATATAATAAGATACAACTTTATTGTGTAGAAGCAAAGGACATACAAAATATAAAACCAATTAAAACCTGATCCATAAGGATCAAACACGAGCACACCATTCCCCCCATGCGGTGTTAAACCAGCGAAAGGCAAAAAATGGATACTGGACCGCGCTGATCCATTTTTTTGGATCTCTACTCCTTGTGAGCATAATTTATATATAGCTTGGCCTCATTAGCAACAGGTTGCCACCAGGCTGTGTTTTCACAGCGGGCATACCCAGCTTTTGGCCTGATACCTGCTTCTACTTCATCTTTGCTAGCAATCCCAGTGCTGCTGTATGTTGGGCTTTGATTCTGGCTTATATCCAGTTATTACTATATAGCACTGGGTTTGGTGCTGTTGATCTTTGACAACTCTGGGGACGCCCTGTGTGTTGTCACTTTTTGTGGGAGTATATATACATATGGTTAATGCCAGTTACTTTTTTTAGGTTTAAATGTATACCTTATATTGTATTTAACTTTCCGATACTGATATATATTATTACTGTACCAGTATCCATTTTTTGCCTTTCGCTGGTTTAACACCGCATGGGGGGAATGGTGTGCTCGTGTTTGATCCTTATGGATCAGGTTTTAATTGGTTTTATATTTTGTATGTCCTTTGCTTCTACACAATAAAGTTGTATCTTATTATATATATATTGTAGGTGTGCACGCATTTATGCAGTGTCTTTCTTCTTTTGTTCAGTATTTGTAGTCTCATGCATTGTGTAGCACCCTGATTTACATTGTGCCTATACCTGGTATTGGTAGTGCTCCGAACAAGTCTTGTTTTGATTCAGTCCTTTATGCATGACATCTTCCGAGAGTACCTGGATAAATTCCTGATTGTGTACTTGGATGACATTTTGATCTTCTCGGATGATTGGGAGTCTCATGTGAAGCAGGTCAGAACGGTTTTTCAGGTCCTGCGTGCTAATTCTTTGTTTGTGAAGGGATCAAAGTGTCTCTTTGGTGTGCAGAAGGTTTCATTTTTGGGGTTCATCTTTTCCCCTTCTACTATCGAGATGGATCCTGTTAAGGTCCAGGCCATCCATGATTGGACTCAGCCGACATCTCTGAAAAGTCTGCAAAAGTTCCTGGGCTTTGCTAATTTTTATCGTCGCTTCATCTGCAATTTCTCTAGTATTGCTAAACCATTGACCGATTTGACCAAGAAGGGTGCTGATTTGGTCAATTGGTCTTCTGCTGCTGTGGAAGCTTTTCAAGAGTTGAAGCGTCGTTTTTCTTCTGCCCCTGTGTTGTGTCAACCAGATGTTTCTCTTCCGTTCCAGGTCGAGGTTGATGCTTCTGAGATTGGAGCAGGGGCTGTTTTGTCGCAGTGAGGTTCTGATTGCTCAGTGATGAAACCATGCGCTTTCTTTTCCAGGAAGTTTTCGCCTGCTGAGCGAAATTATGATGTGGGCAACCGAGAGTTGCTGGCCATGAAGTGGGCATTCGAGGAGTGGCGTCATTGGCTTGAAGGAGCTAAGCATCGCGTGGTGGTATTGACTGATCATAAGAACTTGACTTATCTCGAGTCTGCCAAGCGCTTGAATCCTAGACAAGCTCGTTGGTCGTTGTTTTTTGCCCGTTTTGACTTTGTGATTTCGTACCTTCCGGGCTCTAGAAATGTGAAGGCGGATGCTCTGTCTAGGAGTTTTGTGCCCGACTCTCCGGGTTTATCTGAGCCGGCGGGTATCCTCAAGGAAGGAGTAATTGTGTCTGCCATCTCCCCTGATTTGCGGCGGGTGCTGCAAAAATTTCAGGCTAATAAACCTGATTGTTGTCCAGCGGAGAAACTGTTTGTCCCTGATAGGTGGACAAATAGAGTTATCTCTGAACTTCATTGTTCGGTGTTGGCTGGTCATCCTGGAATCTTTGGTACCAGAGAGTTAGTGGCTAGATCCTTTTGGTGGCCGTCTCTGTCGCGGGATGTGCGTACTTTTGTGCAGTCCTGTGGGATTTGTGCTCGGGCTAAGCCCTGCTGTTCTCGTGCCAGTGGGTTGCTTTTGCCCTTGCCGGTCCCGAAGAGGCCTTGGACACATATCTCTATGGATTTTATTTCTGACCTTCCCGTTTCTCAAAAGATGTCAGTCATTTGGGTGGTCTGTGATCGCTTTTCTAAGATGGTCCATCTGGTACCCTTGTCTAAATTGTCTTCCTCCTCTGATTTGGTGCCTTTGTTCTTCCAGCATGTGGTTCGTTTGCATGGCATTCCAGAGATTATTGTTTCTGACAGAGGTTCCCAGTTTGTTTCGAGGTTTTGGCGAGCCTTTTGTGGTAGGATGGGCATTGACTTGTCTTTTTCCTTGGCTTTCCATCCTCAGACTATTGGCCAGACCGAACGAACCAATCAGACCTTGGAAACATATCTGAGATGCTTTGTTTCTGCTGATCAGGATGACTGGGTGTCCTTTTTGCCTTTGGCTGAGTTCGCCCTTAATAATCGGGCCAGCTCGGCTACCCTGGTTTCACCGTTTTTCTGCAATTCTGGGTTCCATCCTCGTTTCTCTTCAGGACAGGTTGAGTCTTCGGACTGTCCTGGTGTGGATACTGTGGTGGACAGGTTGCAGCAGATTTGGACTCAGGTAGTGGACAATTTGACCTTGTCCCAGGAGAAGGCTCAACTTTTCGCTAATCGCAGACGCCGTGTGGGTCCCCGACTTCGTGTTGGGGATCTGGTTTGGTTATCTTCTCGTCATATTCCTATGAAGGTTTCCTCTCCTAAGTTTAAACCTTGTTTTATTGGTCCGTATAGGATTTCTGAGGTTCTTAATCCTGTGTCTTTTCGTCTGACCCTCCCAGATTCTTTTTCCATACATAACGTATTCCATAGGTCATTGTTGCGGAGATACGTGGCACCTATGGTTCCATCTGTTGACCCTCCTGCCCCGGTTTTGGTGGAGGGGGAGTTGGAGTATATTGTGGAGAAGATTTGGGATTCTCGTGTTTCAAGATGGAAACTCCAGTATCTGGTTAAATGGAAGGGTTATGCTGAGGAAGATAATTCCTGAGTTTTTGCCTCTGATGTCCATGCTCCCGATCTTGTTCGTGCCTTTCATGTGGCTCATCCTGGTTGGCCTGGGGGCTCTGGTGAGGGTTCGGTGACCCCTCCTCAAGGGGGGGTACTGTTGTGAATTCTGTGGCAGAGTTCACTCCTGTGGTCACAAGTGGTACTTCGGCTGATTCTCTCTGGGAGCTTCCGTTTGTGGAGGAAAGTGGTACTGCAGCTTCTGAGTTTCCTCCCTCAGGTGATCTGGTGAGGTCGTTAGCTGCTTCTCTACTTAACTCCACCTAATGCTTTGATTCATGCTTCCTGTCAATGTTCCAGTGTTGGACTTGTGTTTCTCTGGATCATTCCTGTGGCCTGCTGCTCTGCATAGCTAAGTGCTTCTTTGTTATTTGTTGCTGTTTTTTCTGTCCAGCTTGTCTATTTGTTTTGCTGGAAGCTCTGGGACGCAAGGGGTGTACCTCCGTGCCGTTAGGTCGGTACGGAGGGTCTTTTTGCCCCCTTTGCGTGGTTTTCTTTAGGGTTTTGTGTGGACCGCAAAGTTATCTTTCCTATCCTCGTTCTGTCTAGAATATCGGGCCTCACTTTGCTGAATCTATTTCATCCCTACGTTTGTCTTTTCATCTTACTCACAGTCATTGTATGTGGGGGGCTGCCTTTTCCTTTGGGGTATTTCTCTGGGGCAAGGTAGGCTTATTTTTCTATCTTCAGGCTAGTTAGTTTCTCAGGCTGTGCCGAGTTGCATAGGGAGCGTTAGGCGCAATCCACAGCTGCCTCTAGTTGTGTTTGGAGAGGATTAGGAATTGCGGTCTACAGAGTTCCCACGTCTCAGAGCTCGTTCTGTTATTTTGGGTTGTTGTCAGATCACTGTGTCTGCTCTGATCGCTATGTACATTGTGTTCCTGAATTGCCTATCATAACAGTTATGGACTTGTAGCCATGGCAACCCCAACACGACCACATCATGCAGATTATGCAACACCAAAAAGCGAATATCCTCCTGATGCGCAGGAGCCATGCACATGGTCAGCTGGGTCCAGTACTGAGGCTTATTCTTGGCCAAAGGCGTAGCATCAATTCCTCTCAATGGAATAGGATACTGCAAGGGCTCCAAGAAAAACCCACAGCGCCTAGCATACTCCAAGTCCATCAAATTCAGGGCAGCGCCTGAATCCACAAATGCCATGACAGAATAGGATGACAAAGAGCAGATCAAAGTAACGGACAAAAGAAATTTCGACTGTACCGTACCAATGGTGGCAGACCTAGCGAACCGCTTAGTGCGCTTAGGACAATCGGAGATAGCATGAGTGGAATCACCACAGTAAAAACACAGCCCATTCTGACGTCTGTGTTCTTGCCGTTCAGCTCTGGTCAAAGTCCTATCGCACTGCATAGGCTCAGGTCCATGCTCAGATAATACCGCCAAATGGTGCACAGTTTTACGCTCACGCAAGCGTCGACCGATCTGAATGGCCAAAGAGATAGACTCATTCAGACCAGCAGGCATAGGAAATCCCACCATGACATCCTTAAGGGCTTCAGAGAGACCTTTTCTGAAAATTCCTGCCAGCGCACATTCATTCCATTGAGTGAGCACAGACCACTTCCTAAACTTCTGACAATATATCTCTACCTCATCCTGACCCTGAGACAGAGCCAGCAAATTTTTCTCTGCCTGATCCACTGAATTAGGTTCATCATACAGCAATCCGATTTTTTACATAATGCAGGATCTCCTGGCACAAGGGAAAATGCCCAGACTTGAGGGTCGCCACGTAATAAAGAAATAATGATCTTTACTTGTTGAACTGGGTCACCAGAGGAGCGGGGTTTCAAAGCCAGAAACAGTTTACAATTATTCTTAAAACTCAGAAACTTAGCTCTATCTCCAGAAAACAATTCAGGAATAGGAATTCTTGGCTCTAACATAGAATTCTGAACCACAAAGTCTTGAATATTCTGTACTCCTGCAGTGAGATGATCCACACAAGAAGACAGATCTTTAATTTCCATCACTACACCTGTGTCCTGAACCACCCAAATGTCTAGGGGAAAAGAAAGACAAAACACAGTACAGACAAAAAAAAAAATGGTCTCAGAAGTTCTCTTTTCCCTCTATTGAGAAGCATTAGTACTTTGGGCCTCCAGTACTGTTATGAACAGGTGATTCAGAACCACAATGGACCTAGTGGTTAAGAGCACACAAAGTGACCTGATAGTTACTAACATAGGACGAGCTCTGAGACGTGGGAACTCTGCTGACCGCAATCCCTAATCCTATCATACCACACTAGAGGTAGCCGTGGATTGCGCCTAACGCTCCCTATGCAACTCGGCACAGCCTGAGAAACTAGCTAGCCCTGAAGATAGAAAAATAAGCCTACCTTGCCTCAGACAAATTCCCCAAAGGAAAAGGCAGCCCCCCACATATAATGACTGTGAGTTAAGATGAAAATACAAACACAGAGATGAAATAGATTTAGCAAAGTGAGGCCCGACTTACTGAATAGACCGAGGATAGGAAAGATAGCTTTGCGGTCAGCACAAAAACCTACAAACAACCACGCAGAGGGGCAAAAAGACCCTCCGCACCGACTAACGGTACGGAGGTGCTCCCTCTGCGTCTCAGAGCTTCCAGCAAGCAAGAAAAACCAATATAGCAAGCTGGACAGAAAATATAGCAAACAAAAGTAACACAAGCAAAACAAGAACGATCCAGGAGAAAGCAAGACATTGACTGGAGGCCAGGAACAAAGAACTAGGTGGAGTTAAATAGAGAAGCACCTAACGACTTAACCTCGTCACCTGAGGAAGGAAACTCAGAAGCCGCAGCCCCACTCACATCCACCAGAGGAAGCTCATAGACAGAACCAGCCGAAGTACCACTCATGACCACAGGAGGGAGCTTGACCACAGAATTCACAACAGTTAGTTCTCAGGCTGTGACGAGGTGCCTAGGGAGTGACAGGAGCATCCCATGGCTACTTCTAGTGTGGTGTTGAGCTTAGGGACTGCGGTCAGTACAGGTACCACCTCCTTCAGAGCTCGTCCCATGTTGCTTCTAAACCACCAGTTCATAGCAGTACAAGTGGCCAAAAATGAATTAAATGCATCTCAGAAGAAGGAAAAAAAAATTCTGAGCCATTTTTTTTTCTGTGCTCTGTTTTGTCTTTTTTTTCCTCTTGATCTCTGGGTGGTTCAGGATTTATGCTCTGGCATGGATGTTCAGGGTTTGTTTTCTCGTGTGGATCAACTTGCTGCAAGAGTACAGAGTATCCAAGATTATGTTGTCCAGACTCCGGCTTTGGAGCCTAAAATTCCTACTCCTGATTTGTTTTTTGGGGACAGATCCAAGTTTTTGAACTTTAAAAATAACTGCAAATTGTTTTTTGCTTTGAAACCCCGTTCTTCTGGTGATCCCATTCAGCAAGTCAAAATCATCATATCCTTGCTGCGTGGTGACCCTCAGGACTGGGCATTCTCCCTTGAGTCAGGGGATCCGGCATTGCTGAATGTAGACGCATTTTTTCAAGCACTCGGACTATTGTATGACGAACCTAATTCTGTGGATCATGCAGAAAAAACCCTGTTGGCCCTGTGTCAAGGTCAGGAAGCGGCAGAATTATGCTGCCAGAAATTTGTGGTCTTGACAGATCATAAGAATCTGATTTACCTCGAGTCGGCCAAGCGGCTGAATCCTAGACAGGCTCGATGGTCCCTGTTTTTCTCCCGTTTTGATTTTGTGGTCTCGTATCTTCCGGGATCTAAGAATGTTAAGGCTGATGCCCTCTCTAGGAGTTTTTTTCCTGATTCTCCTGGAGTCCTTCAGCCGGTTGGCATTCTTAAGGAAGGGGTGATTCTTTCTGCCATCTCCCCTGATTTGCGGCGGGTGCTTCGGGAATTTCAGGCTGATAAGCCTGACCGCTGTCCAGTGGGGAAGCTGTTTGTTCCTGATAGATGGACAAGTAAGGTGATTTCTGAGGTTCATTGTTCTGTGTTGGCTGGTCATCCTGGGATTTTTGGTACCAGAGATTTGGTTGCTAGGTCCTTTTGGTGGCCTTCCTTGTCGCGCGATGTGCGTGCTTTTGTGCAGTCCTGTGGGACTTGCGCCCGGGCCAAGCCTTGCTGTTCCCGCGCTAGTGGGTTGCTTTTGCCTTTGCCAGTCCCTGAGAGGCCCTGGACGCATATTTCCATGGATTTTATTTCGGATCTTCCTGTTTCCCAGAAGATGTCTGTTATCTGGGTTGTTTGTGACCGGTTCTCTAAAATGGTCCATCTGGTACCTTTGCCTAAGTTGCCTTCCTCCTCAGATTTGGTTCCATTGTTTTTTTCAGCATGTGGTTCGTTTGCATGGCATTCCGGAGAATATTGTGTCTGACAGAGGTTCTCAGTTTGTCTCTAGGTTTTGGCGGGCCTTTTCTGCTAGGATGGGCATTGATTTGTCTTTTTCTTCGGCGTTTCATCCTCGGACTAATGGCCTGACTGAGCGAACTAATCGGACCTTGGAAACCTATTTGAGAGGTAAGCTATAGGCTGGACCACGGTGAGTCATTGGACGTGGTATATCTCGATTTTTCCAAAGCGTTTGATACCGTGCCGCACAAGAGGTTGGTACACAAAATGAGAATGCTTGGTCTGGGGGAAAATGTGTGTAAATGGGTTAGTAACTGGCTTAGTGATAGAAAGCAGAGGGTGGTTATAAATGGTATAGTCTCTAACTGGGTCGCTGTGACCAGTGGGGTACCGCAGGGGTCAGTATTGGGACCTGTTCTCTTCAACATATTCAATAATGATCTGGTAGAAGGTTTACACAGTAAAATATCGATATTTGCAGATGATACAAAACTATGTACTGAACTGGATGGACAAATGTCTTTTTTCGGCCTTACTAACTATGTTACTATGTTACTATGTTACTATGTAAAGCAGTTAATACAAGAGAAGATAGTATTCTGCTACAGATGGATCTGGATAAGTTGGAAACTTGGGCTGAAAGGTGGCAGATGAGGTTTAACAATGATAAATGTAAGGTTATACACATGGGAAGAAGGAATCAATATCACCATTACACACTGAATGGGAAACCACTGGGTAAATCTGACAGGGAGAAGGACTTGGGGATCCTAGTTAATGATAAACTTACCTGGAGCAGCCAGTGCCAGGCAGCAGCTGCCAAGGCAAACAGGATCATGGGGTGCATTAAAAGAGGTCTGGATACACATGATGAGAGCATTATACTGCCTCTGTACAAATCCCTAGTTAGACCGCACATGGAGTACTGTGTCCAGTTTTGGTCACCGGTGCTCAGGAAGGATATAATGGAACTAGAGAGAGTACAAAGGAGGGCAACAAAATTAATAAAGGGGATGGGAGAACTACAATACCCAGATAGATTAGCGAAATTAGGATTATTTAGTCTAGAAAAAAGACGACTGAGGGGCGATCTAATAACCATGTATAAGTATATAAGGGGACAATACAAATATCTCGCTGAGGATCTGTTTATACCAAGGAAGGTGACGGGCACAAGGGGGCATTCTTTGCGTCTGGAGGAGAGAAGGTTTTTCCACCAACATAGAAGAGGATTCTTTACTGTTAGGGCAGTGAGAATCTGGAATTGCTTGCCTGAGGAGGTGGTGATGGCGAACTCAGTCGAGGGGTTCAAGAGAGGCCTGGATGTCTTCCTGGAGCAGAACAATATTGTATCATACAATTAGGTTCTGTAGAAGGACGTAGATCTGGGGATTTATTATGATGGAATATAGGCTGAACTGGATGGACAAATGTCTTTTTTCGGCCTTACTAACTATGTTACTATGTTACTATGAGATGCTTTGTGTCTGCTGATCAGGATGATTGGGTGGCTTTCTTGCCGTTGGCCGAGTTTGCCCTTAATAATAGGGCTAGTTCGGCTACTTTGGTTTCACCTTTCTTTTGTAATTTTGGTTTTCATCCTCGTTTTTTTTCGGGGCAGGTTGAGCCTTCTGATTGTCCTGGTGTGGATTCTGTGGTGGACAGGCTGCAGCAGATTTGGACTCATGTGGACAATTTGACGTCGTCTCAGGAAAAGGCTCAACGTTTTGCTAACCGCCGTCGGTGTGTTGGTCCCCGGCTTCGTGTGGGGGATTTGGTTTGGTTGTCTTCTCGTCATGTTCCTATGAAGGTTTCTTCCCCTAAGTTTAAACCTCGGTTTATTGGTCCTTATAAGATTTCTGAAATGATCAATCCGGTGTCTTTTCGTTTGGCTCTTCCAGCCTCTTTTGCCATTCATAATGTTTTCCATAGATCTTTGTTGCGGAGATATGTGGTGCCCGTTGTTCCCTCGGTTGATCCTCCTGCCCCGGTGTTGGTTGATGGAGAGTTGGAATATGAGGTTGAGAAAATTTTGGATTCTCGTTTTTCGAGGCGGAGGCTTCAGTATCTTGTCAAGTGAAAGGGTTATGGCCAGGAGGATAATTCTTGGGTTGTTGCCTCCGATGTCCATGCCGCCGATTTGGTTCGTGCTTTCACTTGGCTCGTCCTGATCGGCCTGGGGGCTCTGATGAGGGTTCGGTGACCCTCCTCAAAGGGGGGGGTACTGTTGTGAATTCCGCTCTTGGGCTCCCTCCGGTGGTTGTAAGTGGCACTTTTGTGAGTTCTGCTCTTGGGCTCCCTCCGGTGGTTTTAAGTGGAATGGCTGCTCCTTGGATTTAGCAGTCTGCAGCTGCTTCCACTGATTGTCTTTCTGCTCGGCTATTTATGCCTGGCTCTTTCTTCAGCCAGTGCCATTTGTCAATGGTTCCTGGTTGGATTCACATCTCTCTTGGAGTTCCCTGATATCCTGACCAGTTCTGCAAAGCTAAGTCCTTGCTTTGCTCTTTTCTGTCCACATGTTGTGGACTTATTCGTTCTGTGCATTCTATGTTTTGTCCAGCTTGTCAGTATGGATTAATTCAGTTAAGCTGGAAGCTCTGGGAAGCAGATTTACCCTCCACACCTTTAGTCAGGTGTGGAGACTTTTGTAAACTATGTGTGGATTTTTGTAGTTTTTAATACTGACCGCACAGTATTCTATCCTGTCCTATCTATCTAGCTAGACTGGCCTCCTGTGCTACATCCTGGTTTCATTCTGTGTATGTCTTTTCCCTCTCCACTCACAGTCATTACTTGTGGGGGGCTATCTATCCTTTGGGGATTTTCTCTGAGGCAAGATAGTTTTCCTGTTTCTATCTTTAGGGGTATTTAGTTCTCAGGCTGTGACGAGGTGCATTGGGAGTGACAGGAGCATCCCACGGCTACTTCTAGTGTGGTGTTGAGCTCAGCGACTGCGGTCAGTACAGGTACCACCTCCTTCAGAGCTCGTCCCATGTTGCTCCTAAACCACCAGTTCATAACACCTATCCCCATTATTCTCATTTTATGTATCAACCTTTTGTGTGGCACCTTATCAAAAGCTTTTGAAAAGTCCATATACACTACATCCACTGGGTTCCGTTGGTCCAATCCGGAACTTACCTCTTCATAGAAACAGATCAAATTAGTCTGACATGAACGGTCCCTAGTAGACCCTTGCTGATACTGGGTCATGAGGTTGTCACTCAGGATTTTACGGTACATGGCTCCATCCATTCTCCCATTGATGCGTTGAAGAAGTCCTGTGCCCTAAGCAGAGAAACATCCCCAAAACATAATGTTTTCACCTACATGCTTGACAGTGGGGACGATGCTCTTTGAGTCGTAGGCAGCATTTCTCTTCCTCCAAACACAGAGAGTCCAGTTAATGCCAAAGATCAATTTTTTACTCATTTGACCACAGCACCTTCTCCCAGTCACTCACAGAATCATCCAGGTGTTCATTGGCAAACTTCAGACGGGCCTGCACATGTGCCTTCTTGAGCAGGGGGACCTTGCGGGCACTGCAGGATTTCAAAACTTTACGGTGTAATGTGTTAACAATGGTTTTCTTAGTGACTGTGGTCCCAGCTGCCTTAAGATCATTAACAAGTTCCCCCAGTGCAGTTTTAGGCTGATCTCTCACCTTCCTAATGATCAAGGATACCCCATGAGGTGAGAATGTGCAATGGTGCCCCAGATCGATGTCGATTGACAGTCATTTTGTATTTCTTCCATTTTCTTAATATTGCACCAACAGTTTCCTTCTCACCCAGCGTCTTACTTATGGTTTTGTAGCACACTCCAGCTTTGTGCAGGTCTTTGATCTTGTCTCTGACATCCTTATAAAAGCTCCTTGGTCTTACCCATGTTGTAGAGGTTAGAGTCTGACTGATTAATTGAGTCTGTGGACAGAAGTCTTTTATAAAGGTGACTAAGGGTGGTTTCACACTTGCGTTTTTGCCTGCAGCGTTTTTTTCCCCTATATTTCACATTGAAAACGCATGCGTTTTTGTTTGTACGCGTTTGGTCGCGTTTTGCAACGCATGCGTTTTTTAACTGCATGCGTTCATTTTCAGAAATGCAACTTGTAGTATTTTTGAGAGGCGTTTTTTGGACCAAAAAAAACACATGCGTTTTCATGCGTTTTTTTTGGGGTCAAAAAATACATTGGAGTCAATGGGGACGCATGCGTTTTTTTGTGCATGCTTTTTTTGTGTTAAAAACGCATGCGTTTTTATATTAAAAAAACAGAAAACACACTGATATGCCACCCCCCAACATAAAGGTGATAAAGGGATCCTAACCCTAACCCTAACCCTACCCCTAACCCTAAGGGATCCTAACCCTAACCCTACCCCTAACCCTAACCCTACCCCTAACCCTAACCCTAAGGGAGCCTAACCCTAACCCTAACCCTACCCCTAACCCTACCCCTAACCCTAACCCTAAGGGATCCTAACCCTAACCCTACCCCTAACCCTACCCCTAACCCTAATCTCTTTAGGGTTAGGGGTAGGGGTAGGGGTAGGGTTTTGGTTAGGATCCCTTAGGGTTAGAGGTAGGGTTAGGGTTATGATCCCTACCCCTAACCCTACCCCTAACCCTAACCCAAACTATTTCTGTTTATAGTGGGTTTTTTACTTTATTTTGATGATTGGCAGCTGTCACACATTTCTCAGCATGCGTTTAAAAAACGCAAACGCATGAAAAAACGCATGTAAACTCGTCAAAACGCCGCGTTTTTTTCACCACATGCAAAAACGCATGCGTCAAAAAACCGCAGTGTTTGCACGCGTTTAGATGCGTTTTTTCACCATGCGTTTTTTTGCGTTTTTTACCGCAAAAACGCACCCAAAAAAACGCAAATGTGAAACCAGCCTAAGACAGCTGTCTTTAATGCAGGTAACAAGTTGATTATGAGCGCCTGGTCTGTTGGAGCCAGTACTCTCAAATGTTGGTAAGGAATCAAATACTTATTTCTCACTGCAAAATGCAAACAAATTTATACAATGTGATTTTCTGGATTTTATTTTTGATATTCTATCTCTCAATGTGAAAATTAACCTAACCTTAAAATTATATACTGTTCATGTCTTTGTCAGTGGGCAAACTTACAAAATCAGCAAGGGATCAAATACTTATTTCCCCCACTGTGAGTATACCCCACGTGGGTATGTTTTTTTTAACTTTTTGAAAACTTTGCACATTGTGCAATGGTGAAACTTGTACTCCCTATCTTTTGTAATAACTGCAAAAAGTATTGTGATGTCCCCATCATGGCATCTTTCAGTTGGTCTGATACAGATTCCTTGGGTAATTTTTTTAAAACTTTGCACATTGTGCAATGGTGAAAATTGTACTCCCTATCTCTAGCAATGATAATAACGGCAACATTTAGGGTACCGTCACATTTAGTGACGCTGCAGCGATATAGACAACGATGCCGATCGCTGCAGCGTCGCTATTTAGGTCATTGTGTGGTCGCTGGAGAGCTGTCACACAGACAGCTCTCCAGCGACCAACGATGCCGAAGTCCCCGGGTAACCGCGCAGGGCCGCGCTTAGTAACCCGATGTTTACCCTGGTTACCGTTGCAATAGATAAAAAAAACAAACAGTACATACTTACATTCCGGAGTCTGTCCCCCGGCGTCAGCTTCCCTGCACTGTGTCAGCGCCGGCCGGCCGTAAAGCAGAGCACAGCGGTGACGAATGTAAGTATGTACTGTTTGTTTTTTTTAACTTTTACAACGGTAACCATGGTAAACATCGGGTTACTAAGCGCGGCTCTGCGGTTAGTAACCCGATGTTTACCCTGGTTACCAGTGAACAAAATACCCTGGTTATCAGCGACGAAATAAAGGTCCTGATCATTCCCCAACGACCAACGATCTCCCAGCAGGGGCCTGATCGTTGGTCGCTGTCACGCATAACGATTTCGTTAACGATATCATTGCTACGTCACAAAAAGCAACGATATTGTTAACGAAATCGTTATGTGTGAAGGTACCTTTATTGTGAGGTCCCCAGCATGGTCTCTTTCAGTGTGCATCTGATCGCCTCCATGCCATACCGCATTGATGCATTAATTCATGCAAAAAAGCCCCGACCAAGTATTGAGTGCATTTACTGAACATATGCAGCGTCCCAGAGTCCTGGTCGTTGCAGTAATGTCGTTCTTCCACCAGGGGGAGCAATGTTACGTCTGATGGCACCAAAGGAGTTCACTCTGCCAGGTATCACAGCCACACACACATTTCACACGCCGGCCACCAGGGGGAGCTAAGGGTTCTATCTATTAGGCCACTCCTCACACTTGGGTAAAACTGGGGGTTTGGTTAGGAAGTGAGTTCAGTTCTGACTGGAGGGAGAAGGAGACAGTCAGGAGGAGAGGAGAGGAGCAGACTGGGCTCGGCCCAGGAAGGAAAGAAGGACCAGGAGCTGCGCCTGCACCTGATTGCGGCAGCCTCCAAGGAAAGGACAAGAAAGGAAGTGTGTCGTAGTGAGTGAGCACCGAAGTCGTAGCAACAGGAGTATAACACCAGTGGGAAACCAGCTAGGAGCAGGCTGCCTCCCACTGTGCGCAGATCCGGTAGCCGGAACACCGAGGCAGTAATAGACTCTATGCTTTACTTCAGAGACCGGCAGGAAAGACATCTTCAAGTTGGCTGCCCGACCTAAGAACCTAAGCAGACAAGGTGACAACACGGAGGAGGGGCGACGCTAGGGTCCCTATAAAATAGCCTCAGGCCACCACCGTCATACGGGTTGGTCCTATCCATCTGGGGGACCGAGAGAAGAGTAACAAGAGTGAGGACCCTCTGAGGGCTAATGCACGTAGGGACCTACTACGTTACTGTGCGCAAGGGGAAGGCTACTGATTTCCACCTGGACAAGGGGACTCTGGAATTGCCATCAGACCGGCCGGACTCTGCCTACCCTGTGATCCGGCACCCTGGACTGTGGATGCTGAAGCCTTCATTAAAGGTAAAGAGACTGCACCCATTGTGTCCTCGTTATTCACTGCGCCTTGCACCATCCACCATCATCATCTACACTTCTGGGAATCCCTGGGGATATACTTCACCTGTGGGAAGGTATACCATCTAGTTGCCATTCCATCACCCCAGCGGACCCCTAAGCAGCGTCGATCACCCTGACCGAATACCACAGGTGGCGTCACGAACACTTGACAAACTTTCATCGCCTTTCATTGGACGCCCCTTAGTAGGGTCACGGACCGGGTCTAGCCACCGTGACAACCCCAGGACCAAGACAGAGAGGCCCCGGTACCGAGTACCCCGTGGCCCTGCGTCTGGGGGCGCTCCACATACATTTCAGTAGGCCAACATTTTGGATTTTAAAATCATTTTTCAAGCTGGTATTATAAAGTATTCTAATTTACTGAGACAATGACTTTGGGGTTTTCATTGGCTGTAAGCCATAATCATCAACATTAACAGAAATAAACACTTGAAATAGATCACTCTGTTTGTAATGACTCTATATAATATATTAGATTCACTTTTTGTATTGAAGAACTGAAATAAATTAACTTTTGATAATATCTGTATAATATTTGTTTTGTAAAAAACATTTTTATACTACATTAACTAATATTATTCTTACTATTACACTTATTACATATTGGGACAGGATTTTGGAGATGGGAATACCCCTTTAAAATTTGATTGTTCAGCCACATATTTTTGTGTGCAGTTTGAATACAGGTCCTTCTCAAAAAATTAGCATATAGTGTTAAATTTCATTATTTACCATAATGTAATGATTACAATTAAACTTTCATATATTATAGATTCATTATCCACCAACTGAAATTTGTCAGGTCTTTTATTGTTTTAATACTGATGATTTTGGCATACAACTCCTGATAACCCAAAAAACCTGTCTCAATAAATTAGCATATTTCACCCATCCAATCAAATAAAAGTGTTTTTTAATAACAAACAAAAAAACCATCAAATAATAATATTCAGTTATGCACTCAATACTTGGTCGGGAATCCTTTGGCAGAAATGACTGCTTCAATGCGGCGTGGCATGGAGGCAATCAGCCTGTGACACTGCTGAGATGTTATGGAGGCCCAGGATGCTTCAATAGCGGCCTTAAGCTCATCCAGAGTGTTGGGTCTTGCGTCTCTCAACTTTCTCTTCACAATATCCCACAGATTCTCTATGGGGTTCAGGTCAGGAGAGTTGGCAGGCCAATTGAGCACAGTAATACCATGGTCAGTAAACCATTTACCAGTGGTTTTGGCACTGTGAGCAGGTGCCAGGTCGTGCTGAAAAATGAAATCTTCATCTCCATAAAGCATTTCAGCCGATGGAAGCATGAAGTGCTCCAAAATCTCCTGATAGCTAGCTGCATTGACCCTGCCCTTGATGAAACACAGTGGACCAACACCAGCAGCTGACATGGCACCCCACACTATCACTGACTGTGGGTACTTGACACTGGACTTCAGGCATTTTGGCATTTCCTTCTCCCCAGTCTTCCTCCAGACTCTGGCACCTTGATTTCCGAATGACATGCAAAATTTGCTTTCATCAGAAAAAAGTACTTGGGACCACTTAGCAACAGTCCAGTGCTGCTTCTCTGTAGCCCAGGTCAGGCGCCTCTGCCGCTGTTTATGGTTCAAAAGTGGCTTTACCTGGGGAATGCGGCACCTGTAGCCCATTTCCTGCACACGCCTGTGCACGGTGGCTCTGGATGTTTCCACACCAGACTCAGTCCACTGCTTCCTCAGGTTCCCCAAGGTCTGGAATCGGTCCTTCTCCACAATCTTCCTCAGGGTCCGGTCTCCTCTTCTCGTTGTACAGCGTTTTCTGCCACATTGTTTCCTTCCAACAGACTTACCATTGAGGTGCCTTGATACAGCACTCTGGGAACAGCCTATTTGTTGAGAAATTTCTTTCTGGGTCTTACCCTCTTGCTTGAGGGTGTCAATGATGGCCTTCTTGACATCTGTCAGGTCGCTAGTCTTACCCATGATGGGGGTTTTGAGTAATGAACCAGGCAGGGAGTTTATAAAAGCCTCAGGTATCTTTTGCATGTGTTTAGAGTTAATTAGTTGATTCAGAAGATTAGGGTAATAGGTCGTTTAGAGAACCTTTTCTTGATATGCTAATTTATTGAGACAGGTTTTTTGGGTTATCAGGAGTTGTATGCCAAAATCATCAGTATTAAAACAATAAAAGACCTGACAAATTTCAGTTGGTGGATAATGAATCTATAATATATGAAAGTTTAATTGTAATCATTACATTATGGTAAATTATGAAATTTAACACTATATGCTAATTTTTTGAGAAGGACCTGTATAATAGAGGGTTGTGGCCTAGCTGCTGACCTGTATTATGCGCAAATATTTTATTCACATGTGGAGCTTTGGACACTTTATGACTATAAGCATCCATACTACCACATGATTCTCCTATGCTTGTGCGATAACGTCATGTAAATCATGTGTAAGTATGAGTGTATCACATTGAGATGTTTATTCATGTAATAAGCCCTTAGGCAAAACACATGAACCTCAGCTGTTTTATTGAACAATAGGGACCTAACCCTCAATAATGTTAGACATCAACTATATACTGGTAGGGATTTTCTACAGAGATTATAAAGACAGGGTCAAAACTTTACATCAAAACTTTTTTTGAGGGTAAGTGCACATGACCAGTATACGCTGCAGGTTGGATGTTGCGTACTTGCGCAGTGTCCAACCCGCAGTATCCAGCTGTTACAGCATAGTGGATGGGATTTAAAGAAGTCCCATTCCCACAATGTGTGCACAGGCCCCCAGGGCTCACCTGCAGAGACGGATATGCGACGCGTCTCTCCAGACCGCAGCATGTCTATCTTGTAGAGATACAAGCCGCCGCAAGATAAATTTCACCCATACTATGTATTGGATGTGGTGATTCCGCACGGTTCAGAGAACACACACGGATCAACTTGCGTTCAATAGCCGGCAGTGCTTTTGACACAGCAGACAGTTTAATGACTATGTGATCAGTGTGTTCATATCTTTTTTATTTAAGTGGTAAAAAGAATCCAAAGTTTGTAAAAAAAAAAAAAAGTTGCCATTTTTCAGGATCTGGGGCTGGGTGAGGGCATATTTTTTGTGCGTTGATCTAATGTTTTTATTGATATCATTTTGATGTAGATACGATCTTTCGATCATCCACTATTGCATTTTATTGCAATGTTGCAGCAACCAAAAAAAGTAATTCTGGCATTCTAAACTTTTCTCGCTACACCGTTTACAGATTGGATTAATTCTTTTTATATATTGATAGATCGGGTGATTTTGGGATGAAAGGGGGGTGATTTGAACTTTTATTTTTTTTATATTTTTAAAAGCATTTTTTTTTACTTTTTACTTCCTTCAATAGTCTCGATGGAAGACTAGAAGCTGCGATCATCCGATTGCTTGTGCTACATAGAGCAGGGCTGCAACCCTGCTCTATGTATCAGAAAGGCTCACTTGCTATGAGCACCGACTGCTGGGCGGCGCTCATAGCTATCCGTCTATGACATCCACAGGGATCTTCTGCAGACCCTGGGTTGTCATGCCAACCCATTGGCAACCCATAGTCATGTGATTCGGGTTCCGATGGGCGGTGTCAATGACGCGCTTCCTGCGCATGCATGTTAAATGCAACTGTCAGAGTTTGACAGCAGCATGTAACATGTTAACAGCCGCGAGTTGATCGCAATTCCACCTGCGGCTGTTAGAGGCACATAACAGCTGATCAGATCAGCTGTCATGTGCCAAAAAAGGTACAGGCTCAACAGTGGAACCCGCACCAAACAGGGGGAAGCGTCCATTGACGGATATATCTGTCATTGGACATTAAGGGGTTAAGCAAGAGGCACCATTAACCAAACAACTTCATGAAGACCAAGGGGATCTCCAAATAAGTTAGAGACAAAGTTGTTAAGAAGTACAAGTCAGGGTTGGGTTATAAAAAATATCCAAGTCTCTGATCCAAGTCTCTTGATCACCATCAAATACATTGTCATCAAATGGAAACAACATAGAACCATAATAAACCTGCCAAGAGGGGGCTGCCCACCAATGCAAAGAGGGCATTAACCAGAGCGGCAGCAAGGAGAACAAAGGTAACCCTGAAGTAGCTGCAGAGTTCCTAAGCAGAGACTGCAGTATCTGTCCTTATGATCACAATAAGTCGTGCATTAAATAGAGGTTGCCTTTATGGAAGAGTGGCCAGAAAAAAGCCTTTACTTACACACAAACATTGTAAAGCTTGTTTTGAGTTTGCCAAAAGACATGTTGAAGACTCCCTAAATATATGGAGAAAGGTGCGGTGGTCAGATGAGATCAAAATTGAACTTTTTAGCAATCAAGGTAGATGCTATGTCTAGGTCTGACGCTAAAGCAACACGACTCATCACCCTACGAACACAATCCTCACAGTGAAACATGTTGGTGGCAGCATCATGCTGTGGGCATGTTTTTCAGCAGCAGGACAGGAAAAAAGGCCACTTTCTTGTGGAAGATGAATGGTGCAAAATACAGGGATCTTCTTGACCAAAACCTGTTTCAGTCTGTCATTGATTTCAGACTGGGATGGAGGTTCACCTTCCAACAAGACAATGACCCAAAGCACACTGCTAATGCATCGCCCCAGAGTCCTGGTCGTTGCAGTAATGTCGCTCTGCCGCTAAGGAGAGTGATGTTATGTCTGCTTGCACTAAAGGAGTTCACCTGACCAGGTATCACAAGCACACATTACACTTCACACTCTGGCCACTAGGGGGAGCAAAAGGCACTATGTATTAGGCCACTCCTCACACTGGTAAAACTAGGGGTCGGATAGGAAGTTGGAAGAGAACGCAGCCTGGGAGAGTCCAGGGAGGACCTGTCAGGGGTGGGTTCCTGACAGGGGCCTAGCAGAACGAATAGAAAGCAACGGAACCGTGCCTGCACTACCTTGCGGCGGTATCTTAAGAAAGGACACGAAGAGAAGGATATTGTGGAAAGTGAGAAATGAGATCAAAGCACAAAGGAGAGCCAGTAGGAGTCGTGCCCCGAGAATGGCAACATCCTACTGAGGCGCGTAGCCGGTGACCGGAACACCGAGGAAGTAACTGACTCTATGCCTTACTTCAAATACCGCAGGACAGTTAATTATAGGTTGGCTGTCTACCATACATCACCTAAGCAGACATAGGGGGCAAGCGTGGAGAGGGGCGTCTCTAGGGTCCCAGAATAGCTCCGAGCCTTCCCGTCAAACGGGTGCGTCCTATCCAGATAAACTTGGGGGACGGAGAGAGAGAAAGAGAAAGAACGAGAACAGAAGTTGTGAGGACTATCCCGAATGCGCAGCAGGGAAGAACTACAACACACACACACACAGGCGCTAGTGGTAGGCACTGATTTCCACCTGCAAAGGGAACTCTGGATGTGCCTTTGGACCGGACGGTCTCAGACAGCCCTGTTAACAGTGCTCTGGATTGCGGATCCCAAAGTCTTCAGTAAATGGTAAAGAGACTGCAACCCTGTGTCCTCGTTATTGACTGCACCTCACACCATCGCCACCTACACTACTGGGAAGCCCTGGGGATATACTTCACCTGTGGGAAGGTAAACCATCTAGCTACCATCACATCACCCCAGTGGACCCCGAGCAGCATCGGTCGACCTGACCGAATATCACAGGTGGCGTCACAAAACTTTAGCCGACTTTCATCACCTCTTTTATTGGACGCCCCTTGGCAGGGTCATGGACCGGGTCCAGCCACCGTGACCTTAGAACTGAGACAGAGAGGACCAGTACCGAGTAACCCGCGGCCCTGCGTCTGGGGGTGCTCCACTAACGCAACACTCTAGTGGTTTAAGGGGAAACGTGCAAGGGTGCGTGTCCACGGTCCGGATTGACGACGCTTTGGACGGAGCAGAAAACCCACTCCGCCCAAAGTGCCGCCCCCTTCTGTACACGCGGTGATTCTGGATGTGTTCATTGCACACATCCGGAGTCGCTGCACCCTATACATAGGACCCTGTTATTTACCTTGTGTCGACGGAGTGTCGCTGCACTGTAAACAAACATGCTGCGTTCCAAAAAGACACGCCGCATGTCTGTAAATGAAGGGCTGCCGGATGCATGTTTGCATGTGCAGCGCCCCAGAGACCTGGTCGTTGCAGTATGACGCTCTGCCAATAAGGGGAGTGATGGTACGTCTGATGGCACTGAAGGAATTCTCCTGACAAGGTATCACCAGAACACATTACACTTCACACTCCGGCCACTAGGGGAGAGAAAACGGCTTTATTTATTGGGCCCCTCCTCACACTGGTAAAACTAGGGGTTGGGGAGGAAGTTAGTCAGAAGCTGACTGGGTTGGATTCAGGCAACACCCCGTGGCAGGGGGTGTTGCAGGGAGAAGACACAGGGGGGTCCATGTCAGGCGTGGGAACCTGGCAGGTGCCTAGCGAACAGAGCAGAACGTAACGGAACCGCGCCTGCACTACCTTGCAGCGTTATCCTAAGGAAGAGACATGAAGGGAAGGATATTGTGGAGCAGTGTAAACGAGATCAAGCACAAAGGATTACCAGTAGGAGTCGTGCCGTGAGACTGAGGAAACATCCTACTGAGGCGCGTAGCCGGTGGCCGGAACACTGCTGGAGTAACTGACTCTAGGCCTTACTTCTAACTCCGCAGGACAGTTAATTATAGGTTGGCTGTCTACCTTAAATTTCCTACGAAGACATAGGGGGTAACAGTGGGAGAGGGGCGTCTCTAGGGTCCTGGAAGACCTCCAGGCCTTCCCGTCATACGGGTACGTCCTAGCCATAACATACCTGGGGGACGAGAAACTAGTAACATCTGGAACTAAAGAGAGAGAGAGCTGTAGAGAACGAACGAACGAGAACAGCAGTTGTGAGGACTATTTCCGAATGCTCAGCAGGGTAGGACTACAACACACAGGCGCTAGTGGTAGGCAACGATTTCCATCTGCGAAGGAAACTCTGGATGTGCCCATCGGACCGGCCGGATATCCAGCGCTGTACCTCTGTCCTGGTTGCTGCCAAGTCCTTGGAGGAAGAACGGGCTGAAGCAGCGGCAGACGCTGCTGCTGTTCCTCGGATTGTCCACTGGACTCCCGCACCTCCGGAAATAGGCCGTGATTTAAGGCTTCCCAGACCCCGGAGGTCTGCCTGCCCGCTTCGGCCCTGGCAGAGGCCACCAGAGCAGAAATAAACCTCGAGGAACCGAATATGTAAATAGTTAACTGTTTCCTGTTTGCTGCTTTAAACCCGTCCAGGGTTAATTCCTAGGGATCCCTTTGTTTACCCGAGATCCCTCTTCTTTTTGTTTGTTTATCATTGTTTCCAAAGACTGCCGGATCATGGATGGTGAATGATTCAAAACTGTGTTGTAGATAGTTTGCACCTTCTTAAAGGTGCACCCTACTGGTTTTACAGGGGAAAGAAGACTGCGAAGATAATTCTTCTGGACATGACGCAGAAGGTCTTGCTTTCAGTGGACTTGCAGACAGAGAGAATCTGCACTACTTCTTAGAGACTTGGTTCCCTCTTAAAGGGAATGTTGACATGTTGCCTTAGAAAAGATCGAAACGTTAATGATGTTGAAAGTTAATAAGGTTTGATAATGTTAATAAAGATTGAGGACAGGAAAGCTTGAAGTGAACCCATAGGGGTTAGGGAGAGAGTTGTCCTGAGAACCGTAGAATGATGGTCGGTACAATGACAGTAGGCCCAGCCAAGGAGCTAGGCGGTCCTGCATTGGTGAAGCTAGAACGGAAAGAAAAGTTGAGTTATTCATATAGTATTTTATGGTAGGCCTTTAGTGGGTTCAGCGTATACGCCCTTAAAGGAAAAGTTAACTTATTGTTCAGAGTTTGCACTTGGTAGAATACCCAGCTGGGTACTGAGAGTTATTTATAGTCAACCTGTTATTTAAAAATATTTAATTTTGTTTGTAACGTTCAAGTGTTCTCACCTCCCATAAAGGGAAGCATTATTCTAATTACCTGTTTTAAGCATTTAAAAAAATTTGTATGTCTTTTGCTGCAATGTATTGTTGTTCTTCTTCCCAGTCCAGGAGTACTGGATTTAACCGGCCGGGAGTGCAGCGCCCCAGAGACCTGGTCATTGCAGTATGACGCTCTGCCACTAAGGGGAGTGATGGTACGTCTGATGGCACTGAAGGAATTCTCCTGACCAGGTATCACCAGAACACATTACACTTCACACTCCGGCCACTAGGGGGAGAAAAAGGCTTTATTTATTGGGCCACTCCTCACACTGGTAAAACTAGGGGTTGGGGAGGAAGTTAGTCAGAAGCTGACTGGGTTGGATTCAGGCAACATCCCGTGGCAGGGGGTGTTGCAGGGAGAAGATACAGGGGGGTCCCTGTCACGCGTGGGAACCTGGCAGGTGCCTAGCGAACAGAGCAGAACGTAACGGAACCGTGCCTGCACTACCTTGCGGCGGTATCCTAAGGAAGAGACATGAAGGGAAGGATATTGTGGAGCAGTGTAAACGAGATCAAGCACAAAGGAGTACCAGTAGGAGTCGTGCCGTGAGACTGAGGAAACTTCCTACTGAGGCGCGTAGCCGGTGGCCGGAACACTGCTGGAGTAACTGACTCTAGGCCTTACTTCTAACTCCGCAGGACAGTTAATTATAGGTTGGCTGTCTACCTTAAATTTCCTACGAAGACATAGGGGGTAACAGTGGGAGAGGGGCGTCTCTAGGGTCCTGGAAGACCTCCAGGCCTTCCCGTCATACGGGTACGTCCTAGCCATAACATACCTGGGGGACGAGAAACTAGTAACATCTGGAACTAAAGAGAGAGAGAGCTGTAGAGAACGAACGAACGAGAACAGCAGTTGTGAGGACTATTTCCGAATGCTCAGCAGGGTAGGACTACAACACACAGGCGCTAGTGGTAGGCAACGATTTCCATCTGCGAAGGAAACTCTGGATGTGCCCATCGGACCGGCCGGATATCCAGCGCTGTACCTCTGTCCTGGTTGCTGCCAAGTCCTTGGAGGAAGAACGGGCTGAAGCAGCGGCAGACGCTGCTGCTGTTCCTCGGATTGTCCACTGGACTCCCGCACTGCCGGAAATAGGCCGTGATTTAAGGCTTCCCAGACCCCGGAGGTCTGCCTGCCCGCTTCGGCCCTGGCAGAGGCCACCAGAGCAGAAATAAACCTCGAGGAACCGAATATGTAAATAGTTAACTGTTTCCTGTTTGCTCCTTTAAACCCGTCCAGGGTTAACTCCTAGGGATCCCTTTGTTTACCCGAGATCCCTCTTCTTTTTGTTTGTTTATCATTGTTTCCAAAGACTGCTGGATCATGGATGGTGAATGATTCAAAACTGTGTTGTAGATAGTTTGCACCTTCTTAAAGGTGCTCCCTACTGGTTTTACAGGGGAAAGAAGACTGCGAAGATAATTCTTCTGGACATGACGCAGAAGGTCTTGCTTTCAGTGGACTTGCAGACAGAGAGAATCTGCACTACTTCTTAGAGACTTGGTTCCCTCTTAAAGGGAATGTTGACATGTTGCCTTAGAAAAGATCGAAACGTTAATGATGTTGAAAGTTAATAAGGTTTGATAATGTTAATAAAGATTGAGGACAGGAAAGCTTGAAGTGAACCCATAGGGGTTAGGGAGAGAGTCGTCCTGAGAACCGTAGAATGATGGTCGGTACAATGACAGTAGGCCCAGCCAAGGAGCTAGGCGGTCCTGCATTGGTGAAGCTAGAACGGAAAGAAAAGTTGAGTTATTCATATAGTATTTTATGGTAGGCCTTTAGTGGGTTCAGCGTATACGCCCTTAAAGGAAAAATTAACTTATTGTTCAGAGTTTGCACTTGGTAGAATACCCAGCTGGGTACTGAGAGTTATTTATAGTCAACCTGTTATTTAAAAATATTTAATTTTGTTTGTAACGTTCAAGTGTTCTCACCTCCCATAAAGGGAAGCATTATTCTAATTACCTGTTTTAAGCATTTAAAAAAATTTGTATGTCTTTTGCTGCAATGTATTGTTGTTCTTCTTCCCAGTCCAGGAGTACTGGATTTAACTGGCCGGGAGTGCAGCGCCCCAGAGACCTGGTCATTGCAGTATGACGCTCTGCCACTAAGGGGAGTGATGGTACGTCTGATGGCACTGAAGGAATTCTCCTGACCAGGTATCACCAGAACACATTACACTTCACACTCCGGCCACTAGGGGGAGAAAAAGGCTTTATTTATTGGGCCACTCCTCACACTGGTAAAACTAGGGGTTGGGGAGGAAGTTAGTCAGAAGCTGACTGGGTTGGATTCAGGCAACATCCCGTGGCAGGGGGTGTTGCAGGGAGAAGATACAGGGGGGTCCCTGTCAGGCGTGGGAACCTGGCAGGTGCCTAGCGAACAGAGCAGAACGTAACGGAACCGTGCCTGCACTACCTTGCGGCGGTATCCTAAGGAAGAGACACGAAGGGAAGGATATTGTGGAGCAGTGTAAACGAGATCAAGCACAAAGGAGTACCAGTAGGAGTCGTGCCGTGAGACTGAGGCAACATCCTACTGAGGCGCGTAGCTGGTGGCCGGAACACCGCGGGAGTAACTGACTCTAGGCCTTACTTCGAACTCCGCAGGACAGTTAATTATAGGTTGGCTGTCTACCCTAAATTTCCTACGAAGACATAGGGGACAACAGTGGGAGAGGGGCGTCTCTAGGGTCCCGGAAGACCTCCAGCCCTTCCCGTCATACGGGTGCGTCCTAGCCATAACATACCTGGGGGACGAGAAACTAGTAACATCTGGAACTAAAGAGAGAGAGAGCTGTAGAGAACGAACGAGAACAGCAGTTGTGAGGACTATTCCGAATGCTCAGTAGGGTAGGACTACAACACACAGGCGCTAGTGGTAGGCAACGATTTCCATCTGCGAAGGAAACTCTGGATGTGCCCATCGGACCGGCCGGTCTCTGATAGCCCTGTTAAACGTGCTCTGGATTGAGGATCCTGAAGTCTTCAGTAAAGAGGTAAAGAGACTGCAACCCTGTGTCCTGGTTATTGACTGCACCCTACACCATTACCATCCACCTTACTGGGAAGCCCTGGGGACATACTTCACCTGTGGGAAGGTATACCATCCAGCTGCCATTCCATCACCCCAGCGGACCCCACAGCAGCGTCGGTCACCCTGACCGAACACCACAGGTGGCGTCACGAACCGCTGACAGAATTCACCACCATTATTGGACGCCCCTTAGCAGGGTTGCGGATCGGGTCTAGCCACCGTGACAGCCTCAGAACCGAACCAGAGAGGCCCGGTACCGAGAACCCATGGCCCTGTGTCTGGGGGCGCTCCACATGCATAGTGGAGACGGGATTTCATAAAATCCCCTCCAGTATGCTGTAACAACTGGAAGCTGCGGCTGTACGCAGCGTTCAATCCGCAGCTAATCCGGATGTAATCCGGTCCATGGAAACATACCCTAAGTGTTTTGGAGAGGCCTAGTCAAAGCCCAGACCCTGTAGCGTAGCTACCAGGGGGGCAGAGGGTGCGGTCGCCCCGGGCCTGGAGCTCAGAGGGGGCCCACCTGGAGCTACGCTACCATGCACGCCAATATAGTTGAGCTCTGCGGTAGAGCAGGGACAGAATCTCCCTGCACTGCCGTGGTCTGTTCTGTAGAGGAGCATGTGTCCGGCGACACTGTACCTGCTGCCTCCAGCAGAGCATACTGCAGACACACACACACACACATTGCCGGCTGTGTGGTGTCTGCTGAAGAGACTTCAGGACGCTGCTTCTTCCCTCCCTGAGCCCTGCATACAGGAGCAGGACAGGAGATAGGACGACGTAGGAGCTCAGGCTGCAGGGGGCTGGAGGTGACTGCACTGTGCAGTAAGGAGGAGGCAGGACACTGTTCCCCTCCTGACAAGTCCCTGAGGTTTCTTGCATCCGTTTTGCTCTGTCTCAGTCTGTCTCGCTCTGTCTCAGTCTGTCTCGCTCTCTCTCAGTCTGTCTCACTCTCTCTCAGTCTGTCTCGCTCTCTCTCAGTCTGTCTCGCTCTCTCTGTCTGTCTCGCTCTCTCAGTCTGTCTCCCTCTCAGTCTGTCTCGCTCTCTCTGTCTGTCTCTCTCTCTCTCAGTCTGTCTCGCTCTCTCTGTCTCGCTCTCTCTCAGTCTGTCTCGCTCTCTCTGTCTGTCTCGCTCTCTCTCTCAGTCTGTCTCGCGCTCTCTCTGTCTGTCTCGCTCTCTCTCTGTCTGTCTCGCTCTCTCTCTGTCTGTCTCACTCTCTCTTAGTCTGTCTCGCTCTTTCTCTCAGTCTGTCTCGCTCTCTCTCTCAGTCTGTCTCACTCTCTCTCTCTCTGTCTGTCTCGCTCTCTCTCAGTCTGTCTCGCTCTCTCTCTCAGTCTGTCTCGCTCTGTCTCTCAGTCTGTCTCGCTCTCTCTCTCAGTCTGTCTCGCTCTCTCTCTCAGTCTGTCTCACTCTCTCAGTCTGTCTCGCTCTCTCTCAGTCTGTCTCGCTCTCTCTGTCTGTCTCGCGCTCTCTCTCAGTCTGTCTCGCGCTCTCTCTCTGTCTGTCTCGCTCACTCTCTGTTTGTCTCACTCTCTCTCTGTCTGTCTCGCTCTCTCTCTGTCTCTCGCTCTCTCTCTCAGTCTGTCTCGCTGTCTCTGTCTCTCTGTCTCTCTCTGTGTGTCTCTCTGTCTCTCTGTGTGTCTCTCTGTCTCTCTGTGTGTGTCTCTGTGTCTCTCTCTCTCTCTGTGTGTCTCTCTCGTAATGTGGTCCTGTAGCCGGGGTCAGGGTCCTATCAGTCCAATGTTTCTCATCTCATATCAGTAAATACAAGGTAACAAACATGAAAATGCCATTTATATAAAGAATAAAAATCCCCATAAAGTTGAGGATAAATATACAGTGGGGCAAAAAAGTATTTAGTCAGTCAGCAATAGTGCAAGTTCCACCACTTAAAAAGATGAGAGGCGTCTGTAATTTACATCATAGGTAGACCTCAACTATGGGAGACAAACTGAGAAAAAAAAATCCAGAAAATCACATTGTCTGTTTTTTTTATCATTTTATTTGCATATTATGGTGGAAAATAAGTATTTGGTCAGAAACAAAATTTCATCTCAATACTTTGTAATATATCCTTTGTTGGCAATGACAGAGGTCAAACGTTTTCTGTAAGTCTTCACAAGGTTGCCACACACTGTTGTTGGTATGTTGGCCCATTCCTCCATGCAGATCTCCTCTAGAGCAGTGATGTTTTTGGCTTTTCGCTTGGCAACACGGACTTTCAACTCCCTCCAAGGGTTTTCTATAGGGTTGAGATCTGGAGACTGGCTAGGCCACTCCAGGACCTTGAAATGCTTCTTACGAAGCCACTCCTTCGTTGCCCTGGCGGTGTGCTTTGGATCATTGTCATGTTGAAAGACCCAGCCACGTTTCATCTTCAATGCCCTTGCTGATGGAAGGAGGTTTGCACTCAAAATCTCACGATACATGGCCCCATTCATTCTTTCATGTACCCGGATCAGTCGTCCTGGCCCCTTTGCAGAGAAACAGCCCCAAAGCATGATGTTTCCACCACCATGCTTTACAGTAGGTATGGTGTTTGATGGATGCAACTCAGTATTCTTTTTCCTCCAAACACGACAAGTTGTGTTTCTACCAAACAGTTCCAGTTTGGTTTCATCAGACCATAGGACATTCTCCCAAAACTCCTCTGGATCATCCAAATGCTCTCTAGCAAACTTCAGACGGGCCCGGACATGTACTGGTTTAAGCAGTGGGACACGTCTGGCACTGCAGGATCTGAGTCCATGGTGGCATAGTGTGTTACTTATGGTAGGCCTTGTTACATTGGTCCCAGCTCTCTGCAGTTCATTCACTAGGTCCCCCCGCGTGGTTCTGGGATTTTTGCTCACCGTTCTTGTGATCATTCTGACCCCACGGGGTGGGATTTTGCGTGGAGCCCCAGATCGAGGGAGATTATCAGTGGTCTTGTATGTCTTCCATTTTCTAATTATTGCTCCCACTGTTGATTTCTTCACTCCAAGCTGGTTGGCTATTGCAGATTCAGTCTTCCCAGCCTGGTGCAGGGCTACAATTTTGTTTCTGGTGTCCTTTGACAGCTCTTTGGTCTTCACCATAGTGGAGTTTGGAGTCAGACTGTTTGAGGGTGTGCACAGGTGTCTTTTTATACTGATAACAAGTTTAAACAGGTGCCATTACTACAGGTAATGAGTGGAGGAAAGAGGAGACTCTTAAAGAAGAAGTTACAGGTCTGTGAGAGCCAGAAATCTTGATTGTTTGTTTCTGACCAAATACTTATTTTCCACCATAATATGCAAAAAAATGATAAAAAAACAGACAATGTGATTTTCTGGATTTTTTTTTCTCAGTTCGTCTCCCATAGTTGAGGTCTACCTATGATGTAAATTACAGACGCCTCTCATCTTTTTAAGTGGTGGAACTTGCACTATTGCTGACTGACTAAATACTTTTTTGCCCCACTGTATATGATGAAGAGCCAAATAGAATAAAAATGGGAACAGCCAGTATGTGAGTATAGATAATCACAATCACATATAGATGCATATGTATACTCAGTCTGAATAACATGGCCCACAAATGGGGAGAAGGGAAAAAAAGAAGAGGTGACATACAGGGGGAGCGCACTTTCTTCTTTCATTGTGTGATATTTTACCCCCCCCCCCCCTTTCTTCTGCTTTCCTCTTTCTTTCCATTCACCTCTTTAGGGTCTTGTCCAGACAAGAGTATTCTTTTTAGGGTTACCTGGATTCATTCAGGGACCTATTCCCATATGGTGGACTCTATACGCATTTACTGGTTGTTTTTATTTTCTGCAATTTGCAGCCCACAGAAAGGGACAGAGACCAGAATCCAAGGGAGATACAAAGTGGGGGCTAATGCTGGGGCCATTATATATTCTCAATTACAGCAGGATCATCTGCTGAGGTTCCCCTATACCCATGATTAAAGTGTGCCACCATAGTTGTAATCAATGTTTAGGGGCCCACTCAGATGGTTCGCACCCCCTGAGTTGAACCCTTAGCTACGCCTCTGCCCAGACCATAATCCAATTGAGAATCTGTGGTCAGACTTGAAGATTGCTGTTCATCAGAGGGAACCATCTAAAGGTACCGTTACACTGAACGATATCGCTAGCGATCCGTGACATTGCAGCATCCTGGCTAGCGATATCGTTCAGTTAGACACGCAGCAGCGATCAGGATCCTGCTGTGATGTCGTTGGTTGCTGCAGAAAGTCCAGAACTTTGTTTCGTCGCTGGACTCCCTGTAGACATCGCTGAATCGGCATGTGTGACGCCGATTCAGCGATGTCTTCACTGGTAACCAGGGTAAACATTGGGTTACTAAGCGCAGGGCCACGCTTAGTAACCCGATGTTTACCCTGGTTACCAGCCTAAAAGTTAAAAAAACAAACACTACATACTTACCTTCCGCTGTCTGTCTCCGGCGCTGTGCTTTCCTGCACTGGCTGTGAGCGCCGGCCAGCCGGAAAGCAGAGCGGTGACGTCACCGCTGTGCTTTCCGGCTGCTGTGCTTACACAGCGCAGAGAAGCAGAACGCCGGGGGACAGACAGCGGAAGGTAAGTATGTAGTGTTTTTTTTTTTTAACTTTTACGCTGGTAACCAGGGTAAACATCGGGTTACTAAGCGCGGCCCTGCGCTTAGTAACCCGATGTTTACCCTGGTTACCGGCATCGTTGGTCGCTGGAGAGCTGTCTGTGTGACAGCTCTCCAGTGACCAAACAGCGACGCTGCAGCGATCGACATCGTTGTCGGTATCGCTGCAGCGTCGCTCAGTGTGAAGGTACCTTTACTTGAAAGAGAAGGAGCAGTTTTGCCTTAAGGAATATGCAACAATCCCAGCAGCAAGATATGGCAAGCCCATATAGACTTATACAAAGCAACCTGCAGCTGTAATTTTCACAAAGGCAGGCTTTACAAAATACTGACTTTAGGGAGGTGAATACTTATGCACACTATAGATTAGTTATTTTCGCCTGTTTATTGTTTGCTTCACAATAAAAACACAACCACATGTTCACAGTTGTAGGCATGTTCTTTACAATAACTGATGCAAACCCTAAAAAAAAAACAACTTTGAAATTTCAGGTTGTCAAGTAGCAAAACCTGATAAATGCCAAGGGGAGTGGATATTTTCACAAGCCCCTATATTAGCCTAATATAGCGAGTGTGCTGCTTGGGAGAAATAGTAGAACCACATATGGAACTGGCAATATTGGGTTTAGATAGATTAGGACAGGGAGGAAACACATGTGACCTGATTCACCAAGACTGGGGTTGTCCACACCAGTATTGATTAGAGGGCGTGGTAAAGTCAGATGCTGCTGATTCTGGAAGAGGTGTCTACCTTTTCATGAAACTGAAGAGTCTGATGAGTAGTGTGCACCTCTGTGTGCTAAAACAGAAATCTCTCCAGCTAGGTACTGGAATAAGATTTATGACGTAGAAAATGCCACAGCTCTGGATAAATCAGACAAGATGTGGCATCACACCCCCTCCGTACCCCACCTCTCCCCAACTCTTCCTATTTCAGAGGAGCTGGGCGAAATTGGCGTGAAGATGCCAAAAGTCGCAAAACCTAGTGTCACGGATCCCCACTCCGTGGTGTTACTAATTCGTCACGTATCCACTCTCAGCATGTGACTTGGGTTGTGCCTGCAAGGTTAATCTATCTCCTCACTCTCAGTCCAGAATTCAACCTCTGCCGCAGGGCCTCCTGCAAGCTGTGACTGTCAGCCTGCAGGCCCTGGCCTAGTGTGACTGCCAGTCTTCAGTGTCTGTTATTAGGGACTTTGATGGGTCTGCCATATAAGGAGGCTCCGGGACCACAGTATGGGCCTCCTGTTCTGGCAGTTCTGTCTGAGACTCATCCTCTAATCTCTGGGCCTGAGTCTGAGCCGTAGCCTGACTCCGGGTCACAGCTGCCACATATTTACAGTCCTGTGCATTGGGACATTTTCCCTCCTTGCACGGGATCTCAGGTGGGTCACTTTCTTCCACCTTCTCTGTATCATTTACTTGCAAGGGAGGAACATAGTGGGACATCCATCCTCCTCAGGTCCGTGTCTAACAACACATTGGTGGGAATAGCCTCTGATACTCCCACTTCTCTCAATCCTTTCCCTGCTCCCCAGTCCAGTCCAGGTACACACGGGCCATGGGCATGGCAGGGCTGACCCCTCCAATCCCGGTTATAGACATAGTCTTTCCTGGTATAATATCGGCAGGGGTTATCATGGCTGGAGACACCAGGGTCACCTCTGCCCCAGTGTCCCTGAGACCAATGGTGACTTTATTGCCAACAGTGACAGATTGACAGTTATCATTTGCCCTCGCATCAGAACCAGCCACAAAGAGGACAGATGATGGGGACACCGACGGCTTTGTGGTTGTGGTTGGGCATTTCTCCCTATCAGGGCAGACAGCGCTAACATGTCCCACTTTGTTGCAGGAGAAGCACCGGCGTGCATCACTTAGAGAATGTCTATTCCCCAGAGCCCCATAGAAGGTGGGCTTGGACAGCACTGGTGATCAGCCGGCAGAGGGAGAAGGGTCCCCGTTTGGCTTACCTCCCCTCATCTGAATCCCGATGGCTTCCGCACCTCAGGCATCCAGTTAGCCACATAGCAGTCCGCAATTCTTGCAGCCTGATCCGCAGTTTGTGGCTCCCAATCACACACACTCACCAACCGCTACACCGATGCCTCTACCCTGTGCCAGTCATTACACTGGCTACCCATCCACTCCAGAATCCAGTACAAAACTACTACCCTCATCCACAAAGCACTCCATGGCTCAGCACCACCCTACATCTCCTCCCTGGTCTCAGTCTACCACCCTACCCGTGCCCTCTGCTCCGCTAATGACCTCAGGTTAGCATCCTCAATAATCAGAACCTCCCACTCCCGTCTCCAAGACTTTACACGTGCTGCGCCGATTTTTTGGAATGCACTACCTAGGTTAATACAATTAATCCCCAATCCCCACAGTTTTAAGCGTACCCTAAAAACTCATTTGTTCAGACTGGCCTACCGCCTCAATGCATTAACCTAACGATCCCTGTGTGGCCTATTTATAATAAAAAAAAAAAAAAAGGTTCCTCGCATCATGTTCTCATACACTTTATGCAGTATTAGCCCTCTGTGTCTGTACTGCTACATACTGGTTCATGCAGCTTTACATGAACACCTGAGCCTTACACTATAGCTGGTCCGAATAACTAAAGCAATTGTTACCATCCACCTCTCGTGTCTCCCCTTTTCCCCATAGTTTGTAAGCTTGCGAGCAGGGCCCTCACTCCTCCTGGTATCTGCTTTGAACTGTATTTCTGTTATGCTGTAATGTCTATTGTCTGTACAAGTCCCCTCTATAATTTGTAAAGCGCTGCGGAATATGTTGGCGCTATATAAATAAAAATTATTATTATATTATTATTGTCGTACATCCATGGGGCACATATGAAGAAATTGATCCTTGACCATAAGATCTGTTAAATCCTCAAAACTTTTAACAGAAAGTCCCCTGATCCATTGGTGGAACGTGGACCTCAAGGTGCTCACAACATCTGCATAGCTGTCAATTGATCCAAGTTGTAGGTTCCAGAACTTACTCCAATACACTTCTGGTGTTAGGTTGTACTTCCTGATCAGGGCCTCTTTTATGGCCTCATAGTTCCCATCTAGCTCTGGTGGGAGGCCAGCAAAAACTTCCAGGGCTTTGCTTCTCAACCCTGGGGTTAGGTACTGCGCCCACTGCTCACGGGGTAGATGGTATTGCCTGCAGGTTTTTTCAAACCCCCGAAGGAAAGTATCTATGTCCATATCCTTCTCCACCACAGGGAAGTTTTCCTGACGTGGTCTCCTGGAATTTATGTCCTGGGAGGGGGTTATCTGAGGACTGATACCCCCGCTCTATTTGAGCCATCTGAAGCTAGAAAGCTCTGTCCTCCCGGCGTTCTTCAGCCTCTCTCTCAGCCTGTCAGTCCCGGCGTTCTGCAGCCTCTCTCTCAGCCTGTCGGTGCTGCAGGATAAACTGCATGCGCAAATTGGGATCACTTGTTCCCAGCCGTTGTAAGTCCATTTGCAAAGTACAGTCCATAGGCTCCTCAGCACTGGCATTGCTGACACTTCCAGCAGGCATCTCCGGTGCAAGATCTGGCATTGCTAGGTCTCTCTGTCGGCCGTCTCTTTTCCTCTATGCTCACAGAGGCCAGTCAGAGCCTCTTTGCTCTGCTTCTTGTACTGGGCTGCCATATCGATGAACAGCCTTTGCCAAATAAAAGATAAAAAAGAAAAACGAGGAGGGGAAACTGTTTGCAAGTATGTCTAAGTATAAACACTGAGTTCAAAAACCCTAGCCCATGCCCTCATCATCTCTCGCCTTGACTACTGCAACCTCCTGCTCTGTGGCCTCCCCTCTAACACTATCGCACCCCTCCAATCTATTCTAAACTCTGCTGTCCGACTAATCCACCTGTCCCCCCGCTATTCCCCGGCCTCTCCCCTCTGTCAATCCCTTCACTGGCTCCCCATTGCCCAGAGACTCCAGTACAAAACCCTAACCATGACGTACAAAGCCATCCACAACCTGTCTCCTCCATTCATCTGTGACCTCGTCTCCCGGTACTTACCTACATGCAACCTCCGATCCTCACAAGATCTCCTTCTCTATTCCCCTCTTATCTCCTCTTCCCACAATTGTATACAAGATTTCTCTCGCGTATCACCCCTACTCTGGAACCCTCTACCACAACATATCAGACTCTCATCTACCATCGAAACCTTCAAAAGAACCTGAAGACCCACCTCTTCCGACAAGCCTACAACCTGCAGTAACCACCGATCGACCAAACCGCAGCATGACCAGCTCTATCCTCACCTACTGTATTCTAACCCATCCCTTGTAGATTGTGAGCCTTCGCAGGCAGGGTCCTCACTCCTCCTGTACCAGTTATGACTTGTATTGTTTAAGATTATTGTACTTGTTTTTATTATGTATACCCCTCCTCACATGTAAAGTGCCATGGAATAAATGGCGCTATAACAATAAATAATAATAATATTAACCTTGTAGAACTGGTGCACCCTTCGCAAGGATACCAATTCTTTAGTACAGGGAATAATTGCTTAAACCATGTACTAATGCTATAATAGAAATAATTCTATCCCATCGCTCTGCCACCAATTGTCACGGATCCCCACTCTGTGGTGTCACTAATTCGTCACGTATCCGCTCTCAGTACGTGACTTGGGTTGTGCTTGCAAGGGTTAATCTATCTCCCCACTCTCAGTCCAGCATTCAACCTCTATCCTATGCTGTAATGGGAGCATAAATCACATATCGACCCAGGCCACACACCCACTCATACACGCTGCCACCACTCATCGAACACACGGGCGATAAGTCCCGGAAATATTAATACTAATAATGTCTACCACTCATAAGGCTCACACACCTTAGGCTATGGATTCTTTTAGAACATTCAAGGTTCAACTTGTTAAAGTTTTATACTTTAATACAAAAAGGGTCAGTGCTTACAGTAAGAAAAGTTATAAAAATATGATAATAAAAAGACATACAACTTATGCAAAACAGTATAAAATAACAGGAGAAAACTTACAGAAATCATCTAACTTGGTAGTCTGCTTTCTGCTCCCTAAGGGTAGGATAAATGTAGATAGGATCACACCAGCTCGGCCGCCCCCATTATGTGAACACGTGTCTCTGTATACAGGTCAGGGCAAAATATTTAATTCTGCAAATTCTGCAATTTTTTTTTACTTGTAGATTCAATCAGTGTAAAAAAAAATCGCTCATCTGAACTGCCTATTGAAGAACATTGATCTATCAGGACCTTCTTTTTTGATAATTTTTTTACTGTATGATGGAAAGCGAAGATTGTGTTTTATTCACACATGAGGCAGTAAAAACAATACTGTTTGCCTATATTTAAGAATGGGTTAAAAACTGGCTTTGTACATTTAGACGTTATTGAACTATTGATATCTAAGTTAATGATTATTTCAGTGAGGCAGCTCCAAAAGTAGAACATTAACTTTGTATGAAAGATACAACAAGTATGTGGCACCCATCCATCTTACCCTGACTGTGTGACTTTTTCCAGCATAGTTATACTGGTGGTGCCGTCGCTGAAATAAAGGTTTCAGTGTGTTTTTTGTGTCCTTGTATGTTTGCATAAAATGGATACATCTGCCAAGACAAGCAGCGCCTATTACATATAATCTTGGGTCAATGTTCGTTCAGTGCGATTATACAGTCTTTCACTTTACACTTCTCCTCCCTTTTGGATCCACTCCCAAGTTTTTGCGCCAAACCAGCCCCGAGGAAATGCAGCGTGACCAACTGCACAGTGTGATGTAAACAACTAAAGTCCATTACTTATTTCATGCTTGCTGAAATATCTCAGTTCTGTTCTCTAACTATATACGATCCCAAGAACCCGAGGTAAAAGGTAGGATTAATCTTTTATAAGTTCCCGTATGGTCAGTATTCAATATCAGCAGCATTATGTGACCACAAAGGTCTCACAATGTCATCATTCAGGACGCACGTTACCATCACCATATGCATAAAATCTTTCCCTCTGACATTATGGTTGTTTCCACACATACAGCTAGAATGTTTGTACAGCATGTTATACAAGCCAACTCATAGTTAACATGGTATTGTAGTATTTTTTTACAGCAAGATACATTTTTAGACACAACTGAGACACGATTGCAGCATTTGTTCAAATTAAGTTTTAACCCTGCTGTACTGTTCGGGTCAATATGACCCGAAATGATTTTTGAGACCATGTAGATTTTTTTTATATGAGGATTTGAAACTAGTGGTATCTTGACTTCTCTTCATTTGTGGAGCTCTATATATTTTTTGTTTTTTTTTTGTTTTGTTTACCTTTTATTACACGCTGATTGTTACACTTGTACTGTTGGGGTCAATATGACCCGATAGCATTTTACACTGTTCTACATGTCTCTGATTATTTCTGACTGCAAAAGTTATGTTTTTTTATGTGTACTTCATCTCAAAATGGTGGTGGTTTCACTGTTCTTATCAGTAAACAAGTAATTATCTAGTATTATCCATTTGCTGTTTGTGAGAGAGGAGACTGGTTGTCTATCATTCAGAGGCTGGGGGTTTCACTGTTATGAGTATGTATGTTCATATGCTCCAAATGTTCAAGTGTATACAGGAAAAACCCCTGGTGAAAGACCTGAAAAAAATCAGGGTATTCGTGTGGTTGTCGATTTGACTCATGGACTAAAAGGACAAAATGTCGCATGTGACAACTTTTTTACATCCTATCAACTAGGCCAGATGTTGAAGAAAAAACAACTTACCATGCTGGGTACTATAAGAAAAAACAAACCTGAACTACCGCAAGGTATCCTTAGCAAGAGAGAGGTGTACAGTTCTACTTTTTTTTTCTTTCTGGAAATACAACTGTTGTTTCTTATGTTCCAAAAAAAACCAAGCAGGTAATTCTAATGAGCACAGTGCACCATGACAATGCCGTCAGTGATAGAGAAGACAGAAAGCCTGACATTATTTTGGATTATAATGCCACAAAGGGAGCAGTTGATACTTTAGACCAAGCAATATCAACATATACACGCAAACGCAAAACCAATCGGTGGCCAATGATTTTATTTTATAACATACTGGACGTTTCTGCATACAATGCATTTGTCTTATGGAGAGAAATTGACCCTGATTGGAACCGGAATAAGCTGCATAAAGGAAGATTATTTCTTGAGGAATTGGGCAAATCCCTGGTTAGGTTATATATTGAGGACAGAAAAGTGACCCCCAAAAGTGAAGGAGCAACAGTCATTGTAAAAAGTGTCCAGCATGCTCAAGAAAGAGACTCCACATCCACGGCCTCCACCAGCACAGCTACCAGCAAAAAAGGAAGAGATGTAGCTTCTGTCCATCTTCCTGTGACAATAAGGCTAGGTTCAGATTGCGTTAGTGCAATCCGTTTAGAGCCTAGCGCTAGCGGATTGCACTAACGCAATGTGATATAAAGGGGTCGCGTTAAACGTCCCCGCTCTCGCAAATCTCCGATCTGCGTGAGCGGGGAACGGACCGCGGGCGCGCCTCGGACGCTGCAAGCAGCGTCCGCGGCGCACCACAAAACACCGGCACATCGCTAGCGCGTGCCAAAAATGACACACGCTAGTGAGGTGCGTCCCCATTGCTGTTAATGGGCGCGCTAACGGACGCGTTGCACGGCGTTAATTTCGCCGTGCAACGCTGTCCGTTAGCGCGGTCCCATTAACGCAATGGGAACCTAGCATTAGACTAATCTGACATGTGCTGGATGTTCAAAATATCTGTGTAAAGGACATGTGTCTTATTATTGTGTTCAGTGTAAAAACGCATGAACATGTTCAGTTTCTCTTTTTTCTTTCTAAAAAGGTTGAAGTTTTTATGATTTTTCATTTGTTGATTTATAAATATTGTTTTCAAAAAGTTAAATTTCATGTTTTAGTAATAGTAATGTAAAGCTTCTTTGTTATTTGCATGCAGAATGCCAACAATCAAAGATAATTGTAAAAAGCCTGTGTAACCTTTTTATGAAAAAAAAAAAATTATTAAGTTTAAATTTAAATTTTTCATTTGTTTATGATCAACCATGTTCACATACAGTATAATAATGAAAAAAGTATTCAAATAAAACACTTAGAGTAGCTAAAAATCAAGAATGAATAGGTCGGGTCATATTGACCCGGGAACAGTACAAGTGTATAGCAAATGCGAACAGAACAGCAGGGTTTTAATGATGAACAAAGTAAAATAGTGAATAAGCTTTCTGGAATGCAAAATATAATATAAGGATTGTAGATTATTAAATTTCTTATAGTATGAAGACTATTATCTAATGAAAGGGGTTGTACGGCCTTGGGGTACAAGTCTGCAGTCACTCTATGTGGCTGCAGACTTGTGAATCATTATACTGTTAGAATTCTCCAGTGTCGGAGCCAGTGGTTATGTGACCGAAAGTATGTTATTTGTATAATTTCAGACACAATCCAACTAGATGTGTCCAGCCCCGCTCAATTCACTTATATTGAGGGATGCAACACACGTCTAGTCGGCTCGTGACCACATGAATGCAAATTGTCTCAACACTGGAGAATCCTCACAGCGTGCAGTGCGTGCGCTGTGAGGATTCACAAGTCTGTAGTCACATTATGTATTTCGGGTGGGGTGTTATTTGAATGGCTCAAGTTAAGGGAGCACTGCATTCATGCGCTTAGCTGAAAGCATACTTTTTTCCTGATACTATGCCATTTACCAGACAGAGGCCCAAGGGGTGTTTGCACACAATTTTTGGCAAAGGCCACATCCCTTTCCAGCAAAGTCACACCCCTTTCATAAGGAACCACTGATAAATTCTTCTACATAATAAATGTGGTACAAGGCACGTAATGCCTCATTTAAATGTCCGTGTTGAATGTGTTGTATCACGTTTTACAGATACAATTTGTACACATTATAGTCTATGGGGCTGTTCACATATCTGAGGTTTTGCATTGACCCTGCGTCTGTGCAAGTCTCAAGCAGATGTGTCCATTTTTTCCCACTATCACAGATCAAAAGTGTCAATACAAATCTATGAGTCAGTGAAAATCACAGCATATGGATGGCATCTGTGTGCTGTCTATTTAATATTGCAAAGGATAGGAGAAGCTCTCTAATTAATAGAAGTGCTTCTCACAAAATTAGAATATCAAAAAAAGTTAATTTATTTCAGTTCAATACAAAAAGTGAAACTCATGTATTATATAGAGTCTTTACAAACAGAGTGATCTATTTCAAGTGTTTATTTCTGTTAATGTTGATGATTATGGCTTACAGCCAATGAAAACCCAAAAGTCATTATCTCAGTAAATTAGAATACTTTATTACACTAGGATAATGTAGATAAATACTGGCGCTCCACGTGCAAGTAAGAAAAATTGGAAATAGAATATTACATAGAGAGCTGCTGATGGTTAAAACAGGTTCTGTGTATACCTGCTAAAATCCAAAATTGTATCTTACTGCTTTATTACACTAGCTTGAAAAATTATTTTAAAATCCGAAATGTTGGTCTACTGAATTGTATGTTCAGGAAATGCACTCAACACTTGGACTGAGCTCCTTTTACATCAATTATTGTATCAATGTGGTGTGGCATGGAGGCGAACAGGCTGTGGCACTGCTGAGGTGTTATGGAAGACCAGGCTGCTTTGATAGCAGCCTTCAACTCCTCTGCATTGTTTGGTCTGCTGTCTCTCATCTTCCTCTTGAAAATACCCCATAGATTCTCTGTGGGGTTAAGGTCAGATAAGTTTCGTGGCCAATCAAGCATAGTGATACTGTTGTTTTTAAACCAGGTATCGGTACGTTTGGCAGTGTTGACAGGTGCCTAGTCCTGCTGGAGAATGAAATTTTCATCTCCAAAAAGCTTGTCGGCAGAGGGAAGCATGAAGTGCTCTAAAATGTCCTGACAGACGGCTGTGCTGACATTGGTCTTGATAAAAACACATTGGACCTACACCAGCAGATGACATGGCTCCCCAAACCATGAGAGATTGTGGAAACTTCACACTAGACCTCAAGCAGCCTGGACTGTGCCTCTCCACTCTTCCTCCACACTCTAGGACCTTGATTTCCAAATGAAATGCAAAATTTACTGTCATCTGAAAACAACACCTTGAACCACTGTGCAAGTCTAGTTCTTTTTCTCCTTGGCCTAGGTAAGACACTTCTGGCGTTGTCTATTGGTCATGCGTGGCTTGACACAAAGAATGCGACACTTGTAGCCCATGTCCTGGATACCTCTGGGTGTGGAGTCTCTTGAAGCAATGACTCCAGCAGCAGTCCACTCCTTGTAAATCTGCTCCAAATTTTTGAATGGCCTTTTCTTAACAATCCTTTCAAGGCTGTGGTTATCCCGGTTGCTTGTGCACCTTTTTCTACTACACTTTTTCCTTCCACTCAACTTTCCATTAATATGCTTGAATATAGCACTCTGTGAACAGCCAGCTTCTTTAGCAATGACCTTTTATGGCTTACCCTCCTTGGCTGATTGTGGAGCCTACTGAAACACACTAAGGGACCTTTTTAAATATTTAGGAAGCCTTTGCAGGTGCTTTTTTGTTAATTATCCTAATTTACTGAGATAATGACTTTTGGGTTTCCATTGGCTGCAAGCCATAATCATCACATTAACAGAAATAAACACTTGAAATAGATCACTCTGTTTGTAATGACTATATAATATATGAGTTTCACATTTTGTATTGAAGAACTGAAATACATTTACTTTTTGATGATATTCTAATTTTGTGAGAAGCACCTGTATATCCATCCTTGAAATACTAAAAGAGTTTTTGTAACAAATCATTCCAGAATTCTGGTGCATTTAGTTTAGTAATTAGTGATGAGCGAGTGTACTTGGTAATCGGGTTTTCCGATCATGCTCGGGTGGTCTCCGAGCATTTTGGGTGTGCTCGGAGATTAGGTTTGAGTCGTCGCAGCTGCATGATTTGTGACTGCTAGACAGCCTGAATACCTGTGGGGTTGTCTGTTTGTTAGGAAATCCCCACAAGCATTCAGGCTGTCTAGCAGCCGCAAATCATGCAGCTGCGGCGAGTCAAACATAATCTCCGAGCTCGCCCCAAATACTCGGAGACCACCCGAGCATGCTCGGAAAACCCAAGTACTGAGTACACTCGCTCATCAGTAATAGTAATCACTCCATATTCAGGTAGGTGCACAGGAGCGTATTATTGGTCCTAGTGCGACCCGACAAAACATTAGATCACACCTGGACCATTGTAAGTCTATGGAGTTGTTCACACATCCGATTTTTTTATTCTGACAGATACATTTAAATAAAATTTATATTTTCCTTTTTATTTAGAATTTCTTCTTCCACCATGTGGCTCCTTGTTTTGGTCCTGTTGGGTTTGTTATTTGTAATCAGATGGTACAGACAGAGTCAGATACTGGAGAACCTCTCAGACAAATACGTCTTCATTACCGGATGTGACACTGGATTTGGAAACCTGCTGGCCAAGCAACTTGATAAGCGTGGAATGAAGGTTCTGGCATCTTGCCTGACAGAGAAAGGAGCTGAGAAGTTGAAAAAGGAAACATCAAGTAGACTGCAAACAACAATACTAGATATTTCTGATAGCAAGAATGTGAGTTCTGTAGCTGACTGGGTCTCTCGTATTGTTGGAGACAGAGGTAAGTTAGATTAAGAAATCACAGTAAGGGCACATGGTCATTTGCTAAAAGGTCGAGTGCAATCAGTTAAAAAATTGGATTGCACTCTGACTAATGTTATTCTATGATTCCCTGCTCATCTGCAATGTTTTTTCTCAGCTCAGATCGGTCTGAGAAAAAAATTGCAGCATGCTGCGATTTGCCGAGTATATCGGATGGGACTTGACAATGCAAGTCAATGAGTGAAAGAAAAAAATGGCACGGAACACGGACCATGCATGTGCCATCTGATTTTTATGCATCCATCTCCTAGAAAACCAGACATTTCATCTCCTAAATACAGTAAAACTACTGTGTGACCTGCCAGAATAGAATAGATAATATAGATATATACATAGAATAGATAAATAGAAAGATGTCAATCAAATATTTAATTAGTACATTGCATGTGTAGTTTAATGTTCATGTATTTAGCTTATAATTAAATAGCTTAACCCCTTCACCCCCGGAGCTTTTTCCGCTTTTTCATTTTCGTTTTTTGCTCCACTCCTTCCCAGAGCCATAACTTTTTTGTTTTTCCGTCAATATGGCCATGTGAGGGCTTATTTTTTGCGGGACGAGATGTACTTTTGAACGACATCATTGATTTTACCATGCCATGTAACAGAAAATGGGAAAAAAATTCCAAGTGTGATGCAATTGCAAAAAAAGTGCAATCTCACACTTGTTTTTTGTTTGGCTTTTTTGCTAGGTTCACTAAATGCTAAAACTAACCTGCCATTATGATTCTCCAGGTCATTATGAGTTCATAGACACCAAACATGTCTAGGTTATTTTTTATCTAAGTGGTGAAAAAAAATTCCAAATTTTGCTAAAAAAAAAAAAAAAAAATGCGCGATTTTCCGATACCCGTAGCTTCTCCAATTTTCGTCATCTGGGGTCAGGTGAGGGCTTATTTTTTGCGTGCCGAGCTGGCGTTTTTAATGATACCATTTTGGTGTAGATACGTTCTTTTGATCACCCGTTATTGCATTTTAATGCAATGTCGCGGCGACCAAAAAAACGTAATTTTGGCGTTTTGATTTTTTTTCTCGCTACGTCATTTAGCGGTCAGGTTAATCCTTTGTTTTTATTGATAGATTGGGCGATTCTGAACGCGGCGATACCAAATATGTGTATGTTTGATTTTTTTTTAATTGTTTTATTTTGATTGGGGCGAAAGGGGGGTGATTTGAACTTTTATATATTTTTTATTTTTTTTATATTTTTAATCACTTTTTTTTTAATTTTGGCATGCTTCAATAGCCTCCATAGGAGGCTAGAAGCATGCATAACTCGATCGGCTCTGCTACATAGAGGTGAAGTACAGATCACCTCTATGTAGCAGAAATGCAGGGTTGCTTTGAACGCCGACCACAGGGTGGCGCTCAAAGCAATCGGCCATCAACAACCATAGAGGTCTCAAGGAGACCTCTGGTTGTTATGGCGATGCACTGCTGACCCGCGATCATGTGACGGGGGTCTGCAGTGCGAGCAGTCCCGGCCGCGCGGCCGGGAGCGCTAGTTAAATGCCGCTGTCAGCGCTTGACGGCGGCATTTAACTAGTTAATGGGCGCGGGCGGATCGCGATTCCGCTCGCGCTCATTGCGCGCACATGTCAGCTGTACAAAACAGCTGACATGTCGCGGCTTTGAGGTGGGCTCACCGCCGGAGCCCACCTCAAAGCAGGGGATCTGCCAGCTGACGTACTATTCCGTCAGCTGGCAGAAAGGGGTTAAAGAAAAAAATGGCTTGGGATTGCCTGAGATTTTAATAACTAGTTGAGGGAAAGCTGCCAGTTGGGTGCAGATATTTCTAGCCTGGGAAGGAGATAATAATCATGGAGCTTCCTAGGCTATAAATATCATCTCACAGTTGTATAGTTTACCTTTAATAGTTATTAAAATGGGAAGCCTCCAAAAAATGGTGTGGGGGGGCCCCCCCTATAATTAATAACCAGCACAGGCTAGGTAGATACCTGAGGGCTGATATTAATAGGCTAGGAAGGGGCAATATGTGGTTGGGTAGTCACACTTGTGCATAGTCTATTGGCTCTCTGCGCATGCAGCGTGACAAGTGGCTCACCGCGCATGTGCACTGAAGCTGTTTGTAGTTTCCAGCTTCACTGACTGCGTACGCATTCGCCGGAGCCTCTGCGCGTCACAGTCAATCCCGCTTTGATCATAATCTGATTAAACTCTAATCTGAGTATGAGTAACATAATAGGACAGATTTTCTCTGATGGAAAAAAATGGTCATCTGCATCTGCCCTAACATTCAGTGTCCTGAGTGTACATTGCTGCTTTGAACATTTTAATCGTTTAACATAATTTGTTATCTTTGGTATGAGTAGATGTCCAAGAATCTGCAAAAACCCTAGTCCATGCCCTCATCATCTCTCGCCTTGACTACTGCAACCTCCTGCTCTGTGGCCTCCCCTCGAACACTCTCGCACCCCTCCAATCTATTCTAAACTCTGCTGCCCGACTAATCCACCTGTCCCCCCACTATTCCCCAGCTTCTCCCCTCTGTCAATCCCTTCACTGGCTCCCCATTGCCCAGAGACTCCAGTACAAATCCCTAACCATGACATACAAAGCCATTCACAACCTGTCTCCCCCATACATCTTTGACCTCGTCTCCCGGTACTTTCCTGCACGCAACCTCCGATCCTCACAAGATCTCCTTCTCTATTCCCCTCTTATCTCCTCTTCCCACAATCGCATACAAGATTTCTCCTGCGCATCCCCCCTACTCTGGAACTCTCTACCACAACATATCAGACTCTCACCTACCATCGAAACCTTCAAAAGAACCTGAAGACCCACATCTTCCGACAAGCCTACAACCTGCAGTAACCACCGATCGACCAAACTGCTGCATGACCAGCTCTACCCTCACTTACTGTATTCTCACCCATCCCTTGTAGATTGTGAGCCTTCGCAGGCAGGGTCCTCTCTCCTCCTGTACCAGTTATGACTTGTATTGTTTAAGATTATTGTACTTGTTTTTTTATGTATACCCCTCCTTACATGTAAAGCGCCATGGAATAAATGGCGCTATAACAATAAATAATAATAATAATAATAATAATGTTCAAGTGCAAAAGTAACAATAAGAAGTTTTGGGTTGGAGCCCATACGCTAAATTGTAAAATGTACCCATACAGCTCACAGTTTTCATAGTTGAGAATATGCTAACAGTTTAGAGTAAATTCATTTACATATTAAGCATTTACATTTTTTTCTAGGACTTTGGGGTCTGGTGAATAATGCCGCCATTCCTGGTTCAATGGCTCCCCTTGGATGGCAGAAAAAAAATGACTTTGTTAAAGTTCTTGAGGTGAATGTACTGGGGATGATTGATGTGACACTGACATTACTGCCACAGGTCAGGAAAGCCCAAGGAAGGATAGTCAACGTTTCCAGCATTGCTGGCAGACTGGCTCTTATTCCAGGTGGTTACAATATCTCCAAATATTGTGTGGAAGTTTTCTCAGATACCTTAAGGTAAATAGATTGTAATCCACATGTAGAGCTGGGTTTAAATATTTTAAGAAAATGTATTCTCTTGTTGCTGATAAGAGCCAAGAAAAATTCTGCAGTGGAGAAGTGAACACCAAGTTTACACCGCTTTTTAGCTCTACTGTATGCTAAACTTTGCGCAATTACATTTGAAGCCAACATTTAAGGCATATGTCAGGACGATCGCTCAGGAAGCAATGGCGCCACAATTGTTTTCACAGGGGGTCCAACTGGGCCCATGGGTGAGGGGGCCCTTCGGAAACAGCGCTATTTTCATATGAAGATGTATCCCTCGATGCACCTCCAGTTGAAAACTACTGTGGAGCAGAGAGCCACTGGCTCCCTGCCGTGCACTGCTCGGCCTATCAGAAGCCTGCAGCTTCAGAGCATGCTGAAGTCATGTCGCAGGCAGGGCCCATAACATAATCCCGCCATTTTGTTGCCTGCTATGTAACGCTGGCATGCTCTGTAGTTGTGGGTCTTTGATATGACTGGTGGCAGTAGAGAAAGTGCATGGCAGGGAGCCAGCCATGAGAAGGAGGAAGAGAGCAGAGCCACATGATATGGGAATGGGGACAAGTGAGAGAGTTACATTTTTTTTTTAAAAGTTAGTGTGAAGAACACTATTGGGGCATACAGCGCCATCACAGTGGGGACACAAGGGGGCAATATTAATTTATTGAGGTCACATAGGGGGACAATATTACGGAATGTAGGTCACATGGGGCAAAATTAATGTATGAGGCCACATAGGGGAGACATTTTTAATATATGGGGTCCACATATCGGGACATTATTAATGTATGGGACATTATTAATGTACAAAGGGTAGTATTACTATAATATCGGGGGGGCAAAGAGGGACGTTACACCTGTGTGGGGAATAATAGGTGGACAATACTCTTGTATGGGTGCCACTTGTGGGGTAATTCTACTACATTTCAGCAGAAAGGGGACTTAAGTATTACTGCATGAGGAAAAAGGGGACCATCACTAGAGAAATGTATTTTATTTTTGGGGATACTATTACTGAGAGATAAAAGAAAGGTATTTTTACTGTACAATTGGGGGAAAATATGGGAAGGGTGCTGTAGAAGTGCTAAGGGATAGATGTCTGTGTTTTACGTTCTGCAAAGACAAGTTCTGGCAGGAAAAAGTCAGAGCGGTCTGTGCCGAACAAAGGAGCAAAGAGAAAATTAATTACTTCAAGTGGAGACATGACTGGTGTGTCACTATATTTCCTGTACTCTAAATTCTTATACCTTCCACTGTAAAGTCCTTGTATGGGGGTAGTATTAGTGTTAGCGTAATGATTTTTAATAATAATCAGTATGGTGGTATTAATCGGTCACTATTTATTGATAATATTTGGTCATGGTTTGGTAGCATTATTTCTTTTATGTGGTATTATTGGTATATTGGTCATGTTATTGTGGACTTTGTTCAGTAATAGTATGTGGTAATGTGTGTTACTTGTAAACTGTATGACTGTTTTATTTAGAAGTATTACTTAGAAAATTATTTAATTGCCATTGTCAAGTGTAGTGCATCGGTAGCAGTGAAGAGGCAGTGACCCACAAAGTTCAAACATAAAAGTCTTTTTAATGTGTTATCTTCACACAGAAAAGGTTAGTGAGGGATTTCAATATGTGGTTCACTCTTTTTTGTTAATATATATTGGGACATGCCAGGCATTGGCCACATTTCATGGTCTTTGGTACCAAAGACTGCACTGCAATGTGCACTGTAGTTCCCCTATAGTGACTTCATTCCAATGAATCCTTCAGGTTTTCTGCTCTTCTATAAGTAATAGAAGGTATTGTTGGAACATATTTCCCCAGCACAGGATCAGTTGTGAGAATGGACCAATTTTTGTCAATTGCCATCCTTATTTCACCCCAGTGATCTTTATACGAAGAAATAAATATTACCCAGTTGTTGTCTTTACTTTTCTTCTTTGGTACCAGGAGATATTCTCTTTTGCTGTTCTTTGCGCTGCAAAATCCCTGTTGAATGACCTTTTTACTGTACCCTCTCTTGGAATTTAGTTGTCAGTTCCTCAGCCTATTGAAAAAAAACCATATCGTTAGAACAGTTCCTCCTTATTCTGAGGAACTGTCCTATAGGTATCCTCTCCTTATTTGATCTATGATAAGCTGAAGTGTCATACAGGAATGAATTAAAGGCAGCGTCCTTGTGGAAAATTTTAGTTTAAGTGCTGTAAAGCAATAAATCCAAAAATTCTATGGAGTGCTGATTATATTTGCAAGACACTTTGATGTTGTGGTCATTATTATTTGGATCCTAGTGATTCTTTTGAGATCAAATTCATTGCCTTGCCAGATCAACAGAATATCGTCGATAAATCTCGACCATGTTAAAACATTCTCAATCTGTTTCACTGGATTGATGAAGACAATTTCCATTTCCCACAGCCCCAGAAACAAACTTTCCTAATGATGATAATCAACAAGCCATAACCCAGCAGGCTAATTAAGGTATGAAACCTTGGTCAAAGTTATCTGAGCGCACAAATCTCCAAGGGTGCTCAAACTTTTGAATTGGCCCATTTCCCTTTTTATAATTTTTAAAATTAAAAAAATGACTATTTTCTTTTGCCTAAAATACAAAAATAAATGTGTCATCTTTCGCTTTAGACCCTGCAGAGATCACTTCATCTTCAACTTGCTTAACTGTTCACTACAACTGCAATTTTGACCAGGGGTGCCCAATCTTTTACATGGCACTATAAGGAAATGTTCACAAGGATGTGTTTACAGTTAATTTTCTGGATGGAAAATCCATTATGTATTACAACAAGTGTGGTGGATGTGATTTTATTAAAGGAAACCTGCCATGTAAAAAAAAAATGCTATTCTTAATCTGCAAATTAATAGCATTCTGAAGTTGTGCACTGAAAGCCCGGCTACCAGAAGAAAATGAACTTAATCCTTCATGGCAGCCTTGGACTTTCAGTCAAAGAAGCGTGGCCAGTACAGCTTCAGTCACTGCTCAGTACACTGTAAGTGGCCTCTGTAACCATGCTCCGACATTGACTGACAGCTCTGTACTGATGTTCTGAGCTAGCTGTCAGTCAGTGTTGTGGTATGGTTACAGAGGCCACTAACTATGTACAGAGCAGTGACTGATGCCACGCTGATCATGCCCCTATGACTGAAATCCTGAGGCTTTCAGAATAAAAAGGATTAAAGTTTATTTACTCCTGGTAGCCGGGCTTTCATTGTGGTGGTAGTGCAAAGTAACCCCATATCTTTAGGTTAATAGCATTTTTTGTCATGACATGTTCCCTTTAAATCTCATCCATGTGCGGCAGAAAAAAAAACTGCCATGTAAATTGATCAGCTGGTCAACTTTTCCGTGTGTATTTCAGTTGAAGGCATAACCTCAGGGATATAATGATTTATAGTGGAAAATGTTAATGTACCAACAAGCAAACAGTGGGCCACCTCTTTAACCCCTTAGCGACCGCCGATACGCCTTTTAACGGCGGCCACTAAGGGTACTTAAACCACAGCGCCGTTAATTAACGGCGCTGTGGAAAAAGTCCATAGCGCCCCCCAGAGGCCGATTTTCTCCGGGGTCTCGGCTGCCGAGGGTAGCCGAGACCCCAGAGAACATGATTTGGGGGGTTTTTAACCCACCCCGCATTTGCGATCGCCGGTAATTAACCGTTTACCGGCGATCGCAAAAAAAAAAGCGATCTCTTTTTAATTTCTCTGTCCTCCGATGTGATCGCACATCGGAGGACAGAGAAAAGGGGTCCCAGGTGGCCCCCCAATGCTCACCTAGCTCCCCCGATGCTCCTCGTGTCTCCCGGTGGGCGCCGCCATCTTCAAAATGGCGGGCGCATGCGCAGTGTAGCCGAGACCCCAAAGAGCATGATCGGGGTCGGTATTACCGACCCGTGTTTTGCGATCGCCGGTAATTAACTGTTTACCGGCGACCGCAAAAAAAAAAAAAAAGTAAAGTGTAATTCTCTGTCCTCTGATGTGATCGCACATCAGAGGACAGAGAAATAGGGGGATTCGGGGACCCTAGCATACTCACCTAGGTCCCTGGATCCTCTTGCTGCTCCTCCTGGCCGCCGGCAGCAGAACATGGCGGACGCATGCCCAGTGCGCCCGCCATCTGTCTCCATCTGCCGGCCGGCAGGAGAACAGCAGTTGGGGCTAAAATTAGGGTTAGGGGTAGGGTTAGGGGTAGGGGTAGGGGTAGGGTTAGGGTTAGGGTTAGAGGTAGGGTTAGGGGTAGGGTTAGGGCTAGGGTTAGGGCTAAATTTAGGGTTAGGGTTGGGGCTAAATTTAGGGTTAGGGTTGGGGCTAAACTTAGGGTTAGGCTTCTTTCACACTTACGTCGGTACGGGGCCGTCGCAATGCGACATACCGACGCACGTTGTGAAAATTGTGCACAACATGGGCAGCAGCTGTAGTTTTTCAACACATCCGCTGCCCAATCTATGTCCTGGGGAGGAGGGGGCGGAGTTACGGCCACGCATGCGCGGTCAGAAATGGCGGATGCGACGTACAAAAAAACGTTTCATTGAACGTTTTTTTGTGCCGACGCTCCGCCAAAACACAACTGATCCAGTGCACGACGGACGCGACGTGTGGCCATCCGTCACGATCCGTCGGCAATACAAGTCTATGGGCAAAAAACGCATCCTGCGGGCACATTTGCAGGATCCGTTTCTTGCCCAAAACGACGGATTGCGACGGAATGCCAAACGACGCAAGTGTGAAAGTAGCCCTAGGGCTAGGGTTAGGGTTGGGGCTAAAGTTAGGGCTAGGGTTGGGGCTAAAGTTAGGGTTAGAGCTGGGATTAGGGTTAGGGTTTGGATTAGGGTTGGTATTAGGGTTAGGGTTGGCATTAGGGTTACGCTTGGGATTAGGGTTAGGTTTGGGATTAGGGTTAAGGTTAGGGTTGTGAATAGGGGTGTATTGGGATTAGGGTTAGGTTTGAGGTTAGGGTTGAGATTAGGATTAGGGGTGTGTTGGATTTAGGGTTTTGATTAGGGTTATGGTTAGGGTTGACATTAGGGTTGTTTTGGGGTAAGGGTTGTGATTATGGTTAGGGTTAGTGATTAGGATTATGGATCAGGTTGGGATTAGGGTTAGGGGTGTGTTGGGGTTAGGGTTGGAGCTAGAATTGGGGGTTTTCCACTGTTTAGGTACATCAGGGGGTCTCCAAACACGACAGCCAATTTTGCGCTCAAAAAGTCAAATGGTGCTCCCTCCCTTCTGAGCTCTGCCGTGCGCCCAAACAGTGGGTTACCCCCACATATGGGGCATCAGCGTACTCGGGATAAATTGGACAACAACTTCTAGGGTCCAATTCCTCTTGTTACCCTTGTGAAAATAAAAACTTGGGGGCTACAAAATCTTTTTTGTGAAAAAAAAAATATTTTTTATTTTCACGACTCTGCATTCTAAACTTCTGTGAAGCACTTGGGCATTAAAAGTTCTCACCACACATCTAGATAAGTTCCTTGGGGGGTCTAGTTTCCAAAATGGGGTCACTTGTGGGGGGTTACTACAGTTTAGTTACATCAGGGGCTCTGCAATCGCAACATAATGCCCACAGACCATTCTATCAAAGTCTGCATTCCAAAAAGGCGCTCCTTCCCTTCCGAGCTCTGCCGTGCACCCAAACAGTGGTTTACCCCCACATATGGCGCATCAGCGTACTCGGGATAAATTGGACAACAACTATTGCAGTCCAATTTCTCCTGTTACCCTTGAGAAAATAAAAACTTGGGGGCTACAATATCTTTTTTGTGGAAAAAAAAAATATTTTTTATTTTCACGACTCTGCATTCTAAACTTCTGTGAAGCACTTGGGCATTCAAAGTTCTCACCACACATCTAGATAAGTTCCTTGGGGGGTCTAGTTTCCAAAATGGGGTCACTTGTGGAGGGTTTCTACTGGTTAGGTACATCAGGGGCTCTGCAAACGCAACATAATACCCGCAGACCATTCTATCAAAGTCTGCATTCCAAAACGGCGCTCCTTCCTTCTGAGCTCTGCCGTGCGCCCAAACAGTGGTTTACCCCCACATATGGGGTACCAGAATACTCAGGACAAATTGGACAACAACTTTTGGGGTCCAATTTCTCTTCTTACCCTTGTGAAAATAAAAATTTGGTGGCTAAAAAATCTTTTTTGTGGAAAAAAAAAATATTTTTTATTTTCACGGCTCTGCATTATAAACTTCTGTGAAGCACTTGGGCATTCAAGGTTCTCACCACACATCTAGATAAGTTCCATGGGAGGTCTAGTTTCCAAAATGGGGTCACTTGTGGGGGATTTCTACTGTTTAGGCACATCAGGGGCTCTCCAAACGCGACATGGCGTCCGATCTCAATTCCAGCCAATTCTACATTGAAAAAGTAAAACGGCACTCTTTCTCTTCCAAGCTCTGCGGTGCGCCCAAACAGTGGTTTACCCCCACATATTGGGTATCGACGTACTCAGGAGAAATTGCACAACAACTTTAGTGGTCTAATTTCTCCTGTTACCCTTGTGAAAATAAAAATTTGTGGGCAAAAAGATCATTTTTGTAGAAAAAATGCAATTTTTTTTTTCACGGCTCTACGTTATAAACTTCTGTGAAGCAAATGGGGGTTCAAAGTGCTCGCCACACATCTAGATAAGTTCCTTAAGGGGTCTAGTTTCCAAAATGGTGTCACTTGTGGGGGGTTTCCACTGTTTAGGCACATCAGGGGCTCTCCAAACGCGACATGGCGTCCAATCTCAATTCCAGCCAATTCTACATTGAAAAACTAAAACGGCACTCCTTCTCTTCCAAGCTCTGCGGTGCGCCCTAACAGCTGTTTACCCCCACATATTGGGTATCAGCGTACTCAGGAGAAATTGCACAACAACTTTTGTGGTCTAATTTCTCCTGTTACCCTTGTGAAAATAAAAATTTGTGGGCAAAAAGATCATTTTTGTAGAAAAAATGCGATTTTTTTTTTTCACGGCTCTACGTTATAAACTTCTGTGAAGCACATGGGGGTTCAAAGTGCTCACCACACATCTAGATAAGTTCCTTAAGGGGTCTAGTTTCCAAAATGGTGTCACTTGTGGGGGGTTTCCACTGTTTAGGCACATCAGGGGCTCTCCAAACGCGACATGGCGTCCAATCTCAATTCCAGCCAATTCAACATTGAAAAAGTAAAACGGCGCTCCTTCACTTCCAAGCTCTGCGGTGCGCCCAAACAGTGGTTTACCCTCACATATGGGGTATCGACGTATTCAGGAGAAATCGCACAACAACTTTTGTGGTCTAATTTCTCCTGTTACCCTTGTGAAAATAAGAATTTGTGGGCGAAAAGATCATTTTTGTGTAAACAAAAGCGATTTTTTATTTTCACGGCTCTACGTTATAAACTTCTGTGAAGCACTTGGGGGTTCAAAGTGCTCACCACACATCTAGATAAGTTCCTTAAGGGGTCTAGTTTCCAAAATGGTGTCACTTGTGGGGAGTTTCCACTGTTTAGGCACATCAGGGGCTCTCTAAACGTGACATGGCGTCCGATCTCAATTCCAGCCAATTCTGCATTGAAAAAGTCAAACGGCGCTGCTTCACTTCTAAGTTCTGCGGTGCGCCCAAACAGTGGTTTACCCCCACATATGGGGTATTGGCGTATTCAGGAGAAATTGCATAACAAAATTTATGGTTACATTTCTGTTTTTACACTTGTGAAAATAAAAAAAATGGTTCTGAATTAAGATGTTTGCAAAAAAAAGTTAAATGTTCATTTTTTCCTTCCATATTGTTTCAGTTCCTGTGAAGCACGTAAAGGGTTAATAAACTTCTTGAATGTGGTTTTGAGAACCTTGAGGGGTGTAGTTTTTAGAATGGTGTCACACTTCATTATTTTCTATCATATAGACCCCTCAAAATGACTTCAAATGTGATGTGGTCCCTAAAAAAAAATGGTGTTGTAAAAATGAGAAATTGCTGGTCAACTTTTAACCCTTATAACTCCCTAACAAAAAAAAATTTTGTTTCCAAAATTGTGCTGATGTAAAGTAGACATGTGGGACATGTTATTTATTAACTATTTTTCATGACATATCTCTCTGATTTAAGGGCATAAAAATACAAAGTTTGAAAATTGCAAAATTTTAAAAATTTTCGCCATATTTCCTTTTTTTTCATAAATAATCGCAAGTAATATCGAAGAAATGTTACCACTAACATGAAGTACAATATGTCACGAAAAAACATTCTCAGAATCAGCGGGATCCGTTGAAGCGTTCCAGAGTTATAACCTCATAAAGTGACAGTGGTCAGAATTGCAAAAATTGGCCTGGTCATTAAGTACCAAATTGGCTCTGTCACTAAGGGGTTAAAGGAAGTCTGTCACCCCAAAAATCATATCTGAGCTAAGCCCACCGGCATCAGGGGCTTATCTACACCAGTCTGTAGTGCTGTAGATAAGTCCCCGATATTACCTGAAAGATGAGAAATAAAGGTTAGATTATACTCACCCAGGGGCGGTCCCGCTGCGGTCCGTGTACGGCGCCTCCTTCCTCTTCTTGTCTTCTTGCAGCGGCTCCGGTGCAGGTGTACTTTGTCTGCCCTGTTGAGGGAAGAGCAAAGTACTGCAGTGCGCAGGCGCTGGGAAAGGTCAGAGAGGCCCAGCGTCTGTGCACTGCAGTACTTTGCTCTGCCCTCAACAGGGCAGACAAAGTACGCCTGCGCCGGAGCCACGACTGAAGCCAGGAAGAGGACGTCATTGTATGAAAATAGGAGGCGCCGGGCCCGGACTGCGACACCCATCGGACCCGGACCGCAGGGGGACAGCCCCTGGGTGACTATAATCTAAACTTTATTTCTCATCTCTCAGGTTACATCGGGGGCTTAGCTACAGCATTACAGAATGCTGTAGATAAGACCCTGATGCTGGTGGGCTTAGCTCAGATATGATTTTTGGGGTGACAGATTCCCTTTAAGGCTGGAATAACCTATAATTTTAGAGTTGTATTTCAAGGTTTCCATAAAGTTTATAGACAGTTAATATGCACTAGCTTTTTTGTTTTATCATTTACTATGCACTTGAATATTTTTTTTACACATATGTATATTCATGTTTTCAGGCAGGAACTTAATGATTTTGGAGTAAAAGTTTCAATAGTGGAGCCAGGGGCTTTCAACACAAGCATTACTATTTTGCCTCTTATTAAGAAGAGCATAGATGATAAATGGCAGATGTTACCTGCTGAGACCAAAAGGATCTATGGAGAAGAATACGTTAATAAATGTAAGTTTTTTTTAAACTCTGTTCTTGAGCATTTTATTATGAAGGTGAGAATCAAATCGATCTGGCAAACTGAAAAATATTAAAAAGTGTACTTAATTGTGATTTGTTTTTTATACATCACCATATAAAAATAATTTAGCGTCTTAATACTCTTTCAACTTATTTATTCAGTAGCGAATATATGCAACTGTATAATTATACATTTGCCTGTATTGGTTAATTTGTTCAGCAAGACAGTGTCAAGCCAAGCAATAAGTGCTTTGTGAATATACCCCAACAGATATGTCAGAAAGCTTTTAGTTTCCTTTCATAATCAACAAATGTGGGCCATTGATTGTAAACAAGATTTGTTATTTTGCACACCCAAAAAAGTAATTTTCATAAAAAAGAATTAATTCAAGCCCATGTTGCAAAAATGAGTAAACCCTAATGAAAGATTTAAGTGTAAAGCTAAAATTTAGACTATGAATTAACACAATTTTGAAGACAAGTCAGTGTAATTATTCATTAAACAGGGGTCCACAAGACAGTTTACAATAAAAGAGTTTTATTAACAAAGTAAACCCCTTCTCATTTCATGCTGTCAGCAATAGCACCACATGGAAGAGAAATGTCACAAGGTCTGAGAAAGAAAATCATTTCTTTACTCAAGAAAGATGAAGGCTACAAGAATGTCAGAAAATCTTTATTTATGAGTCAGAAAACTGGAGCAAAAGTGATTCAAAAAATTTAGCAAAGATGGACCTACAACCGTCTCACAGACATCTAGGCCAACTATGGAAGTTAACATCTAAACAGTAAAATCTGATAAAAAGGTTGAAGAAAATCGACATGCAAGTTCACTGCAGTTAGCTAAAGAAGAAGAAAACCAAATTGGGGTGAGTGCTTCCCATGACACAATACGGCTTACACTGCAGAGGAGTAGCATGTTTGTGTGTCGTCCAAGAAGAAAGCATCTCCTAAACTCCATGCACAAAAAAGCCTGCCTACGTTGTGCCAGGGCCCATGCTGAAAAATATGAACACTTTGGAACTGATGGCATCAAAACTGTATGACATTGCAAAGGTGAGGAGTACAAAGAAAAATGCATGATGCATAGAGTATAACATGGTGATAGCAGTGTCCTTATGTTGGGCTGCAGGAGAGCATCATTGATGGTATATTAAATTCACAGATGTCTTGCAATATATTGAGACAGAAGATGCTACCATCACTCCGTGCCCTTGGTAGACGTGCATTTTTCCAACATCACAATTGCTCAAAACACACATCTAAGGACAATGTTGCATTTCTGAAGAAGAACAGGGTGAAAGTGATTCAGTGGTCAAGTATATCTACGGATTGGAACCCAATCAAACACCTATGGAGTATCCTGAAGAAAACAGTTCAGCATCACTTTCCATTCAGCATTCAGGCTCTAAAAGAGGTTGTTCTTAACCCATTCACCCCCGGGCCACTTTCCGTTTTTGTGCGTTTCTGTTTTTTGTTCACCTTCTTCACAGAGCTATAACTTTTTTATTTTTCTGTCAATATTGCCATGTGAGGGCTTGTTTTTTTACCAGACATGTTGTACTTTTGAACAGCATCATTGATTTTACCATATATAGGTCCTTCTCAAAAAATTAGCATATAGTGTTAAATTTCATAATTTACCATAATGTAATGATTACAATTAAACTTTCATATATTATAGATTCATTATCCACCAACTGAAATTTGTCAGGTCTTTTATTGTTTTAATACTGATGATTTTGGCATACAACTCCTGATAACCCAAAAAAACCTGTCTCAATAAATTAGCATATCAAGAAAAGGTTCTCTAAACCAGAGGTCCCCAACTCCAGTCCTCAAGGCCCACCAACAGGTCATGTTTTCAGGATTTCCTTTGCATTGCACAGGTGATGCAATTATTACCTGGGCAAGACTAAGGAAATCCTGAAAACATGACATGTTGGTGGGCCTTGAGGACTGGAGTTGGGGACCTCTGCTCTAAACGACCTATTACCCTAATCTTCTGAATCAACTAATTAACTCTAAACACATGCAAAAGATACCTGAGGCTTTTATAAACTCCCTGCCTGGTTCATTACTCAAAACCCCCATCATGGGTAAGACTAGCGACCTGACAGATGTCAAGAAGGCCATCATTGACACCCTCAAGCAAGAGGGTAAGACCCAGAAAGAAATTTCTCAACAAATAGGCTGTTCCCAGAGTGCTGGATCAAGGCACCTCAATGGTAAGTCTGTTGGAAGGAAACAATGTGGCAGAAAACGCTGTACAACGAGAAGAGGAGACCGGACCCTGAGGAAGATTGTGGAGAAGGACCGATTCCAGACCTTGGGGAACCTGAGGAAGCAGTGGACTGAGTCTGGTGTGGAAACATCCAGAGCCACCGTGCACAGGCGTGTGCAGGAAATGGGCTACAGGTGCCGCATTCCCCAGGTAAAGCCACTTTTGAACCATAAACAGCGGCAGAGGCGCCTGACCTGGGCTACAGAGAAGCAGCACTGGACTGTTGCTAAGTGGTCCCAAGTACTTTTTTCTGATGAAAGCAAATTTTGCATGTCATTCGGAAATCAAGGTGCCAGAGTCTGGAGGAAGACTGGGGAGAAGGAAATGCCAAAATGCCTGAAGTCCAGTGTCAAGTACCCACAGTCAGTGATGGTGTGGGGTGCCATGTCAGCTGCTGGTGTTGGTCCACTGTGTTTCATCAAGGGCAGGGTAAATGCAGCTAGCTATCAGGAGATTTTGGAGCACTTCATGCTTCCATCGGCTGAAATGCTTTATGGAGATGAAGATTTCATTTTTCAGCACGACCTGGCACCTGCTCACAGTGCCAAAACCACTGGTAAATGGTTTACTGACCATGGTATTACTGTGCTCAATTGGCCTGCCAACTCTCCTGACCTGAACCCCATAGAGAATCTGTGGGATATTGTGAAGAGAAAGTTGAGAGACGCAAGACCCAACACTCTGGATGAGCTTAAGGCCGCTATTGAAGCATCCTGGGCCTCCATAACATCTCAGCAGTGTCACAGGCTGATTGCCTCCATGCCACGCCGCATTGAAGCAGTCATTTCTGCCAAAGGATTCCCGACCAAGTATTGAGTGCATAACTGAACATTATTATTTGATGGTTTTTTTGTTTGTTATTAAAAAACACTTTTATTTGATTGGATGGGTGAAATATGCTAATTTATTGAGACAGGTTTTTTGGGTTATCAGGAGTTGTATGCCAAAATCATCAGTATTAAAACAATAAAAGACCTGACAAATTTCAGTTGGTGGATAATGAATCTATAATATATGAAAGTTTAATTGTAATCATTACATTATGGTAAATTATGAAATTTAACACTATATGCTAATTTTTTGAGAAGGACCTGTAATGTAGTGGAACATTGAGAAAAAATCCAAATGCGGTAAAATTGCAAAAAAAAAGTGCAATTCCACAATTTTCTTTTTAACATTTTAGCCAAATGCTAAAACTGACTTGCCATTATGAGTCTCCAGGTCATTACGAGTTCGTAGGTGCCAAACATGTATAGGTTGTTTTTTTATTTAAGTGGTGAAAAAAACGCCAAAGTTTGATTAAAAAAGCGCTTTTGCCCTGCTCTGTGTAGCAGAAATGCTCTTCTGCTATGAATGCCAGCCACTGAGCAGCGTCGTCATATCAACCCATTGGTGCCCCGTGATCATGTGTCTGGGACACCGATCGGCATGGTTTGTAATGCTCTTCTGGCTTGTGCATGTTATATGCTGCTGTCAGGGATTGACAGCTGCATTTAGCATGTTAACAGCCATGGGTGGATCACGATTCCACCGGCGGCTGTTAGGGGCACACTTCAGCAGATCAAATCAGCAGTCAAGTGCCAGAAAAGATGTGGGCTCAGCGTCGTAGCCCACATGAAAGGGGAGACACGACATGTGCCATATATATGACCAAAAAAACATAACATTTTTCTCATTACGTTGTCTATCAATCTGATTAATTTTTTTATATTTTGATAGATCCGGTGTTTCTGAATGCGGCCATACCAAATATTTGTATTTTTCATATTTCTTATTGCTTTATTTAGAATGGGGCCAAAGGGTGGTGATTAGTGATGAGCGAGTATACTCGTTGCTCGGGTTTTCCCCAGCACGCTCGGATGGTCTCCGAGTATTTGTTAGTGCTCGGAGATTTAGTTTTCATTTTCAGTTTTTAAATTTTATTTTTTGTTTTGTATTTTTTAAAACTTTTTTTTTTACTTTTTATATGTGTCAATAGTCTCCATAACAGACTTGATGATGCAGTCTTCTGATCTCTTGTGCTATATATACAGCACATGTTGTGAATGGGTTAAATAATTTAAATAATAGAAAAAAAAATAGATGTTGTAATATTGTTGTCAGCTTGTAAATTCCATGCCTAGAAAGCTTGGAGTGGTTCTTAAAAATCATACAAAATACAAGTATTTTTTATGTGGAGTGTATTCATTTTTGCATCAACTAATTTGAGTAAAACTGAAAATTTTGTAATAAATATTATATTATTAATCTTACTTTCATGTTATGGGTAAAAAAAAGAAATTCTATAAAACTCAATCTTGTAAAAATTTTGGAAATTGTTCTTGTATTCAGTAAGAGATTGATTAACATCTTACTTTTGAAAGAGGATGTACTCATTTATGCTGAGCTCTGTAAATAAAGGCATTGTCCAGCTTTATTATATTCATATCTTATACTTGGAATCACCAATCAATTGTTCTCAGCTCCAGCTGGATGTAAACAGTGAATGGAGCCAGAATAGCATGGCTGTGTACCTTATCTATCGGCTATTGATGAGACATGCAGTTTTCGTCAACGGCCATACTACACAGCTATTGGAGACATGCTATTCCAACTGATTACATCTTGCAGCAGCTGTAAACAGTTTATTGGTGGGAGAACCGAGTGTCGGACACCCAACGATCTGACATTGATGAACTCCTCTTAGGATTAGAGATGAGGAGATATTTTAAAATTTTAATTTACCAAATTTTTCCGAGGACTTCTGTTTGTGGCATTAACATTTGTGTAAATCTCAATACTGGAACACTTGCCATTGGTCAGAAAATACACGTGGGACATAGAGAGTGAATCCCGCTGACCATAAGAGCTTGCACTTTACAGGCGGGAGATAGAGGACCCCACTGACCGTAAGAACTTACACCCTCCAGGTGGAAGAGAGAGGGAATCCCACAGATCATAAGAGCTTATACTCGAAAAGAGAGAGACTTACCCAGTGACTTTGGAGATGGAAAACGACTAGTGTAAAAACTGTGCTCCACTGGGAATTTTTGATCTGTGATGGCCCAGGTATTGACCACCACTGTACAAGGTATGATATTCCATAAGCTATCATAGTTGCACGGCATTATGGAGTGGCACATGTGGCAATGCAAAGTAATGTTAGTCAGCTCTCAGATGCTTCAACAGTATTCAAAATGGTGCCGGGTAACTGTTTTAATGTTAGAATTTGCTTGAAACTGCGAATTTCAAGCAATTCAGCTCAATCTCAAACCTCCATTGATCAATCCCCTCATCTCTACCCCGTTATCAACATCATAAAGCTGGACATAACCTTTAATATATAACATTTCCAAGATCTTGACTCATTTAGATGAGATGCTGCACAGTTTCCATTAATAATTATTTTCATTGTATGTATGCAGTCCGACAAAATATGGAGCAAATGGTGACAACAAGTTCTGCCAAGAACTACAGGGTAACAAACTGTATAGAGCATGCACTGACCGCCTGCCATCCCTGGACAAGATACTCTGCTGGGTGGGATGCAAAACTATTCTACATCCCCCTTTCCTACTTTCCAACATTTATTATGGACTACTTGGCATCACTGAAAGCACCAAAACCTGCTCAAAGAATTAAGTGATGCACAGGATAACATACATGAGGTGGGTGAAAATCAACGCTCTCTAGGTATGTGTAAAAGCCTAGTCCACAAATACCTGTTAACGCGGTGTTGATGACCCCAATTTTTCCTTTTACTGTGACCAGTAAAATGTTCATTCCAATCCATGTGACCTTCAAAAACTTGTCTAGCTCCATAAAAATACAATTTATGTCTTTTTTTTCTTATTACTAACACTGATGCACTATTTCTATGAGCTGTTTGAGAACCTTCAGATTAGTACAAGTAGAGGAAATACTGACTACTCTGGACACGAGGTGTCTGCCATTCTGATATGTAACATACAAACCCTCTCTAGTGAAATCAGACATTATGTGTCAGGGCCGCACCAACCAGGGTCCCTTCTTGTCCTGGGACCCATTCAGCAATCTTCACTAATATACAGTGGGTACGGAAAGTATTGAGACCCCTTTACATTTTTCAGTCTTTGATTCATCGCAGCCATTTGGTAAATTCAAAAAAGTTCATTTTTTTCTCATTAATGTACACTCTCCACCCCATCTTGACTAAAAAAAAAACAGAAATTTAGTAATTTTTGCAAATTTACAAGCATGATCCATTTAATTATTATGAACATTTTAAGCTGTTTTTGAGATTCTAATACTTCTCTTTTGTTTACAGCTGATTGCCTTGAAGGCAGCAGAACGTATAATGTACTTACAAGCTCTGTCCTTCTGAGCTTGTAAGCACAGTTTTGAAGCTGGTCAGGATTGCTGGTGAGCGCTGTTACCTCCTGACAGCTTCATTGCACTGCTTACAAGCTAGACAGCAGCAGTGGTCGGTCTTTTAACAATTTATAGGCTAAAGGAAAGTGTTGATTTCTCAGAAACAGTTGCAAAGTTCAATAAGAAGTAAATTGCAAAATTGGTTATTTTTACAAACACTATCCAACAATATCCATCTAGGAAGATAGGAATAATGTTAGTGTTTGATTTTTCAGCCCTGATTTTCTGTGTATCATTTGCATGCAACAAGAAACCGTGGTATGGCTGCTGACCTTTATTAAGTATAGATGTTTTTGCAGACGTTATTGGTGATGGTGGAAACTTTCTGACAATATCCACACACATGTTCCTTTTAAGTTTGTGCAATAATGTCATGTGTATCCTGTGTAAATATCAATGAATCACATTGGAATTTGTATTTATATGAAATGAGCCTTTCGGCAAAACCCGTCAGGCTCAACTGACTGTTAGGGCTCTCTCACACAAGCGCGTAACACGCTATCTGTTGTTTTATCGGACAGCACTAGGCCGTATCTTATACTATGGGGCACTGAAGATCTGCATTTTTTTTCTTATGCTGATTCGTCTTGAAAGAACAATATCAGCATGGAGTGAGTGCATCTGATAATTTGATCACGCGCCCATACAAGTCTAAATGAGACTGCATCCAAGGGCAGTCCAATTACCGCAGACACAGACCATGGAGAAGATGGAGAAATTAAGTTCTCCATCGTCTCCATACCTGTGCTGTGATGCTCTCACGCAAGAGAATCTGATCACAATAAGGCTGGTTTCTCATTTGCGGATGGAGGTGCTGCGGAGAGCTGCGTACGTCCTCCATGAAGCTACGCCCACCGCCGCACCTCCTCCGGTCAGCTCTGACTAACCGCCGCACCTCCTCCGGTCAGCTCTGACTACGCTGGCATGCGGCGTGCATATCCTATCTTTACCATTAAGTACGCAGGCCATGCCAATGTATGCGGATGCCTCCGCATGCGTCGTTTTGACGGTGCGGCAACCGCACCAAAATGCAACTTGTAGGTCGCTGCACAATCATTTTTCTTAATGGAAATCTGTTACCAGGTATTTACTACCTAATTTGAGACAGAGACCCTGATTCTAGTGATGTGTCGCCTACTAGGCCACTTACTGTAGCTTTGTTAAAGTCAATGTTTTATCAGCAGGAGACTATCACCAGAGGGCTAGTAAACCTGCTGTCATGTAGTCGTACATATTCATGAGGTTTGTATAATCCCACCCCCACCACTGATTGGCAGCTTTTGGCCTATGCACAGTGTACACAGTGTACTGCCAATCAGAGGGGTGGGTGGCGTTATACAGAACTCAGCATTCAGAGAACCCCTAGATCTGCAGAAGAGAAAACACTGATTGTATCAAAATGAGAGCAAGCAGCCCAGTAATTGACACATTGCTGGAATCAGGATGTCTGACTCTACATCATGCTGCTCTCAGATGGCGTAGTTCAAACCTTGTGAAAAATTCCCTTTAAGATTAACACAGCTAACTGTACGGCATCAGCATGTTCTTGTCCATATTATACACTGATTCCTGCCCCAAATTATAGTTCAGGTCACACAACCAGAGAGAAAATCTAACCGTTGTAGTCAGGGGCATAATTACCACGGTTGCAGCGGTCGCCACTGTGACAGGGCCTGGCGGGTCAGGGGCCCGGAAGGTCCGAGGCACCCGACACCAAGTTGCAGTGCAGGAGATTTCTCCTCACAGCAACAGTGAGAGGGGTATCTAGGGGGAGGGAGCAGCCGGGGCATGTGAGAGACAGGAAGCAGCTCCAGTCAGCACGATGAGACCGCTTCTCCTGCTCTGCAGCCCCAGGACAGAGGGCGAGAGCGGAGGAGGTGCGGGACAGGACAGAGCTGCTGTAGTCAGGAGAAGCTGAGGAGCTGCACGTTTATATCAGCCTCCCCAGTACCAGAGAGGAGAGTGTGAGATGTGTGTATGAGCTGGTATCGTGTGTGTGTGTGTGTGTGTGTGTGTGATATCTGTAGTGTGTGATCTGTAGTGTGTGTGTGATCTGTAGTATGTGTGTGTGATCTGTAGTGTGTCCATGTGTGTGATCTGTAGTGTGTGCGTGTGATCTGTAATGTGTGTGTGTGTGTGTGTGAGGCAGGGGCGTAACTACCACTGGGCCTGGCAGGTCAGGGGCCCGGCTCCCCACCGCCGTATTGAACTATATGACGCCGGTAGAGTTCGAAGCAATGATGGAGGAGAGAGCGTCAGCTAACGCTCCCTCTCCCATCATTCCCCTCTGCCTCTGTGTTGTGAATTCTGTTGTCAAGCTCCCTCCTGTGGTACTTCGGCTGGTTCAATCCATGGGCTTCCTCTGGTGGTTGTGAGTGGGGCTGCGGCTTCTGAGTTTCCTTCCACAGGTGACGAGGTTAATTCGTTAGCTGGCTGCTCTATTTAACTCCACTTAGATCATTGCTCCATGCCACCTATCAATGTTCCAGTATTGGTCTTGTTCACTCCTGGATCGTTCATGTGACCTGTCTTCCCAGCAGAAGCTAAGTTCCTGCTTGTTTTTCTTTGTTTGCTGTTTTTCTGTGCAGCTTGCTATTTTGATTTTTGTCTTGCTTGCTGGAAGCTCTGGGACGCAGAGGGAGCGCCTCCGCACCGTGAGTCGGTGCGGAGGGTCTTTTTGCGCCCTCTGCGTGGTCTTTTGTAGTTTTTTGTGCTGACCGCAAAGTTGCCTTTCCTATCCTCAGTCTGTTCAGTAAGTCGGGCCTCACTTTGCTAAATCTATTTCATCTCTGTGTTTGTAATTTTCATCTTTACTCACAGTCATTATATGTGGGGGGCTGCCTTTTCCTTTGGGGAATTTCTCTGAGGCAAGGTAGGCTTTATTTTTCTATCTTCAGGGCTAGCTAGTTTCTTAGGCTGTGTCGAGTTGCATAGGGAGCGTTAGGAGCAATCCACGGCTATTTCTAGTGTGTGTGATAGGATTAGGGATTGCGGTCAGAAGAGTTCCCATGTCTCAGAGCTCATCCTATATTATTAGTAACTATCAGGTCATTCCGTGTGCTCTTAACCACCAGGTCCATTATTGTCCATTATTGTCCTAAACACCAGGTCATAACACCTCTGACACTGTGGGTGCATGATGACATCACTTCATCGCGAACCTGCTCTCTGCAGGACCCAGGCAGTGCAGCATCTGCACAGGTCATGGCGGCCGCCATATTGGCAGAGCCTGTGGTGGCTGCTGAGTCTGAGGAACATTGGGCTCCGGATCTGACAGGGGGCACGTGGGCCGATCCGCCTAGGAGGGGCATGCCGCAGCCACTCAGCCATGTGGAGGATCCAGGGATGAACATGGAGGTGTACAGGACCAGCGGCAGTGAGGTGTGTCTGCTGCCCGTGTGTCGCCGTCTTCAGCCCCCAGCGTCACCGGCCCCCTGTGACACCAGACCCATTTCCTCCCTGCTCTCCCATACCCCATGTCCTCGTAGGTCCCCAGGTTCAGGTCATTGAGCTCCTCCAGGCCTCCGTATGCACCTTGTCACTCCTCCCCTGGTCCCCCAATGCTCCCCATCTCCCATGCCTTGAGTCCTCCTGCTCCCCCCATGCATTCCCAGCCCCTTGTCCCCATGTGACCCGTCTGCCCTGCTCTCAAGTCTCCCCCGTCCCCTTTCTCACCGTGTTTTCCCCATCTACCCTGTCCTCGTAATCCCTGTGCCCCCTTCTTCCCTGCTCCCAAGTCTCCCCATCTTCCCCTGTCCCCTTGAAACTCTGTCTACTTGCGTTCCTATCTACTCTGCTCTCGGAGTCCCCTTGTGTCCTCTTGTGCCTGTCTTCCTTGCCCCCTAGTCCCCATGTGTCCCCATGTGCCATTCTCCTCTTCTTCCTGGTCCCCATGATTCCCCTTGTGCCCCCTTGTGCTTGTTTCCTTTGTTCCCGTGTGTAGCCTTGTGTCAGTCTCCCTTGCCCACTAGTCCCTGTGTGTCCTCTTGTGCCTGTCTGCTTTGTCCCCTTGTGCTTGTGTCCCTTGTCCCCGTGTGTCCCCTTGTCAGTCTCCTTTGCCCACTAGTCCCCTTCTACCCTGCCTCCTAGCCCGCATGTGTCCACTTGTGCCTGTCTTCCTTGCTCCCTAGCCCCCCTGTGTCACCATTGTGCCTGTCTCCTCTAGCCCCCTTGTGTCCTTCTCCCCTGCCCCATAGTCACCATTTGCCCGTGTCTTTCTCACTGCACCTGTATGGAGGGGCTGCATTATACTATGAGGGGGGATGCATTATATTCTATGGGGGTTACATTATATTGTATGGTGGAGCTGCATTATTCTTTTGTGTGGCGGCTGCATTATACTCCGTGGGGTGGCTGCATGATACTATAAGTGGGCTGCGTTATACTGTATCGAGGACTATGGGGAATACATTATAATATATGAAGAACTATAGGGTGCATTATACTATGAGAAGTGAATTGTACGACATGGATGACGATGGCGGTGCATTATACTATATGGAGGACTGAGCAGTGTATTTTAATATATGGAGGACTATGAGGAGTGTATAATACTATATGGAGGACTGAGGAGAGTATTATACTATGTGGAGGACTATGAGGGGTGCATTATACTATATGGAGCACTATGAGCAGTGTATTATACTATATGGAGGACAGAAGAGTGTAGTATACTATATGGAGGACTGAGCAGTGTATTACACTGGAGCACTATGAGTGTATTTTAATATATGGAGGACTATAAGGAGTGTATTATACTATATGGAGGACTGAGGAGTCTATAATACTATATGGAGGACTATGGGGAGTGTATTATAATATTGTATTATATGGAGGACTATGGGGAGTGTATTATACTATATGGATGACTATGGAGCGTGTATTATACTATATAGATGACTATGAACTGTGCAGTATATTATATAGAGGACTATGGGGGTGCATTATATTATAAGGAGTACTATGGGGGTGCATTATACTTCTTATATGGATCCCCATGACTTCTATGTAAGCCCCTGATGAGTATAATGGTTTATTTTCTTTTATAAATTACATAACAATGGCAGTACGGGGGACAGATATATACCAGGATGGGGCACCGGATAGTTACACCACTGAGGTCACACTATACAACTTTGCAATAAAGCTATAGTGTGCAAAATGAATAGGGAAAATCTGAATTTGTGTGGAAAATATTTTTGCATGGTTGGGGGGGGCCCATTTGAAAGTTCGCATCAGGGCCCATAACTTTATAGTTACGCCACTGGTTGTAGTACTGTCGTGTCAATGAGCCCTTTTAATGGAAATCTCTTCTTGCTTATGCTAGGAATGCTCCTTGGATATTCTGAACATATTTATATCTGGCTCAATTTCTAGTTTGTCTAAGGCTGTATTCACACACAGGGTTTTGTTGCATTTTACTCTGCTAGATTTCTTTGCTGCCAAATGTTATTTTTTAAGGCAGTCTGTTGCAACCAAAATGGCAATTAAGCTGCCTAAACATTTATACAAGGCACCTAACCCTTATTTAAATCTTACTAGACAAGTATAACTTTATATTCAATTAAAAATCAGCTTGTGTTTGATATGCAAATGAGGGTGTTGAGTACACCCTTGGCCTGACCTATGCCTTCTACACCTTCACGCCCTCTTATTTGCATAATGCACTACTCGCCTGAAGGCATGTAGATATCAGCTGCAGTGGCTCCATGTGCAGAAGGATAGGAGATCCTCAGCAAGATGAATGAAGATGGATTTCCAAGGCTAAAGGTACCTTCACACTAAACGACGCTGCAGCGATCCAGACAACGATCCGGATCGCTGCAGCGTCGCTGTTTGGTCGCTGGAGAGCTGTCACACAGTTCGCTCTCCAGCGACCAACGATGCCAGTAACCAGGGTAAACATCGGGTTACTAAGCGCAGGGCCGCGCTTAGTAACCCGATGTTTACCCTGGATACCATCCTAAAAGTAAAAAAAACAAACGCTTCATACTTACCTTCCGCTGTCTGTCCCCGGCGCTCTGCTTCTCTGTACTGGCTGTGAGCACAGCGGCCGGAAAGCAGAGCGGTGACCGCTGTGCTCACAGTGAGTGCAGGAAAGCACAGCGCCGGAGGACAGACAGCGGAAGGTAAGTATGAAGCGTTTGTTTTTTTTACCTTTAGGATGGTAACCAGGGTAAACATCGGGTTACTAAGCGCGGCCCTGCGCGTAGTAACCCGATATTTACACTGGTTACCAGCGAAGACATCGCTGAATCGGTGTCACACACGCCGATTCAGCGATGTCAGCGGGAGAGCCAGCGACCAAAGAAAGTTCTGGCCTTCTAGCCCCGACCAACGACATCACAGCAGGATTCTGATCGCTGCTGCATGTCAAACTGAACGATATCGCTAGCCAGGACGCTGCAACGTCACGGATCACTAGCGATATCGTTTAGTGTGAAGGTACCTTAAAATGCTGCGCTACTGAACTAGGATGAGCCTCCACAAGAGAAAACAGTACAGACATTAAGTAGTTTATCTTTCCATGTATTATATGTATGAATAATAAACTACTTAAAGGGAACATGACAGGTGAAATAACGCTATTAACCTGCAGATATGGGGTTAATCTGCACGTTTATAGAGCTTTGAATCTGCCTGGTGCCGACAGTAAGTGCCCCGCAGCCAGAAGGAAATTGACTTTATACCTCCCGTCATTACTGGAGTTTCAGTCATGGGGCGGTGCCAATGCGGGTCCAGTCCCCACTCTGTGTACAGAGAACAGCAGCGGTAACCGCATCACCGGCATACAGGATCAGCATTAGACCCGGCTGTCAGTCAGTGTCAGGGTGCGGATACAGCCACTGCTCTCTATACGCATAGCAGCGACTGAACTCATTTAGTGCCACCCCTGCGACTGAAAATTATTATTTTTGTACTGTTAATGTTTCACATTAAGATTCCATGTTACAGTGAAAAACATAAGTTAATAGCACAGCTGCTCTGGGTATGCTAGGACTCGGCATCTCTGCTGTGGCGGCCAAATGAATGTTATGTGGCTGACAAGTGAAGACAGAAGTGATAATAAACCGATTCTGTCTTCTCTTTGGAGTCACCAGAGACTCACCCTACTCCTGCTAGACTGGAGAAGTAGCCCTTACCCCATACTGTAAATTTACAATGACGCAGCATTAAAGCCCGTACCCAAGGGCCTTTACGACCAATAGCACTGGGTCGTTATCAGTTGAACGTCTTTAGTGACTTATAAAACACGGTTTGGAATGAATCAAGTTTACCTCAATTTTTTTCTAGCATTTTTCCGCATGCTAAAAAAAAAACAAACAAGAAAACTACATGTAGAAAATGCATAAAAACCACCATTCAGAACACATGAAAAAATGATGTAAATTTGAATGTTAGAAGTAAAAATGTCGCCATTTTTACATGTTTTTCATGCAGTTTGAAACATCAGGAAATTGTGTGAAAGATGTCTAACTGCTCCCAGAACTAATATATTACATGTATAGCATTATATGATATATAATATGTTTACAATGTCTTTTTTTTATCTTTCACAGATGAGTTGAGTCCCAGAATATCCCTGATCTGCAGAATTGCTAGCTTCACAATTATAAGATATGAGGCCGTCTTTTTACATGGAAGAATTCTAATGGAGAAATTGGTCTAGGACTTGTTACAGTTCTTTTGCACAAACATGTGTAATAATTTTCTGGGAAAAATACTTCATTTTCTAGTACACTTTCGGCCATGACTGTATATATATATATATATATATATATATATATATATATATATACAGTAATAGTGCATTTATAGTGCATGCGTCTAAAATTAATCCACACGTGACTGTGTCCAGTGCAGGACTGGGTTGCAAAGGGCCCACCAGTAACATTGACTTTAGGGGGGGCCCACTTTTCACCTGTATACATATATTACACTACCCTTGCTCACAAATTGACCTATATCTCTATATAATAATTAACTGGGTAGCTTGGTTAATGAATGATGAGCTGCTTCTTTTTTCTGTACAGAGTGAATAAAGTGATTAAGCCAAATACTGTCCATATAGTGGGGTTGGGACTCATATCTGGACAGGGGCCCAGATCTGGACAGGGACCCACCTGGGGATTCCCCTGTGCCCCTATGGCCCAGTCCGAGCCTGGCTATCTATAAAGTGAATAATGAAAAATAGACATGTAACCTAATTTAGCTAAAAGGTGTAGAAATGTTGCAGAAAATCTGCAACATCAAAAACTTACCTAATACTGATCATGGCAACTTAACCAAAAGGGCATGTCTCTTCAGCTGCTGCTGATGTCTCGCATTGGCTGCAGTGCTGATGTCACAAAGACAGCACAGCAGACAGAGGTCGCAATAATAGCTGTACAAGCATCGCAGTTGCCTGTGCAGGCTGCCTACACTTCAAGGACTCGTGCAAACGACGATATTTTCGGCCCGAGTATGATCCAATGTTTTGAAGTCATGTTATTCTATGGGGCCATGCACATGTCCAATTTTTTCCCTTGGACCAAATCTGTCCAAGGAAATTGTTTTTCCATCTTCTCCACATCTGAGAAAATCAGATCACACTATGATCACACACTGATCAAAGTCCGATCAGAGTCTGATGAGAGCGTGATTAACATAATCGGACCAATTTTCTCAGATGAGAGTGTAACGCTAATGGGTGTGGACCCACTGAGCCATGGGCTAGGCTTACCCGGGAGGGGCATAACTAAATGTCTGGTATTCACTAGAACATCAGATGGTGAGGATAGACTTGGTCACAAGTAGTGTTGAGCATTCCGATACCGCAAGTATCGGGTATTGGCCGATATTTGCGGTATCGGAATTCCGATACCGAATACCGATACTTCCCGCGTATCGGATACCGGAATCGGAAGTTCCCAGAATTCAAACAGAACGCAGCAGCCAATGAGGAATGATTGGAAGTGTGGGCACATCCTGTTTAGCATGGTGGGCATGTAAGTACTGGCAAGGCTGGGATTGGCTGCTGAAATGATGTCACTCTGCACTATAAAAAACGCTGCCGCCATTTTGCGCTCACTCTGCTGTGATTTCAGTTAGGGACAGGACGCTGTGTTCTAACTGAGGGCCAGTTGAGATAGCTAATTGCTTTATTTTGCTTTTCCAAGGCTAATTTAGCAAACGCTGTGTTCACTGTTCAGTTCAGCTTGCTCTTGCCTTGCAGCGCTGTTTTAACAGCGTTCTGCAAGGTCTCTGTGTGTGTGTGTGTGTGTGTGTGTGTGCAGCTCACTCTGTAGTTTGTGTGCAGCCATATACCCGGTTGTATTCAGCTCAGGGGGGGTTCACACTGCCTCACACAGTTGTCCTTTTTTGCTCATAGTGCAGCCTGCTGCACATTTTTTCTCAAATTTCCTATTAGTGTTTTTCCACCCGTCTCCAGCTAAATTGTGGAAAAACACTACATAGGATAACCTAGAGGGGGGGTTTTGGGCCTTGCAGCGCCGTTTACGGCTGTCTGCACGGTCTCCGTGTGAGCCCAGCTCGCCCTGTAGTCTGTGTGCAGCCATAGCCGGTTGGATTCAGCTCAGGGTTCGTTACTGGCTCATACCTTGAGAAAAATTTTCCTTTTTTTCAAATAGTGCAGCCTGTTTAAAAATTTAAACAAAAAATTCCCTATTAGTGTTTTTCCACCCGTCTCCAGCTAAATTGTGGAAAAACACTACATAGGATAACCTAGAGGGGGGTTTTTGGGCCTTGCAGCGCCGTTTACGGCTGTCTGCACGGTCTCCGTGTGAGCCCAGCTCGCCCTGTAGTCTGTGTGCAGCCATAGCCGGTTGGATTCAGCTCAGGGTTCGTTACTGGCTCATACCTTGAGAAAAATTTTCCTTTTTTTCAAATAGTGCAGCCTGTTTAAAAATTTAAGCAAAAAATTCCCTATTAGTGTTTTTCCACCCGTCTCCAGCTAAATTGTGGAAAAACACTACATAGGATAACCTAGAGGGGGGTTTTTGGGCCTTGCAGCGCCGTTTACGGCTGTCTGCACGGTCTCCGTGTGAGCCCAGCTCGCCCTGTAGTCTGTGTGCAGCCATAGCCGGTTGGATTCAGCTCAGGGTTCGTTACTGGCTCATACCTTGAGAAAAATTTTCCTTTTTTTCAAATAGTGCAGCCTGTTTAAAATTAAAAAAAAAAAATTCCTATTAGTGTTTTTCCACCCGTCTCCAGCTAAATAGTGGAAAAACACTACATTAGATAATAATAATAATAATAATAATTTTTATTTATATAGCGCCAACATATTCCGCAGCGCTTTACAAATTATAGAGGGGACTTGTACAGACAATAGACATTACAGCATAACAGAAATACAGTTCAAAACAGATACCAGGAGGAGTGAGGGCCCTGCTCGCAAGCTTACAAACTATGGGGAAAAGGGGAGACACGAGAGGTGGATGGTAACAATTGCTTTAGTTATTCGGACCAGCTATAGTGTAAGGCTCAGGTGTTCATGTAAAGCTGCATGAACCAGTTAACTGCCTAAGTATGTAGCAGTACAGACACAGAGGGCTAATACTGCATAAAGTGTATGAGAACATGATGCGAGGAACCTTTTTTTTTTTTTTAATTATAAATAGGCCACACAGGGATCGTTAGGTTAATGCATTGAGGCGGTAGGCCAGTCTGAACAAATGAGTTTTTAGGGCACGCTTAAAACTGTGGGGATTGGGGATTAACCTAGAGGGGGTTTATTGGGCCTTGCAGCGCCGTTTACGGCTGTCTGCACGGTCTCTGTGTGAGCGCAGCTCGCCCTGTAGTCTGTGTGCAGCTATAGCCGGTTGGATTCAGCTCAGGGTGCGTTACTGCCTCATACCTTGAAAAACAATTTACTTTTTTTCAAATAGTGCAGCCTGTTTAAAATTTTAAAAAAAAATTCCTATTAGTGTCTTTCCACCCGTCTCCAGCTAAATAGTGGAAAAACACTACATAGGATAACCTAGAGGAGGGTTTTTTGGCCTTGCAGCGCCGTTTACGGCTGTCTGCACGGTCTCCGTGTGATTTAAACTAGCTCTGTAGCCCGATCTGCACAAAAAAAAAAGTAAAGTTCACCAAACACAACTTAACACTTGTGTAGGCCACATTTGAAAAATAATAAAGTTTAGTCCACACTTTACAACATTAGTGTTTCTTACACCTGTTAGGAGGAGCATTTCAGGAATAAGCACACTAAGGCCTTAGTACTTTTCTGCTTATCTTTATCTGTCAACCAAGATGAAGAGGGCAGGGAGTAAGGCACGTGGGCGTGGGCGCGGAGCAGGGAGAGGAGCAGGGAGAGAACGTGGTGATTCTGTGCCTGCTGCGGGCGCCGGTGACTCGTCGTCACTCAGTTTCAGCAGGGAACAGTCCTTCATGCGCAGCTTTGTCGGAGAGCGCCGTGCACCGCTGCTGCGTGAAGACCAAATTGAAGCCGTTGTTGGGTGGATGGCAGCTAACGCCTCGGCATCGACTTCAGTTAGTGCCACATCCTCTCAGGCACAGAGCACTGGAGAGCAGCCATCTGTCTCTTCACCACCTGCCAAATTGGCCAGGCAGTCAGAGAGCCCAGGACAGGAGCCGTCTCTACTTCTGTTCTCTGAATCTCTTGGCTTGGAAACAGGGGGCCAGCCAAGCAGCATTGGAGAAATGGAAGAAGAGGCAGTGTGCAGTGATGCCCAACAGCTTTTTCTCTCTGACTCTGAAGAGGCAGGTGGGCCAGTGCCTCCGGTGACCACAGCACAGTACGCATCTGATGATGAAACTCAGGTGCCGCTTTCTGATGCGTGCTGTGCTGCCGAGACTACCCAGGAGGAGCAGTTGGTGGCAGAGGGTAGTGGAGATGATGAGGTCCTTGACCCATCGTGGCGTGAGGAACAGGAAGGTGGTGGGAGCAGCTCTGAGGAAGAGCTTCCCCTTACGGGCCAAAGAGGGAGAGGGAGGGGGAAGACTGCGGAGCCTGTAGCCTCCACTTTGGCACCCGTTAGGAGCCTGTCTCTTTCCAAAGCCAAAAAGGGCGCTCCCAAGACTTGCAGTGCCTGGTCCTTTTTTGACACAGTTGCAGATGACATTTGTTTTGTCAAATGCAAGCTGTGTCATCAGAAAGTAAAAAGAGGGAAAAATGTCAGCAACCTCAATACCACAAATATGTGGAAACATGTGCGGACCAGGCACGCGGTGGAGTTACAGAAACAGACTGAAGATGTAGGCCAACCAACAGCGGCAGCTACCACCTCTTCAGCTCGTGTTGCCTCTTCCTCCAGCTCACGCACAGCTGGTTTGGCTTCCTCCCAGGATCGCCATGGAAGAACCTCTGGCACTGTTGTCCAGAGACCTTGTGTAATTCCACCCACAGCACCACCTTCCCAGTCATCCTCACACTCCCAGTCTACTCTACAGCCATCGGTAGTACAGGCATGGGAGAAAAGGCGGGCATTCTCGGCCAACCACCCCCGAGCACAGGCTCTGAATGCAGGCATTGCCAAACTGTTGTCCCTGGAAATGCTCTCGTTCAGGCTGGTGGAGACTGACAGCTTCCGTGACTTGATGGCATTGGCAGTCCCACAGTACAAGGTGCCCAGCCGCTTTTACTTCAGCAGGCAGGCTGTCCCTGCCCTGCACAGGCATGTTGAGGCAAACATAAAACATGCGCTACTGAACGCCGTCAGTAGCAAGGTCCACCTCACCACCGATGCGTGGACCAGTCAGCATGGACAGGGGCGATATGTTTCCCTCACTGCCCATTGGGTTAATGTTGTTGAGCCAGGTACAGATCGTGCGAGTGGCGCAGGATGTGTCCTGCCCACTCCAAGGATTGCAAGAATCCAGTCTGTACGCATCGACTCCTCCTCTTACACCAGTTCCTCAGATTCCTCTCTGCAGGATCCGTCACAGTCCACCTCCACATGGACCCGTGAACGTTTACCTATGACCGACATGAGCACAGCCGTGGCCAAACGTCAGCAGGCCATCTTGAAACTAGTTTCATTGGGGCATCGAAGCCACACAGCGCAGGAGCTCTGGAATGCCATCAAGCAGGAGAGCGATGTGTGGTTACTGCCAGCGAATCTCCAGCCAGGCATGGTAGTGTGTGACAATGGCCGAAATCTGGTGGCAGCTTTGGCCCTTGGCAACCTCACTCACATCCCATGTCTGGCACATGTGCTCAATTTGGTTGTGCAGAGTTTTCTGAGGGACTATCCGGATCTTGATGCCCTGCTGCACAAGGTCCGCCTAGAGTGTGCTCACTTGCGGCGTTCCAGCTTGGCCAGATCCCGTATTGCTGCTCTGCAGCGCCGATTCCGCCTTCCGGAACACCGCATCATATGTGACCTACCTACCCGGTGGAATTCCACGTTACATATGTTGGAGCGGTTGTGTGAGCAGCAGCAAGCAGTTATGGAGTACCAGCTGCATCAGGCGCAAAGAAGTCGCAGTCAGCGCCGATCAGACTTCAAAACCACAGAGTGGGCCACTATGAAGGACGTCTGCCAGGTTTTGCGTCCTTTTGATTATTCCACGCGGATGGCAAGTGCAGATGATGCACTAGTCAGCATGACTGTCCCCCTTATCTGCCTGCTTCAGCAAACTTTGCAAGGGTTAAGGGATGATGTTGTGGAAGAGGTGGAGGATGAGGAGTCACCTTTTCCATCAGCTTCTGGAGAGTCAGCGCCACGTGGTTCCTCACAAAGGGGTACGCAGGGGCCAATTTGTGAGGAGGATGAGGAGGAGTCAATGGAGGAGGAAGAGCTCCGTCCAGAGGAGGGAGCGACACAATTGTCCAGTGTGAGAGGAGTGCTGCTAGTGCTTTACAAAGCAGCTCAGTGCGTCGAGGCAGTGGGGGAGGCTCTGCCCAAAGAGGGAGCAGAAGCAGTGCCTCTGCCCAAGGCAAGCCCAGTATGGCACAACTCTGGCACACTTTTGTGTGCCCGCCCCAAATGTCTACACCATCACCGGCAGCTCCAGTCAGCAGGAGGCAACGGTTCCGTCAGATGGTGACAGACTACATGGCTTGCCCTCTTACTGTACTCCCTGACGGCTCTTCCCCGTTCAAGTTTTGGGTCTCTAAGCTGGATACATGGCCAGAGCTAAGCCAGTATGCATTGGAGGTGCTGGCTTGCCCTGCGGCTAGTGTCTTATCGGAACGTGTCTTGAGTGCCGCAGGTGGTGTACTAACAGACCATCGCATGCGACTATCCTCCGATAACGTTGACCGGCTTACTTTCCTGAAAATGAACCAGGCCTGGATCTCGCAGGAATTTGCCACTCCTCTGCCTGATTAAGTAATTGGGTGTCATCCAGGTCTCCTGCTGTGTTCATCTTTCTACCACCTGAACTGCTATTCCTGGGCTCCAACACCACCAGTTGCGGCTCAGAAGTGCAGGCTGCACAGTAAAAACATACGACCCAGTGTTATTGGGTTTCAGTAACGTCAGCTGATCCCCAGCTGTGTAGCCTGCGACCGCCACGCTGGCACAACAACCTAAATGTAAGGGAACCTGTCCCCCCCCGCCCCCCCCCCGTCGTTTGTTACTGAAAGAGCCATCTTGTGCAGCAGTAATGCTGCACAAGGAAAAGGTAGCTCTTTTTTTTTAGCTCCTTGCACACGCAGAACTTAACACTTATAAAATGTGTTCACTGATACCGTTATACTGTCCCGGAGCTGGGACTTTCCTTCGTAATGTGACGCAGCACAGCCGTCATTCCTACCCCCTTGGTGCCATGCGCTGCCTCCTCAGCGTTGTTTTAAGCTGTCACGGAGCCTGCGCTGTTCTGTTATCCCTTGGGCATGCCCTATTTGCGCTGCCTGTCTTCTGACATAATTTGGTGTCAGGCTGGCTGTGCCTGTGCGGCCGCGCTGCCCGAGATCCCGCCTCGCAGTGTCTTCTGATTGAGTCACACTGCGGGCCTGGGATCCATGGGCATGCGCAGTGCATATCTTCCCCTCGGGGTCTCGCTCATTTCCCTCCGCCTTCTTTAGACTATGCGCCGTCAGCTGATCCTTAATAGCATGCCACGGTCCGTGACACCGCACAGTCTGAAGAAGAGGGAAGGAGGGGAGTGAGAGTCGAGGATATGCACTGTGCATGCCCATGGTTCCAAGGCCCGCAGTGGGATTACGTTAGACGAGACTGCGAGGTGGGATCTGGAGCAGCGTGGACGCACAGGCACTGACAGCCTGACACCAAATTATGTCAGAAGACAGGCAGCGCTAATTGGGCATGGCCAAGGGCTAACAGAACAGCGCAGGCTCCGTGACAGCTTAAAACAACGCTGAGGAGGCAGCGCACGGCACCAAGGGGATAGGAATGACAGCTGTGCTGTGTCCCATTACGAAGGAAATTCGCACCTCCGGGACGGTTTAACGGTATAAGGGGACACATTTTTAGTGTTTACTTCGGTGTTTGCAAGGAGCATAATTAAAAGAACCACCTTTTCCTTTTGCATCCTTAGTGCTGCACAAGATGGCTCTTTCAGCTACAAACGTCTTGGGGGGGGGGGGTTAAAGGTTCCCTTTCAACTTGCTCCAATCAGGCTTCGGCCTACACTCTGTTCCTCTGCTCCTCCTGCTGTCCCTGGGCTCTAACAACGCCAGTTGGTGCCTGGAAGTGCTGTGTGCACAGTCAACAGTCGCTCCTCTGTTATTGGGGTTCAGTAACGTCAGCTGATCCCCAGCTGTGTGTGCGGCAATACCTCCAATCTGCTCCTCCTGCTGTCCCTGGGCTCTAACACCGCCAGTTGGTGCCTGGAAGTGCTGTGTGCACAGTCAACAGTCGCTCCTCTGTTATTGGGGTTCAGTAACGTCAGCTGATCCCCAGCTGTGTGTGCGGCAATACCTCCAATCTGCTCCTCCTGCTGTCCCTGGGCTCTAACACCGCCAGTTGGTGCCTGGAAGTGCTGTGTGCACAGTCAACAGTCGCTCCTCTGTTATTGGGGTTCAGTAACGTCAGCTGATCCCCAGCTGTGTGTGCGGCAATACCTCCAATCTGCTCCTCCTGCTGTCCCTGGGCTCTAACACCGCCAGTTGGTGCCTGGAAGTGCTGTCTGCACAGTCAACAGTCGCTCCTCTGTTATTGGGGTTCAGTAACGTCAGCTGATCCCCAGCTGTGTATCCGGCAACGTGTCATGCGACCGCCACGCTGGCACAACTAAAATGTAAGGGGACCTGTCCCCCTCCCCCCCTAGGCGTTTGTTACTGAAAGAGCCACCATGTGCAGCACTAATACTGCACAAGGGAAAGGTCGCTCTTGAAATTATGCTCCTTGCAAACGCTGAACTACACACTCATGTAATGTGTCCCCTCACACCGTCCAACCGTCCCGGAGGTGGGACTTTCCTTTGTAATGTGACGCAGCACAGCCGTCATTGCTACCCCCTTGGCACCGTGCGCTGCCTCCTTAGCGTTGTTTGATTCCGTCATGGACCCTGCGCTGTTATGTTATCCCTTGGCCATGCACAGTTTGCGCTGCCCGTCCTCTGACATCATTTGTTGTCGTCCTGGCTGCGCCTGTGCGTCCACGCTGCCCGAAATCACACCTCGCAGTGTCGTCTAATGTGATCCCACAGTGGGCCTGGTATCCATGGCCATGCGCAGTGCATATACTAGCCTCTCACTCCCCTTCTTCACGCTTCTTCAGACTAGGCGGCGTCAGCTGATCCCTAATAGCATGCCACGGCCGTGATGCCGCACAGTCTGAAGAAGCAGGAAGGAGGTGAGTGAGAGGCGATGATATGCACTGCGCATGCCCATGGATCCCTGGCCCGCAGTGGGACTACATTAGATTACACTGCAAGGTTGGATCTCGGGCAGCTTGGACGCACAGGCACTGCCAGCCTGACACCTACATGATGTCAGAAGACGGGCACCGCTAACTGTGCATGGCCAAGGGATAACATTACAGCGCGGGCTCCGTGACAGAACCAAACAACGTTGAGGAGGTGGCGCCCGGCACCAAGGGGGTTGGAATGACGGCTGTGCTGTGTCACATTACAAAGGAAAGTCCCACTTCCGGGATGGTTTGACGGTGTGAGGGGACACATTATATGAGTGTGTACTTCAGCGTTTGCAAGGAGCATAATTTTCGGAGCCACCATTTTCCATGTGCAGTATTACTGCTGTACAAGATGGCTCTTTCAGCAACAAATGCCTGGGGGGGGGGTTAAAGGTTCCCTTTCAACTTGCTCCACTGCAGGCTTCGGCCTACACTCTGCTCCTCTTTGATTCCCTGGGTTTCAACACTGTCAGTTGCCACCTGGAAGTGTTGTCTACACAGAAAAAACACTAGGTGATGTGTCAGTGGGGTTCAGCACCGCCAGCTGTTCCCCTGCTGTGTAGTCGGCAACGTGTCCAGCACAAGCCACGCTGGCACAACAGAACAAAAGCTGCCACCAGTGCAGGCTTCGGCCTACACTCTGCTCCTCTCCTCCTCCTGCTGACCCTGGGCTCAAACACCGCTAGTTTTTGCCCAGAAGTGCTAGCTGCACAGAGAAAAACACCAGCCAATGTGTTAGTGGGGTTCAGCACCGCCAGCTGTTCCCCTGCTGTGTAGCCGGCAACGTGGCCTGCAAACGCCACGCAGGCACATGAACTGAAATTAAAGGGAACCTGGCCCCACCCCCCCAGGTGTTTCTATGTATAACAGCCACCTAGTACAGCAGTACTGCTGCATTTGTGCAAGGTGGCTGTTTTTTTATCCTTGCCCACGTAGAATTAAACACGTAAAATATGTGTCTCATTACAGACCATTACAATGTCCCTGAGGTGTGACTTTACTTTTTAATGACACGCACCACCCCCCTTGGTAGCGCTGCCCGTCTTCTGACATCATTGGTTGGCTGCCTGTGCCTGTGCGTCCGCCCTGCCCGACACAACCCCCCTCGTTTCATATATTTTGGCTGCGAGGGTGTGATTGATGGGCATGTGCAGTGCATATGTTCGCCTGTCTTAACTCATCTCCTTCCGCCTTCTTCAGACTGTGCGGCCTCCTGGCCGTGGTAGGCGATAAGGGATCAGCTGAGGCCGCCCAGTCTGAAGCAGGTGTAAGGACATGTGTGAGCGGCAAACATATTTACTGCACAAGGCCACGAATCCCAGCCACGCAGTGTGATTTTTTGAAAACACGCTGGGGCCTGGGATTCAAATCCATTGCTAACCGCAACGGCCAACATGAAATGAGGTGAGAAGACAGGCAGCGCTCAGAGCGCATGGCCAAGGGATCACAATAGCGCAGACTCCTGTACAGCTAATACAACGCTCAGGAATCTGCGCCCAACACCTAGGTGTAAATTTTGACACCTGTGCTGCTTTTCTTTAAAAAGACAAGTCACGCCTCCACTACTGTTTGACAGTTTAATGGGCTAAATAGTGTACGTGTTTTATTCAGCGTGTGCAAGGAGCAAACTAAATAGAGCAACCTTTTACTTGTGCAGCATTAATGCTGCACAAGGTGTGGCTCTTCTACCTTGCAACACCTGAGGGGGGGTTAAAGGTTACCTTTGAAATTGGTTCAACTAGGCTTCGGCCTACACTCTGCTCCTCTCCTCCTCCTGCTGACCCTGGGCTCTAACACCGCTAGTTTTTGCCCGGAAATGCGAGCTTCACAGAGAAAAACAACAGCCAATGTGTTAGTGGGGTTCAGCACCGCCAGCTGTTCCCCTGCTGTGTAGCCGGCATCGTGTCCAGCACAAGCCACGCTGGCACAACCGACCAAAAGCTGCCACCAGTGCAGGCTTCGGCCTACACTTTGCTCCTCTCCTCCTCCTGCTGACCCTGGGCTCTAACACCGCTAGTTTTTGCCCGGAAATGCGAGCTTCACAGAGAAAAACAACAGCCAATGTGTTAGTGGGGTTCAGCACCGCCAGCTGTTCCCCTGCTGTGTAGCCGGCATCGTGTCCAGCACAAGCCACGCTGGCACAACCGACCAAAAGCTGCCACCAGTGCAGGCTTCGGCCTACACTTTGCTCCTCTCCTCCTCCTGCTGACCCTGGGCTCTAACACCGCCAGTTTTTGCCCGGACATGCGAGCTGCACAGAGAAAAACACCAGTCAATGTGTCAGTGGGGTTCAGCAACGCCAGCTGTTCCCCTGCTGTGTAGCTGGCAACGTGTCCTGCAAACGCCACGCAGGCACATGAACTGAAATTGAAGGAAGCCTGCCCCCCACCCCCAGGTGTTTCTATGTATAACAGCCACCTTGTACAGCAGTACTGCTGCATTTGTACAAGGTGGCAGACTTTTTCTCCTTGCCCACGTTTAATTAAACACGTACTAAATGTGTCTCATTGAGACCATTCCACTGTCCCTGAGGTGTGACTTTCCTTTCTAATGATACGCAGCACCACCCTTGTTAGCGCTGCCCGTCTTTTGACATCATTGGTTAGCTGGCTGCGCCTGTGCGTCTGCCCTGCTCGAAACAACGCCCCTCTGTGTCTTATTTTTTTGGACAACGAGGATGTGATTGATGGGCATGTGCAGTGCATATGTTTGCCTGTGTTCACTCATCTCCTTCCGCCTTCTTCAGACTGGGTGGCCTCATGACCGCGGCATGCGATAAGGGATCAGATGAGGCCGCCCAGTCTGAAGCAGGTGTAAGGACATGTGTGAGCGGCAAACATATTTACTGCACAAGGCCACGAATCCCAGCCACGCAGTGTGATTTTTAGAAAACACACTGTGGGTCTGGGATTCATGTCCATCGCTAACCGCAACGGCCGACATGAAATGAGGTCAGAAGACAGGAAGCGCTCACAGCGCATGGCCAAGGGATAACAAGAGCGCAGACTCATGTACAGCAAATAACAACGCTCAGGAAGCTGCGCCCATGCACCAAGGTGTTATTTTCGACACCTGTGCTGCTTTTCTTTAAAAAGACAAGTCACGCCTCCACTACTGTTCTACAGTAGAATGGGCTAAATAGTGTACGTGTTTTATTCAGCGTGTGCAAGGAGCAAAATTAAGAGAGCAACCTTTTACTTGTGCAGCATTAATGATGCACAAGGTGTGGCTCTTGTACCTTGCAACACCTGAGGGGGGATTAAAGGTTACCTTTGAAATTGGTTCAACTAGGCTTCGGCCTACACTCTGCTCCTCTCCTCCTCCTGCTGACCCTGGGCTATAACACCGCCAGTTGTAGCCTGGAAGTGCTAGCTGCACAGAGAAAAACACCAGCCAATGTGTTAGTGGGGTTCAGCACCGCCAGCTGTTCCCCTGCTGTGTAGCCGGCATCGTGTCCAGCACAAGCCACGCTGGCACAACTGATCAAAAGCTGCCACCAGTGCAGGCTTCGGCCTACACTCTGCTCCTCTCCTCCTCCTGCTGACCCTGGGCTCTAACAACGCTAGTTTTTGCCCGGAATTGCTAGCTGCACAGAGAAAAACACCAGCCAATGTGTCAGTGGGGTTCAGCACCGCCAGCTGTTCCCCAGCTGTGTAGCCGGCAACGTGACCTGCAAACGCCATGCAGGCACATGAACTGAAATTGAAGGGAGCCTGCCCCCCACCCCCAGGTGTTTCTATGTATAACAGCCACCTTGTTCAGCAGTACTGCTGCATTTGTACAAGGTGGCTGACTTTTTCTCCTTGCCCACGTGGAACTCAACACGTACAAAATGTGTCTCATTGAGACCATTCCACTGTCCCTGAGGTGTGACTTTCCTTTCTAATGATACGCAGCACCCCCCTTGGTAGCGCTTCCCGTATTTTGACATCATGGTTAGCTGGCTGCGCCTGTGCATCCGCCCTGCGTGAAGCAACGCCCCTCGTTGTCTTATTTATTTTGTCAGCGAGGGTGTGGTTTATGGGCACGAGCAGTGCATATGTTCACCTGTCGTCACTCATCTCCTTCCGCCTTCTTCAGACTGTGCGGCCTCCTGGCCGCGGCATGCAAAAAGGGATCAGCAGAGGCCGCCCAGTCTGAAGCAGGTGTAAGGACGTGTGTGAGCGTCGAAAATATTTACTGCTCAAGGCCACGAATCCCAGCACCGCAGTGTGACTTTATGAAAAGGCAGTGTGGGTCTGGGATTTATGGCCATCGTTAACCGCAGCGGCCAACATGAAATGAGGTCATTAGACGGGCAGCGCTAACACGGCATTGCCAAGGGATAACACAAGAGCGCAGACTCCTGTACAGCAAAAAACAACGCTCAGGAAGCAGAGCCTAGCACAAAGGCGTTATTTGGGACACCTATGCTGCGTCTCCTTAAAAATACAAGTCACGCCTCAACTACAGTTTGACTGTAGAATGGGCTAAATTGTGTACGTGTTGCATTCAGCGTGTGCAAGTAGACAAATTAATAGAGCAACCTTTTCTTGTGCAGCATTAATGCTGCACAAGGTGTGGCTCTTGTACTTTGTAACACCTGAGGGGGGGTTAAAGGTTACCTTTGAAATTGGTTCAACTAGGCTTCGGCCTACACTCTGCTCCTCTCCTCCTCCTGCTGACCCTGGGCTGTAACAACGCTAGTTTTTGCCCGGAAGTGCTAGCTGCACAGAGAAAAACACCAGCCAATGTGTTAGTGGGGTTCAGCACCGCCTGCTGTTCCCCCACTGTGTAGCCGGCAAAGTGTCCTGCAAACGCAACGCAGACACAAAGCTGCCTCCAGTGCAGGCTTCGGCCTACACTCTGCTCCCCCTGCTTACCCTTTGCTCCAACACCGCTAGTTGGGGCTGTAGGAAGACAATGTTTAATAGGCAAAGCATCCGGGTTCCAGCACCGCCAGCTGGTTCTCGGCAGTGTTTTTGTCACGGGTACTCCCTCGTGCCAAACCTGGTTTCAGAACCGTCAGCTGTTTCCGGGTTGTGTCAAGTTCACTGAGACGCCTATTCTTGCCCCTTCGTGGTGCGGTCGGGTTAGCCAACTCCAGGGTGCCTCCAGTTTAGGAGCTTCCTATGTGGGCTGCGTGAACTGGTAGTCAAGGCTGGTTCTGTAGTGCCAGTAGGCCCAGCTCCCCCTGTAGGACTGTTGGGGTTCGGTAACTGCAGCTGCCTCGCGGCCTAGCTGTTCTCTCCTCTCCTGTGGACCTTCGGGTCCACCACCTGGTTCCAGCACCGTCAGCTGGTTCCGGGCCGAACCTTTGGCTTAGGTGCCTCCTCCTCGGTATCCGAGTTCCGCCAACGTCAGGCGGTCCTTGGTAGTGCTTTTAAGCGCGGGCACCTACAGCTTAGTAACCGGGTTCCAGCACCGCCAGCTGCTCCTCGGTGCCATTGGCTCTTGCACACTGGGGCAACGCATCTGGGTTCCAGCACCGCCAGCTGGTTCTCGGCAGTGTTCTTGTCACAGGTACTCCCTCGTGCCAAGCCTGGTTTCAGCACCGTCAGCTGTTTCCGGGTTGTGTCAAGCTCACTGAGACGCCTATGCTTGCCCCGTCGTGGTGCGGTCGGGTTAGCCAACTCCAGGGTGCCTCCAGTTTAGGAGCTTCCTATGTGGGCTGCGTGAACTGGTAGTCAAGGCTGGTTCTGTAGTGCCAGTAGGCCCAGCTTCCCCTGTAGGACTGTTGGGGTTCGGTAACTGCGGCTGCCTCGCGGCCTAGCTGTTCTCTCCTCTCCTGTGGACCTTCGGGTCCACCACCTGGTTCCAGCACCGTCAGCTGGTTCCGGGCCGAGCCTTTGGCTTAGGTGCCTCCTCCTGGGCATCCGAGTTCCGCCAACGTCAGGCGGTCCTTGGTAGTGCTTTTAAGCGCAGGCACCTACAGCTTAGTAACCGGGTTCCAGCACCGTCAGCTGGTCCTCGGTGCCATTGGCTCTTGCACACTGGGGCAACGCATCCGGGTTCCAGCACCGCCAGCTGGTTCTCGGCAGTGTTCTTGTCACAGGTACTCCCTCGTGCCAAGCCTGTTTTCAGCACCGTCAGCTGTTTCCGGGTTGTGTCAAGCTCACTGAGACGCCTATGCTTGCCCCGTCATGGTGCGGTCGGGTTAGCCAACTCCAGGGTGCCACCAGTTTAGGAGCTTCCTATGTGGGCTGCGTGAACTGGTAGTCAAGGCTGGTTCTGTAGTGCCAGTAGGCCCAGCTCCCCCTGTAGGACTGTTGGGATTCGGTAACTGCGGCTGCCTCGCGGCCTAGCTGTTCTCTCCTCTCCTGTGGACCTTCGGGTCCACCACCTGGTTCCAGCACCGTCAGCTGGTTCCAGGCCGAGCCTTTGGCTTAGGTGCCTCCTCCTGGTTATCCGAGTTCCGCCAACGTCAGGCGGTCCTTGGTAGTGCTTTTAAGCGCGGGCACCTACAGCTTAGTAACCGGGTTCCAGCACCGTCAGCTGGTCCTCGGTCGTGCCATTGGCTCTTGCACACTGGGGCAACGCATCTGGGTTCCAGCACCGCCAGCTGGTTCTCGGCAGTGTTTTTGTCACAGGTACTCCCTCGTGCCAAACCTGGTTTCAGCACCGTCAGCTGTTTCCGGGTTGTGTCAAGCTCACTGAGACGCCTATGCTTGCCCCGTCGTGGTGCGGTCGGGTTAGCCAACTCCAGGGTGCCTCCAGTTTAGGAGCTTCCTATGTGGGCTGCGTGAACTGGTAGTCAAGGCTGGTTCTGTAGTGCCAGTAGGCCCAGCTCCCCCTGTAGGACTGTTGGGATTCGGTAACTGCGGCTGCCTCGCGGCCTAGCTGTTCTCTCCTCTCCTGTGGACCTTCGGGTCCACCACCTGGTTCCAGCACCATCAGCTGGTTCCGGGCCGAGCCTTTGGCTTAGGTGCCTCCTCCTGGGTATCCGAGTTCCGCCAACGTCAGGTGGTCCTTGGTAGTGCTTTTAAGCGCGGGCACCTACAGCTTAGTAACCGGGTTCCAGCACCGTCAGCTGGTCCTCGGTGCCATTGGCTCTTGCACACTGGGGCAACGCATCCGGGTTCCAGCACCGCCAGCTGGTTCTCGGCAGTGTTCTTGTCACAGGTACTCCCTCATGCCAAGCCTGGTTTCAGCACCGTCAGCTGTTTCCGGGTTGTGTCAAGCTCACTGAGACGCCTATGCTTGCCCCGTCGTGGTGCGGTCGGGTTAGCCAACTCCAGGGTGCCTCCAGTTTAGGAGCTTCCTATGTGGGCTGCGTGAACTGGTAGTCAAGGCTGGTTCTGTAGTGCCAGTAGGCCCAGCTCCCCCTGTAGGACTGTTGGGATTCGGTAACTGCGGCTGCCTCGCGGCCTAGCTGTTCTCTCCTCTCCTGTGTACCTTCGGGTCCACCACCTGGTTCCAGCACCGTCAGCTGGTTCCGGGCCGAACCTTTGGCTTAGGTGCCTCCTCCTGGGTATCCGAGTTCCGCCAACGTCAGGCGGTCCTTGGTAGTGCTTTTAAGCGCGGGCACCTACAGCTTAGTAACCGGGTTCCAGCACCGTCAGCTGGTCCTCGGTGCCATTGGCTCTTGCACACTGGGGCAACGCATCCGGGTTCCAGCACCGCCAGCTGGTTCTCGGCAGTGTTCTTGTCACAGGTACTCCCTCGTGCCAAGCCTGGTTTCAGCACCGTCAGCTGTTTCCGGGTTGTGTCAAGCTCACTGAGACGCCTATGCTTGCCCCGTCGTGGTGCGGTCGGGTTAGCCAACTCCAGGGTGCCTCCAGTTTAGGAGCTTCCTATGTGGGCTGCGTGAACTGGTAGTCAAGGCTGGTTCTGTAGTGCCAGTAGGCCCAGCTCCCCCTGTAGGACTGTTGGGGTTCGGTAACTGCAGCTGCCTCGCGGCCTAGCTGTTCTCTCCTCTCCTGTGGACCTTCGGGTCCACCACCTGGTTCCAGCACCGTCAGCTGGTTCCAGGCTGAGCCTTTGGCTTAGGTGCCTCCTCCTGGGTATCCGAGTTCCGCCAACGTCAGGCGGTCCTTGGTAGTGCTTTTAAGCGCGAGCACCTACAGCTTAGTAACCGGGTTCCAGCACCGTCAGCTGGTCCTCGGTCGTGCCATTGGCTCTTGCACACTGGGGCAACGCATCTGGGTTCCAGCACCGCCAGCTGGTTCTCGGCAGTGTTCTTGTCACAGGTACTACCTCGTGCCAAGCCTGGTTTCAGCACCGTCAGCTGTTTCCGGGTTGTGTCAAGTTCACTGAGACGCCTATGCTTGCCCCGTCGTGTTGCGGTCGGGTTAGCCAACTCCAGGGTGCCTCCAGTTTTGGAGCTTTCTATGTGGGCTGCGTGAACTGGTAGTCAAGGCTGGTTCTGTAGTGCCAGTAGGCCCAGCTCCCCCTGTAGGACTGTTGGGGTTCGGTAACTGCGGCTGCCTCGCGGCCTAGCTGTTCTCTCCTCTCCTGTGGACCTTCGGGTCCACCACCTGGTTCCAGCACCGTCAGCTGGTTCCGGGCCGAGCCTTTGGCTTAGGTGCCTCCTCCTGGTTATCCGAGTTCCGCCAACGTCAGGCGGTCCTTGGTAGTGCTTTTAAGCGCGGGCACCTACAGCTTAGTAACCGGGTTCCAGCACCGTCAGCTGGTCCTCGGTCGTGCCATTGGCTCTTGCACACTGGGGCAACGCATCTGGGTTCCAGCACCGCCAGCTGGTTCTCGGCAGTGTTTTTGTCACAGGTACTCCCTCGTGCCAAACCTGGTTTCAGCACCGTCAGCTGTTTCCGGGTTGTGTCAAGCTCACTGAGACGCCTATGCTTGCCCCGTCGTGGTGCGGTCGGGTTAGCCAACTCCAGGGTGCCTCCAGTTTAGGAGCTTCCTATGTGGGCTGCGTGAACTGGTAGTCAAGGCTGGTTCTGTAGTGCCAGTAGGCCCAGCTCCCCCTGTAGGACTGTTGGGGTTCGGTAACTGCGGCTGCCTCGCGGCCTAGCTGTTCTCCCCTCTCCTGTGGGCCTTGGGGTCCACCACCTGGTTCCAGCACCGTCAGCTGGTTCCGGGCCGAGCCTTTGGCTTAGGTGCCTCCTCCTGGGTATCCGAGTTCCGCCAACGCCAGGCGGTCCTTGGTAGTGCTTTTAAGCGCGGGCACCTACAGCTTAGTAACCAGGTTCCAGCACCGTCAGCTGGTCCTCGGTCGTGCCATTGGCTCTTGCACACTGGGGCAACGCATCTGGGTTCCAGCACCGCCAGCTGGTTCTCGGCAGTGTTTTTGTCACAGGTACTCCCTCGTGCCAAACCTGGTTTCAGCACCGTCAGCTGTTTCCGGGTTGTGTCAAGCTCACTGAGACGCCTATGCTTGCCCCGTCGTGGTGCGGTCGGGTTAGCCAACTCCAGGGTGCCTCCAGTTTAGGAGCTTCCTATGTGGGCTGCGTGAACTGGTAGTCAAGGCTGGTTCTGTAGTGCCAGTAGGCCCAGCTCCCCCTGTAGGACTGTTGGGGTTCGGTAACTGCGGCTGCCTCGCGGCCTAGCTGTTCTCTCCTCTCCTGTGGTCCTTCGGGTCCACCACCTGGTTCCAGCACCGTCAGCTGGTTCTCGGCAGTGTCTTTTGCTCTTGTACCTTCTGCTCCCCATCCTGGTTCCAGTACCGTCGGCTGGTTCCGGGCAGAGCCTTTGGCTTAGGTGCCTCCTTCTGGGTATCCAAGTTCCACCAACGTCAGGTGGTCCTTGGTAGTGCTTTCAGGCACGGGTACCTCCTGCTTAGTAACCGGGTTCCAGTAACGTCAGCTGGTCCTCGGTAGTTCCATTGGCTCTTGGACCTTCGGCTACCCATCCGGGTTCCAGTACCGTCAGCTGGTTCTCGGCAGTGTCTTTTGCTCTTGTACCTTCTGCTCCCCATCCTGGTTCCAGTAACGTCAGCTGGTTCCGGGCAGAGCCTTTGGCTTAGGTGCCTCCTTCTGTGTATCCGAGTTCCGCCAACGTCAGGCGGTCCTTGGTAGTGCTTTTTAGCACGGGTACCTCCTGCTTAGTAACCGGGTTCCAGTAACGTCAGCTGGTCCTCGGTAGTTCCATAGGCTCTTGAACCTTCGGGTAGCCATCCGAGTTCCAGTTCCATCAGCTGGTTCTTGGCATTTTCTCAGCCTTCTTGTACCTTCTGCTACATTTCCAAGTTGAAGACCCTAAAGTCGACGACCCGGAAGACCACCCCGATGACGACGACCCGGAAGACCACCCCGATGACGACGACGGCGGAGACGACGACGGCGGAGACGACGACGGCTGAGACGACGACGGCGGAGATGACGACACTGGAGACGACGACCCTGGAGACGACGACATGGAAGACCGAGAAGCAGAAGAACAAGAGGCTGCAGAACAAAGAGCAGAAGAACATTAAGCATAAGACTTAATATCAGAGCAAAAGATATTATCTAAATTATATGCAGAAGAAGACTAAGCAGTGTATGGGGGTGAGTCCGTTCCTCCTCGTGGTGCCCCTGGATAAAGCCTGATGCTGCAGGCCAAACTGAACGCGGACAAATGTAACTTTTGTGACTTGCAGAACGGAAGGTGTAATCTTCAAACTTTTATAGATAACAACTATGGGAATGCCTGTCACAAATGAGAATATGATGAAGAAGTAGAATAGGAAGAATAATAACAGTGGAATAAAAAGAATATGTAGAATAGGAAGAGTAATAATAGTTGAATAAAATGAATATGAAGAATGTAATCAAAAAAAAAAAAAAGGTAAAGGATGAAGAAGAAGATGAATAAGGTGAAGAAGAAGTTGATGTCAAAGATGCTGATGATGATGAAGATGAAAGTGTGGGAAAAGAAAAAAAAAAAAGAAGGGGAAGGGCGTGGAATAGTGAAACATCAATATCTGACAAAATAAAAAAAAAAATTTACATAGTCAATATCTTTGTCACTCCGAACGTCTTAAAAAAAAACAAAAAACATGCTATTCTATTTGATTGGGATAAACCTCTATGACTTTAATGTCTCCGCCACCTCCCCAAATACATCCGGCATTATTCTTAGTTGTTTTCCTTCATGTAGAATGAACCTACAAGGCAAGAAAGGGTTTATTTTAATTCCGATATTTTGGTCCCATTGACTTGCATTGGGATCGGGTATCGGTATCGGCGATATCCGATATTTTTTGAATATCGGCCGATCCTATCCGATACCGATACTTTCCGATATCGGAAGGTATCGCTCAACACTAGTCACAAGTAGTTAGTGTCACCAGGTACCACTCCAAGGCAGTCACTGGGTCTGCATCAGCTTACCGGAGAGTCAGAGACATGGGTATGGGGAACTGGAGGATGAAAGCAAAGATGGGGTCAGACAATTCAAGGTCAGGGCAGGCAGCACAGGTTCAATATACATAGCCGAGGTCAGGAGTGGAGAGATCAAGATAAACGGTAAACAAGCCAGGTCAGTAACAGGGGAGACAGAACAAATATGCACAAACAGGAACTAGAGACAAGCTGCTAGCAACCTACTTTAAGGGAGAGAGTTGTGGGAGAAGCTTTCCAACAAACACACTGCTGCCTAGGGATAGGCTGGGGAAGTTAAACCCTGCAGTACACAACTGTGCTAACTTCCTGCAGGATCTGACTTCACCTCCCTATAGCCAGGAGGAGACAGCATGAATGTGCAGCAGAGCTGAAAGAGCTGCATGAGTACTCAGCATTGCGGCCTGACACGGGAAGCAGCAGAATGCAAATGCAGTGAGTAGCACGATGCTCGGAATGCATGCACATGACTGCTGTGACAGTACCCTCCTTACAGCCCTCCTGTCATGGTTATGGACAGGGTTCCTTCCCTGTCCTCTCGGGGTTAATTTGTATAGCCTCCCTCTGGTTTGGGGAGGGCTATATTTACCCACCTTCATCTGGGGATCCTTGTCAGTGATACATCTGTCTTGGCTGTGTGTCTGACCCCCTGGTGTGCTTGCATACTGTTCTCCGGTTTCTTTCTTGTGTATGACTCGATCTGTTTTCTCGTTCTGTGCTTTGCCTTGAGACTCTGTGCTAATTGTCAGAGCCACAAACCGACAATTAGCACAGAGTCTCAAGGCAATTAGCACAGAGTCTCGTTCTGTGCTTTGCCTTGAGACTCTGTGCTAATTGTCGGTTTGTGGCTCTGACCTTCAGCTTGGTACTCTAATTTCCCTCCTGTCTTCTCCATTTATACTGCACCACTATCTTCCGCTCCCCGACCTTTTTGCTAAGTCCCGACCACACTTATATCTCACCCTTTTGGCACTACATCGACCTCCCGGCTTGACTTCGGCACGTTCAGACTACTCTCCAGCTCCACCGATCTCCGCTGCCACTCGGTGTCTGGCTCCACCTCCGACCACTCCCCCGGAGGTCACGTGTTTCAGGTCCTGTGCTCAAGCAAGTAAGCTCACCGCAGCGCTCCTTGCTCTCTCTCTGTTCTTCTGTAACACGTGCACTGGCTCCTGCTGTAAGTCTGCAGCAGGGCTCTTGATACATCCCTTACCTGGCCAGCCAGACTGAGAAACCTTTCCAAGATAACACGGGCACAGATATTCTTTGCAGGCTCCCAGGATTGCTCCACAGGTTCAAAGCCCTTCCAGTCTACCAGTAAGAAGGTCCTCCCCTGAATCTTTTTATTATCCAAGTTGTCCCTAATCTCAAAAATGTCTGAGAGAGCCTCAGGAACAGAGGTAGCATGGGGCTTCAAGAAGCGATTCAGGACCACTGGCTTCAGGAGAGAGACATGAAAGGTGTTAGGGATCCATAGATTCACAGGGAGTTGAAGACAACAGGTCACCAGATTAAGTTAACTGAGGATTTCATATGAACTAAGGTACTAGGGTGCAAATTTGAATGAAGGTGAATATTCTCCAACCAACCCTAAGTGCTAGAGTTTCCCATGTCACAGGGCACTAGTGAACAAATTGTCCCTTGCCTCCACAGTAAATATATACATTTTCTCTGTGCCTCCGCTGTCGTTCCTGCACAAAAGGTTTGGCCTGCTCAACCTGCAATGGCTCAGTAGCTGGTGGTGCAACTTGTGGTAGCAAAGGGAACTGGAAGTATGGAGCCACTCTTGTTGAATTTCTGGCACAAAGAGACACTGAAGCTTGTTCCAGGACTCGCTCATGGAAGCCGAAATTTATTGTAGTGGCCAGGAGTATATGGACATCCAGCGAGGATGGTTGATTTCTGCCTACCAACTCATGCTTGATTTAACCAGACAGGCCTGGTCAGAAGGTTGCCACCAGGGATTCTTCGTTCCATACCAGCTCCAAGGTACAGGGGCGTAAGGCATACTGGACAATGGTGTTCATGCTCTGCTTTAGAGACAAAAAGGATGAAGCAGCTGCGGAGGTGCAGCCTGGAATTTTGAATACAACTCGGAACATCTCCGGGAACCTTCCAACATCACGGGTCTCTGGACCACCATGCTCACAAATGGGATTTGCCTAGGCCAGGGCTTTTTCAGACAGCAGAAAGACCATAAACGCTATCTGGTCCAAAGGAAGGAGATGAGCGTGGAGTGTGGAATGGATCTGCCACTAATTCATATAGCCGAGGCTCTCCTTGGGGTCTCCATTGTAGCAGGATGGAAGTGTAAGCTGGATCTTAACACTTTCTCAGGGAGGCTGACAATCTTGAGTAGGGTTGAGTAGGGTTGAGTAGGGTTGGCAAGACATGGTAAAGGTGGAAGGCAGGGTGGACATTGCGGCACAAAGACCATGCAGCTGAGTTGGCCCCACATTGATGGCCTGCATCCAGGTATGGACTGGGGCCAAAATTCAGCCCTGGCATTTGAAATCACACAGGCCCATGTTGTCCCCTTTTCCAAGCACCAGATGGAATATATTACTAATATTACCCTGGATGGAGGAAAGCAAGATTTACTACAAGATCAATATTTCTAATGATACCCGTGGCCTGATGGGGTAAGTGACTGAGTCAGTGACTTTGTGCTCTGTCACAACTCTTAACAGTATGGGTGTCTTGAGAACACTAATTCTGTTAACAATGTAGCAGACAAGGCAGCCCACTACCAGACAGGCCCTTCTGGCATTTGCCAGAATTGTCAGATGACCAGTCCGGCCCTGCCTGCATCGTCTTGTCCTGACGCTCACATTGAGAGCACACCTCCTGGTACAGTACTTACAAATTAGATGTGGGATCTCGGGCTCCAATTTGTTAGTGAGGTCCATGGCCTGAACGTACTGTAACGCTGGTGAGTGATGATCCACTATGCCATGGGCCGGGCTGACTCTGGAGATGCCCAACTAAGCAACTACCTGGTATTTACTAAATCCTCAAATGGTGAGGATAGGCTTGGCGGCAGGTAGCCACCAGCTACCATTCCAGGACGGTTCTCGGGTCAGCAGAAGCTGACCGGAGGGTCAGAAGCATGGTACGAGGCACAGGAGGGCAAAGACGTGGTCAGATAATTCAGGGTCAGGGTAGACTGCACAGATTCAATATAGCCGAGGACAGGAGTGGAGAGATCAGAATAAACAGAAAATGAGCCTGATTAACAACAGGCGAGAGAACGAATATGCACAAACAGAAACTAGAGACAAGCTATTAGGAACCTACATTCAGGCGAGTTGAGTGGAGCTGCCTAATAAACCCACTACTGCTTAGGGATAAGCTGGGGAAATGAAATCCCTCAGGACACAACAGGGTCAGGGGCTCCTCCCTATAGCCAGGCGGAGAAAGTAGGGATATGCAGCCGAGCTGGAAGAGCTGATTTAGGACTCGGTGTGGTGGCAGGACACGGGCAGAAGCAGAGCGGCGAACGCATCGAGTAGCACGGCACTGGTATTTCGTGAATTGCTGTGACAGATAGCAAATTCAGTTGTGTGATCCTAGCCTAAAAAGTTTCATAGGTATTACTACGCATGAAAGTTACCATGATCTTTGTTATGATGAATTCACTCACGCATTTCTCACGACATACCACCCTTAGTCATAGTATACTTCTTACTGACACTGGAATAGTATTTCAATCACAACAGCAAATCACATGTGACCATGCAATATTAGGAGGCATTGTTAACAGGTGTAAAATAGTATACACCATGTGATTAGTCAAACTTGCTGGAGTCTCAATACATGCATAATAGTGTGAATGTGTTTATATATACTATGTGAACCTGAACATCAAACATATATCAATTATATAACGTGACTGATTCCAGCGATTTTGTTTACAGTATTTATCGTTAGACAACAACGCCCTGTTATATCAGGGGCACAGCGAGTAACTAAGGCTGCCGTCACACTAGCAGTATTTGGTCAGTATTTTACATCAGTATTTGTAAGCCAAAACCAGGAGTGGAACAATTAGAGGAAAAGTATATTAGAAACATATGCACCACTTCTGCATTTATCACCCTCTCCTGGTTTTAGGTTACACATACTGAGGTAAAATACTGACCAAATACTGCTATAGTGTGACGGCAGCCTAAGGGTTATATGGGAAACCTTGAAACAAGACAGGAGAATTTGCTTAGCTCATGGTTATCTGGAGGCAATGAGCAAAGGCTCTTATAGAGGCTGCCATTAGTGTTTGAACCTGCAGGCAGCAGGTGAAGAAGAAAGGTTGTAAGGTAAGGGATTGTAATAATTTCTTTTTTCTTCCTATTTAGCAAAAATTGGAATTACAGAACTGAAAAACAAATAAACATAGAAGGAAATCTTGTATGAAATTAGCTTGGATGCTTTACAATGCAGTCTCTGTCTCACATTATAATGAGTAAAGCCTCATTCAAGTATCCGTGATTCTTGTAAATGCTGTATTCATGGTCTGTATGCTGGAACCCCCATCTTCACTTTCCTTCAAAAATTTTCTGTGAGGCTCAAGTCAGGTGACTTCTGGCCACTTGATAATTTTCAAGGACTACTTTTGAAATCAAGCCTTGGTGGATGTTGAGGCTTTGCTTTCAATCATTGTCTTGTTACAAGGTCCAAAGATGCCCTTTGCTGCAGAATTCAGCTTCCACCACAATTATCAACACTCAGTATTAGGCCTCGTTCAATAATTTTTGTAAATGGTACAAATGTCATCAAGTGTTTTGAATCCTAGTCTCATCCGTTTTTACCAACAATGTTTCATTAGTGATGCTCACTAATGAAACAATAAATGAATATTTCGCAAAGCTTCCCCTTTCGTTTGCCTTGTTAACCCTTTCATGACCACGGGTATTTTCGTTTTTGCTTTTTCATTTTCTGCTCACCTTCTTCCCAGAGCCATCATAACCTTTTTTATCTTTCAGTCAATATGGCCATGTGAGGGCTTGTTTTTTGCAGGACAAGTTGTACTTTTGAATGACACCATTGGTTTTAACATTTTGTGTACTAGAGAAGGGGAAATACAGTCCAAGTGCAGTGAAATTGCAAAAAAAAGTGCAATTCCACAGTTGTTGGTTTTTTTTTTACCATGTTAATTAAATGCTAAAACTGACCTGCCACTATGAAAGTGGTTAATCACAGACAGCACATTGATGGCACACTCTTACCATCCATGTGCTGCCTGTGAATTTTAGTAGGCGTGTATTGGTACTTTTTATCCTTGATGCCTGTAAAAAACAGATATGTCTCCGTAATTTTTCCACAGACACACGGTCCACAAAAAAACCTGGACATGTAAACAGCCCCATAGATTCTAATGGGTTCTTCTTTATAAAGGTAGAGAAGGGTGGAGGCTAAATGTTTTGTTCACTATAAACTGTGATATTGCTGTATATAAGCGATCAACTCCTTTTTCTCCAATTAAAAATAAAACATATTTGTTATTGCCATATCCATTAAGGTCTAATGTATCAATAGATAAAATTAATCAGCTAGATCAGTAAATTCAATGAGAAAATATTGAAAAAAACAAGATTGTGGGTTTTTTTTGTAGCTTCAGCATCGAAAAAAAATGTACTGTATACACTCATGTCTAAGGCGACCCGAGTAGAAGCCTAGGCACCTAATTTTGCCACAAAAAAACTGGGAAATCTTATTGCCGGGTATGCATTATCCCCTCATCCCTATCCTGGTATGCATGGTCTCCTCATCCCTATCCTGGTATGCATGGTCTCCTCATCCCTATCCTGGTATGCATGGCTTCTCATCCCTATCCTGGTATGCATGGCTTCTCATCCCTAGCCTGGTATGCACGGCCTCCTCCCTATCCTTGTATGCATGGTCTCCTCATCCCTATCCTGGTATGCATGGCTTCTCATCCCTATCCAGGTATGCACGGTCTCCTCATCCCTATCCTTGTATGCATGGCTCCCTCATCCCTATCCTTGCATGTATGGCCCTCATCCCTATCCTTGTATGCATGGCTCCTTATCCCATCCTTGTATGCATGGCTCCCTCATCCTTATCCTTGTATGCATGGCTCCTCATCCCATCCTTGTATGCATGGCTCCTCATCCCATCCTTGTATGCATGGCTCCTCATCCCTCTCATCCCTATCCTGGTATGCATGGCCATCTCATCCCTGTCCTTGTATGCATGTCCCCTTCATCCCTATCCTTGTATGCATGGTCCCTCATCCCTATCCTGGTATGCACGGCCATCTCATCCCTATCCTTGTAGGCATGGCCCCCTCATCCCTATCCTGGTATGCATGGTCCCTCATCCCTATCCTTGTATGCATGGCCATCTCATCCCTATCTTGGTATGTATAGCCATCTTTTCCCTATCCTTGTATGCATGACTCCTCATCCCCATCCTTGTATGCATGGCCCCTTCATCCCTATCCTTGTATGCATGGTTCCTCATCCCTATCTTGGTATGCACGGCCATCTCATCCCTATCCTTGTAGGCATGGCCCCCTCATCCCTATCCTGGTATGCATGGTCCCTCATCCCTATCTTTGTATGCATGGCCATCTCATCCCTATCTTGGTATGTATAGCCATCTCATCACTATCCTTGTATGCATGACTCCTCATCCTCATCCTTGTATGCATGGCCCCTTCATCCCTATCCTTGTATGCATGGCGATCTCATCCCTATATTGGTATGTATAGCCATCTCATCCCTATCCTTGTATGCATGACTCCTCATCCCCATCCTTGTATGCATCTCCCCTTCATCCCTATCCTTGTATGCATGGTTCCTCATCCCTATCCTTGTATGCATCTGCCCTTCATCCCTATCCTTGTATGCATGGTTCCTCATACCCATCCTTGTATGCATCTGCCCTTCATCCCTATCCTTGTATGCATGGTTCCTCATCCTCATCTTGGTATGCATAGTTCCTCATACCCATCCTTGTATGTATGGCCCCTTCATCTCTATCCTGGTATGCATGGTTCCTCATAGGGTTGAGCGAAACGGATCGGTCATTTTCATAAGTCGCCGACTTTTGGCAAAGTCGGGTTTCATGAAACCCGACCCGATCCCTGTGTGGGGTCGGCCACGCGGTACGCGACTTTCGCGCCAAAGTCGCATTTCGATGACGCGTTCAGTGCCATTTCTAAGCCAATGAAGGTGGACGCAGAGTGTGGGCAGCGTGATGACATAGGTCTCAGTCCCCACCATCTTAGAGAAGGGCATGACAGTGATTGGCTTGCTTTCTGCGGCGTCACAGGGGCTATAAAGGGGCGTACACGCCGACCGCCATCTTACTGCTGCTGATCTGAGCATAGGGAGAGGTTGCTGCCACTTCGTCAGAAGCAGGGATAGTGTTAGGCAGGGTACATTAACCCCCAAACCGCTTGTGCTGTAGCGATTTCCACTGTCCAACACCACCTTTTCTTAGCAGGGACAGTGGAGGCTAAATTTATTTTTCCTCAGCGCTGTAGCTCATTGGGCTGCCCTAGAAGGCTCCCTGATAGCTGCACTGCTGTGTGTACGCTGCTGTGCAAACCAACTGCTTTTTTCAAAGCACAAATCCTGTTGTTCCTTCCTTTCTGCACAGCTTTCTTGTTTGTTTGTCCACACTTTTGACTTTTTGTGTGCAGCAGTCCACTCCTTGTTATTGCTGCCTGCCATACTTTGCTGAGATTACTGCAGGGAGATAGTAATTGTAGTACAGTCCCTTTTTTTTTTTTTCGTTATATCTCTTCAAGCCACTTTCTGCCACAGAAAATATACTCTAATACAGTGGCCCAGATTTATTCACTAGTCTCCCTGAAGAAAAAAAAAAAAGGGTGCAGATTAAAATTGGCAAATCTGCATCAGTGGCAGTCCTGTGTGTGGCATCTGTGTCTCATTTTCTGGCACAGAAAACATACAGTCTAACAGTGGGCCTGATTTCTTGCCAATTCTCCCATAAATAAAAAAAAAAAATTGTGGGAGATTAAGATTGGCCATTCTGCCTCAGTGCCAGTGCTGTGTGTGGCATCTGTCTCTCATTTTATGTCACATAAAACCTAGTGTGTAACACTGGGCCAGATTTTTTAACAATTTTCCCAGAAGAAAAAAATAGTGGGAGATTAAGATTGGCCATTCTGCCTCTGTGCCAGTCGTGTGTGCGGCATCTGTCTCTCATTTTATGTAACATAAAACCTAGTGTGTAACACTGGGCCAGATTTTTTGACAATTCTCCCACAATAAAGTAAAACAAGTGGGAGATTAAGATTGGCCATTCTGCCTCTGTGCCAGTCGTGTGTGTGGCATCTGTCTCTCATTTTGTGCCACATAAAACCTAGTGTGCAACACGGTGCCAGATTACCATGGACCCTCTCCAGGCTATTAATATCTGCCCTCAGTCACTGGCTTTACTACTCTGGCGGAGAAAATTGCGCGGGAGCCCACGCCAATTTTTTCCGCCATCTAACCCTTTAATTTAATAGCTAGAACGGCCAAATTTTGCACATACACACTACTAACATTAGTAGTGTGGAATATGCAAAAAAAAATGGTGATATGACATGGTTTACTGCATGCAAACCATGTCTCATATCATGTCGGGTTTAGGAAGGAGATAGCAAAAGTCGGTAATTGAATTACCGGCTTTAAAGCTGTATAGCGCTGGAATAAATATTAATATATATACATATATGTGTCTCACTGACATATATATATATATATATATATATATATATACCTATTCTATGTGTACACATTTATTCTACCTATTCTACTGTAAGCTGTCAGTGTGATTTTACTGTACACCGCACTGAATTGCCGGCTTTCCTCTCTAACACCGCTGCGTATTTCTCGCAAGTCACACTGCTGGTCCGTGTGTAATCCGTATTTTTCTGGCTTCCATAGACTTTCATTGGCTTTTTTTTGCGCAATACGGTGACAAACGCAGCATGCTGCGATTTTCTACGGCCGTAGAAAGCCGTATAATACTGATCAGTAAAATACCGCAGATAGGAGCAGGGGCATAGAGAATAATTGGGACGTTTGTTAGGCGTGTTTTACGGACGTATTTTATGCGCTCATACGTCCGTAAAACTCGCTAGTGTGACGCCGGCCTGCCCCTGAAGCTGTGTACTGTTATACATTGGGCCTGATTTTCCCTGCAGTCTCACCCACCTATAAAGGGATATATAAATCCAACAGAAGTTTGAGTTCACCTTGTAAGTTGTTTTACAGTAACAAATACCGTTACTTTGGTTACGTTTTTCAAACAATGAGGAAGTCTGGTGGAAGAGGTCGTGGCCATGGGCGTTCATTGCCAGCTGGTAATGATGGTAGTGGTGGTGAAGCATCAGGTGGTCGTGGGAAAAGCAATATAGCACCTAAGTCTCGAGTTGTTGAGCCAGCTTCGTCGTCTGGCTACACAATAGTGATGGGAAATCTAGTTCATTTTGGTGATTAGTTCACCATGAACTAGTTCACTGAAAAGATTAGTTCAAAAGATTAGTTCATTTAGTTCATTTAGTTCAGTATTTCTCTGGATTCTGCTGAGAAGAGATGGACCAGTTCTAGTTCGTTATACAGAAGCTGTGGCTCCTAGCATGAGTTATAGTTTTGTTAAAATGATCAGAAATAGTTAATACATCTGATCATTTCATAACAAACTCTTGTTAAAGGGGTACTCAGTCTGGAGAAAAAAAATTCAAAAGTTATTTATTCAAGATAGTAATTTCTTTTTTTTCTTTGTGAAATATTTATTATTATTATTTAAATGGCGTGACAGATTGCCCACAGAACCGCAAGCTACACTTATCACATGTGAGCAGTAGGAACATTTTGCTTTCTTCTGATCTCCACTAAGTGTGAAATGATTCCATTCCTGGCTTCTTTCTCTTCAGTGTATTATCTGCACACATTATGGTCACTTGCAGTCTCTGGTATTGAGCACTGAGCAGACAGTATTCATTTCACACCACTGCAGTAGGTGGCAAAAGGAAGAGATGTGGTGAAACTACACAGAACTACAGATTTACCAAGCTGCCGCACAGTAAATGGATCTTTTGCTGCCCACAGCAACCAATCACAGCTCAGATTTCACTTGCCAGACCACTGCACTGCACTACTGCAGTATCAGAAAGCTGACCTGTGATTGGTTGCTATGGGGCAAAGAAAATCTTCCTATTAGACAGCCTGATAATTCTCCACCCTATCCTGTGAGGAGCTGATAGGAAATGCATCATGTCATGTGACCTGTGAACTAAATGAACTATATGAACTGCTGAACTAGATGTTCTGTTGAGAATGACTCAGGACAGCCTAGTTCAACGTGATGCATCTCACTGAGCCCAGCAGCATTTCCCCCTGTATTAGTGAGTAGAGTACTGACTCATAATGATTGTGTATGAGGGAGCTGAGAAGCCGTAAAGCATCCTGAGAACAGAACAGGAGCCAGTGGTAAAGATTTCAGCAAGACTGATCTTCTAGGCTACAGGAGGCTGATCCTCTACAGGAGGCTGATCCTCTACAGGAGGCTGATCTTATCACAAAGACTGGTGAGGGGCATGAACCACACCACAGAAACGCTCTCTCTCATACACACATGAGCTGTGTCCGTCTACTGTACAATTTCAGTTTTTATTATTACTATTATGTTTGTATTTACTATTTGATGTGTGGTATAGTGTTTTACTACCTTCTTTTCAAGCATCAGGAGCTATAAAGAGCAAGTGTGACACCAGGGATCTTCAGTGTGAGGAGCTGTATGAGGGATCACTCTCTGTCTCCTCCCACTTGCTGTTTAGTTCATAATGAACTAATCTCTGTCAGGATGGTAAACTAGATGAACTAGTTCACTCTGAAGATTAGTTCATTTTGAACTACTCACTCACGAACTACCCATCACTACTACACAAGGCCTCGAACGCTCCCTTTTCTGGGAGTAGGAAAACCGCTTTTAAAGCCGGAGCAGCAAGAACAAGTTTTGGCTTTCCTTGCTGAGCTCTTTCGCCTCCTCTTCTGAAACTGCTAAATGTAAAAGCAACGCGTCGTCAGTGGATGTTCACGGTCAGGGACAAGTCGCTTCCTTGTCTTCTTCACCAAGAACAACAGAGAAGGATGCGTCAGGCGACACAACGGGTTACTCCATGGAGCGCTTTACACATACCCCCAAATATAACAGAAACCATGGAAAGTCTACTTCTAAAGCAGATAGATGAAGCTGCAACCCATAATGAGGTCCTGGTTATGGGGGACTTTAACTACCCGGATATTAACTGGGAAACAGAAACCTGTGAAACCCATAAAGGCAACAGGTTTCTGCTAATAACCAAGAAAAATTATCTTTCACAATTGGTGCAGAATCCAACCAGAGGAGCAGCACTTTTAGACCTAATACTATCTAATAGACCTGACAGAATAACAAATCTGCAGGTGGTCGGGCATCTAGGAAATAGCGACCACAATATTGTACAGTTTCACCTGTCTTTCACTAGGGGGACTTGTCAGGGAGTTACAAAAACACTGAACTTTAGGAAGGCAAAGTTTGACCAGCTTAGAGATGCCCTTAATCTGGTAGACTGGGACAATATCCTCAGAAATAAGAATACAGATAATAAATGGGAAATGTTTAAGAACATCCTAAATAGGCAGTGTAAGCGGTTTATACCTTGTGGGAATAAAAGGACTAGAAATAGGAAAAACCCAGTGTGGCTAAACAAAGAAGTAAGACAGGCAATTAACAGTAAAAAGAAAGCATTTGCACTACTAAAGCAGGATGGCACCATTGAAGCTCTAAAAAACTATAGGGAGAAAAATACTTTATCTAAAAAACGAATTAAAGCTGCCAAAAAGGAAACAGAGAAGCACATTGCTAAGGAGAGTAAAACTAATCCCAAACTGTTCTTCAACTATATCAATAGTAAAAGAATAAAAACTGAAAATGTAGGCCCCTTAAAAAATAGTGAGGAAAGAATGGTTGTAGATGACGAGGAAAAAGCTAACATATTAAACACCTTCTTCTCCACGGTATTCACGGTGGAAAATGAAATGCTAGGTGAAATCCCAAGAAACAATGAAAACCCTATATTAAGGGTCACCAATCTAACCCAAGAAGAGGTGCGAAACTGGCTAAATAAGATCAAAATAGATAAATCTCCGGGTCCGGATAGCATACACCCACGAGTACTAAGAGAACTAAGTAATGTAATAGATAAACCATTATTTCTTATTTTTAGGGACTCTATAGCGACAGGGTCTGTTCCGCAGGATTGGCGCATAGCAAATGTGGTGCCAATATTCAAAAAGGGCTCTAAAAGTGAACCTGGAAATTATAGGCCAGTAAGTCTAACCTCTATTATTGGTAAAATATTTGAAGGGTTTCTGAGGGATGTTATTCTGGATTATCTCAATGAGAATAACTGTTTAACTCCATATCAGCATGGGTTTATGAGAAATCGCTCCTGTCAAACCAATCTAATCAGTTTTTATGAAGAGGTAAGCTATAGGCTGGACCACGGTGAGTCATTGGACGTGGTATATCTCGATTTTTCCAAAGCGTTTGATACCGTGCTGCACAAGAGGTTGGTACACAAAATGAAAATGCTTGGTCTGGGGGAAAATGTGTGTAAATGGGTTAGTAACTGGCTTAGTGATAGAAAGCAGAGGGTGGTTATAAATGGTATAGTCTCTAACTGGGTCGCTGTGACCAGTGGGGTACCGCAGGGGTCAGTATTGGGACCTGTTCTCTTCAACATATTCATTAATGATCTGGTAGAAGGTTTACACAGTAAAATATCGATATTTGCAGATGATACAAAACTATGTAAAGCAGTTAATACAAGAGAAGATAGTATTCTGCTACAGATGGATCTGGATAAGTTGGAAACTTGGGCTGAAAGGTGGCAGATGAGGTTTAACAATGATAAATGTAAGGTTGTACACATGGGAAGAAGGAATCAATATCACCATTACACACTGAATGGGAAACCACTGGGTAAATCTGACAGGGAGAAGGACTTGGGGATCCTAGTTAATGATAAACTTACCTGGAGCAGCCAGTGCCAGGCAGCAGCTGCCAAGGCAAACAGGATCATGGGGTGCATTAAAAGAGGTCTGGATACACATGATGAGAGCATTATACTGCCTCTGTACAAATCCCTAGTTAGACCGCACATGGAGTACTGTGTCCAGTTTTGGTCACCGGTGCTCAGGAAGGATATAATGGAACTAGAGAGAGTACAAAGGAGGGCAACAAAATTAATAAAGGGGATGGGAGAACTACAATACCCAGATAGATTAGCGAAATTAGGATTATTTAGTCTAGAAAAAAGACGACTGAGGGGCGATCTAATAACCATGTATAAGTATATAAGGGGACAATACAAATATCTCGCTGAGGATCTGTTTATACCAAGGAAGGTGACGGGCACAAGGGGGCATTCTTTGCGTCTGGAGGAGAGAAGGTTTTTCCACCAACATAGAAGAGGATTCTTTACTGTTAGGGCAGTGAGAATCTGGAATTGCTTGCCTGAGGAGGTGGTGATGGCGAACTCAGTCGAGGGGTTCAAGAGAGGCCTGGATGTCTTCCTGGAGCAGAACAATATTGTATCATACAATTAGGTTCTGTAGAAGGACGTAGATCTGGGGATTTATTATGATGGAATATAGGCTGAACTGGATGGACAAATGTCTTTTTTCGGCCTTACTAACTATGTTACTATGTTACTATACCGTTCCTGGGTTAGAAAGTGAAATAGTTAACAGGCCATGCTCATTACAAGTTGAATCGGACATGGAGTGCACAGATGCACAGCCACAGCCAGTCTACTATGCTGTTCCTTTGACTCAGACCAGAACATTGCCCTCGCAGTGTACTGATCCAGAATCTGACCCTGATGAGACTATGGTGCCCCGTCATGAACGCTATACCACCGGCTTACACGGTGACATAGACGAAGTTGCACACGAGATAGAAGAGGAGATCATAGATGACCCAGTTGTTGACCCCGATTGGCAGCCATTGGGGGAACAAGGTGCAGACGGCAGTAGCTCTGAAGCGGAGGAGGAGCAGCAGCAGGCATCAACATCGCAACAGGTTCCATCTGCCAGGCCCGTATCTGGCCAAAAACGCGTGGCAAAACCAAAACCAGTTGTAGGAAAGCATGGCCATCCGGTTAAAGAAGCTCAGTCTGCAATGCCTGAAAAGGTATCCGATAGTAGAAAGAGTGCAGTCTGGCATTTTTTTAAACAACATCCAAATGATCAGCGCAAAGTCATCTGTCAAAAATGTTCAACTACCTTAAGCAGAGGTCAGAATCTTAAAAGTCTAAATACAAGTTGCATGCGTAGACATTTAACCACCATGCATTTGCAAGCCTGGACTAACTACCAAACGTCCCTTAAGGATGTAGCACCCTCGGCCAATGAAGCTAGTCAGCAACGCTACATCCCTTCCCTTACTGTAAGCCCACCATTTCCCGCACCACCTGCAGTAAATGTGCAGGTTTCGTCACCAGGCCAAAGCAGTCAGGGAATCACCAGGTTCGTGGTAGGAAACACTGCATGTAGGGCACCAGCAAGAATACCATCTCCAACCCTCTCTCAGTCTGCCATGTCCACCGGCACCCCCGCTAGTTCCACAATCTGCAGCTCTCCAGTCCAGCTCACCCTACATGAGACTCTCATTAGGAAAAGGAAGTACTCATCCTCACATCCACGTACACAGGGTTTGAACGCCCACATTGCTAGATTAATCTCGTTAGAGATGATGCCCTACCGGTTAGTTGAAAGCGAAGCTTTCAAAGCCCTGATGGACTACGCTGTACCACGCTACAAGCTACCCAGTCGACACTTCTTTTCGAGAAAAGCCATCCTAGCCCTCCACCAGCATGTAAAAGACTGCATCGTCCATGCACTCAGGCAATCTGTGAGTACAAAGGTGCACCTGACAACAGATGCATGGACCAGTAGGCATGGCCAGGGACATTACGTGTCCATCACGGCACACTGGGTTAATGTGGTGGATGCAGGGTCCACAGGGGACAGCAATATTGGGACAGTTCTGCCTAGCCCACGGTCTAGGAAACAGTTGGCTGTAGGCGTTCGCCCCCCCCTCCTCCTCCTTGTTCTCCTGCAGAAGCGAGAGCTCGTCCACTGACCGCAGTCGCACAAGCACTCCATCCGCAGCTGCCACTGTTGCACATGAGGTGTCCCATTATGGAACAGCTAGTGGCAAGTGTCAGCAGGCTGTATTGGCAATGAAGTGTTTGGGCGACAACAGACACACCGCGGAAGTACTGGCCGAGTACTTGCAGCAAGAAACTCAGTCATGGCTGGGCAGTGTACATCTTGAGGCAGGTAAGGTAGTGAGTGATAACGGAAGGAATTTTATGGCTGCCATAGCCCTTTCACAACTGAAACACATTCCTTGCCTGGCTCACACCTTAAACCTGGTGGTGCAGTGCTTCCTGAAAAGTTATCCGGGGTTACCCGACCTGCTCCTCAAAGTGCGCAGACTTTGCTCGCATATCCGCCGTTTGCCCGTGCACTCCAGCCGTATGCAGAACCATCAGCGGTCTTTGAACCTTCCACAGCATCGCCTAATCATCGACGTTGCAACAAGGTGGAACTCCACACTGCACATGCTTCAGAGACTGGGCGAACAGAGGCGTGCTGTTATGTATTTGTGGGAGGATACACATACACGGGCAGGCAGTTGGATGGCAGACATGGAGTTGTCAGGTGTGCAGTGGTCGAAGGTACAAGACCTTTGTCAAGTCCTTCAGTGTTTTGAGGAATGCACACGGCTGGTTAGTGCAGACAACGCCATAATAAGCATGAGCATCCCCCTAATGCGTCTGCTGATGCAAAGTTTGACGCACATAAAGGAGCAGGCGTCTGCAGCCGAGGAAGAGGGAAGCTATGGTGACAGTCAGCCATTGTCTGGTCAGGGCAGTCTACAGGACGAGGTAGGGGGCGAAGAGGAGGAGGACGAGGAGGATGATGGAGATGAGTATTTTTTGAATGAGGAAGCTTCTCTGAGGCCAATAGAAACTGGTGGCGTTGCAAGGCTGGGTTCAGGCTTTTTGAGGGACACAAGTGACGTAGATTTGCCAGAAACTGCCCCTCAACCCAGCACAAGCGCAGATTTGACATCTGGAACTTTGGCCCACATGGTGGATTATGCCTTACGTATCTTCAAAAGGGACCCACGCATTATTAAAATGATGACCGATGATGATTACTGGTTGGCCTGCCTCCTTGATCCTCGTTATAAAGGCAAATTGCAAAATATCATGCCACATGAGAACCTCGAACAAATATTAGCAACCAAACAAGCAACTCTTGTAGACCGTTTGATTCAGGCATTCCCAGCACACAGCGCCGGTGATGGTTTTCACACGAGCTGCAGGGGGCAACAGGGCAGAGGTGTTAGAGGTGCACAAATCAGAAGTGGCGTTGGACAGAGGGGTTTTCTGACCAGGTTGTGGAGTGATTTCGCAATGACCGCAGACAAGACAGGTATTGCAGCATCAATTCAAAGTCACAGGAGACAACATTTGTCCAGTATGGTTACTAACTATTTTTCATCCCTTATCGATGTTCTCCCTCAACCGTCATTCCCATTTGATTACTGGGCATCCAAAATAGACACCTGGCCTGAATTGGCAGAATATGCATTGCAGGAGCTTGCTTGCCCAGCAGCTAGTGTGCTATCAGAAAGAGTATTCAGTGCTGCTGGTTCAATATTGACGGAAAAAAGGACTCGTCTGGCTACCCAAAATGTTGATGATCTAACCTTCATTAAAATGAACCACTCATGGATTTCGAATTATTTTGCCCCACCTTTCCCGGCTGACACATAGCTTTCCTATGAAAAGGTCTGGCTTGTGGACTGGTCTTACTGACTGTTCCAATCTCTTAATTTGCAGCAGCTGTTTGTCCATACGACATGTTTACACCTCCCTAAATGGGCTAACCCCCCCATGGGGCCGTGGTCTCGCCACTTGGCGCAAGCACCCGTGAGAGTGCCGTTTGTCTGAAGAGGTGGGTGTGCCCACTTTTGGTCGACGGCACTGCCACTGGGTCCCTCATAGTACAATAAAGTGTCTCTGGCGGTGGTGGTGCGCACCCAACGTCAGATACACCGTTGTAACATGAGGGGCCCTGGGCCTGAACCGCCGGCCACAAGAGAGTTTCCCCCCCCAGCTCAAACAGTGCTCTACCACTTGCAAAATTATCTCTCACAGCTCCACCAATGTTTAGTCTATGCGCAGACATCCTTCAATGCCTGGCACTGACAATACCAATTTGTTGACATGTATGATGCTAGTTAAAATAGGCAGGGTCACTGTCCTATATTGTCACCAGTAAATACTTAGCGCCAAATTACTATGTCTGAAACTCAGCAGAGGAGCCCACCCCTGTATCTAAGTATGCCACCCTTTTCTGGGGGGTTTTGTTGTTTTGCGAGACATTAACATCTATTTCTTTATTGGGAGTACTAACTGTCAGACATTCCTTCCAATCGTCCTCCGCTGACCACACCAATGCTGCCTGTGTACCCCTGGAACCTAATTAAAAGTGCATAGAGCCTACTTTTTTTAGTTTAGGCCTACTAAGTCTGTCTGCGGTCCCTCCTTCCAATAGTCCTCCACTGACCACACCAATGCTGCCTGTGTACCCCTGGAACCTAATTAAAAGTGCATAGAGCCTACTTTTTTTAGTTTAGGCCTACTAAGTCTGTCTGCGGTCCCTCCTTCCAATAGTCCTCCGCTGACCACACCAATGCTGCCTGTGTACCCTTGGAACCTAATTAAAAGTGCATAGAGCCTCCTTTTTTTATTTTAGGCCTAATAAGTCTGTCTACGGTCCCTCCTTCCAATTGTCCTCCACTGACCACACCAATGCTGACTGTGTACCCATGTAACCTTTTTTAAACCTGTGTTGAGCCAAATTTGTGGTGTAAGGCCTACTAGCAGTGTCTGTCTGTGCCACTCTATACAGCTGTCCTCTTAAAAAAATGACCTGCAATTGTCAGGTTTTCAGCCTATTGGAATTTTAAAACTGCAGTGGGGCTACTAGTTTGGTTGGGGCCTACTAACGGTGTCTGCCGCTCCTTGCTGTTCTCCTGGTTTCCGGTCCTGAACTTCCATTTTCAGGCTCTCGTTAAGAAGTTGTTAATATTACACTGCATTTGGCCTACTAGTGTGATTGGGGTCTACTAACGGTGTCTGCCGCTCCTTGCTGCTCTCCTGGTTTCCTGTCCTGAACTTCCATTTTCAGGCTCTCGTTAAGTAGTTGTTAATATTGCACTGCATTTAGCCTACTAGTGCAGTTGGGGCCTACTAACGGTGTATGCCGCTCCTTGCTGTTCTCCTGGTTTCCTGTCCTGAACTTCCATTTTCAGGCTCTCGTGAAGTAGTTGTTAATATTACACTGCATTTGGCCTACTAGTGTGGTTGGGGCCTACTAATGGTGTCTGCCGCTCCTTGCTGTTTTCCTGGTTTCCTGTCCTGAACTTCCATTTTCAGGCTCTCGTGGAGTAGTTGTTAATATTACACCGCATTTGGCCTACTAGTGTGGTTGGGGCCTACTAACGGTGTCTGCCGCTCCTTGCTGTTCTCCTGGTTTCCTGTCCTGAACTTCCATGTTCAGTCTCTCGTTAAGAAGTTGTTAATATTACACTGCATTTGGCCTACTAGTGTGGTTGGGGCCTACTAACAGTGTATGCCGCTCCTTGCTGTTCTCCTGGTTTCCTGTCCTGAACTTCCATTTTCAGGCTCTCGTGAAGTAGTTGTTAATATTACACTGCATTTGGCCTACTAGTGCGGTTGGGGCCTACTAACGGTGTATGCCTCTCCTTGCTGTTCTCCTGGTTTCCTGTCCTGAACTTCCATTTTCAGGCTCTCGTGAAGTAGTTGTTAATATTACACTGCATTAGGCCTACAAGTTGGGTCTGGGTTGTAGAGACGGTGTCTGCCGCTCCAAGGTGTTCTCCAGGTTGCCTTTCCCTAGCTTCTATCTTCAGGCTCTCATTAAATTGTTTTTAATATAACACTGCATTTGGCTTACTTGTTTTGTTGGCCCTACTAACGGTGTCTGCCGCTCCTTGATGTTCTCCTCCACTGAACAAACCAGTGCCGCCTTTTTACTTCTGTTAACAATTTTGAACTGCATTTAGACTACTTACTGTTAGGGCAGCACGGTGGCGCAGTGGTTAGCACAGCAGCCTTGCAGTGCTGGAGTCCTGGGTTCTAATCCCACCTTGGACAACATCTGCAAAGAGTTTGTATGTTCTCTCCGTGTTTGCGTGGGTTTCCTCCGGGCACTCCGGTTTCCTCCCACATTCCAAAGACATACTGATAGGGAATTTAGATTGTGAGCCCCATTGGGGACAGCGATGATAATGTGTGCAAACTGTAAAGTGCTGCGTAATATGTTAGCGCTATATAAAAATAAAGATTATTATTAAGATTATTATTTGGGCCTACTCACTGTGTCAGCCTCTCATTACAGTTGTACAATGCCCCCTGGTTAGTCCTGTTACCAATTTTGAACTGCATTTAGCCCACTTTATTCTTTGGGCCTATATCTGTGTTTCCTCCTCATCCTGGCCATTGCCCAGCCAGTGATAGATGAGTCTGCTGGTACATTGACCCAGAACGCTACATTCCCCGTGGACGCTACACAGCCAGAATGTGACCCTGCTGAAAGTCAGGTTCCCCTTCCCGCATCAGGTTGCTTCATCAGGTGGGGGGAGGAATACACGTTGGCGACGTCACTGGCACAGGGCCCCTCATAGTACGCAAAAGTGTCGCTGCCGGTGGGAGGCGCCCCCACCGTGCAAACACACCGCCGTACTTTGAGGGGCCCTGTGCCAGTGCCAATACGAATGAGTGCCTGCTTGCTCAGGATCACAGCACTTGTAAAGTTGAAATACTTACCTCTCCCTGCTCCACTGCCGTGACGTGGTCCACATTTCCTGGGCCCACTAAATACTTGAACCAGCCCTACCCCCCACAACTTTAGCCAAATGACCCCCAATTTCCAATGCCTTACTATTATTATAAGGTAAATTAAGATTGACAAGCTTCAGTAACAAGAATGGATGTTTTTGCCATTAAAATGGGCACTGTAGGTGTTTTCCTGGCCTCCACTCACTGCCGACTATGTTTCCCCATTGACTTGCATTGGGTTTCGTGTTTCGGTCGATCCCCGCCTTTTTGCGATAATCGGCCGATTTCACTCGACTCGACTTTTGAGATAGTCGGGTTTCGCGAAACCCGACTCGACCCTAAAAAAGTAAGGCTGGAGTCACACTAGCGAGTTTTACGGACGTAAGAGCGCAGAAAATACGTCCGTAAAACTCACCAAACAAGCGGCACAATTATTCTCAATGGGTCTGCTCCTATCAGCCGTATATTACGGATTCGTATTATACGGCTTTCTACGGCCATAACAAATCGCAGCATGCTGCGTTTGTCAGCGTATTGCGCGAATAATACGCCAATGAAAGTCTATGGGGGAGCGTAAAATACGGAATGCATACAGACCATGCGTGTGACTTGCGAGAAATACGCTACTCACTGGCAGATGTCCGGAAATGTCCAAAGGCCTCAATCAGGCAGGTGAGACATGCTAATTAGCTGAAAAAGCCACACAGTGAACCCGGAAGTCTGCTGCACGCCTCCACGAAGTGAGATCTTCAAGATGGCACACATCATAAATGTTGATCTCCTCATCATATTGGTGCAAGAAAGGCCTGTTATCTGGGATCAGAGGGATCCAAACTATGCCAACAGGGCACAAAAAGAGGCAGCATGGAGGAGTGTGTGTGGGTCCCTCTTCCCAAATTATGAGCAGCAGCCACGTGAGGCACAGCGGCAGATAAGTAAGTACACTCATGTTTGAAATTTAATGTTCTTGTTAAACAGCAGGACCTTAGTACTTTGAATTTTTAAACATGAATTTATTAATGAATACACAAATTAATTGAAAGCACACCAGTACGTACATGGTGTAGTATATGATAAACGGATTTCAATAATGTTTTTAACAGATGTCCCTTACTAACATTGTTTGCAAGTAATTGTTCTTTCTGAGATAAAGGGTAGCGGACTCTGTCCTTGTGGCCTTACTTTAGAATTGTCTTACGTCTATTCCTATGCTAAAATAAAATATGTGTAGTCAATTACACCTTGTGAGACCACTCTGCATAATGGCCTAATCAATGTGTGTAATATTTGTTGTTTCAGTGGGTGATGTTACAACCAGATGGCGGCGCAACCGCGACCAATATAGGTGGGAGAGGCAGCAGCGGGAGAGGAGTGGGGCAGGCGCACCTCCCAAGAAAAAAATATATATTTATTTTGACAGGCTCACTTTTTTGAACCCCAGCATGGACCTCAGGCCGTAAGTACAAACATCACAACCCCTTTTTTTTTTTTTTTTTTAAACATAAACATTTGTACTCAAAAACATTTTTCTTTACAGAACACAGTCCAACCTCACTGACAGGGAGACAGGGTCTGACTCAGAATTGGTCATAGACCCAGTGGGTGAAGGAGAAGAGGTGGCTGGTCCATCTTCTGCTCCCTCAGGCTCCATCCCTCAAGGATCCTCCTCATCTGGCCAGCCAGCTCCAGCAAAGCCAGAACAACAGGAAGAGGCCCCACAGTTGGCATCAGCAGCAGCAGCACCACCACCACCTAGCCAGGATGACAATGGAAACAGCAGCAGCCCTACTGTTGCCCTCGAGCGCTCACCACAGGCTGCAGACTTTTCACAGCGTGCTCGCCGCAGGAGAGAGCTCCTCCAAAGCTGGAGGAACGTTGATGCTGGTGTGATGAACTAACTGGCAAGGGTTCGTGAGGATGATGGGGAGGAGGGCTTTACCAGGAGCCTTGCCCAGTATTTAAGGCCAATAGAACGTGAGTTGAGGCTTCGTGTGAGAGGGTGCATTCAGATCCTGATTGATGCATGCACCCCCCAAATAACCCATACCAACTTATGGAAATTATTGAAGAGTGGCAGATGTCACCTCAAAATATCCTGCAGCCTCAGAGATTACAAGGCATGCATGCTCATGAGGGATCTGAAGCACCCCCTCCACGTCAGCCAACACCTCAACCACAACCCACACCCAACCCACCATGGCAACCTCAGTACCATATGGCATATCGTCAACCATCCCAATATGGCCACTTGTCCACACCCAGTGCTGGAGGCTGGTCCCAACCTGGGTTTGGACAATATGGCCATTTTGGTTTGGGGTATGATTCCAGGCCATATGTTCAGCAACATCAGGGGTTACCTAGAAATCCTTATCAAAATATGCCAACTGTCCAGCATCCTACCAGGCATAACGTTCCTCCATTATTTGTTTTTTTTATTTTGTTTTTACATTTTCTTAATTTTTAAATTTTTTTGTTTATACAATCTTGAGGTTGTTTGTGCTGACATAGCACTTTGTAAGCTGCTGATGTAGTATGTTTATATTGCCCCAAAAATAAGGGTAATGAAAATATATTTTCAAAAAAAGGTTATGACAAAACAATAACCAACACTAAAATTTTGATTTAAGTAAAAAGTATTTTGCAAAAAAGCAACATCTGGTTGTGGACAATTCATTATTCCATCACACACACATGATAGGATCATAACCATATGAAAATTAAATAAATACAACAGACAGATTTTTGAAAATGGTAATCAAAATATTTTATATTGAAAAATAAACATACTAAATTGCATATTCTTGCCAGGGAGTAGCACCTTGAAGACACAAAAAATAATTGGTGAAAACATCCCGAACTTTGAGGCCCGAAAGGGGACGACGCGGAGGAGGGACATATGGGGTAGGCAGAATAACATTGTTCATGAGGTGATCATCAATATTAGGTGAGGAACAATCATGTATGCGTGTAAAATTATGTAAAATAACACAGGCTTTGATAACTTCATTGATTGTAGCCTCACCTTGCTGAATGGCAGACTGAAGAACACGCCATTTGGCAACAAGAATCCCAAAGGCGCACTCCACCAGTCTCCGCGCCCTGGAAAGTCTCAGATTAAAGACCCTCCGCCGGTGGTCCAGGTTGCGCCTGGGTTAAGGCCTCATGACATGCCTCGTAAGTTGGAAAGCCTCATCTCCAACCAAAACAAAAGGCACTGCTTCCGCATTGGATCCTGGGAGTTGTTGTGGTTGTGGGAGGTTTAGCTGGTTATCACGTAGCCGCCAACCCATTATGGACGCATTGAAGACCCTACAGTCTCCAGTTCATCCATAGGCCCCAATGTCGACAATTATAAACCTGTAGTTACTGTCAGCAACAGCTAACAGAACTACAGAGAAAAACTGCTTATAATTGTAGAATTGGGAACCAGAGTTCGGCGGCTTACGCACCCTAATATGTTTCCCATCCACAGCTCCAATGCAGTTAGGGAAGTCACAAGTGTCCTTGAAACCACTGGCGATTTTTAGCCAATACTCCTGTTTGGGCTCAGGCATAACCACATCATGAAGTTTATCCCATATTTGGAAACAGGTTTTACGAACAATGCCTGAAATTGTTGAACGCCCAATAAGGAACTCCAAGTGTAGTCCCGCATAGGACAAGCCTGTGGACAGGAAGCTGAAAGAAAAAAAAATGTATTAAACATGAGTCCAAAGAAAACATGAAGAAGCACAAGTGTATAGTATATTTACAAAAACTTTATGTACAATCTAAAATTGTCAAGTTCCCATGGTTACTTTAATACAACATTAAGCACAGTTTTTTTGATGTGCTTGGGCCATAATGTCAACCTAAACTTACAGAAACCTACTAGAAGACAACACATAAAAAAAATATCATCAACATACAGTATGTGAGAATGTTGAATACATACCGTAAGGTTATGAGCAGACGCTCCTCAGCAGAGATGGCTTTTCTCATCCTTGTGTCCTGATAGGTGAGCCAAGGACGTAAGATCTCCAACAACATATCAAAAGTCCTGATGGTCATGCGACTATACAGGTAAAACTTGGCAGGATGTGACCTCAAAGCTGAATATAGCCTCTGAAAATGTCCTTTACTCTGGCGTTAGGTCAATAGAGGATGCACCCACAATCTTCGTCCCCTCCTTCGCGGATCAACATTGACCGGATATGGCTGTCCAAAGCGACGTGACAACACCCAGTGAAGTAACACCCGCTGAGTTGTGCTTAAATACACATGGTCAGACATTTTTGTAAGGTGAAAGCAACACAGCCAAAAGAAGCTCCAGAACAAATAGGGCACATGGGAGGGTTCCACCTGTTGTAGAGGGCTTAAATAGTGTTGTTAATGATGATTTAAATGTTTTGCAGGCCAGAAAACCGTTAAATGTCCATTTTGTGATACTGCATGAAAAATACGCCATACGGATCACATACGGATTACACATGCAACAGCACATGCGCAAAATACGCAACCACACCTAGGCTACGCATTAACTACGGAACTAGATTTCTGGGACATTTTGGCGTATTACGTGCGTATTACGGACGTAGAATACGTTCCATATTGTCTTACGCCGAGTGTGACTCCAGCCTAAAAGTCACTCAACCCTAGTTCCTCATCCTCATCTTGGTATGCATGGATCCTCATCCCTATCCTTGTATGCATGGCCATATCATTCATATCCTGGTATGCACGGTTCAGCTATTAGCGGTCTACCTACAAAGAGTATACACATCATTGTATCATAGTTACAGTATTTCTAGACTGATCGATTACTCAATCAAACCTGACTTTTATTTCTACAAGGGGCAATAGTCATGGATGATTATTATTAATTTTTCCAACTATATATTATCGAGCATTGCGCTCCATCGGGAAAAGTGGATCACATAATAATTATATTGTGATCCAATATGCATCCTACATGGATGTATGATACTTTTTATTATATTTTAGCAAATTATTAATAAACATTATATTTTTATCACACATCTCTTTTATTTCTTCACCCCTTCCCCACGTTCCACGATCTAATGGTGGTGTAAGGGGGTGTGCAGGCAGCTGGTTTGAGCCCTGCATTCCTGTGCATACCTACCTAATGAAACTGGGTACTTTTTGTGTTTGCTGTGTGCCCTGCGTAGTTTATGATATTTGACACTATTTAACCCCTTCATGACCCAGCCTATTTTGACCTTAATGACCTGGCCGTTTTTTTGCAATTCTGACCAGTGTCCCTTTATGAGGTAATAACTCAGGAACGCTTCAACGGATCCTAGCGATTCTGATATTGTTTTTTCGTGACATATTGGGCTTCATGATAGTGGTAAATTTAGGTCAATAATTTTTTGCGTTTATTTGTGAAAAAAATGGAAATTTGGCTAAAATTTTGAAAATTTCGCAATTTTCAAATTTTGAATTTTTGTTCTGTTAAACCAGAGAGTTATGTGACACAAAATAGTTAATAAATAACATTTCCCACATGTCTACTTTACATCAGCACAATTTTGGAAACAACATTTTTTTTTGCTAGGAAGTTATAAGGGTTAAAATTTGACCAGCGATTTCTCATTTTTACAACGAAATTTACAAAACCATTTATTTTAGGGACCACCTCACATTTGAAGTCACTTTGAGGGGTCTATATGGATGAAAATACCCAAAAGTGACACCATTCTAAAAACTGCACCCCTTAAGGTGCTCAAAACCACTTTCAAGAAGTTTATTAACCCTTCAGGTGCTTCACAGCAGCAGAAGCAACATGGAAGGAAAAAATGAACATTTAACTTTTTAGTCACAAAAATGATCTTTTAGCAACAATTTTTTTATTTTCCCAAGGGTAAAAAGAGAAACTGGACCCCAAACGTTATTGTACAAATAATGTGGCATGACAGGGCTCGGAAGGGAATGAGCGCCATTTGACTTTTTCAATGAAAAATTGGCTCCAATCTTTAGCGGACACCATGTCGCGTTTGGAGAGCCCCTGTGTGCCTAAACATTGGAGCTCCCCCACAAGTGACCCCATTTTGGAAACTAGACCCCCCAAGGAACTTATCTAGATGCATAGTGAGCACTTTGAACCCCCAGGTGCTTCACAAATTGATCAGTAAAAATGGAAAAGTACTTTTTTTTCACAAAAAATTTCTTTTAGCCTCAATTTGTTCATTTCCACATGGGCAACAGGATAAAATGGATCCTAAAATGTGTTGGGCAATTTCTCCTGAGTACACCAATACCTCATATGTGGTCACAAACCACTGTTTGTGCACACGGCAAGGCTCGGAAGGGAAGGAGCGCCATTTGACTTTTGAATGAAAAATTAGCTCCAATCGTTAGCGGACACCATGTCGCGTTTGGAGAGCCCCTGTATGCCTAAACTTTGGAGCTCCCCCACATGTGACCCCATTTTGGAAACTAGACCCCCCAAGGAACTTATCTAGATGCATAGTGAGCACTTTGAACCCCCAGGTGCTTCACAAATTGATCCGTAAAAATGAAAAAGTACTTTTTTTCACAAAAAAATTATTTTAGCCTCAATTTGTTCATTTCCACATGGGCAACAGGATAAGATGGATCCTAAAATTTATTGGGCAATTTCTCCTGAGTACACTGATACCTCACATGTGGGGGTAAACCACTGTTTGGGCACACGGCAGGGCTCGGAAGAGAAGGAGCGCCATTTGACTTTTTGAATGAAAAATTAGCTCCAATCGTTAGCGGTCACGATGTCGCGTTTGGAGAGCCCCTGTGTGCATAAACATTGGAGCTCCCCCACATGTGACCCTATTTTGGAAACTAGACCTCCCATGGAACTAACCTAGATGTGTGGTGACCACTTTAATCCCCCAAGTGCTTCACAGAAGTTTATAATGCAGAGCCGTGAAAATAAAAAATCATTTTTCTTTCCTCAAAAATTATTTTTTAGCCCGCAATTTTTTATTTTCACAAGAGTAACAGGAGAAATTGGACCCCAAAAGTTGTTGTCCAGTTTGTCCTGAGTACGCTGATATCCCATTTGTGGGGGGAACCACTGTTTGGGCACACGTCGGAGCTCAGAAGGGAAGTAGTGACGTTTTGGAATGCAGACTTTGATGGAATGGTCTGCGGGCATCATGTTACGTTTGCAGAGCCACTGATGTGCCTAAACAGTAGAAACCCCCCACAAGTGACCCCATTTTGAAAACTAGACCCCCCAAGGAACTTATCTTGATATGTGGTGAGCACTTTGAACCCCCAAGTGCTTCACAGAAGTTTACAACGCAGAGCCGTGAAAATAAAAAAATATTTTTTTTTTCCTCAAAATGATGTTTTAGCAAGCAATTTTTATTTTCACAAGGGTAACAGGAGAAATTGGACCCCAATAGTTGTTGCGCAGTTTGCACTGAGTATGCTGGTACCCCATATGTTGGGGTAAACCACTGTTTAGGCACACGTCGGGGCTCGGAAGGGAAGTAGTGATGCTTTGAAATGCAGACTTTGATGGAATGGTCTGTGGGCGTCATGTTGCATTTGCAGAGCCCCTGATGTGCCTAAACAGTAAAACCCCCCCACAAGTAACCCTATTTTGGAAACTAGACCCCCAAAGGAACTTATCTAGATATGTGGTGAGCACTTTGAACCCCCAAGTGCTTCAAAGAAGTTTATAACGCAGAGCCGTGAAAATAAAAAAATAATTTTTCTTTCCTCAAAAATGATGTTTTAGCAAGCAGTTTTTTATTTTCACAAGGGTAGCAGGAGAAATTGGACCCCAATAGTTGTTGCCCAGTTGGTCCTGAGTATGCTGGTACCCCATATGTGGGGGTAAACCACTGTTTTGGCGCATGTCGGGGCTCGGAAGGGAGGGAGCACTGTTATGACCTGGTGGTTAAGAAGCCACACTGAAATGACCTGGTGGCTAAAACGCAACATGGAACGAGCTCTGAGAAGGTGGTATCTCTACTGACCGCAGTCCCTAATCCTAACAACACAACTAGAAATAGCCGTGGGATGTTCCTGACACTCCCTAGACACCTCGTCACAGCCTAAGATATAACTACCCCTAAAGAAGGAAATAGAACGCTATCTTGCCTCAGAGAAACCCCCAAAAGGAAAGATAGCCCCCCACAAATATTGACTGTGAAAGGAGAGGGAAATGATGAACACAGAAATGAAATTAGAATTCAGCAAAGTGGAGGCCAATACTAAACTAGATAGACAGAGAGCAAAGGATACAGTGCGGTCAGTATTAAAAACTACAAAATCCACGCAGAGTTTACAAAAATGAACTCCACACCGACTCACGGTGTGGAGGGGCAAATCTGCTTTCCCAGAGCTTCCAGCTAGCCTAAATAAGACATAGTGAAAAGCTGGACAAAAGAGACAAAATGCAAAACAATAGAGTCCAAACAAATGGACAAACAAACTAGCAAAACTTATCTTTTGCAGACAAGGACTGGCCATATGAGAAATCCAAGGGAAGAATCAAATCCAACCAAGAACATTGACAGCAGGCATGGACTAAAGCCCAGAGCAGGTTTAAATAACAAACCCAGGCAAGGCGATTAGTGAAGGCAGCTGCTACAGCTACCTAACGGAGCAGCAGTTCCACTCAAAGCCACCAGAGGGAGCCCAAGGGCAGAACTCGCAAACATACCATTAGCAACCACAGGAGGGAGCTCCAGAACGGAACTCACAACAGTACCCCCCCTTGAGGAGAGTTCACCGAACCCTCACCAGAGCTCCCAGGCCGATCAGGACGAGCCAAATGGAAAGCATGAACCAAATCGGGAGCATGAACATCGGACGCAACAACCCAAGAATTATCCTCCTGGCCATAACCCTTCCACTTGACCAGATACTGAAGCTTCCGCCTCGAAAAACGAGAATCCAAAATCTTCTATACCACATATTCCAATTCCCCCTCAACCAACACCGGATCAGGAGGATCAACGGAGGGAACCATAGGTACCACATATCTCCGCAACAAGGATCTATGGAACACATTATGAATGGAAAAGGAAGCTGGAAGGGCCAAACGAAAAGACACTGGATTGATAATTTCAGAAATTTTATAAGGCCCAATAAAGCGAGGCTTGAACTTAGGGGAAGAAACCTTCATAGGAACATGACGAGAAGACAACCAGACCAAATCCCCAACACGAAGCCGGGGACCAACACACCGATGACGGTTAGCAAAACGCTGAGCCTTCTCCTGAGACAACGTCAAATTGTCCACCACATGAGTCCAAATCTGCTGCAACCTGTCCACCACGGAATCCACACCAGGACAGTCAGAAGGCTCAAGCTGCCCTGAAGAAAAACGAGGATGAAAACCAAAGTTACAAAAAAAAGGCGAAACCAAGGTAGCCGAACTAGCCCGATTATTAAGGGCAAACTCGGCCAACGGCAAAAAGGTCACCCAATCATCCTGATTAGCAGACACGAAGCATCTCAAATAGGTTTCCAAGGTCTGATTGGTTCGCTCCGTTTAGCCATTTGTCTGAGGATGGAATGCAGAAGAAAAAGACAAATCAATGCCCATTCTAGCACAAAAGGACCGCCAAAACCTAGAAACGAACTGGGAACCTCTGTCAGACACAATATTCTCCGGAATACCATGCAAAAGAACCACATGCTGAAAAAATAATGGAACCAAATCAGAAGAGGAAGGCAACTTAGGCAACGGCACCAAATGGACCATCTTAGAAAACCGGTCACAAACCACCCAGATGACAGACATCTTCTGAGAAACAGGAAGATCAGAAATAAAATCCATGGAAATATGCGTCCATGGCCTCTCCGGAATAGGCAAAGGCAAAAGCAACCCGCTGGCACGGGAACAGCAAGGCTTAGCCCGAGCACAGGTCCCACAGGACTGCACAAACGAACGCACATCCCGCGACAAGGAAGGCCACCAAAAGGACCTAGCCACCAAATCTCTGGTACCGAAAATCCCAGGGTGACCAGCCAACACCGAGCCATGAACCTCAGAAATTACCCTACTAGTGCATCTATCAGGAACAAACAATTTCCCCACAGGACAGCAGTCAGGTTTATCAGCCTGAAACTCCTGAAGTACCCGCCGTAAATCAGGGGAGATGGCAGAAAGAATCACCCCCTCCTTGAGGATCCCAGCCGGCTCAAGAACTCCCGGAGAATCAGGCAAAAAACTCCTAGAAAGGGCATCAGCCTTCACATTCTTAGATCCAGGAATATAGGAGACCACAAAATCAAAACGTGAGAAAAACAAAGACCACCGAGCCTGTCTAGGATTCAACCGCTTAGCAGACTCGAGGTAAATCAGATTCTTGTGATCAGTCAAGACAACCACGCGATGCTTGGCTCCCTCAAGCCAATGTCGCCACTCCTCAAATGCCCACTTCATAGCCAACAACTCCCGATTGCCGATATCATAATTACGCTCAGAAGACGAAAATTTTCTGGAGAAGAAGGCACATGGTTTCATCAAAGAGCCATCAGAATTTCTCTGAGACAAAACGGCCCCTGCCCCAATCTCAGAAGCATCAACCTCATCCTGAAAAGGGAGAGAAACATCTGGCTGACGCAACACAGGGGCAGAAGTAAAACGACGTTTAAGCTCCTGAAAGGCCTCAACAGCCGCAGAGGACCAATTCACCACATCAGCGCCCTTCCTCGTCAAATCGGTCAGAGGCTTCACCACACTAGAAAAATTAGCAATAAAGCGACGATAAAAATTGGCAAAGCCCAAAAATTTCTGAAGGCTCTTTACAGATGTAGGTTGAGACCAATCATGAATGGCCTGGACTTTAACAGGGTCCATTTCAATAGCCGAGGGAGAAAACATGAAACCCAAAAAAGAAACCTTCTGAACTCCAAAGAGGCACTTAGACCCCTTCACAAACAACGCATTAGAACGAAGGACCTGAAACACCATCCTAACCTGCTTCACATGAGACTCCCAATCATCGGAGAAAACCAAAATATCATCCAAATACACAATCATAAATTTATCCAGATAATTCCGGAAGATATCATGCATAAAGGACTGAAATACCGATGGAGCATTAGAGAGCCCGAATGGCATCACAAGATATTCAAAATGGCCTTCAGGCGTATTAAATGCTGTTTTCCATTCATCACCTGGTTTAATACGCACAAGATTATACGCCCCTCGGAGGTCGATTTTAGTAAACCAACTAGCACCCTTAATCCAAGCAAACAAATCAGAAAGCAAAGGCAACGGATACTGGAATTTGACAGTGATCTTATTGAGAAGGCGATAATCTATACAGGGTCTCAAGGAGCCATCCTTCTTGGTAACAAAAAAAAATCCCGCTCCCAACGGTGACGAAGACGGGCGAATATGCCCTTTCTCCAAGGACTCCTTTACATAACTCCGCATAGCGGCATGCTCTGGCACAGACAGATTGAAAAGTCGGCCCTTAGGGAACTTAAAGCCAGGAATCAAATTAATGGCACAATCGCAGTCCCTATGAGGAGGCAGGGAACTGGACTTGGGCTCATCAAATACATCCTGGAAATCCGACAAAAACTCAGGAACTTCAGAAGAAAGGGACGAGGAAATGGACATCAAAGGAATATCACTATGTATCCCCTGACAACCCCAACCAGTCACAGACATAGATCTCCAATCCAGCACTGGATTATGTTCCTGTAACCATGGAAAACACAGCACAACAACATCATGCAAATTATGCAACACCAAAAAACAAATATTTTCCTGATGTGCTGGAGCCATGCACATGGTTAACTGTGTCCAGTACTGAGGTTTATTCTTGGCCAATGGCGTAGCATCAATCCCCCTTAAGGGAATAGGACTCTGCAAAGGTTCCAAGGAAAAACCACAGCGCCTGGCAAACTCTAAGTCCATTAAGTTCAGGGCAGCGCCAGAATCCACAAATGCCATAACAGAAAAGGACGACAATGAGCAAATCAGGGTAACAGACAAGAGAAATTTAGGCTGCACAGTACTAATGGTAACAGACCTAGGGACCCTCCTAGTACGCTTAGGGCAATCAGAAATAGCATGAGCTGAATCACCACAGTAAAAACACAGGCCATTCTGACGTCTGAATTTCTGCCTTTCTGCTCTAGTCAAAATCCTATCACATTGCATAGGCTCAGGACTTCGCTCAGAGGACACTGCCATATGGTGCACCGCTTTGCGCTCACGCAAGCGCCGATCAATCTGAATGGCTAGAGACATAGACTCACTCAAACCGGCAGGCGCAGGAAAGCCCACCATTACATCTTTAAGGGTTTCAGAAAGACCTTTTCTGAAAATAGCAGCCAGCGCCTCTTCATTCCATTTAGTGAGCACAGACAATTTTCTAAATTTCTGGCAATATAACTCTGCCGCTTCCTGACCCTGACACAGGGCCAACAGTGTTTTCTCAGCATGCTCTACAGAGTTAGGTTCGTCATACAACAATCCGAGCGCCTGAAAAAATGCATCTACATTCAATAATGCCGGATTCCCTGTTTCAAGAGCAAATGCCCAGTCTTGAGGATCACCACGCAGTAAGGATATGATGATTTTCACTTGCCAAATGGGATCACCAGAAGAACGGGGTTTCAAAGCAAAAAACAATTTGCAGCTATTTTTAAAGTTCAAAAACTTGGATCTGTCCCCAAAAAACAAATCAGGATTAGGAATTCTTGGCTCTAGAGCCGGAGTCTGAACAATATAATCTTGGATACTCTGGACTCTTGCAGCAAGTTGATCCACACGAGAAAACAAACCCTGAACCTCCATACCAGAGCATATATCCAGCACCACCCAGATATCAAGAGGAAAAAAAAGGCAGAACAGAGCACAGAAAAAAAAATGGTTCAGAACTCTTTCTTTTTCCTTCTTTTGAGACGCATTCAATTCATTCTTGGCCTGCTGTACTGTTATGACCTGGTGGTTAAGAGGCCACACTGAAATGACCTGGTGGCTAAAACGCAACATGGAACGAGCTCTGAGAAGGTGGTATCTCTACTGACCGCAGTCCCTAATCCTAACAACACAACTAGAAATAGCCGTGGGATGTTCCTGACACTCCCTAGACACCTCGTCACAGCCTAAGATATAACTACCCCTAGAGAAGGAAATAGAACGCTATCTTGCCTCAGAGAAACCCCCAAAAGGAAAGATAGCCCCCCACAAATATTGACTGTGAAAGGAGAGGGAAATGACGAACACAGAAATTAAATTAGAATTCAGCAAAGTGGAGGCCAATACTAAACTAGATAGACAGAGAGCAAAGGATACAGTGCGGTCAGTATTAAAAACTACAAAATCCACGCAGAGTTTACAAAAATGAACTCCACACCGACTCACGGTGTGGAGGGGCAAATCTGCTTTCCCAGAGCTTCCAGCTAGCCTAAATAAGACATAGTGACAAGCTGGACAAAAGAGACAAAATGCAAAACAATAGAGTCCAAACAAATGGACAAACAAACTAGCAAAACTTATCTTTTGCAGACAAGGACTGGCCATATGAGAAATCCAAGGGAAGAATCAAATCCAACCAAGAACATTGACAGCAGGCATGGACTAAAGCCCAGAGCAGGTTTAAATAACAAACCCAGGCAAGGCGATTAGTGAAGGCAGCTGCTACAGCTACCTAACGGACCAGCAGTTCCACTCGAAACCACCAGAGGGAGCCCAAGGGCAGAACTCGCAAACATACCATTAGCAACCACAGGAGGGAGCTCCAGAACGGAACTCACAACAGAGCACCATTTGACTTTTTGAATGCAAGATTAGCTGGAATCAATGGTGGTGCCATTGGCGCGTTGCGTTTGGAGACCCCTGATGTGCCTAAAGAATGGAAACCCCTCAATTCTAACTCCAACACTATCCCCAACACACCCCTAACCCTAATCTCAACTCTAGCCATAACCCTAATCACAACCCTAACCCCAACACACCTCTAACCACAGCCCTAACCACAACACACCCCTAACCCTAATCCCAAACCTAAACATAATCCTAACCCTAACCCCAACACACCCCTAACCACAACCCTAACCCCAACACACCCCTAACCATAACCCTAACCACAAGCCTAATCTTAACCCTATTTCCAACCCTAGCCCTAATTCCAACCCTAACCCTAAGGCTATGTGCCCACGTTGCGGATTCGTGTGAGATTTTTCCGCACCATTTTTGAAAAATCCATGGGTAAAAGGCACTGCGTTTTACCTGCGGATTTACCGTGGATTGCCAGTGTTTTTTTGTGCAGATTTCACCTGCGGATTCCTATTGAGGAACAGGTGTAAAACGCTGCGGAATCCGCACAAAGAATTGACATGCTGCGGAAAATACAACACAGCGTTCCCGCGTGGTATTTTCCGCACCATGGGCGCAGCGGATTTAGTTTTCCATAGGTTTACATGGAACTGTAAAGCTGATGGAAAACTGCTACGAATCCACAGCGGCCAATCCGCTGCGGATCCGCAGCCAAATCCGCACCGTGTGCACATAGGCTAATTCTAAGGGTATGTGCACACGATGCGGAAAACGCTGCGGGTCCACAGCAGTTTCCCATGAGTTTACAAAAAACGCTGCGCACATGCTGCGGAAAAAACTGCGGAAACGCAGCGGTTTACATTCCGCACATTTCACTTCTTTCTGCGGATTCCGCAGCGGTTTTACAACTGCTCCAATAGAAAACCGCAGTGAAATCCGCAGAAAAAACACGGTAAATCCGCGATAAATCCGCAGCGGTTTTGCACTGCGGATTTATAAAAACCGCTGCAGAAAAATCCGCAGAGGACCCTGAATACGTGTGCACATTCCCTAACCCTAACCCTAGTTCTAGCTGTAGTGGGAAAAAAAAATTCTTTATTTTATTATTGTCCCTACCTATAGGGGTGATAAAGGGGGGGTCATTTACTTTTTTTTTTTATTTTGATCACTGTGATGTTTTATCACAGTGATCAAAATGTACATTTTCTGAGGGTTTCTGAGGGATGTTATTCTGGATTATCTCAATGAGAATAACTGTTTAACTCCATATCAGCATGGGTTTATGAGAAATCGCTCCTGTCAAACCAATCTAATAAGTTTTTATGAAGAGGTAAGCTATAGGCTGGACCACGGTGAGTCATTGGATGTGGTATATCTCGATTTTTCCAAAGCGTTTGATACCGTGCCGCACAAGAGGTTGGTACACAAAATGAGAATGCTTGGTCTGGGGGAAAATGTGTGTAAATGGGTTAGTAACTGGCTTAGTGATAGAAAGCAGAGGGTGGTTATAAATGGTATAGTCTCTAACTGGGTCGCTGTGACCAGTGGGGTACCGCAGGGGTCAGTATTGGGACCTGTTCTCTTCAACATATTCATTAATGATCTGGTAGAAGGTTTACACAGTAAAATATCGATATTTGCAGATGATACAAAACTATGTAAAGCAGTTAATACAAGAGAAGATAGTATTCTGCTACAGATGGATCTGGATAAGTTGGAAACTTGGGCTGAAAGGTGGCAGATGAGGTTTAACAATGATAAATGTAAGGTTATACACATGGGAAGAAGGAATCAATATCACCATTACACACTGAATGGGAAACCACTGGGTAAATCTGACAGGGAGAAGGACTTGGGGATCCTAGTTAATGATAAACTTACCTGGAGCAGCCAGTGCCAGGCAGCAGCTGCCAAGGCAAACAGGATCATGGGGTGCATTAAAAGAGGTCTGGATACACATGATGAGAGCATTATACTGCCTCTGTACAAATCCCTAGTTAGACCGCACATGGAGTACTGTGTCCAGTTTTGGGCACCGGTGCTCAGGAAGGATATAATGGAACTAGAGAGAGTACAAAGGAGGGCAACATAATTAATAAAGGGGATGGGAGAACTGCAATACCCAGATAGATTAGCGAAATTAGGAATATTTAGTCTAGAAAAAAGACGACTGAGGGGCGATCTAATAACCATGTATAAGTATATAAGGGGACAATACAAATATCTCGCTGAGGATCTGTTTATACCAAGGAAGGTGACGGGCACAAGGGGGCATTCTTTGCGTCTGGAGGAGAGAAGGTTTTTCCACCAACATAGAAGAGGATTCTTTACTGTTAGGGCAGTGAGAATCTGGAATTGCTTGCCTGAGGAGGTGGTGATGGCGAACTCAGTCGAGGGGTTCAAGAGAGGCCTGGATGTCTTCCTGGAGCAGAACAATATTGTATCATACAACTAGGTTCTGTAGAAGGACGTAGATCTGGGGATTTATTAGGATGGAATATAGGCTGAACTGGATGGACAAATGTCTTTTTTCGGCCTTACTAACTATGTTACTATGTTACTAAGTTACTATGGAACGAATCTGCCGGCCGGCAGATTCGGCGGGCGCATTGCGTATGCGCCCGCCAGTTTGGAAGATGGCGGCGCCCATGGAGAAGACGGACGGACACCGGGAGCCTTGGTAAGTATAAGGGGTGGGAGATCGGGGCACGGGGGGGCATCGGAGCACAGGGGGTGGCATAGGAGCACGGGGGGAGCGGACAGGAGGACGGAGGAGCGGAGCATAGGACGGAGGGCAGTGGACAACAGATCGGTGGCTTGGGGGGGGATCGGTGTGGTGGGGAGGGGGCACATCAGTGTTTCCAGCCATGGCCGATGATATTGCAGCATCAGCCATGGCTGGATTGTAATATTTCACCAGTTTTTTAGGTGAAATATTACAAATCGCTCTGATTGGCTGTTGAAAGTGAAACTGCCAATCAGAGCGATTGTAGCCATGGGGGGGTGAAGCCACCCCCCCTGGGCTAAAGTACTACTCCCCCTGTCCCTGCAGATCGGGTGAAATTGGAGTTAACCCTTTCACCGGATCTGCAGGGACGTGATCGTGCCATGACGCCACATAGGCGTCATGGGTCGGATTGGCACCGACTTTCATGACGCCTACTTGGTGTCATGGGTCGGGAAGGGGTTAAATCCCCCCCTGTACCTTCGGTGTCTTCAGCTCCACTGGAGCACTTACCACCGATCTGCGTCTCAGTGCCTCTGCTGCTCTGCCTCTGCTCTGCAGTGCGGGCGAGTGACGTCAGCAGCGTGAACACATGACCTGATCACGCTTCTGGCATCGCACATGCCCCAGCTGCCCCCCCTAGATACGCCACTGTATTAGATGCCGGTACAGTTGAAAGCAGTGATAGAGGAGAGCGTCATGTGAGGCTCCCTCTCCCATCATTCCCCCTCTGCCTATGACTCAGCAAGGTGTGCAAGCAGGGGAACTGAAGATCATGAGACACTGCAGAAGCCAGAGCACCTGATCAAGGAGGAGGAGAGGTGAGTTGTGTGTGTGTGTGTGTGTATATTATAGTGTGTGTATGTGTATGCATTATAGTGAGTGTGTGTGTGTGTATGCATTATAGTGAGTGTGTGTATGCATTATAGTGTGTGTATGCATTATAGTGTATGTGTGAGTGTGTGTGTATGCATTATAGTGTATGTGTGTATGCATTGTAGTGTATGTGTGTGTGAGTGTGTGTGTATGCATTATAGTGTATGTGTGTCAGTGTGTGTGTATGCATTATAGTGTATGTGTGAGTGTGACGAGGCTGAAGTTGGTTTCTTATTTGTCAGTTTCTTATTCGGCAATATTTTCTTTTCTGTTTCTTTATAGGTTTAACAACAAAAACTAAACATCACAATAATAACAAACAATGCAGCGAGGAGCCCTGATGTGAATACACTTAAAAACAGCTTCAAAAAGATAAAACTGGCACAAAAATGGTCATCAAAGTGGGCAACAAAGAGCGCTGAAGAAAGAGTTTAAATGCCTTTGGGCCACTGATCTCACACTGCAGACATATAGAACAGGGCGCCCCACATAAAAATCAGTTATCTCCAGCCTGGCCCAAATGGGTTTTGGACATCAGAACTGGCATCAAAGTGGGCAAACAGCCCATTTTCACAGATTCGAATAAGTAACTGATATTTTTAAGAAGTTAAATGACTTTGGGCCACTAATATGACACTTAAAATACCCAGATAGTGATTCCATGCATCAAACCCAGGTCCCTCCAGCCTGGCCTAAATGGGTTCTGGCCACCAGAACTGGCATCAAAGTGTGCAAACGGCCCATTTTCACAGATTTGAATAAGTAACTGATATTTTTAAGAAGTTAAATGACTTTGGGCCACTAATATGACACTTAAAATACCCAGATAGTGATTCCATGCATCAAACCCAGGTCCCTCCAGCCTGGCCTAAATGGGTTCTGGCCACCAGAACTGGCATCAAAGTGTGCAAACGGCCCATTTTCACAGATTTGAATAAGTAACTGATGTTTTTAAGGGGTTAAATGCCTTTGGGCCACTGATACCATCATGCATACATATAGAACAGAGAGCTCCACTTCAAAACCAGGTCTCCTCAGCCTGGCCCAAATGGGTTTTGGGCATCAGAACTGGCATCAAAGTGGGCAAACAGCCCATTTTCACAGATTTGAATAAGTGTTGTTTTCAAGGGGTTAAATGATTTTGTGCCACTGATCTGACACTTAAAATACACAGACAGTGATGCCCTGTATCAAACCCAGGTCCCTCCAGCCAGGCCAAAATGGGTTCTGGGCACCAGAACTGGCATCAAAGTGGGCAAATGGCCCATTTTCACAGATTTGAATAAGTAAGGCTACGTTCACATTTGTGTTGTGCGGGGCTGCGTCGGCGACGCACCGCACAACGCAAACAAAAACGCAACAAAACGCACGCTAAAACGCTGCGTTTTGCGACGCATGCGTCCTTTTTTGCCGAAAAATGGACGCAAAAAAAATGCAACTTGCTGCGTCCTCTGCGCCCTACGCTTGCGGCCAAAAAAACGCATGCGTCGCAAAACGCAGCACAACGCATGTCCATGCGCCCCCCATGTTAAATATAGGGGCGCATGACGCATGCGGCGCCGCGGGTGCGCCCGACGCAACCGCGCAAAACGCTAATGTGAACGTAGCCTAACTGATGTTCTTAAGGGGTTAAATGACTTTGGGCCGCTAATATGACACTTAAAATACACAGACAGTGATGTCCTGCATCAAACCCAAGTCCCTACAGCCTGGCCCAAATGGGTTCTGGGCATCAGAACTGGCATCAAAGTGGGCAAATGGTCCATTTTCACAGCTTTGAATAAGTGGCTGATGTTTTTAAGGGGTTCAATGACTTTGGGCCACTGTCTGTGTATTTTAAGTGTCAGATCAGTGGCCCAAAGTCACTTAACCCCTTAAAAACATCAGTTACTTATTCAAATCTGTGAAAATTGTCCGTTTGCCCATTTTGATGCCAGTTTTGATGCCCAGAACCCATTTGGGGCAGGCTGTAGGGACCTGTGTTTGATGCAGGGCATCAATATCTGTGTATTTTAAGTGTCATATTAGTGGCCCAAAGGCATTTAACCCCTTGAAAACATCAGTTACTTATTCAAATCTGTGAAAATTGAGTTTTTGCCCACGTTGATGTTAGTTCTCATGCACAGAACCCATTTGGGACAGGCTGGAGGGAACTGTATTGGATGTGGGGCTCCCTGTTCTATATGTATGCACTGTGGTATCAGTGGCCCAAAGTCATTTAACCCCTTAAAACCATCATGTACTTATTCAAATCTGTGAAAAATTGCTGTTTGCCCACTTTGATGCCAGTTCTGGTGCCCAGAACCCATTTGGGCCAGGCTGGAGGGACCTGGGTTTGATGCAGGGCATCACTATCTGTGTATTTTAAGTGTCAGATCAGTGGCCCAAAGTATTTAACCCCTTAAAAACATCAGTTACTTATTCAAATCTGTGAAAATGGGCCATTTGCCCACTTTGATGCCAATTCTGGTGCCCAGTACCCATTTGGGCCAGGCTGCAGGGACCTGGGTTTAATGCAGGGCATCACTGTCTGTGTATTTTAAGTATTATTCCCATAGTCCTAGATCATTTATGGCTAAAGTCACTTCAACAATACAGCAAATACATATTCTAATATGGAATACCATAGAATAAAAGAAGTGAAGGAGAATCATATAAATTAAAATAGTAAATTTATTGATAAATATTGAAATAAGTTTAACATATAGACAAAAAATTATTGATAAGAAGGGGAAATAAATACCACCAGTACTAAGAAAAGGGGGTTTTTAGCAAGGTACCATTCCAGGGATAAAAATATCAGTTAACCAATAACCATATGTGCGGTGCAAAGATGGCGGTTATATTTGTAAGTAAACAATAAAGGCACAGCAGATTGTAGGTGAGCCACCGCAGGAAATAATCATGAGCATGTAAATGTGTCCCAAAAAATTAATTATTCCTTACAAAGAAGGCAAATATAAGGCATATGTCCAGAGAATACAACAACAAGTTGTTAATAAGCTGGAAAGTGAATTCACTACAAACAGGGGAAAACAGGGGAAAATCACATGATAGGGTTAATTTACCTGTGGTGCATGTGAATCAGGAATAGCCGTGCACAAAGGTTGGAGTACCAATGCTGTTATTCCCAAGCCCGACGAGCGCTGTTTCGCAAATGCTTCTTCCATTGGGGCAGGACAAGTTACAAAGGTATTTGGGGGGGTTTATGCGGTATGCTGAGGGAAAATAAACCCGGAAGTGTCTCTGAGAAGTTCATGGGTGCGCACGCATGCAGGGCCGTCCCACCTTACCAAGGGACTTCCGGACATGCGCACCGTGACACGCAGTGGAACGCACTGCGGTCACATGGGTCAGCTCCTCCGGAAGTCAGAGGGGGCGTACGGAACCTGTGCGTGCGCAGGGAGAATTCACAGGACACTCCGAGAAAAGGAGAATGTTAGGCAGGCGCTTGCGCAATAGAAACTAATAGAGCGCGTAGGGAATGGAGGAAAGGAGGATGTTAAACCAGTGCGTTGCGCGAAAAAAGGTCATGACTGAAGGGGCAGGACATGGGAGGAGCTGAGGAGGGGAGAATGGACTCGCACTTGCAGAGGAAAGATTACGAGCATGAAAATAGACAGAATAAATGCAAGGGATGAAAACTAACTGGATGCAAATGGAAGGGGGGAAATAAGGGAAGGTAAAGTGAAATGAGCAAAGCGGTGCCATTGCCTTACCGCCTAAGAATCGATACATGACATATTATTAATATCTTGTAAAGGAAGAGGGTAATATAGTGCGCCACTACATGGAGGATAATAATATATGACATATAGTGAAATCACAAAGGATGAAGTGAAGGGTAACGCCGAATATGCTATCACATAAAAAAGTAATATGTGACAAGTGACATGTATTAATATATTCCCAAAGAATAAGGTGAAAAGTGACATGAATATGTAATGAGAGTAATATGGGAAATATGACTTTAGCAAAGAACTGGGGTAAAAACCAAAAAATGGTAAGGATAATGGTAAGACTTGTGGGGTGGGAATGTGAGAGACGGCAGTATTAATGCAAAGCACTACCGCAAAAAGCATAGTATATACAATATAAATATAAATATATGCAAAGGGAATAAGGTAGTGAAAGTGTGCTATCACATCATAAAGGAATATATAACATACTTGTTGGTGTATACACAAGGGATGAGGTAGAGGTGACAACAATATTTATCCCTGGTGGGAATAGTATAAAAGGTATGACATGGGAATAACTGAGGAAAAAGGGAGGGGGGGGAGGGGGAAGGAGGGGTGTCTCTAAAGGGCTTGGGGTTGAAGCCAAGTTTAAAAATAATATAAAATAAAAATATAAGAGGAATGATACGTGAGGGTAAAGAATTTGGATAAAATTGGAAAGAGAAACACTACCTAAAGTGAAAGGTGAATGTAACCGTGAATAATACAATAGTAAATACAAGAAACAAAACCATTATTTGATGTGAAGTTCATTATAAAGTCCGTTGCAAAGATGCTTAATGATGCAGATCCTCCTCATTTTCTTTCCCGATCAAGATGGTAGGCCATACGTTTTTTTCAATATATAGTTCATCTCCGTCCATCACTGTCCAAAGTGAGACCGGGAATCCATAATGAGGCGTGCCCGGATAATCACAAACAATTGTAAGGGAAAAGCGTCTGATGACCAGGAGCAGCAGCGCAAGCACATATGAGCCTATGATAAAGGATAATTATTAATATATGCACATAATAAAAACAGGCAAAAAAGGGTGAAAAGAGGAAGAAGGGAAGAAGGGAAGGGGGGAGAAGGAAAGGAGACGCCTTATAAATAGGATGAGGCATTAAAAACACAAAAATACAAAATTTAAAAACACCTTAACAACTGGTCCAAAAATTTGATTAAAAGAATGCAGATTACAAAAAATAATTAAAGCTAAAGCTTTCATTTAGGCCACTTGGGGTGATTGTGCCAAGGCGATATATCCATTTGCTCTCGAGTTGTGCAAGGAGTTTTGCCAGATCACCTCCACGTATGCCTAAATTGATTTGATCTATGGCTTTAAAGAGAAGGCCTTTAGGGTTACAATTATGGTGAGTTTTGAAGTGACGTGGCAAAGTTTTTAGAAGAGAACAGTCGTTGATCATTTTGGCTTTTTCAATGTTGCGAATGTGTTCGCGTATTCTGATTTTGACTTCCTGAGTGGTCATGCTAATATATATTAAGCCACATGGGCATGTGGCATGGTATACAACACCCTGTGAAGAGCATGTGAGATGTTTTCGAATGTCGAACATCTTCGATCCATTAAAGTTAGTAAATGTATGCGATTTTTTCGTGTTCAGGCATTTGTGTGTATGCATTATAGTGTATATGTATATGCATTATAGTGTATGTGTGAGTGTGTGTGTATGCATTATATTGTGTGTGAGTGTGTGTATGCATTATAGTTTGTATGTATGCCTTATAGTGTGTGTGAATGTGTGTATATATTACAGTGTGTGCATTATAGTGTGTGTGTGTCTGCTGCATGATACTGTGAGTGGGGGGACTATACTGTGTGTGGGGGCTGCATTAGACTTTGTGTTTGGGGGGTCTGCATTATACTGTGTGTGGGGGACTGCCCTATACTGTGTGTGGGGGGCTGCACTATACTGTGTGTGGGAGGGCTGTATTATACTGTGTGTGGGGAGCTGCATTATTCTGCTTGTGGAGTGATGCATTCTACTGTGTGGGGGGGCTACATTATACTGTGTGTATGGGGGTCTGCATTATACAATGTGGGGGGTGCTGCACTATTGTGTGTGTGTGTTTGTGGGGAGCTGCATTATACTGTGTGCATGGGGGCTGCATTACACTATGTGTGTGGGGCTGCATTACACTCTGAGGGTGCTACATTATACTCTGAGGGCCCTGCATTATACTCTTAGGGGGCTGGATTATACTCTGAAGTGGCTGCATTACACTGTGTGGGGGGCTGCATTATACTGGGAGTGTGTGGGGGCTGCATTATACTGTGTGTGTTTGTGGGGGGTTGGATTATACTGTGTGCGGAGGGCTGAATTATAGTGTGTGTAGAGCTACATTATACTCTGAGGGGGCTGCTTTATACTCTGGAGTGCTATATTATACTCTGAGGGGGCTGCATTATACTATGTGTGGGGGCTCCATTATACTGCTTGTGGGGGGCTGTGTTATACTCTGATGGGGCTGCAATATACTCTGATGGGCTGCATTATGCTCTATGACAGGACTACAATATACTCTGAGGGGGCTGCACTATTCTTTGAGGGGGCTGCGTTATACACTGAGGGGGCTGCATTATGCTCTATGAGGGGAGTACCTTGTATTCTATGAGGTGGCTGCATTATACTCTGAGGGGATTTGCATTATACTTTGAGCGGGACTGCAGTATATTCTGAGGGGGCTGCATTATACTCTAGCAAGGGCCATGGGGACTATATTTTACTATATGTACTATATGGGACCTGTGTTATACTGTATCAAGGACTATCTGTTCCAATCATTCTTCCTCAGCTGGAGTAAGGGTAGGTGCACACGGTCAGTAAACAATGCGGGTTGTACACTGTGCACTTGTGCAGTTTCCAGATGTTACAGCATAGTGGATAGGATTTCAAGAAATGCATGCACAGATGCCCATGGCTCACTCGCAGAGAAGGACATGCGGCTAGTCTCTCCAGACCGCAGCATATCTATTTATCTCGCAAAGGAGCGAGTCTCCTCAAGATAAATTTCACCCATACAATGTATTGGGACATGGTGATTCTGCACAGTTCAATGAAGACGTGCGGATTCACCTGCGTTCAATAGCCGGCATCGCTTTGGATGCAGCGGACACGTGTGCATATACCCTAAGGAGGTTGGGAAACAAGCGTCGAACGACTTCAATATTGTTGATCGTGCTTGTTTAGCGCCCTGAACTTAGCATTTGTAAATACAACAGAAATGTTTCTGTGTGATGGTGCAATATGTGAGCATTTGGGGCCCCACTTAAAAACTTTTTTCCCCAGGGACCCATTTTGTCTAAAACAAACCATGAACTGCTGTTACGGTAGTCATCCAAATATATACAGTATATATGCTCTTTTGCACTAGTTTCTGGATTAACTTTTGTCCTCACTGTGTTGGCATAATGATGAAGCGAATATTTTTTAATGTAAAACAGAAAAGAAATAGATACAAAACATGCAGTATATCATAAGGTTTAAACTAGATATAATATGGAAATGTAGTCAGATGAAAACTGCACTCACTTTAGGATACAAAGTACATGTTTATTTAAGATGGAAATAGGACAGTGTAATCCTAGTATCTTGGGCGTGCTCGGTAATATGTTCCTGTCCCTGCGGCTGCATGATTCGTGGCTGTTAGACAGCAGCAACACATGCAGGGATGGCCTGTTTGTCAGTGAATCCCTGCATGTGTTGCTGCTGTCTAAGAGCCGCGAATCAGGCAGCCACAGGGATTCAAACATATTATTCGAGCACGCCCAAGATAATCGGATAACGCCCGAGCATGCTCGGATAACACAATATCCGAGCACACTCGCTCATCACTAATGGTTATCTTAAAGGGAACCTGTCACATGAAAAAAACACTATTAGCCTGCAGATATTGGGTTAATCTGCAGGTTAGTAGCATTCTGAACCTGCCTGGCGCCAGCACTTAAGAGCCCTGCTGCTGGGAGGAAATTACATTTATTTCCCCGACAGTCATGGGGGTAGCGCCGGCGCAGGTTCTGTCACCGATCTGTGTATAGAGAACGGTCACTATAACTGCGCTCCCAGCCCTGACTGACAGACGTATCAGCATTAGGGCTCCATATCTTCAGTTTAATAGCATTTTTTCACAAGACAGGTTCCCTTTAATAATTATTAGTAGACATCAGGGATAATTTCATTTTGTTAATTTCATAAATTGCATTAAAATAACTTCTAAAAGATGTTTAAATATTAATTTATCTTATACACCCAGACCCTCCCTGTCCTGTACTCCTCCTGTGCTGGCTCGGCTCACTCCTGCCTTGCTTGTAATGTGCCTGGAGTCTTTGTAGCGTGCATAGTACAAACTTTTAAAAAGACAAAACAGGACACAAAATGTTCACTATACAAGAGAAAAATAGCTAAAACACCACTCAAATAGACGCTCTATGAATTAATTTGTCTATTATTTTTTCAGATTGAAATATTTTGCACTTTGAAGATTATTAGGATTTTTGATTACTTCCATATATTATACAGTATTAGCACAGATAAACTCAATGTATCTATGTGAAACAGATCTAGTATGTAGCAGTCAAAGGCATGAAGCAAGTGTGACAAGATCCTTATTTAAAAAATTGCAAACTGTACCCCTTCTCTGTGAATTTGCATTCATCATTTTCTTTATCAGGTGTTGGCCACATGAGACTACTGAATAAATAAATATGTAAAAGAAATCAATATTAACTCTTTTTATCTCTGTTATATTTTAGTGACACCTTACTGTTGAATCCATGATGTGGCTCCCTCTGCTGGTGCTGTTGGGTTTGATCTTCCTATACAGACGATACAGATATAGTCTGATCCTGGAGAATCTCACAGATAAATATGTTTTCATCACGGGATGTGATTCTGGATTTGGGAAATTGTTAACACGGAATCTGGATAAACGTGGAATGAAGGTTTTGGCTGCTTGTCTGACAGCAAAAGGAGCTGAAGACTTAAAGAAGGAAATGTCAAGTAGGGTGCAGACAGTAATTTTAGATGTAACCAGCACCGAAAGTGTTCGTGCCGCTCTTCAGTGGGCATCTGCAATTGTTGGCAACAAAGGTGTGGTTTGATTTGAAATACGTCTAGTACATTAATAGAATTACTTTAAAATGCTGTCTCTTGAAAAATCTTGATGGACACCCACAGAAAACCAAGCACCGTGCTGCGCGTTTCATTTATACATTCACTCATTAAGTCAGTTAGAGCAATCAAACCTCATGGTGGCACATCATGGCAATAAACAGGGCACAACTGGCCAAAATTACTGTAAAAGGCCTAAAGTTAAAGATGACACATTACATTTGTATATTAGGCAAACAAGTTATATATACCGTATATACTCGAGTATAAGCCGACCCGAGTATAAGCCGACCCCCCTAATTTTGCCACAAAAAACTGGGAAAACGTATTGACTCGAGTATAAGCCTAGGGTGGAAATGCAGCATTTACCGGTGAATTTCAAAAATAAAAATAGATCATTCTTGCCCCATAGCTGTGCCATATAATGCTCTGCACCGTTCATTATTGCCCCATAGCTGTGCCATATAGTGCTCTGCACCGTTCATATTTCCCCATAGCTGTGCCATATAGTGCTCTGCACCGTTCATTATTGCCCCATAGCTGTGCCATATAGTGCTCTGCACCGTTCATATTGCCCCATAGCTGTGCCATATAGTGCTCTGCACCGTTCATATTTCCCCATAGCTCTGCCATATAGTGCTCTGCACTGTTCATATTGCCCCATAGCTGTGCCATATAGTGCTCTGCACCGTTCATATTTCCCCATAGCTGCCATATAGTGCTCTGCACCGTTCATATTTCCCCATAGCTGTGCCACATAGTGCTCTGCACCGTTCATATTTCCCCATAGCTGTGCCATATAGTGCTCTGCACCGTTCATATTTCCCCATAGCTGTGCCATATAGTGCTCTGCACCGTTCATATTGCCCCATAGCTGTGCCATATAGTGCTCTGCACCGTTCATATTTCCCCATAGCTCTGCCATATAGTGCTCTGCACTGTTCATATTGCCCCATAGCTGTGCCATATAGTGCTCTGCACCGTTCATATTTCCCCATAGCTGCCATATAGTGCTCTGCACCGTTCATATTTCCCCATAGCTCTGCCATATAGTGCTCTGCACCGTTCATATTTCCCCATAGCTGTGCCATATAGTGCCCTGCACCGTTCATATTGCTCCATAGCTGTGCCATATAGTGCTCTGCACCGTTCATATTTCCCCATAGCTCTGCCATATAGTGCTCTGCACTGTTCATATTGCCCCATAGCTGTGCCATATAGTGCCCTGCACCGTTCATATTTCCCCATAGCTGCCATATAGTGCTCTGCACCGTTCATATTTCCCCATAGCTGTGCCACATAGTGCTCTGCACCGTTCATATTTCCCCATAGCTGTGTCATATAGTCAGAGGCGTAGCTAGAGCTTTTGCCGCCCGGGGCTGTTCCCGAGTTTGGCGCCCCCCCCACCCCCCCCCCCTCCCCCGGCTCAATACACACAAAGGTTACCAAAAATGGTTTTCCTGTTTTGTAGAACTTAAACTGGGCCTAATGGTGTCACCCCCACATGCCAAACCTGTGACTTAATACCACCACACCATGACCAGACCACATAGTGACCGAATAATACTACATACAAGGGACAAATACCACCGCACCATTTCCAGACCACATATTGCCACCACATAGTGACTGAATACTACAATACTGATCAGTAATAAAAAAAAAAAACACAATACTATCACCATAAGTGCCAGTATTCACAGGAGATCTGTACTTAATATGCAGTGTCTGTGTAGAGGTAATACAGAGATCACTGGTGGTATTATACACAGGAACTCTGTATGTAATGTATAGATAATACAGTGATCACTGGTGACATTGTACACAGGACCGCTGTATATAGTATACAGTGTATAGTGTCAGTGTATAGGTAACACTGACTCACCAGTGACGTCTCTAGGTGAAGTCCTTCATCTTTCATCCAGCACAGACCGCCATCATTCCTTCCAGCCAGGACTCGTTTCTGCAGGAAATAACACAGTTATCTCGAGCTCCGCTTGCAGAACACATTACTTAATTTTTCACAACTTCTACATTACACCACATGAAGAAAAAAAGGTGACATAGTGTCACTCTGCACAGTAACAGGACCGCCCCCTCATTTAAAACAGTATTGTTGTGAATTCTGTGGCAGAGCTCCCTCCTGTGGTCACAAGTGGTACTTCGGCTGATTCTCTCTGTGAGCTTCCATTAGTGGAGGAGAGTGGTACTGCGGCTTCTGAGTTTCCTTCCTCAGGTGATGTGGTGAAGTCGTTAGGTGCTGCTCTATTTAACTCCACCTAGTGCTTTGATCCTGGCCTCCAGTCAATGTTCTAGTATTGGACCTGTTTCCTCCTGGATCGTTCCTGTGGCCTGCTGCTCTGCATAGCTAAGTTCCGCTTTGCTATTTTGTTTGCTGTTTTTTTCTGTCCAGCTTGTCTATTTGTTTTTTCTTGCTTGCTGGAAGCTCTGGGACCCAGAGGGTGTACCTCCGTGCCGTTAGTTCGGTACGGAGGATCTTTTTGCCCCCTTTACGTGGTTGTTTGAAGGGTTTTGTGTTGACCGCAAAGTTACCTTTCCTATCCTCGCTCTGTTTAGTAAGTCGGGCCTCACTTTGCTAAATCTATTTCATCTCTACGTTTGTCTTTTCATCTTAATCACAGTCATTATATGTGGGGGCTGCCTTTTCCTTTGGGGTATTTCTCTGAGGCAAGGTAGGCTTATTTTCTATCTTCAGGCTAGCTAGTTTCTCAGGCTGTGCCGAGTTGCATAGGGAGCGTTAGGCGCAATCCACGGCTGCCTCTAGTGTGGTTGGAGAGGATTAGGGATTGCGGTCAGCAGAGTTCCCACGTCTCAGAGCTCGTTCTATGTTTTTTGGGTTATTGTCAGATCACTGTATGTGCTCTGACTTCTATGTCCATTGTGGTACTGAATTACCTCTTCATAACAGTACTGGAGGCCAAAGTACTAATGATTCTCAATAGAGGGAAAAAAGAAGTTCTGAGACCATTTTTTTTTCTCTGCACTGTGTTTTGCCTTTTTTTTCCCCTAGACATTTGGGTGGTTCAGTACACAGGTGTAGCGATGGACATTAAAGGTCTGTCTTCATGTGTGGATCAGCTCTCGGCAAGAGTACAAAAGATTCAAGACACTATTGATCAGAAATCTATGTTAGAACCAAGAATTCCTATTTCTGATTTGTTTTTTGGAGATAGAACTAAATTTCTGAGTTTCAAAAATAACTGTAAACTATTTCTGGCCTTGAAACCTCGCTCCTCTGGTGACCCAGTTCAACAAGTTTTGATCATTATTTCTTTTTTACGTGGCGACCCTCAGGACTGGGCATTTTCTCTTGCGCCAGGAGATCCTGCATTAAGTAATATCGATGCGTTTTTCCTGGCGCTCGGATTGCTGTACGATGAACCTAATTCAGTGGATCAGGCAGAGAAGAATTTGCTGGCTCTGTGTCAGGCTCAGGATGATATAGAGGTATATTGTCAGAAATTTAGAAAGTGGTCCATACTCACTCAATGGAATGAAGGTGCGCTCGCAGCTATTTTCAGAAAGGGTCTCTCTGAAGCCCTTAAGGATGTCATGGTGGGATTTCCTATGCCTGCTGGTTTGAATGAGTCTATGTCTTTGGCTATTCAGATCGGTCGACGCGTGCGTGAGCGTAAATCTGTGCACCATTTGGCGGTATTACTTGAGCTTAAACCTGAGCCTATGCAGTGCGATAGGACTTTGACCAGAGTTGAACGGCAAGAACACAGACGTCGGAATGGGCTGTGTTTCTACTGTGGTGATTCCACTCATGCTATCTCTGATTGTCCTAAGCGCACTAAGCGGTTCGCTAGGTCTGCCACCATTGGTACGGTACAGTCAAAATTTCTTTTGTCCGTTACCTTGATCTGCTCTTTGTCATCGTATTCTGTCATGGCATTTGTGGATTCAGGCGCTGCCCTGAATTTGATGGACTTGGAGTATGCTAGGCGTTGTGGGTTTTTCTTGGAGCCCTTGCAGTGTCCTATTCCATTGAGAGGAATTGATGCTACGCCTTTGGCCAAGAATAAGCCTCAGTACTGGACCCAGCTGACCATGTGCATGGCTCCTGCACATCAGGAGGTTATTTGCTTTCTGGTGTTGCATAATCTGCATGATGTGGTCGTGTTGGGGTTGCCATGGCTACAAGTCCATAATCCAGTATTAGATTGGAAATCCATGTCTGTGTCCTGCTGGGGTTGTAAGGGGGTACATGGTGATGTCCCATTTCTGACTATTTCGTCATCCACCCCTTCTGAGGTTCCAGAGTTCTTGTCTGATTACCGGGATGTATTTGATGAGCCCAAGTCCGATACCCTACCTCCGCATAGGGATTGTGATTGTGATATCGATTTGATTCCTGGTAGTAAATTCCCAAAAGGTCGACTGTTTAATTTGTCTGTGCCTGAGCACGCCGCTATGCGGAGTTATGTGAAGGAGTCCTTGGAGAAGGGGCATATTCGCCCATCATCGTCGCCATTAGGAGCAGGGTTCTTTTTTGTAGCCAAGAAGGATGGTTCGCTGAGACCTTGTATAGATTACCGCCTTCTAAATAAGATCACGGTTAAATTTCAGTACCCCTTGCCGTTGTTATCTGATTTGTTTGCTCGGATTAAGGGGGCTAGTTGGTTCACCAAGATAGATCTTCGTGGTGCGTATAATCTTGTGCGTATTAAGCGAGGCGATGAATGGAAAACTGCATTTAATACGCCCGAGGGCCATTTTGAGTATCTAGTAATGCCATTCGGACTTGCCAATGCTCCATCAGTGTTTCAGTCCTTTATGCATGACATCTTCCGAGAGTACCTGGATAAATTCCTGATTGTGTACTTGGATGACATTTTGATCTTCTCGGATGATTGGGAGTCTGATGTGAAGCAGGTCAGAACGGTGTTTCAGGTCCTGCGTGCTAATTCTTTGTTTGTGAAGGGATCAAAGTGTCTCTTTGGTGTGCAGAAGGTTTCATTTTTGGGGTTCATCTTTTCCCCTTCTACTATCGAGATGGACCCTGTTAAGGTCCAAGCCATCCATGATTGGACTCAGCCGACATCTCTGAAAAGTCTGCAAAAGTTCCTGGGCTTTGCTAATTTTTATCGTCGCTTCATCTGCAATTTTTCTAGTATTGCTAAACCATTGACCGATTTGACCAAGAAGGGTGCTGATGTGGTCAATTGGTCTTCTGCTGCTGTGGAAGCTTTTCAAGAGTTGAAGCGTCGTTTTTCTTCTGCCCCTGTGTTGTGTCAACCAGATGTTTCGCTTCCATTCCAGGTCGAGGTTGATGCTTCTGAGATTGGAGCAGGGGCTGTTTTGTCGCAGAGAAGTTCTGATTGCTCGGTGATGAAACCATGCGCCTTCTTTTCCAGGAAGTTTTCGCCTGCTGAGCGAAATTATGATGTGGGCAATCGAGAGTTGCTGGCCATGAAGTGGGCATTCGAGGAGTGGCGTCATTGGCTTGAAGGAACTAAGCATCACGTGGTGGTATTGACTGATCATAAGAACTTGACTTATCTCGAGTCTGCTAAGCGTTTGAATCCTAGACAGGCTCGTTGGTGTGCTGTTTTTTGCCCGTTTTGACTTTGTGATTTCGTACCTTCCGGGCTCTAAAAATGTGAAGGCGGATGCTCTGTCTAGGAGTTTTGTGCCCGACTCTCCGGGTTTATCTGAGCCGGCGGGTATCCTCAAAGAGGGAGTAATTGTGTCTGCCATCTCCCCTGATTTGCGGCGGGTGCTGCAAAAATTTCAGGCTAATAAACATGATCGTTGCCCAGCGGAGAAACTGTTTGTCCCTGATAGGTGGACGAATAAAGTTATCTCTGAGGTTCATTGTTCGGTGTTGTTTGGTCATCCTGGAATCTTTGGTACCAGAGAGTTGGTGGCCAGATCCTTTTGGTGGCCATCTCTATCGCGGGATGTGCGTTCTTTTGTGCAGTCCTGTGGGATTTGTGCTCGGGCTAAGCCCTGCTGTTCTCGTGCCAGTGGGTTGCTTTTGCCCTTGCCGGTCCCGAAGAGTCCTTGGACACATATCTCAATGGATTTTATTTCAGATCTTCCCGTCTCTCAAAAGATGTCAGTCATTTGGGTGGTCTGTGATCGCTTCTCTAAGATGGTCCATTTGGTACCCTTGTCTAAATTACCTTCCTCCTCTGATTTGGTGCCATTGTTCTTCCAGCATGTGGTTCGTTTACATGGCATTCCAGAGAATATCGTTTCTGACAGAGGTTCCCAGTTTGTTTCGAGGTTTTGGCGAGCCTTTTGTGGTAGGATGGGCATTGACTCGTCTTTCTCCTCGGCTTTCCATCCTCAGACTAATGGCCAGACCGAACGAACCAATCAGACCTTGGAAACATATCTGAGATGCTTTGTTTCTGCTGATCAGGATGACTGGGTGTCCTTTTTGCCTTTGGCTGAGTTCGCCCTTAATAATCGGGCCAGCTCGGCTACCTTGGTTTCGCCGTTTTTCTGCAACTCTGGGTTCCATCCTCGTTTCTCTTCAGGGCAGGTTGAGTCTTCGGACTGTCCTGGTGTGGATACTGTGGTGGACAGGTTGCAGCAGATTTGGACTCATGTAGTGGACAATTTGACCTTGTCCCAGGAGAAGGCTCAACGTTTCGCTAATCGCAGACGCTGTGTGGGTCCCCGACTTCGTGTTGGGGATTTGGTTTGGTTATCTTCTCGTCATATTCCTATGAAGGTTTCCTCTCCTAAGTTTAAACCTCGTTTCATTGGTCCGTATAGGATTTCTGAGGTTCTTAATCCTGTGTCTTTTCGTCTGACCCTTCCAGATTCTTTTTCCATACATAACGTATTCCATAGGTCATTGTTGCGGAGATACGTGGCACCTATGGTTCCATCTGTTGATCCTCTTGCCCCGGTTTTGGTGGAGGGGGAGTTGGAGTATATTGTGGATAAGATTTTGGATTCTCGTCTTTCAAGACGGAAACTCCAGTATCTGGTTAAGTGGAAGGGTTATGCTCAGGAAGATAATTCCTGGGTCTTTGCCTCTGATGTCCATGCTCCCGATCTTGTTCGTGCCTTTCATATGGCTCATCCTGGTCGTCCTGGGGGCTCTGGTGAGGGTTCGGTGACCCCTCCTCAAGGGGGGGGTACTGTTGTGAATTCTGTGGCAGAGCTCCCTCCTGTGGTCACAAGTGGTACTTCGGCTGATTCTCTCTGTGAGCTTCCGTTAGTGGAGGAGAGTGGTACTGCGGCTTCTGAGTTTCCTTCCTCAGGTGATGTGGTGAAGTCGTTAGGTGCTGCTCTATTTAACTCCACCTAGTGCTTTGATCCTGGCCTCCAGTCAATGTTCTAGTATTGGACCTGTTTCCTCCTGGATCGTTCCTGTGGCCTGCTGCTCTGCATAGCTAAGTTCCGCTTTGCTATTTTATTTGCTGTTTTTTTCTGTCCAGCTTGTCTATTTGTTTTTTCTTGCTTGCTGGAAGCTCTGGGACGCAGAGGGTGTACCTCCGTACCGTTAGTTCGGTACGGAGGGTCTTTTTGCCCCCTTTGCGTGGTTGTTTGAAGGGTTTTGTGTTGACCGCAAAGTTACCTTTCCTATCCTCGCTCTGTTTAGTAAGTCGGGCCTCACTTTGCTAAATCTATTTCATCTCTGCGTTTGTCTTTTCATCTTACTCACAGTCATTATATGTGGGGGCTGCCTTTTCCTTTGGGGTATTTCTCTGAGGCAAGGTAGGCTTATTTTCTATCTTCAGGCTAGCTAGTTTCTCAGGCTGTGCCGAGTTGCATAGGGAGCGTTAGGCGCAATCCACGGCTGCCTCTAGTGTGGTTGGAGAGGATTAGGGATTGCGGTCAGCAGAGTTCCCACGTCTCAGAGCTCGTTCTATGTTTTTTGGGTTATTGTCAGATCACTGTATGTGCTCTGACTTCTATGTCCATTGTGGTACTGAATTACCTCTTCATAACACAGTATACTCAAAAAATAAAATAAATACATCACTGCAGTAATAATATCCCTTAATTACCCCCTATGGTAATAATATTCCCCACCCTGGCCCCGTTTATCTCATTCCTGGCTCCAGCCATATGTTCTCGCATCCTGCCCTCATGAGTATCCATTCTACCCCACATGATCTCCCCATCCTGCCCCACCAGCCTCCATCGTATCCGTCCTGCCCCATGATCCAATCCTGCCCCGTGTCTCCAATCATGCCCCGTATCTACATTCTGCCCATGCCTCAAGTCCTGCCCCCAGTGTGTCCAGCATATTACCCCCATGTTGTCCAGCATTGCCCCAGTGTGTCCAGCATTGCCCCCAGTGTGTCCAGCAATCTGCCCCAGTGTCCAGCAATCTGCCCCAGTGTCCAGCATTGCCCCAGTGTGTCCAGAAATCTGCCCCAGGGTCTCCAGCATTGCCCCCAGTGTGTCCAGCATTGCCCCCAGTGTGCACAGCAATCTGCCCCAGTGTGCACAGCAATCTGCCCCAGAGTGCACAGCAATCTGCCCCAGCGTGCACAGCAATCTGCCCCAGCGTGCACAGCAATCTGCCCCAGCGTGCACAGCAATCTGCCCCAGCGTGCACAGCATTGCCCCAGCGTGTCCAGCAATCTGCCCCAGTGTCCAGAAATCTGTCCCAGGGTCTCCAGCATTGCCCCAGTATGTCCAGAAGTCTGCCCCAGGGTCTCCAGCATTGCCTCAATGTGTCTAGAAATCTGCCCCAGGGTCTCCAGTATTGCCCCAGTGTGTCCAGCAATCTGCCCCATGGTCTCCTGTATTGCCCCAGTGTGTCCAGCATTCTGCCCCATGGTCTCCAGTATTGCCCCAGTGTGTCCAGCATTCTGCCCCATGGTCTTCAGTATTGCCCCAGTGTGTCCAGCATTCTGCCCCATGGTCTCCAGTATTGCCCCAGTGTGTCCAGCAATCTGCCCATGGTCTCCAGTATTGCCCCGGTGTGTCCAGCAATCTGCCCCATGGTCTTCAGTATTGCCCCAGTGTGTCCAGCATTCTGCCCCATGGTCTCCAGTATTGCCCCAGTGTGTCCAGCAATCTGCCCCATGGTCTCCAGTATTGCCCCGGTGTGTCCAGCAATCTGCCCCAAGGTCTCCAGCATTGCCCCCAGAGTCAGACATAAAGAAAAAAAAAAAATCCTCACCTCTCCCGTTCCTAGCGCAGGTCCGGTGCAGCCAGTCAGCGTCTCTCCGGCTCTGCAACGCTCAGGACAGAGAGGCTGAGCGGCGCGCACAGTGATGACGTCATTGCGCCCTCTGCCCTGAGACGTCGCAGAGTCAGAGGGCGCTGAAGACGCTACAGCTGCCGCAGGAACCAGGAGAGGTGAGTATTAGAGCGGGGGCCGGGGGTGGGGGGAGCCTGGTCTTGGCGGCGGACGGCGCCGCCCGAAGATTTAAAGTGCCCGCGTCTTTTTTTTTCGTTTCTTCCTCCTCCTGCAGCGCCGGCCGCCCCCCGCATTGTGCCGCCCGGGGCGGCCCGCCCCCCCGCTCCCCCTTTCCTACGCCACTGCATATAGTGCTCTGCACCGTTCATATTTCCCCATAGCTCTGCCACATAGTGCTCTGCACCGTTCATATTTCCCCATAGCTGTGCCATATAGTGCTCTGCACCGTTCATATTTCCCCATAGATGCTCCACATATATCTGTGCCATTGCTGCTGCTGCTGCAATAAAAAAAAAAAAAGCCATACTCACCTCTCTTGCTTGCAGCTCCCAGCGTCCGGTCCCGGCGTCTCTCCGCTCTGACTGATCAGGCAGAGGGCGCCGCGCACACTATATGCGTCATCGCGCCCTCTGACCTGCACAGTCAGTGCAGATAGACGCCGGGAAGATGGAGCGGCGCCCGGCGGCTGGAACGGGGACAGGTAAATATGCGATACTTACCTGCTCCCGGCGTCCGGCTCCTTCCCCCGTACAGCTGGTCTTCGGTGCCGCAGCTTCTTCCTCTATCAGCGGTCACCGGCACCGCTGATTAGAGAAATGAATAGGCGGCTCCACCCATATGGGAGGTGGAGCCGCTTATTCATTTCTCTAATGAGCGGTCCCACGTGACCGCTGAACAGGGGAAGAACTGCAGCACCGAAGACCGTGGGACGGCAGGGGGAGCGTCAGGATCGCTGGAAGCAGGTAAGTATGCCTCAGCGCCCTCACCCCCTCACCCGCCGACCCTGCCGCCCACCTTGACTCGAGTATAAGACGACAGGGGCACTTTCAGCCCAAAAATTTGGGCTGAAAATCTCGGCTTATACTCGAGTATATACGGTATATATATACGTATATATATATATATATATATATATACGTATATATATATCTATATATCTATATATATATATATATATATATATATATATATATATATATATAGATCGATAGATAGATAGATAGATAGATAGATAGATAAAGAAGAACACAGCAGCACATGTACATGAATCTAGGTCATGTGAAAACACCAGATAAATATGCAATACGAATTATACTTCTCAAAAATATTTTTTCATAAAATTTACAGTTATAGATAAAATGAAGATTCTTAGCGCATAAATTGTCCAATTCATGTGTGCCCATCAACCACGGCAAGGTGATCTCCCTCTGATGGGTCCTACTCTACCATACATGCCACTTTTGGGCCACCAGCCCATAACTCTGGACAAAACACGTCACTCTGGGCTAAACCTACAATTTATGGACAGGTAGAGTTGATTACCACCTCCTGCAAGGTCAATTGGAGGAGTGCAAAGATCAGTCAGGATGCAGCCACATCCATACATCAAATAGAGGAAAAAAACAAAACAACCAGCACTCCTAATGTGAACACGTGCAAGCTGCAAGCTGCATCATATAGATAAAGAAGAACACAGCAGCACATGTACATGAATCTAGGCCATGTGAAAACACAGACAAATATTCAATACGAATTATACTTCTCAAAAATATTTTTTCATAAAAAAATGTAAAAACTTTTTTTCATAAAACTTACAGTTATAGATAAAGTGAAGATTCTTAGCGCATAAATTGGCCAATTCATGTGTGCCCATCAACCACGGCAAGGTGATCTCCCTCTGATGGGTCCTACTCTACCATACATGCCACTTTTGGGCCACCAGCCTACAACTCTGGACAAAACATGTCACTCTGGGCTAAACCTACAATTTATGGGCAGGTAGAGTTGATTACCACTACCTGCAAGGTCAATGGGAGGAGTGCAAAGATCAGTCAGGATGCAGCCGCATCCATACATCAAATAGAGAAAAAAAAACAACCAGCACTCCTAATGTGAACACGTGCAAGCTACCGGGAGACGAGGTCACAGATATATGGAGGAGACAGATTGTGGATGGCTTTGTATGCCATGGTTAAGGTTTTGAACTGCAGTCTCAGGGTAATGGGGAGCCAGTGAAGGGATTGACAGAGGGGAGAGGCCAGGGAATAGCGGGGGGACAGGTGGATTAGTCGGGCAGCAGAGTTTAAGATAGATCGGAGGGGCGCGAGAGTGTTAGAGGGGAGGCCACACAACAGGAGGTTGCAATAGGCAAGACGGGACATGATGAGGGCATGCACTAGAGTTTTTGCAGATTCTAGGTTGAGGAATGTACGGATCTGGGAGGTGTTTTTGAGTTGAAGTTGGCAGGAGTTGGAAAGGGCCTGGATATGTGGTTTTAAGGAGAAATCAGAGTCAAGGATTACACCGAGGCAGCGAGTTTTTGGGACTAGGGAGAGTGAGCAGCCATTTACTTTAATGGATAGGTTTGTTGGGAGAGTCGAGTGAGATGGGGGAAAGATGATGAATTCTGTTTTGTCCATGTTAAGTTTTAGAAATCTAACAGAGAAGAAGGATGAAATAGCGGACAGACATTGTGGGATTTTGGTTAGTAGGGAGGTGATATCTGGTCCAGAGATGTAGATTTGTGTGCCATAAGCATAGAGGTGATACTGCAAGCCATGAGATTCTATTAGCTGTCCCAGTCCAATGGTGTAAATGGAGAAGAGCAGGGGCCCTAGGACTGAACTTTGCAGGACTCCGACAGATAGGGGGTGAGGTGCGGAGGTGGTGTTTGAGTGGGAGACACTGAATGTCTGGTCTTTTAGGTATGATGCGATACAAGATAGGGCCTAGTCTGTGATGCCAAGAGATAAGAGGGTCTGTAGTAATAGGGAGTGGTCCACTGTGTCAAAGGCAGATGACAGGTCCAGGAGAAGGAGGACAGAGTAGTGTCGCTTGGCTTTGGCAGTCAGCAGGTCATTGGTGACTTTGGTTAGGGCAGTTTCAGTAGAGTGAGGCAGCCAAAAGCCAGATTGTGAGCAGTCGAAGAGGGAGCAGGAAGAGAGGTGGAAGGAAAGGTCAAAATGGAAATGTTGTTTTGAGGCAAAGGGGAGAAGTGATATTGGGTGATAGCTAGATACAGAGGATGGGTCAAAAGATGACTTTTTGAGGATAGGTGTGATTGAGACATGTTTGAAGCATGAGGGGAAAACACCAGTTGTTACTTTGTTACTGATAGGTTGAAGAGATGGGTTAGAGTTGGGATGAAGACTATGGTGAGGTTTGGGATGAAGTGGGATGGGATCAGGTCAAGTACAGAGATGGTGAGATGTGATCTTGATAGTAGGGTGGAAAGTTTGTCTATAATTGTGGAGAAGCTGGTTTTGGAGAAGGGCTGAGTAGTTAGGAATAGGTTTTTTGGGGGTTGTATGCCAAAGCTTTCTCTGTTTGACTGTTTGAATGCAGTGAAAACCTTGTTGGAGTGTGATCTTTTCCATCTCCGCTCAGCAACCCTGGAAGCCTGCCTCAGTTCTTTGGTCAGGCTGGTTTGCCAGGGTTGTCTGTTGATTTTGGGAGCTTTGGTATGTGCGAGAGGGGTGACCGATTCAAGAGCTGCAGCTATTGTAGTGTTATACAAAGCAGTAGCGGCGTCCGCATTGTGTAAGGAACTTATGTCTGTAAGAGGGAGAAGAGATTCAGAGAGTGAGTATAGATCGAGGTGTTTGAGATTTCTGCGAGGGTATGCAAGTTTGTGTGGTGGTGATTGTGGACCTGGAGAGGACAGGGAAGAGAATGTAAGCAGGTTGTGGTCAGAAAGAGGTAGAGGTGAGTTAGAGAGGTTAGATAGGGAGCAGAGGCGGGTGAAGATGGAGTCCTGTGTGTGGCCATCTTTGGGAGTGGCTGCAGAAGACCATTGACCGAGGCCGAAGGAGGAAGCGAGAGATAGAAGTTTAGTGGCAGCTGAGAGGGAAGTGTCAATGGGGACGTTGAAGTCACCCATGCTGATAGTGGGGATGTCAGAGGACAGGAAATTAAGTAGCCAGGTGGTGAAGTGGTCAAAGAAGGTGGTGGCTGGCCCTGGGGGCAGTAAATAACAGCCAGTAGGAGGTTGGTGGGGGAGTAGATGCGCACAGAGTGCACCTCAAAGGAAGGGAGGGTAACAGAGGGTGGCAGTGGAATGTGGGTGAAGGAGCAGTTATCTGACAGGAGAAAACCAACTCCTCCGCCATGCTTGCTGCTGGGGCAGAGTGTGTGTGAAAGGTGGAATCCACCATATGAAAGTGCAGCTGGAGAGGCTGTGTCAGAGGGGGTGATCATGTTTCGGTGATAGCAAGGAAGGAAAGTATGTTAGTAATGAAAAGATCATGGATGTAGGAAAGTTTGTTGCAGGCAGAGCGAGCGTTCAATAGAGCTCCTGTTAGTGGGACTGGGGAAGTGGGGGCCAGGCGAATGGGTATAAATTTAGAGAGGTTACGGAAATTTGTGATAGACTGTGGATGGGAGGTAGAAATGACTGTGGGGATAGGGCGAGAAGGGCCAGGATTTGGAGAGATATCGCTGGCAGTGAGGAGGAGCAGAGAAAGTGTTAGCAGGTGGGAGCAGGAGAGGGCTTGGGGGGGTCTGTCTGTGTTTGGAGACAGAGGATTGTATGTTTAGGAACAGTTCTGAGGAGGAGGTGAGGTGGGTTGGAAGGGTGGAGGTAGAGATAAACAGTTCTTTACTAGGTGTAGGGATTGGGGGATAGTAGAAAGTGAAGGGTTATAGGGGAATTTTTCTGAATATTTTCTCACGCTAGAGTTCATATGAGTTTATACCAGCAGGGGGCGCAGCACCGCAAGTCTAGGTAGCTACGTTCCCCTGCTTTCAATTCATTCCCCAGATTTTACAGTCAGGAGCACAGCTATATTAGCAGAGCTCCTGGCTGTAAATTTTTTTAACCCCTTCAGATGGATTTACAGCGTGGGACGTGACTGAGTTCTGGAAAGGTATGGGATATTGTTGCTTTTTTTTTTCTTTTACAGAACGAGGGTCGTCATTTGGATTAAGAGTATAATAAACTATTACGACACCCTGTGTACAGATGTGCCTTTTCTGGGGTGGCTGGGGGCAGATGTTTGTAGCCGGGGGGGGGGGGGCAATAACCATGGTCCCTCTCTAGGCTAATAATATCTGCCCTCAGCCACTGGCTTTCCCACTCTGGCAGAGAAAATTGTGCGGGAGCCCACGCAAGTTTTTTCCGTGAATCCCTTTATTTTAACAGCTAGAGCCCCCAAATTTTGCACACTCACTCTACTAACATTAATAGTGAGAAATATGCAAAAAAAATGAGGGATATGAAAGGGTATACTGTATGTAAACCATGTCTCATATCCTGTCGGGTTTGATAAGGCAATGGCAAAAGCCGGTAATTGAATTACCGGCTTTTATGCTATCCAGCGCTGTATTAAATATAAATATATACAGTCATGGCCAAAAGTATTGACACCCCTGCAATTCTGTCAGATAATACTCAGTTACTTTCTAAAAATGATTGCAATCACAAATTCTTTGGTATTATTATCTTCATTTAATTTGTCTTAAATTAAAAAATACAAAAGAGAATGAAGCAAAAAGCAAAACATTAATCATTTCACACAAAACTCCAAAAATGGGCCAGACAAAAGTATTGGCACCCTCAGCCTAATACTTGGTTGCACAACCTTTAGCCAAAATAACTGCGACCAACCGCTTCCGGTAACCATCAATGAGTTTCTTACAATGCTCTGCTGGAATTTTAGACTATTCTTCTTTGGCAAACTGCTCCAGGTCCCTGATATGTGAAGGGTGCCTTCTCCAAACTGCCATTTTTAGATCTCTCCACAGGTGTTCTATGGGATTCAGGTCTGGACTCATTGCTGGCCACCTTAAAAGTCTCCAGTGCTTTCTCTCAAACCATTTTCTAGTGCTTTTTGAAGTGTGTTTTGGGTCATTGTCCTGCTGGAAGACCCATGACCTCTGAGGGAGACCCAGCTTTCTCACACTGGGTCCTACATTATGCTGCAACATTTGTTGGTAGTCTTCAGACTTCATTATGCCATGCACACGATCAAGCAGTCCAGTGCCAGAGGCAGCAAAGAAACCCCAAAACATCAGGGAACCTCCGCCATGTTTGACTGTAGGGACCGTGTTCTTTTCTTTGAATGCCTCTTTTTTTTCTCCTGTAAACTCTATGTTGATGCCTTTGCCCAAAAAGCTCTACTTTTGTCTCATCCGACCAGAGAACATTCTTCCAAAACGTTTTAGGCTTTTTCAGGTAAGTTTTGGCAAACTCCAGCCTGGCTTTTTTATGTTTCGGGGTAAGAAGTGGGGTCTTCCTGGGTCTCCTACCATACCGTCCCTTTTCATTCAGACGCCGACGGATAGTACGGGTTGACACTGTTGTACCCTCGGACTGCAGGGCAGCTTGAACTTGTTTGGATGTTAGTCTAGGTTCTTTATCCAACATCCGCACAATCTTGCATTGAAATCTCTTGTCAATTTTTCTTTTCCATCCACATCTAGGGAGGTTAGCCACAGTGCCAAGGGCTTTAAACTTCTTGATGACACTGCGCACGATAGACACAGGAACATTCAGGTCTTTGGAAGTGGACTTGTAGTCTTGAGATTGCTCATGCTTCCTCACAATTTGGTTTCTCAAGTCCTCAGACAGTTCTTTGGTCTTCTTTCTTTTCTCCATGCTCAATGTGGTACACACAAGGACACAGGACAGAGGTTGAGTCAACTTTAATCCATGTCAACTGGCTGCAAGTGTGATTTAGTTATTGCCAACACCTGTTAGGTGCCACAGGTAAGTTACAGGTGCTGTTAATTACACAAATTAGAGAAGCATCACATGATTTTTTAAAAGGTGTGAATACTTTTGTCCACCCCCTTTTTTATGTTTGGTGTGGAATTATATCCAATTTGGCTTTAGGACAATTCTTTTTGTGTTTTTTTCATTTAAGACAAATTAAATGAAGATAATAATACCAAAGAAATTGTGTTTGCAATCATTTTCAGGAAGAAACTGAGTATTATCTGACAGAATTGCAGGGGTGTTAATACTTTTGGCCATGACTGTATGTATGTGTCTCAATGACATATATATATATATATATATATATATATATATATACGTATATATATATATATGCATACCTATACCATGTGTAGACTTTTACTCTATTCTATTCTAACCTGTCAGTGTGATTTTACTGTACACCGTGCTGAATTACCGGCTTTTCTATAGAACACCGCTGCGTATTTCTCGCAAGTTACACTGATGGTCCGTGTATAATCCGTATTTTTCTCGCCCTCATAGACTTCCATTGGCGGATTTTTTACGCAATATGCTGACAAACGCAGCATGCTGCGATTTTCTACGCCTGTAAAATACGGCTAAGAAATATACAGCAAATAGGAGCTGCTCCATAGAGAATCATTGGTCCGTGTACAATGCTTAGTTTTTGCGCCTCTCATACGTCCCTAAAACTCTCTAGTGTGACGCCGGCCTTAAGGTCTCAAACCTTGGTCAAAGTTATCTGAGTACACGAATCTCCAAGGGTGCACAAACATTTGCATTGGCCCATTTTCAATGTTTTTTTTTTTTGCCTGAACTAGAAAGGAAACGTGTCATTGTTCACTTTAGCCCTTTTAGAGATCATTTCATCTTCAACATGCTTAACTGTTCACAATAATAATAATTCTGACAAGGGGTGCCCAAACTTTTACATGCCAATGTATATATCCCAATTTTATTTTGAATGTGCTGGTATTCTTTTGGGGTGTGTGGATGTTTGCACTTTTTAATTCCCCAAAACTCTGTAACCAGAAATCTATATATTATCTAAGTAATTATCATTATGGTTTGAGACACTTTTAGGCTATGCGCACACGTTGCGGATTTACTGCGGATCTGCATCGACTTTTTCCATGCAGAAACGCTGCAGATCCGCATGTGATTTACAGTACAATGTAAATCAATGGGGAAAAAAATTGCTGTGCTAATGGTGCGGAAAATTCCACACGGAAAACGCTGCGGATCAAAAGAAGGAGCATGTCATTTATTTGTGCGGATCTGCAGCATTTTTGTACCCATTCTGTTATAGAAATCCGCAGGGGTAAAAACGCATTAAATCCGCACAAAATCCGCAGTAAATCCGCACAAAATCCGCATAAAAAACGCATCAAATTTGCACCTGTGTTTTCTGCCAAGAGACACAGAATCCGCAAGAAAAATTCCAGAGACAAATCCGCAACGTGTACACATACCCTTATAGTGCTTTGAGGGGTCTGCAGTATTTTTATCACAATGAAGCATGCTCTTGGTATGAAATTTTTTCAGGCATTTCTCTCAATAGGGTTTCCTTAAAGTACTTAAAAGATAGAAATAAAAGAACATCATCAAATATGCATGTGGATATGACATAAAACCATTTGAAATGCATTAAAAGCAACAAAGTGTGGTGAAGGTGACCTTTTTTGAAACTTGTGTAATATCCAAGTTGAAAGACTTCATCTGCCAAGTAACACATTATAAAACATGCAAACTAAACCCTTGTGTTATGTGTATGGCATAAGACAGCATAATCTCAAAAGTTTTCACCTGACCTCAAAAGTATGATATATAAAAAATATGCACAACCCTGGTGTCATGTAAAAAAAATAATCACATTTTGAATTTCAGGCCACAATCTGTACAGACCTTTTGAAAAACAAGTGGTCATTTTTGTGTCTCAAAGGCAAAACTTGACTACCATGATAAGGAATGCCTACAACCTGTATTTTGGCTGCAGAGTAGAAGATCAGGACAAGAGTTGGGTTCCACACATATGCTACAAAAGATGTTCATCACGTCTTACCCAGTGGTTGCATGAGAAGAGGCAATCTATGTCATTAGCTGTCCCAATGATCAGGGAATGCAAACCAATCACACTACCCATTGCTATTTCTGCATGGTCCCTCCCATTAGGAAAGAAGTTTCAAGGAAGAAGAAGAAGAAGTGGACTTTACAGTATGCAAACATTCCATCTGCAACACGCCCAGTACCACATACAGAAGAATTACCGGTTCCAAAACCACCAGAAACGTTTTTAGTCGAGTCAAGTGAGGAAGAAGATGGCACTTGGTGTCATGAAGCATCTTCCTCTCATGACCCAGACTTTCTGTCAACAACCTCAACTAAATCACATCAAAGTGAACTGTGCGATCTTGTTAGAGATGCAATGTCAATGGTGCTAATGGAAACTGAGGACAGCTACTGGTGGGACCAGCGATTAGGCGCCCATCGTCTGAATAGACGATACGTCTTGATCATGTAAACACTCTTTTGACTACTTAACTTAGCACCATGTGATAAAAGTAAAGCTGCATTGTAAATGCTTATTTGTCCTGCAGCAACAGCTGATCATGAGGTCTCTAAGTAAGGATCACCTTCCTTGAGTAGTGTTGGCAGGGATACTTTAGGATATGTGCACGCAACGTCTTTTTCAGGCAGATTTTGCCATGGAAGCCAACCAGACAACGCTAAAAAGAATTAGCATATGCATCTGTATGTAAAAAAGGACTTTTGAACATCCTTTAAGTAGAGATGAGCGGTGTTCGAGTTAAACTGTTCGCCAATTTCAAATTCGAGCTGTTTTGGGCGGTGTTCGAATCGTTCCACGAACTCAAATAATTTGCTTAAAATTCATCTGTTCGAGTTTCTGTTCGATAACTGTTCGTTCCCCAAAAAGCCTAACTTGATTTTCACATTAAAACTGTTTATCAATGTTAATAGACTGTTTCAAAGTATAGAGTTCCGGGGGGGGGGGGCGGATAGATCTATGGTGAAATAACGCCGATCTTCATTATTTTTTCTTTGCCGCATTTACAGTGGGGCGGTGCAGTCTCTCAGCTTATCAGCAGTCCACACACACACACAGCAATGTGCATGTGATGCACACAAGTAAGGGCATGTGTCATTGGCTGTGTATGCCACATGTCCTTGCCCTATAAGAACCAGCCATTTTCCCCCTCGCCACCATTTCCTCACTGCTGCAGCTTAGTTTTAGACGGCACCACTGCTGCTGTGGGCGCTATACAGTCTAAGAGTGTTTTTTGCGAGCGAATTGTCTGTTAGATAGAGAGAGATAGGTTTAGGGAGTCGGGAACCGGGACTAGTTGTAATATCAGCCCTTTTCAGGGTAGGTTACAGCAGTTCATAGCACTTTTTGCCAGGCAGGTCTGTGCGAGTGCTGTGCAAGTGTTTGTCACAGCATTTGGTGTAATCTAGCTCAGCCAATCCTTTTGGGCTAGTAGCATTGTCTGGTAGTCATCTGAGTAGCCCGCCTGTGAAGCTAGCTACACCGCCTGTGTATCTAAATTTTTAATGCATCTAACCCAGAAAATCGTTTTGGGCTTAGTAGCAGTGTCTGCACGTCAGCGGAGTAGCCCGCCTGTGAAGGTACATAGTAACATAGTAACATAGTAACATAGTTAGTAAGGCCAAAAAAAGACATTTGTCCATCCAGTTCAGCCTATATTCCATCATAATAAATCCCCAGATCTACGTCCTTCTACAGAACCTAATAATTGTATGATACAATATTGTTCTGCTCCAGGAAGACATCCAGGCCTCTCTTGAACCCCTCGACTGAGTTCGCCATCACCACCTCCTCAGGCAAGCAATTCCAGATTCTCACTGCCCTAACAGTAAAGAATCCTCTTCTATGTTGGTGGAAAAACCTTCTCTCCTCCAGATGCAAAGAATGCCCCCTTGTGCCCGTCACCTTCCTTGGTATAAACAGATCCTCAGCGAGATATTTGTATTGTCCCCTTATATACTTATACATGGTTATTAGATCGCCCCTCAGTCGTCTTTTTTCTAGACTAAATAATCCTAATTTCGCTAATCTATCTGGGTATTGTAGTTCTCCCATCCCCTTTATTAATTTTGTTGCCCTCCTTTGTACTCTCTCTAGTTCCATTATATCCTTCCTGAGCACCGGTGCCCAAAACTGGACACAGTACTCCATGTGCGGTCTAACTAGGGATTTGTACAGAGGCAGTATAATGCTCTCATCATGTGTATCCAGACCTCTTTTAATGCACCCCATGATCCTGTTTGCCTTGGCAGCTGCTGCCTGGCACTGGCTGCTCCAGGTAAGTTTATCATTAACTAGGATCCCCAAGTCCTTCTCCCTGTCAGATTTACCCAGTGGTTTCCCATTCAGTGTGTAATAGTGACATTGATTCCTTCTTCCCATGTGTATAACCTTACATTTATCATTGTTAAACCTCATCTGCCACCTTTCAGCCCAAGTTTCCAACTTATCCAGATCCATCTGTAGCAGAATACTATCTTCTCTTGTATTAACTGCTTTACATAGTTTTGTATCATCTGCAAATATCGATATTTTACTGTGTAAACCTTCTACCAGATCATTAATGAATATGTTGAAGAGAACAGGTCCCAATACCGACCCCTGCGGTACCCCACTGGTCACAGCGACCCAGTTAGAGACTATACCATTTATAACCACCCTCTGCTTTCTATCACTAAGCCAGTTACTAACCCATTTACACACATTTTCCCCCAGACCAAGCATTCTCATTTTGTGTACCAACCTCTTGTGCGGCACGGTATCAAACGCTTTGGAAAAATCGAGATATACCACGTCCAATGACTCACCGTTGTCCAGCCTATAGCTTACCTCTTCATAAAAACTGATTAGATTGGTTTGACAGGAGCGATTTCTCATAAACCCATGCTGATATGGAGTTAAACAGTTATTCTCATTGAGATAATCCAGAATAACATCCCTCAGAAACCCTTCAAATATTTTACCAACAATAGAGGTTAGACTTACTGGCCTATAATTTCCAGGTTCACTTTTAGAGCCCTTTTTGAATATTGGCACCACATTTGCTATGCGCCAATCCTGCGGAACAGACCCTGTCGCTCTAGAGTCCCTAAAAATAAGAAATAATGGTTTATCTATTACATTACTTAGTTCTCTTAGTACTCGTGGGTGTATGCCATCCGGACCCGGAGATTTATCTATTTTAATCTTATTTAGCCGGTTTCGCACCTCTTCTTGGGTTAGATTGGTGACCCTTAATATAGGGTTTTCATTGTTTCTTGGGATTTCACCTAGCATTTCATTTTCCACCGTGAATACCGTGGAGAAGAAGGTGTTTAATATGTTAGCTTTTTCCTCGTCATCTACAACCATTCTTTCCTCACTATTTTTTAAGGGGCCTACATTTTCAGTTTTTATTCTTTTACTATTGATATAGTTGAAGAACAGTTTGGGATTAGTTTTACTCTCCTTAGCAATGTGCTTCTCTGTTTCCTTTTTGGCAGCTTTAATTAGTTTTTTAGATAAAGTATTTTTCTCCCTATAGTTTTTTAGAGCTTCAATGGTGCCATCCTGCTTTAGTAGTGCAAATGCTTTCTTTTTACTGTTAATTGCCTGTCTTACTTCTTTGTTTAGCCACATTGGGTTTTTCCTATTTCTAGTCCTTTTATTCCCACAAGGTATAAACCGCTTACACTGCCTATTTAGGATGTTCTTAAACATTTCCCATTTATTATCTGTATTCTTATTTCTGAGGATATTGTCCCAGTCTACCAGATTAAGGGCATCTCTAAGCTGGTCAAACTTTGCCTTCCTAAAGTTCAGTGTTTTTGTGACTCCCTGACAAGTCCCCCTAGTGAAAGACAGGTGAAACTGTACAATATTGTGGTCGCTATTTCCTAGATGCCCGACCACCTGCAGATTTGTTATTCTGTCAGGTCTATTACATAGTATTAGGTCTAAAAGTGCTGCTCCTCTGGTTGGATTCTGCACCAATTGTGAAAGATAATTTTTCTTGGTTATTAGCAGAAACCTGTTGCCTTTATGGGTTTCACAGGTTTCTGTTTCCCAGTTAATATCCGGGTAGTTAAAGTCCCCCATAACCAGGACCTCATTATGGGTTGCAGCTTCATCTATCTGCTTTAGAAGTAGACTTTCCATGGTTTCTGTTATATTTGGGGGTTTGTAACAGACCCCAATGAGAATTTTACCATTTTTCCCTCCATGAATTTCGACCCATATGGACTCGACATCCTCATTTCCTTCGCTAATATCCTCCCTTAAAGTGGACTTTAGACAAGACTTTACATAGAGACAAACCCCTCCTCCTCTCCGATTTTTACGATCCTTTCTAAACAGACTGTAACCCTGTAAGTTAACTGCCCAGTCATAGCTTTCATCTAACCATGTTTCGGTTATTCCCACTATGTCAATGTTGCCTGTAGATATTTCTGCTTCTAGTTCTTCCATCTTGTTTGTCAGGCTTCTGGCGTTTGCGAGCATGCAGTTTAGAGGATTTTGTTTTGTTCCAATCTCCTCGCTGTGGATTGTTTTAGAAATGTTCTTACCTCCCTTCTGAGTATGTTTTCCTGGATCTTCTTTGTTCAAGTCTAATGTTTTTCTTCCCGTCCCCTCTTCTTCTAGTTTAACGCCCTCCTGATGAGTGTAGCGAGTCTTCTGGCGAATGTGTGTTTCCCAGGTTTGTTGAGGTGTAGTCCGTCTCTGGCGAGGAGTCCATCGTACAAGTAATTCACACCGTGGTCCAGGAATCCGAATCCTTGTTGTCTGCACCATCGTCTTAGCCAGTTGTTTGCATCAAGGATCCTGTTCCATCTCCTGGTGCCATGCCCGTCTACTGGAAGGATAGAAGAAAAAACTACCTGTGCATCCAGTTCCTTTACTTTCTTCCCCAACTCTTCAAAGTCTTTGCAGATTGTCGGTAGGTCCTTCCTTGCCGTGTCATTGGTGCCAACATGTATCAGAAGAAATGGGTGGACGTCCTTGGAGCTGAAGAGCTTTGGTATCCTATCGGTCACATCTTTGATCATCGCACCTGGAAGGCAGCATACTTCTCTTGCAGTTATGTCCGATCTGCAGATCGCTGCTTCTGTGCCTCTCAGTAGTGAGTCTCCCACCACCACCACTCTTCGTTGCTTCTTGGCTGTACTTTTTGCTGTCACTTGTTGCTGTGTGCCCTTTTCTTTTTTGCTTGCTGGTATTGTTTCATCCTTAGGTGTGCCATCTTCATCCTCTACAAAGATTTGATATCGGTTCTTCAGTTGTGTGGTTGGTGATTTCTCCATGGACTTCTTGCTTCTTTTGGTCACATGCTTCCACTCATCTGCTTTTGGAGGTTCTCTGACACTTTTTTCACCTTCTGTGACCAGTAGAGATGCTTCTGTTCTGTCTAGAAAGTCTTCATTCTCTTTGATGAGTTTCAAAGTTGCTATTCTTTCTTCCAGACCCCGCACCTTTTCTTCTAAAAGGGCCACTAGTCTACACTTCTGACAGGTGAAATTTGATTCTTCTTCTGGTCGATCTGTGAACATGTAGCACATGCTGCAGCTCACCATGTAGGTTGTCACATCTGCCATGTTGCTCCTAGATCCTGCTGACTTGCTGTGTGTTTTCCTTCTTGTGTAATCTACTCAGCCAAGCTCTCTTGCATTAATGTCCTACAGGCCTAATGTCCTACGGCGCGCGGTTTGGTGATTCTTTCCAAGCAGCTGGTCCCGGCTGTACCCAACGATCTTCTAGCTTAGGGAGACTTTTCGCTTTTCCCAGAAAGCACCTGGAATATGCAAATTAGCCTCCTCAAGCTTGAATCCCTGGTTTGGTGATTCTTTCCAAGCAGCTGGTCCCGGCTGTACCCAACGATCTTCTAGCTTAGGGAGACTCTTCGCTTTTCCCAGAAAGCACCTGGAATATGCAAATTAGCCTCCTCAAGCTTGAATCCCTGGTTTGGTGATTCTTTCCAAGCAGCTGGTCCCGGCTGTACCCAACGATCTTCTAGCTTAGGGAGACTCTTCGCTTTTCCCAGAAAGCACCTGGAATATGCAAATTAGCCTCCTCAAGCTTGAATCCCTGTGTATCTAAATGTTTACTGCATCTAACCCAGTAAATCGTTTTGGGCCTAGTACCACAGTTTGACCACTCAGCTCTGCTCGGTTTCCATCCATCGTTTTTTGTGCCAACAACTACAGAGTTGCCAATTAGTAAAGCACCAAAATGAGTGGCAAAAGGCCTGCTGCTGATGGAAAAGGGAATAGGCGTGTTGGAAAGGGAAAAAAGGTTGTGTCCGTGGGGTAGGTGGTAAAGCAACAGTAACATCTTCAGAAGAAAGACCATCTTCCAGCCAAAGTGGACAATCTGATACGATCCCTTTCTTACGATCATCGCTACGAGCTTCGCTACAAATTCCAGATGAGCCACAAAAACAGCAGGTGCTTGAACGGATATCAAGTGCTCTTTCAACTGGGCTCTCCTCGACCTCAACTTCAACATCACAAATACTCCAGTCCTCAGAGGTGTCACCCCAACCGCACTTGCTTCCTCACAGCTCCCAAGTCTCCAGTCGCCCGTCTGAGTATGGGGTAACACAGATGGTTGAGTCTGCAGAGCTGTTTACTCATACTATAGCCAGGGAATCAGATGTCTGCTCCAAAGCTTCAGTGTCTGCTAGTCAGCAGAGTAGCCCACCTATGAAGCAAGCTACACCGCCTGTTTATCTAATTACTAATTTTTATCTGCATCTAGCCCAGGCAATGCTTTGGGCCTAGTAGCAGTATCTGCTACTCAGCAGAGTACCCCACCCACGAAGCAAGCTACACCGCCTGTTTATCTAATTGCTAATTTTTAACTGCAACTAGCCCAGGAAATCCTTTTGGGCCTAGTAGCAGTTTCTGCTACTCAGCAGAGTACCCCACCCATGAAGCAAGCTACACCACCTTCTTCCTTTCTCAATATAACCCCTCGGCTTTGGGGTGTCCGCTTTCCCTTCAGCTCTCTCCTTCTCACAGCTGGACTACCGCGTGTATTCACATTGTGGCGAACCTTTGGGCCCAGGCATAAGAAGTCGTCGAAGTAATAGATAATATGTGCCGCCTTACAAACGTCCACGACGACCCAGGAAGCAACTAAACGCCTCAAATAGTGAGTAGGATATGGAGCACCCCATGGGCAAACAGCGATCTATGTAGTATGCTCCTTCACAGAAGCAGCCCAATAGGCAGAAACTATTCGGAGACACACGTAGTAACTGGAACGCCCCTTCAATGTCTGTTTTGGCCATTAGGGTGCCCCTTCCCAACTTCTTGACCCGCCTGATTGCCTCGTCAAAGGAGGTACAGTATATAGTACTGTACTTGATTCCACGTCGATGTTGTCGTTTACTGACCTGCGCCTTGGATATGACAAATGGTGGATTAGTCTGAATGTATTGGGTTCCTTTTTTAGCACGACTCCCAATTGGGGTACCACTACGTCTTCTAAGGAAAGTGTTCTGAATGGACCCAACATTCTATCTAAAGATATTTCTTTTTTAAATATTTTTGTCACGACGTCTGGGTGTTGGTAGGCTGATTTTAGATTTTTACTCCAGCCTTTCTTGATTTTAGAAGGGCATGACATGCCTATATCTGTGTCTCCTCCTCCTTTTACTCCTCCACCTCTTTTATTTTCGCATGACTATATGTACTTGTGACTTTTCCTTGTGTTTGTTGTGTCTTCTGAGCAGTTAGTCAGGTTTTGGACACCTTTTGAGGTGTTTTCTATGTGTTTGTATGTGTTTGTGTTTGCCTGCCATTGGTTTCAATGGAGCTCGACGGTGTTCTTCGAACACGCCCCAATTCGACGAACCGAACCATACGCGAAAACTAGGGGGGTGGCTCAACACTACTTTTAACCACTTCACTCTTCAAAAAATGCCAATTGATTAACCCCTTCATGACCTTGGGATTTTTTGTTTTTCCATGTTCGTTTTTCACTCCCCTCCTTCCCAGAGACATAACTTTTTTATGTTTCCATCAATATGGCCATGTGAGGGCTTATTTTTTGCAGGACGAGTTGTACTTTTGAACAACATCATTGGTTTTAGCATGTCGTGTACTAGAAAACGGAAAAAAAATTCCAAGTGCGGTGAAATTGCAAAAAAAGTGCAATCCCACACTTGTTTTTTGTTTGGCTTTTTTGCTAGGTTCACTAAATGCTAAAACTGACCTGAAATTATGATTCTCCAGGTCAGTACAAGTTCATAGACACCTAACATGACTAGGTTATTTTTTACCTAAATGGTGAAAAAAAATTCCAAACTTTGCTAAAAAAAAAAAATTGTGCCATTTTCCGATACTCGTTGCGTGTCCATTCTTCATGATCTGGGGTCAGTTGAGGGCTTATTTTTTGCGCGCCGAGATGACATTTTTAATGATAGCATTTTGGTGCAGATACATTCTTTTGATCGCCCATTATTACATTTTAATGCAATGTCGCGGCGACCAAAAAAAGTAATTCTAGTGTTTCGAATTTTTTTCTCGCTACGCCGTTTAGCAATCAGGTTAATGCTTTTTTTTAATTGATAGATCGGGCGATTCTGAATGCGGTGATACCAAATATGTGTAGATTTGATTTTTTTTATTGATTTATTTTGATTGGGGCAAAAGGGGGGTGATTTAAACTTTTATATTTTTTTTATTTTTTTCACTTTTTTTTTACTTTTGCCATTTTTCAATAACCTCCATGGGAGGCTAGAAGCAGGCATAGCACGATCGGCTCTGCTACATAGCAGCGATCTGCTGTTCACTGCTATGTAGCAGAAAATCAGGTGTGCTGTGAGCGCCGACCACAGGGTGGCGCTCACAGCTACCGGCGATCAGTAACCATAGAGGTCCTAAGGACCTCTATGGTTACAAGGTACAAGCATCGCCGACCTCCGATCATGTGACGGGGATCGGCGATGATGTCATTTCCGGCCGCCCAGCCGGATGCGGTAGTTAAATGCCGCTGTCTGCGTTTGACAGCGGCATTTAACTAGTTAATAGGAGCGGGCAGATCGCAATTCTGCCCGCGCTTAATGCGGGCACATGTCTGCTGTTCAAAACAGCTGGCATGTCCTGGCTTTGATGCGGGCTCACCGCCGGAGCCCGCATCAAAGAGGGGCTTCTGACCTCGGACGTACTATCTTGTCCGAGGCCAGAAAGGGGTTCAAAAAAACAATGCTTTCAACATGGAACTGTACTTCACAATAGAAGTCAATTTGAAAGCTCAAAAGATGCCTGTAAGATACATGGGAGTCTTTTGGAGCAATTTGTCATTGCTAGCAATAGCTTCACTATTCATTGGAGTGAAAAAAAAGACAAAAAAGCAAAAAAGATTTCACAATAGTCATAGTAACCACCCCCCCCAAAAAAATGTTGCTTGCCCACACTGTCGGAAAACCCCCGAGGTAACAAGTGAAAAAAATACAAAAAAGACCATTCAGGAAGCTTTGGTTTGAAAAACTCTTCTGCTTGAAAACACACTGCATTTGCCGGAGTTTTAAAAGGCGTTGTGTGGACTTACCCTTAGGCCTCATTTACACATCAGTATTTTTGTGACATTGTTAAAGGGAACCTGTCACCCCGTTTTTTCAGATTGAGCTATAAATACTGTTAAATAGGGCCTGCGCTGTGCGTTACTATAGTGTATGTCGTGTACCCTGATTCCCCATGTATGCTGAGAAATACATTACCAAAGTCGCCGTTTTCACCTGTCAATCAGGCTGGTCTGGTCAGGTGGGCGTGTTCACAGCGCTCTTTTCTTCTCCAGCTTTCCGTTGGTGGCGTAGTGGTGTGCGCATGTCCAAGGTCCGAATTCCCTGCGCCCACGTGAAGACACAGCGCGCGATCTGCGCTGTAATCCCTTGTATCGGTGGGGGCGGCCATCTTCCTGGGGCCGCGCGTGCACAGATGGAGTGCTCTGCTGCACGGGGCTTCAGGAAAATGGCCGCGGGATGCCGCGTGTGCGCATTAGAGATCGCGGCGGCCATTTTCCCAAAGCCGAGTTTGCATCTCGGCTTTGGAAAAATGGCCGCCGCGATCTCTAATGCGCACGAGCGGCATCCCGCGGCCATTTTCCTGAAGCCCCGTGCAGCAGAGCACTCCATCTGCGCACGCGCGGCCCCAGGAAGATGGCCGCCCCCACCGATGCAAGGGATTACAGCGCAGATCGCGCGCTGTGTCTTCACGTGGGCGCAGGGAATTCGGACCTTGGACATGCGCACACCACTACGCCACCAACGGAAAGCTGGAGAAGAAAAGAGCGCTGTGAACACGCCCACCTGACCAGACCAGCCTGATTGACAGGCGAAAACGGCGACTTTGGTAATGTATTTCTCAGCATACATGGGGAATCAGGGTACACTACATACACTATAGTAACGCACAGCGCAGGCCCTATTTAACAGTATTTATAGCTCAATCTGAAAAAACGGGGTGACAGGTTCCCTTTAAATCAGTATTTTTATGCTAAAACCAGGTGTGTCTCCAAAACACAGAACTGGTGTCAATCTTTGAATTATAGTTTTTTATGTGTAATTATAGTTTTTTTGTCTAATTTCTGCTCCTGGCATACAAACACTGATGCAAAATGTGAATGGTGCCTTATGGAGATTTCCATAGTGTTTCTGTTTTAAAAAGCCCAGAACTTATATATAAATCTAACGTCAGATATTCTTTGTCTGCAGGACTCTGGGGCATTGTGAACAATGCAGGAATTAGTGTCCCAAGTAGTGCTACTGAATGGATGACAAAAAAGGACTTCTTTAAAGTCATAAATGTGAACCTACTGGGAGTTGTTGATGTGACCATCCACTTCTTACCCTTGATCCGCAAAGCTCGAGGACGAGTTGTGAATGTATCCAGTGTAGCAGGAAGGTTAACTATAAATGCTGGCGGTTACTGCATTTCCAAGTATGGAGTAGAATCATTTTCAGACTCTCTCAGGTTAGTCATATTAACTGTGCCAAACATGTTTTGCTCTCTTGTTTCTCTTTTACCTTGAATCTTTTAAAATAAATCTGTAAAATGTGTGATTATTAGTGGTGAGCGAGTGTACTCGTTACTCGGGTTTTCCGAGCATGCTCGGTTGTTCTCCGAGTATCTCGGGCGTGCTCGTAGATTATGTTTGTGTCCCTGTAGCTGCATGATTTGCGGCTGTTTGACAACCTGAACATATGTGCGGCGCCCCAGGGACCTGGTCGTCGCAGTAGTATTCCTTCCCTCTCGGGGAGAGTGATGCTACGTTTGAAGGCAATGAAGGATAACTGCATCCAGGTATCACAAACATGTAACACATTTCACACTCCAGGCCACCAGGGGGAGTTCTTGCTCCTATTTATTAGGTCACTCCCCACATAGGTAAAACTGGTCGCCTGTAGGGAAAGTCAGTCAGTTGCTGGCTGAGCTCTGCTCAGTTAGTTGGTCCCTGGCAGGGGTGGGAACCCGTCAGAGAACGAAGGAGAAGGACACAGAGCTGTGCATGCCCTCAGAGCTGCAGTTCCTAGAAAGAGACACACAGAAGGCAGAACTGTATTGAAGCGAGCGTGCAGGAAGTCGTAGCAAAGGAGTGGATACCAGAAGGGGACCAGCCCTACACAGGCTGCTTCCTTCTGAGGCGCAGAAGCCCGGTAGCCGGAACACCAAGGGAAGACCATCAGGACAGCTAATTTTATGTTACCTGTCCGCCCTACACCCAGGAGGCACGGCGGCAACCTTTGGAGGCCGGGGCATGCTAGAGTCCCTATAAACAGCCTCAAGCCACCAGTCATACGGGTGTGTCCTATCCTATATGGGGAACAGAGAGAAAGACATTACATCTGTGAGGACCTTATGTGATGCCTTAAGCAGGGCCGGTGTTAGGGGCAGGCTGACCAGGCAGCTGCGTGGGGCCCCGGCTCCCCTAGGGGCCCCCAGCTAGCGGCAAGTCACGCAGCCGCTATGGGGCCTCTGTGAGGCGGGGGCCCGCCTGCCGCCAGCGCCGACTCCCCCAACGCATTGAACTATACCAGCGTCTGCCGGTACAGTTCAAAGCAATGATGGAGGAGAGAGCGTCACCTGATGCTCCCTCTCCCATCATTCCCCGCTCTGCCTCTGACACTGCGGGTGCGCGTCATCGTGCATTCACTGTGTGCCAGGCAGTGAGGCGGCAGCCGCCGACACAGGAGCAGCGCAGGCATGAGGAGAGGTGAGGAGCGTATTTTTTTTTACTGGACTGTGGGGCCATTCTCAGGAGGGGAGGGGGGATGTGGGCTGTGCTGTATACTACTGTGAGGGCAGTGCTGTATACTACTGTGTGGGCTGTGCTGTATACTACTGTGTGGGCAGTGCTGTATACTACTGTGTGGGCTGTGCTGTATACTACTGTGTGGTCAGTGCTGTATACTACTGTGTGGGCAGTGCTGTATACTACTGTAGGCTGTGCTGTATACTACTGTGTGGGCAGTGCTGCATACTACTGTGTGGGCTGTTCTATATACTACTGTGTGGGCAGTGCTGTATACTACTGTGTGGTCTGTGCTGTATACTACTGTGTAGTCAGTGCTGTATACTACTGTGTGGGCAGTGCTGTATACTACTGTAGGCTGTGCTGTATACTACTGTGTGGGCAGTGCTGTATACTGTGTGGGCAGTGCTGTATACTACTGTGTGGGCTGTGCTGTATACTACTGTGTGGACAGTGCTGTATACTACTGTGTGGGCAGTGCTGTATACTACTGTAGGCTGTGCTGTATACTACTGTGTGGTCAGTGCTGTATACTACTGTGTGGGCAGTGCTGCATACTACTGTGTGGGCTGTTCTATATACTACTGTGTGGGCAGTGCTGTATACTGTGTGGGCAGTGCTGTATACTACTGTGTGGGCACTGCTGTATACTACTGTGGGCTGTGGTGTATACTACTGCGTGGGCAGTGCTGTATACTACGGTGTGGGCTGTGCTGCATACTACTGTGTGGGCAGTGCTGTATACTACTATGCGGGCTGTGCTGTATACTACTGTGTGGGCAGTGCTGTATACTACTGTGTGGGCTGTGCTGCATACTACTGTGTGGGCTGCTCTATATACTACTGTGTGGGCAGTGCTGTATACTACTGTGTGGGAAGTGCTGTATACTACTGTGTGGGCTGTGCTGTATACTACTGTGTTGGCAGTGCTGTGTACTACTGTGTGGGCTGTGCTGCATACTACTGTGTGGGTAGTGCTGCATACTACTGAGTGGGCAGTGCTGCATACTACTGTGTGGGCAGCGCTGCATACTACTGTGTGGGCTGTGCTATATACTATGTGGGTATATTATATTCTATGGGGGAGGCTGTGTCATATACTATGTGGCTGTGTTATATATTGGGGGTACATTATATTCTATGGAGGAGGCTGTGTTATATACTATGGGGGGCTGTATTATATTCTGTGGGGGGCTTCATTAGATTTTATGAGGGATGATTGCATCATACTCATTGATGGGGCTACATTACATTCTATGGGGAGGTGGGCTGTATTATATCCTGTTCGGGGCTACATTATATTCTATGGGCGGCTGTATTATATTTATATTCTATGAGGGGTGATTGCATCATACTCTATGAGGGGGCTACATTATACTATATGGGGGGCAGCATTATATTCTATGGCGAGGTTACATTATACTCTGTGGGGTGGTGGTTGCATTATACTATATGTGGGCTGAATTATACTGTATTGGGGACTATGGGAAATACATTATACTATATGAAGAACTATGGGGTGCATTATACTATGGGAAGTGAATTGTATTACATGGATGACTATGGCGGTGCATTATACTATATGGAGCTCTGTGAGGAGTGTATTATGCTATATGGAGGACTGAGGAATACATTTTAATATATGGAGGACTATGAGGAGTGTATTAAACTATATGGAGAACTATGGGAAGTGTATACTATATGGAGGACTATGGGGTGTTTTATACTATATGGAGGACTATGAGGAGTGTATTCTAATATATGGAGGACTATGGGGTATTTATATTATATGGAGGACTATGGGATGTGCATTTTACAATATTGAGGACTGTGGTGCACATTATAATATATGGAGGACTATGGGGTGTATTATACTAAACAAGCAACATGCTGCATATTCATTGGGTGATTGGATTGTTTATGCCGGAATAAAAATCATTGTTCTCAGCAGGACATCGCCGATGTAAACTGTAGATGTGCTGCTGATAACATGATACTGTATGGTGATCTGTTAGTGATCGCTCTGTCCCTATCATTCTTTCTCAGACGGTGGAAAGAGGCGGGGAAACAAGGGTCCAATGACTTCAGTATTGTCGATCACACTCGTTTAGCGGCCTGAGGTCAGCGCATGTAAATGCAACCAAAATGCTTCTGTGTGATGTGCAATATGCTAGCATTTGGGACCCCATTTTAAACTTTGCCTAGGGCCCCACTTTGCCTAAAACCGGCCCTGGCCTTAAGCAGTAAGGAACTACAACACTGCAGCGCAAGGGAAGGCTACTGATTTCCACCTGGACAAGGGGACTCTGGACTTGCCTCCAAACGGCCGGACTCTGCCTGCCCTGTGATCTGGTGCCCTGGACTGTGGTTGCTGAAGTCTTCAGTAAAGGTAAATAGACTGCAACCTTGTGTCCTCGTTCTTCTCTGCACCTCTAACCATACCATCATCTACACACCGGGAAGCCCTGGGCACATACTTCACCTGTGGGAAGGTATACCATCTAGCTGCCATAACATCACCCCAGCGGACCCCTTAAAGCAGCGTCGGTCACCCTGACCGAATACCACAAGTGGCGTCATGAACACAAACTTTATCCCTTTAAAGACCTTTCCCTTTTACATGGACGTCCCAGGGCCACGGACCGGGTCAGTCACCGTGTTATCCCCTTGTGAACCGCAGGACCTGGTACCGAGTACCCCACTGCCCCATGGGGGCGCTCCATATGCAGGGATTGCCTGTTTGTTAGGGAATCCCCACATGTATTCAGGCTGTCTAGCAGCCGCAAATCATGCAGCTGCGGGGACTCAATCATAATCCCAAGATACTCGGAGAACAGCCGAGCATGCTCGGAAAACTCGAGTAACGAGCACACTTGCTCATCACCAGTGATTATATGAAGCTTTATTATTTGTCTTCTCTTCCAGCATATTTTACTTTCCTGTGTGCAGGCTCTTAGTAAAAATCTGTGCATATGACATCTTTTCCAGGTGGGCGAACCTGAAGAAGTATTCAAGTGAAAACGGCTTCACTACTTCAGGAAATGTTGGCTGTTTTTTTTTCCTGTAGCAGGTTTTCTTATTTTTATGACTATATCCAGAGAGCCTTTTCAACATTTTTGAAGACTGCATTTTTTTACAGTGTTTTTGGGCAATTTTTTTTACTGATGTTTTCTGGAATTTTTTAACTCAACAATGAATAAATATCTAGTTGTTTTCGAGCAAAAATGCTGGCTAAGTGCTCAAAAAGATGCACAAGCTCCTTAGACCTCTTTTGAGCCCTCCCTTTGTCTTAAATTGCAAATATTGAGCGTCTTCCAAGTGGAAGATTTTTGTAAACCCTGAGCATATGTACAGCAAGTCAATTTACATAGTAATGTACAGTATATGTTCATTCTTTTGAATGTTTCTTTTGAATGTTTTCCTAAGTTGATACCTTTGGTTAAGAAACCCACTTTTTCTTTAATCACCATTTGAAGTTTTCTACTAATTAGATTTCACTGCACAGGTGCCCGGAATGTACACGGGGGTCTTCTCCGCCCTGTCTGCGATTTTGCGACCCTCTGCTGCCTCTAGTCTATGAATGACGAATCTCTGCTGAAATTTCAGACTGAGGAGACAGATCAGTCACATACCGGAGACAGCAGAGGGAGGAGACAGGGAGGAGGAGACCCCCGTGTACAGTCCGGCCCCTGTGCACCGAAATCTTTAAATGGTGATTAAAGAAGATCAACAAAGCGGCTTTCTTCACCAGAGGTATCAATGTAATCAGTATTACAGCGTCATTACAGCCATTTCTTTAGTTTAAATTACAAAATTTGGGCCGACAGGTTCAATTATAAAAAAAATCTATTAAAAAATTTTCATGGCTGAGATGAGAAAAATTGCATATAGGTGCCACCCACCAGAGACGGGCTACAAAAACAGCCAAGTGTTGTGCTGTTTAACTTCCAAAGAAATTAATAGGATTTGTAAACATAGTGTAGCGAAGAATAACTCTTGAATTAGTGAAAATTAGCTCACTGTGCTTCATTGTTTCTTGGCACCTACAAGCAGATTTTTCAATTTCTGCCTTGAAAGACTGAAATGGGTATAAACCCTTTAGGTGGGTTCACACAGCTATTGAAAACTTATTGTAGCAGTAACTGAGCAGAAACTCAGCAGATCTTCCTTAAAGATTCAAATAAGGAGTTTTTCACGAGAATTTCGAGAGTTTCTGCTCAGTTTGTTTCAAAAACTCAGTATGAACACATCCTTAAACGAGTCGTCCATACTAGGACAACCCCTTCTTGATCTGAATGTTTGCTCCAGTGAAAACAAAAACACTTATACTCACCTCCCGTGTCGATGCCGTTCCAGCAGTGTCAACACACATGTTCCCAGGACTCACACATGGTTGTTGTGACACAAGACCCCCTTGCCCAACCACAACTACCGCACATGAGCCCCGGAAACATGAGTGCCGACACCGCTGGAACTGTGCTGGTACGGGAGGTGAGTATAAGTGTTTTTATTTTCACGGGGTCAAACATGATGAATGAGAATAGGTTATCCTCGTAGCTGACTATCCCTTTAAACTTACTTACAGCACCATTAGTCTTTCTCGCCTTTGCTTGTGCAACCTGTTAGATAAGTGCCAGTCATTTTTTTGCCACATTGATCATTTCTGATGATCAGTAAGTTTGGGAAAAAATAGTACAATTGCTGTTTGACTCTATTTTACAGACGTGAAATGAAACCCTTTGGGATTAAGGTGTGCATAATTGAACCCGGCTTTTTTAATACACAAATCACAAGTAAAGAATTGCTTAAAACATGCATAAAAGACTCCTGGGACAGCGCTTCAGAGGAAGTTAAAAAAAGCTACGGAGTGCAGTTTTATCAACAGAGTAAGTATTCTTAAACCAAAGCATTAATGTTAGATAGTAGTGAATATACTGTATTGCTGCAGAAGGCTGTTACTCTCATGGGTCTGTTCACTATATACAATTTTTCAGACCCTGTACATGCTCCTTTGCTTCCCATTAGATGTTCAGGCATTATGGATTTACTATGGAAACTATCAGTAACAAATCTGTAAGGCCGGCGTCACACTCAGCGTATAAAAATACGGTCCGCAATTTACGGCCGTAATACGCAGAAAAGTCCCCAAAATAGTGGTCCGTATCTCATCCGTAGGGAGGGTGTGTCAGCGTATTTTGCGCATGGCATCCTCCGTATGTAATCCGTATGGCATCCGTACTGCGAGATTTTCTCGCAGGCTTGCAAAACCGACATAGGGACATACAATGGATCCATGTTCTCAAAAAATCGTAAAAACATAAATACTGTCTATATATATATGATACATGATATATATCATACAGCGCTAGATAGCTTAAAAGCCAGTAATTCAATTGCCGGCTTTTGCTATCTCCTTCCTAAACCCGACATGATATGAGACCTGGTTTACATATAGTAAACCATCTCATATCCCTTTTTTTTGCATATTCCAAACTACTAATGTTAGTAGTGTGTATGTGCAAAATTTGGGTGCTGTAGCTATTAATTTAAAGGGTTAGATCGCGGAAAAAATTGGCGTGGGCTCCCGCGCAATTTTCTCCACCAGAATGGTAAAGCCAGTGACTGAGGGCAAATATTATTAGCCTGGAGAGAGTCCATGGTTATTGCCCCCCCCTGGCTAAAAACATCTGCCCCCAGCCACCCCAGAAAAGGCACATCTGTAAGACGCGCCTATTCTGGCACTTGGCCACTCTCTTCCCATTCCGTGTAGTGGTGGGATATGGGGTAATGAAGGGTTAATGTCACCTTGCTATTGTAAGGTGACATTAAGTCAGATTAATAATGGAGAGGCGTCAATTATGACACTTATCCATTATTAATCCAATTGTCTGAAATGTTTAAAACACACACACACACACACACATTATTACAAAGTCTTTTAATGAAATAAAAACACAGGTTGTTGGAATAGTTTATTAGACTGGTAATCCACCTGAAGACCCTCGCTCTGTAAAAAAAGTAAAATAAAAAAACAACAATATCCCATACCTTCCGATGATCAGTCTCGTCCCACGCTGTAAATCCATCTGAAGGGGTTAACTAATTTTACAAGCAGGAGCTCTGCTAATGCAGCTGTGCGCATGCCAGTAAAACCCCAGCGAATGAAAGGAAAGTAGGTCAATGACCTGTAGTTACCTTCAGTTGCGGTGAGGCACCCTCTGCTGGATGTCCTCATATGAACTCGAGCCTGGGAACTTTTCAGAATATTTTCCCACGCAACACCATTTCCAGACCTCATATTACCACCACATAGTGACTGAATACTACAATACTGATCAGTAATACAAAAAAACAAAACACAATACTATCACCATAAGTGCCAGTATTCACAAGAGATCTGTACCTAGTATGCAGTGTCTGTGTAGAGGTTATACAGCGATCACTGGTGACATTATACACAGGAGCTTTGTATATAGTATACAGTTTATAGGTAACACACTGACTCGCCAGTGACGTCTCTAGGTCAAGTCTTTCATCCTTCATCCAGCACAGACCGCCATCATTTCTTCCAGCCAGGGCTCGTTTCTGCAGGAAATAACACAGTTATCTCAAGGTCCGCTTGCAGAACACATTACTTAATTTTTCCCAATTTCTACATTACACCACATGAAGAAAAAAAGGTGATATAGTGTCACTCTGCACAGTAACAGGACCGGCCCCCATTTAAAATAGTATACTCAAACAATAAAATAAATACATCACTGCAGTAATAATATCCCTTAATTAGCCCTTATGGTAATAATATTCCCCATCCTGTCCCCGTGTATCTCATTCCTGGCTCCAGCCATATGTTCTCCCATCCTGCCCTCATAAGTATCCATTCTACCCCATATGATCTCCCCATCCTGCCCCATCTGTCTCCATCGTATCCATCCTGCCCCATGATCCAATCCTGCCCCATGTCTTTCATTCTGCCCCGTGTCTCCAATCATGCCTCGTATCTACATTCTGCCTGTGCCTCCAGTCCCGCCCCCAGTATGTCCAGCATATTGCCCCAGAGTGTCCAGCACATTGCCCCAGACAGTGTGTCCAGCAATCTGCCCCAGTGTGTCCAACATATTACCCCCAGTGTGTCCAGCATTGCCCACAGACAGTGTGTCCAGCATATTGCCCCAGTGTGTCCAGCAATCTGCCCCAGTGTGTCCAACAATCTGCCCCAGTGTGTCCAGCAATCTGCCCCAGTGTGTCCAGCATATTACCCCCAGTGTCCAGCAATCTGCCCCAGTATGTCCAGCATATTGCCCCAGTGTGTCCAGCAATCTGCCCCAGTATGTCCAGCATATTGCCCCAGAGTGTCCAGCATTGCCCCAGACAGTGTGTCCAGCAATCTGCCCCAGTGTCTCCAGCATTGCCCCAGTGTATCCAGCAATCACCTGCCCCAGTGTGTCCTCCAGCATTGCCCCCAGTGTGTCCAGCAATCTGCCCCAGTGTCTCCAGCATTGCTCCAGTGTCTCCAGCATTGCCCCAGTGTCTCCAGCATTGTCCCAGTGTCTCCAGCAATCATGTACCCCAGTGTGTCCTCCAGCATTGCCCCCAGTGTGTCCAGCAATCTGCCCCAGTGTCTCCAGCATTGCCCCAGTGTCTCCAGCAATCATGTGCCCCAGTGTGTCCTCCAGCATTGCCCCCAGTGTGTCCAACAATCTGCCCTAGTGTCTCCAGCATTATCCCAGTGTGTTCAGCAATCATCTGCCCCAGTGTCTCCAGCATTGCCCCCAGTGTGTCCAGCAATCTGCCCCAGTGTCTCCACCATTGCTCCCAGTGTGTCCAGCAATCTGCCCCAGTGTCTCCAGCATTGCCCCAGGGTGTCCAGCTATCATCTGCCCCAGTGTGTCCTTCGGCTCCAGCATATTGCCCCCAGTCAGACAGTGTCACTGACTGTCCAGCATTCTGGCCCGCCCGGATTGCCATTAGGTTAGCAAAAAAACAAACAAAACAAATCGAGTTCTCCTCACCTGACCAGCGTTCCAGGCGGCGAGCTCCCTCCAGCAGTGCGCACTCGCCAGCGACTGACAATGACGTCAGACGCCGGCGACGTGTGCACTGTGCCTGCGGCCAAATTCAGCTGCCAGCCTCCAATTGGCTGGAGGCTGTTGTTAACTATTGACATGCGGGCGCGCGCCCGCACGTCAATGGGGAACCACCGCAGCGCTGGTAGGGGCCCGGTGAGCAGATGAGAATGGGCCCGATGCGGGCCCCCTCTGTCTGCCCACCGGTCCCATAAATGATACGCCAGTCAGGGCACGGGCAGTAATGCCCTGATGGCGGCGGGCAATCTGCGCGGTAGCCCAGGGCCCCCCTACACCACTGGGCCCCAGATTGACCCTCTTATAATCTGCCGCTGACCCCATGTGACTGGCATGACCTTTACAGGAGGTTGGGTTACACCAAGATTGGCATGGAAACCTTGTTAGAATAAAATAAAAAAAATCATGTGGAATCATGTTTTTGTAAATATATATATATTTTGTATATATTTTGCTACAGACATGTGGGTAATCCTCATTGGAATGGGATTTATCGCGAACTTTGACTTCTCCATTAAAACCACAATTTATTTACAAAAGAATTAGACATGTTGAAGATAAAAATAATTCTCATCCACTATGCCGCTAAAATCACTGCTGAGTTCAAAAACCCAATAAAAAACTGCAGCAATTCTGTGAGTCCACAGCCTAAGGTTTTATTACTTCCTAATGTGTGTACAATTGCCCCTTCCACGTGACCACAAAGCAGGGGAGAAGCGACGACGTACCGCATGTAGTGCTGAGCGAACATGCTAGGATAATACATATATTATTTTTCGAGCACGATGAAGACACTCAGCACCTGAGCGTACGTTCACGCATTACTGACCGCTGAGCATTGATGTGATGCTTTGCTTTTGGCACAGTACTAGTCTTCCTACACAGTCAGCTGTTTGGGAGCGATCTTACAGTGATACATCAGTTGTTTATGATGGGCATTCATTATTGAAGCACTGGAGAGGGTTGTTTTCCTAAGCACTATTTAATGACCAGACTTACTAGTTTTCCTATACTAATGAATCTAAAAGAGTGTTATGGGTCCATTTGTTTCAGATGCTTTTCATGGCTATATGTTTATTTTCCACAAATATTCTAATTCAATCAAAATTGCAAGACACTTGTTGAATTTTATTGTAACTGCATAAAAAAAAATGGTAGTGAGTAATCGTAACATTTATGGCACACAACCATAAAACAATGATGCCACGGGGAGATCCGCAGCCTGTACATTGTATATGAATAAGCGGAAAATGTAATGGGTCCTAAAATTACTATTATTTCAAGAAGCATGAGGGATGTAATGGTTGGTTCATAAACCAGTCAACAGATCACGACAAGCCAAAAAGATGAATCACTAATAATTTATTTAAAGATCTCCATAATCTCAAACATTTATACAATTTGTGCTTTATGTGAAATTGTGCGAAATCCCATAAAAACATATGTGAAAGAAAGCAAACATGATGAATGGACCATGAGGTTTTGATCGGTTTCATATTTTACATCTAGGTATGGAGATCCTTGACAAAGTAGCACTCATATGTAGCAAAGACTTGTCTCTAGTCACAAACTGCATGGAGCATGCTCTGACTGCTGTTCACCCCTGGACTCGTTACTCCACCGGATGGGATGGCACGCTCTTCTATTTGCCGTTTTCCTATTTGCCTACAGTGGTTTCAGACTTTATATTATGCATGGGACAACCTAGACCAGCAGGTGCCATCTGATGATCCTTCTAGAATTCCTACGGCTTAAAGATGTTGGACACTTTCTTTTTTTAACACGTCTTCAAGATCTGTATCAGTTTGTGCCACAAAATTAAAAGTGTTATTAATGTTACTTTATTTTAATGAGTGAATACATTCTGATGTCACAAAAAATGCTGATATAGAAACGTGAAAAAACAGATAGATCTAATTCCATTAGTGAGGTGGATCATATTTTCAGCAGTGTTTCATGTTTCATCCGTTATTCTCATAGGCAAATAAAAACTAATGGAAGTTTCTCTACATTTTTTCAGCAAATAGTCAGTAAATACAGACAGCCCTATAATGCCAATCTGTGGGCTTTCTAACTTTTTCATCAACAGATAGACTTGAAAGGGTGAATTTGAACAAAACTTTCTTTGTTTTTTGCAAAATCTGTGGTCAGCAAACAAAACACGGACATGTGAACAGCTCCATAGATAATAATGAGTAAGTGTTCAACTTGTATAACACAGAACACAGAAGAAAATTGGACGTGTGAAAGAAAAATAACTTTTAGGTTTGTGTGTTTTTTTAAATTTTTGTTCCATACATGAGAAGTGGGAACTCTGTCTCAATAAATTTGTATATGTTTACAATGAGAGCACATTCGTATTAACAAAAGGGGTAACTCAGGGGAGGACATATCGTCGATGCAGCTGCACCAGGGCCCGGAGTTGAAGTGGGCCTGCTGGTACCAGCAACTATTTCAGTTGGCCGTGAGTCCTCAGATGCACATTCAGCTGAAATGTTGAAAAGAAGACTAACATGGGGGACATTATCCTAGGAAAGGGACCAGGATGGGGCACATTATATCAGGAAAGGACCAGGATTGGGAACATTACACCAGGAAGGAATACAGGATCAGGCACATTATACAAGGAAGGGGACATTACACCAGAAAGCGAACAAGGATGGGGGACATAATACCAAGAAGTGGACCAGGAAGAGGAACATTTTACCAAGATGGAGGCCATGTTGGGAAACATTATCCCAGGAATGGACACAGTAATACTGGAAGGGGTGTCCCATAATATGTATCATCCTCTTTAGTTATGTATGGGGCAGTCCCTTATTACGTAACGTTCTCTGTTGTTAAGTACAGTTCTGTCCCATTATTACATAGTATTATGTCATGTTATATATAGCACCATCCCTTGTATAAGTGTATTCTCATTAATTTTGTTATTCACAGCACCCTCTCTTTATTAAATAGAGTGCTTTCTTGTCAGATATAAAATGACTGCTGATGGGGCAGCACCTGACCAGAAGACCAGTCTATCAGCCTCCTCCATCAGAAAAGAAGAAGCTTTACCATGTTTCATCAGCAGTCAATTCAGTTTATAACAAAAGAAGACATTAAAGGGAACCTGCCACCTGAATTTGGCGGGACCGGTTTTCGGTCATATGGGCGGGGTTTTCGGGTGTTTGATTCACCCTTTCGTTACCCGCTGGCTGCATGCTGGCCGCAATATTGGATTGAAATTCATTCTCTGTCCTCCGTAGTGCATGCCTGCGCAAGGCAATCTTGCCTTGCGCATGCGCAGTATGCTTTGCCCAACTGCGGGCAAAGCTGAAAAGCATTAGTGCGCATGCGCCGGCGCACTATGTCCCAGAACACAGCAAAATACTTCTAGGACATAGTGCGCTGGCGCATGCGCACTAATGCTTTTCGGCTTTGCCCGCAGTTGGGCAAAGCATACTGCGCGTGCGCAAGGCAAGATTGCCTTGCGCAGGCGTGTACTACAGAGGACACAGAATGAATTTCAATCCAATATTGCGGCCAGCATGCAGCCAGCGGGTAGCGAAAGGGTGAATCAAACACCCGAAAACCCCGCCCATATGACCGAAAACCGGTCCCGCCAAATTCAGGTGACAGGTTCCCATTAAGTAATAAAGACAGGGTGCTCTAAATAACAAAAAATAACAACAAAATCCAATATGAAAGGAGCGGTGCTGTACATAACAAGAGAGGGCACTGTGTAATAAAGGATAGTAATATACATAATGAGAGGAGACTGTAATTTCATAAAGTGGCATGTAAACGTTTGGGCACCGCTGGTAAAAATTGCTGTTATAGTGAACAGTTACGTAAGTTGAAGATGAAATGATCTCTAAAAGGCCTAAATCTAAAGACGAAACATTCCCTTTGTATTTTAGGCAAAAAATATATGCCTGTATATATTGTCATTTTTTCCATTTTAAAAATTACAAAAAGCAATATGGGCCAATGCACAATTGGAAATTTGTGAGCTCAGATAACTTTGACCAAGGTTTTAGACCTTAATTATCCTGTTAGGGTTATGGCTTCTGTACTGTCATCGTTCGGAAAGGCCAGGTAAAGCAAATTTCCCAGTTTTATAAAATCCCAGTTTCCTCTAACCTTGTGCCAAAAAGCAGCAGCCTTGGGTTCTTACAAGCAGCTGCCTAGCACTCTGGAAATGGTGGTGGCCAACAAAGCAGGAGAAGACTATAAAAAGATAGCAAAGCGTTTTCATATTGCCCTTTCCTCAGATCATCCTTGTTAAGTTTCTAGAGAATAAAGTCTAAATTCTCATAAAGGAGGAAGAAGGAAGGAATCCGGCAGAATTCTAGCACTCTGAAAATGAAAATTGTGGAGGCCCAATCCTAGGCACAATACTAGCTCTCTGAAAATGAAAATGCTGAAGGCCCACAAAGCGGGAGAAGGTTATGAGAAGATAGCAGAGTGTTTTCAAGTTGCCCTTTCCTCAGATCATCCTTGATCCTCGCAGTTAATTCTCTTGAGAAAAAAGTCTAAATTCTCATAGAAAAGGAGGAAGGAAGGAATCTGCCACAACCATCCAATGTTAAAATCCAGTTTATTCACAAGCCATTAAAAACAAGAATCCTTGTTTTCAATAGCCTGTGAATAAACTGGATTTTAACATTGGATAGTTGTGCCAGATTCCTTCCTTCCTCCTCCTAGTCATGGCTGTGCCTCCCCAGCAGAAGCGGTACCCTCCACCTGTACAGTGGGGAAAATACCGTAAGTATTTGATACACTGTCAATTTTTCAAGTTTTCCCATCTACAAATAATGGAAAGATCTGTAATTGTTATTCAGGGTGCACTTCAACTGTGAGAGAAAGATTCTAAAAATAAAAATGAGAAAATCTAATTGTATGATTTTTAAATAATTAAATTGCATTTTTAGTGCATGAAATAAGTATTTGATCACCTTCCAATCAGCAAGAATTCTGGCTCTCAAAGACCTGTTAGTTTTTCTTTAAGAAGCTCTCCTGCTCTACACTCATTACCTGTATTAATCGCACCTGTTTGAACTTGTTACCTGTATAAAAGACACCTATCCACACAATCAATCACACTCCAACCTCTCTACCATGGCCAAGACCAAAGAGCTGTCTAAGGACACCAGGATCAAAATTGTAGACCTGCACAATTCTGGGATGGGCTACAGGACAATAGGCAAGCAGTTTGGTGAGAAGGCAACAACTGTTGACTCAATTATTAGAAAATTGAAGAAACACAAGATGACTGTCAAAAGATGTTACCCACAACCGCAGCGATACCACAATCCCATCTCACTAATGAGTTCCAGCTTCTGCTCAGCCTGCCAAACATGGTCGACCTTCAAAGATTCTGCATGGGTAGCTGCCTCAACAGGCTGGGGAGCAAGTAGTCTTTGAAATGGCATGGCCAGATGTGACAGTCTCCCCACAGACGTCACCTGTCCTGTCTGGTCTGCTCCTGAAGGCTGGGAAGGGAAGTTTTTGCAGACGGTTCTGGGTTCGGCTCATCGAAGGCCACCAGGAAGGCTCATAGGTCCAAGGTGATAGGAGCCCCATTTTCCCATAGGGGTTTGAGCCATGCCAGGGCATCTGCTAGGTAGGACATCAAGAAACCCACTTTGACCCGATCTGAGGAAAACTGCTGGCTGAAAATTTCATAGTGCCACATGCACTGCTCCAGAAACACATTGCACTGCTTCAGATCCCCATAGTACCAAGGCAAATTAGACAGGACGGTGTCACAGAGTTACCACGATAGCGTAGAGCCAGAAGACAGCAGCATCTGATTGCTCCTACTCCAGCGCTGACAAGCACTTTTCCTTTATTTCTTCTGGCAGAACAGGGGGTAATCAGCCATGTTGAAAATCCCTGTGTTCACAGCTGAGCTTGTTTAGCCACTTCCTTTCACTTTATAATCTATGCTCTGATACAAATCTTTGTCAGAGTTAACTTTATTGCTGCATGGCTAATGGAGGGAGGAGTTCTTATGAGAAGAAGAGTTGGAGGAGTTATTAGTGACTGTTGCTTGGTTTGTATTATCCTTCTTTATTTTGGTTTATTCCCCTACCTTCACACCCCGATGCATTCCTATGTTATATGTGAGTGAATATTTTTTATGCCGGGAGTTTTCTGTTAACCCTTGTTTGTGTCGCTTTGTTTCTCGGGTTGTCGGGTTGGTGTACTACGATGCACAATAGCGCCCCTCTTCCCTAGATGGGGGAAGAGAACAGATGGATGGTTAACTCAGGAGATAAGGCAAGGGTGGAGGCCCCTGCATCTTCACCTTCGGAAGTATCCGGCGAGCTAGGGTGCCCCCTAGTGTTAGGGACAGGGAAGGGTCACCAGTCAGCTGTGTTGTGACAGATGGGTTCCATTCCGGGAGCACAAGTTTCAGGTTTTGCAGACATTAGGGCTTCCATGTGGGCATCTGGTGTCATCAGATTAGACTAAATTTTTCCTGGCTCTTTCTGGTAGCGAAGCTGCCGAAACAGCTCCAAAGCACAGAGAGGACTGGGGATCAGCGAGGCCCATGGCCAAACAAACTGTTACGCCCAACAAACAGGCTATCCATGCATGTGTTGTGACTGTGAAACAGCCACAATACATGCAGCTGTGGCGCCGAATAGCTGATTATCGGGAGCACTCCAGGTATCCAGGTTACTGATGCAGCTATTCGGCAAGTGCTATAGCTATTTGGATAAGCACTTACCCAAAGCTATTCGATCATCCATATCCTTCTTATGGATGCAGACATCAAGGCTGCAATAGGTCCAATTCCCCTAGCCACATACCAAAAGGGATAGGCTGGTCCACAGCCATTACCAAAACCTTACCAATCCATATTGGTTAGGCACACAGCACAAGGATGTTATAGATGTGGGACATGCAAGTCCTGACAGTTAATGTCACCAGGAAAATCAATCAAAAGTAATTATACAGGCAGAACCTACTTTATCAGACAATTTATCAATTGGCAGACCACAGGCGTCGTATACAATGCCACATGTGAGGGTGGGATGTAGGAGTACATAGGTAAAACAATAAGAGCAACTTAATGAGCAACTATTCTTTACTTCTTTGCTTTAGATCAGTTGGATCTAAGGATAATGAGACCAGGAAGAGCCTCTGTCGAATGGGGGTGCTATATGCGCAGGATACTAGGGTGCCAATCTCTGCGTTAGGTAGGGTACTACAGTTTAGGTAGTTATAGGGACAAACTGGCGCCCCCTTCCTTGATGTGTTCCTGCTTTCCTTTTTCTTGCCATCTGCTCCCCAATTTCATATACACAGGTGGGATCGGTGGTGTCGGGACATGCGAGTTACTTATACATTTTCCGTTGTTTTTTTTTATGTAGCTCCACTCAAACTGTGGTATACATCCCTTCTGTGTGTCACTGCTCCAATCTTACATACACATCTCAGATTTTTTTCCTTCTCTTATACTACTGCCGTGATAAGGAGACAGCACATTATCTTATGGCTTATCTTGAATATTGTGAATGAATGGTATCATAATATCCATTATTAATTTGTTTAGTAATCTGTTATATTAAGGATTAAACAGGAGGTGTATTTGGAAAGTTTATATCTAATGTGTTCAATCTCTGAACCCCTATTTTTTTTAGCAAATTCCTATGACTACACTATTATGAGTATTCATGCAACATGGCATATACTTACCAACCAGCGCAAGCGATGTGTTAGGTGCTTGCGTTTCCTTTCGGTTGTTGCCCTTCAAACACCGGATATCCACCTTGATCTGCGGTCCACGGACTGGAAGTGCGCACCAGAGCTAGGCGTGCATTTTTAGGTTTACATCCAGAATTATATTACACATGACAGCAACATTCATCTTTCTATTTATGCTAGTCTTTGCACCTTGCACTTTGTGGTTTGCGTGATTGAATTTTCATGTTGTTATTAGTTGTTCATTAAAAGTTAATTTTTATCCCAATTGCTAAACTATAAGATTTCAATCAAAACCCAGAGTTTTTCTAAACAAGTATGCGAAAAGAAAATGGTCTGAATAAAGCCTGACATGTTCTATTTGTGTTTTTCACAGATAGAACACATACCCATTACAATCCATGGAGCTGTTCACATGTCTGTTTTTTTGCAGATCATGTGTCAGCAAAAAAAAACAAAATGGAAAAATGTCCATTTTTGATATTTGTTATGGATCATATTTATTCCTTTTTAACATTGGTCAGTAAGTCCATTTTTACCATCAGGGATTTTCATGTTTGGAAAAAATGCAAAGTTTCTAACACCCAATTAAAACACCGATGAAAACTGAATCCAAATAATTGATGAAAACTCAACTGATTTTTGCCATTTTTTGGGGTATGAGAAAAATAATTGATGTCTGAATGAGGCTTCAAGCAGTCAGCACGTACTGTCATTATCAGGTGTGTCTTTCACCTTCACGTTAATCTTTGTATCTCACATTTACATCAATTTCTCAGCAGTTAAATAACCTTGAGAACCTTATCTACACTGTTGGTTTTTACTCCTATTACTAAACCCTCCTTGTCAAAGCAATTATTTTCTCATGGTCACTGACAATAGTTTTCTTCTATTAAGGTGCTTTCACACTGCGTACAGGCACCCATTCAGTGGCTATGTCGGAGCTTACGTCTAAACTTCCCACAAACTGGGATTCGGCGTATGCGCCAACATATTAGACTGAGTTTTAGTGTCCGCCCCCAGTAGACATACATGCCCAAAAATTATGCACGACAGAGTACGTTTGCTTTGTCGGCACTTTTATAGTCTATGGCCCCATTGGCACATATGTCCGAATACCGTTTTGAGTGGTGTTCTGACGTAAGCCCCGACGGAACCACTTTATGAGTGCCTGAACGCAGTGTGAAAGCACCCATAGCCATTTATTTTTATACATTGACATCCAATATTGACAACCAATCTTTCTTATACAATTAAGTTAGAAGACAATCTCTAATTTAATTAGAGATAGGAGTTGTGATCTGCTCTACACTGCAGGTCAGCAGCGAACGTGCTTGATGACACTTAGATATCACTCAAATACTCAGATGTGCTTGTTACTTGGCGAGTAATGGGCGGTACTAGATGTAAAACTCGAATTTCTGTTCCTCAACTTTTGCGCCTCTTACGCAGCCAATAAGCATGTGGGGATTGTCTGTGAGTCACTGCACTGCCGTAGCCATCTTGACTGTGGCATTACTTTGAATAGTTGGCCATCTGACATCATCAGAAATTATAAATGGACAGCTGCCGCCCAACTCGACACACTGACACCATTGCACAGCTCTATGACACTTCGTATTGGAGGCAGAAAATGGTTGTCTAGGCCTGTGTGCACGGTATGACGAATCAGAGGCCTGTAATCTTGATACTGGTGCTGAAGTTGAGCCATTATACTAACAGCCCTTCTAAATGCTAATCGTTTGTATCACATACAATCTGCATTTAGTCTAGGGAGGGAGAGAGAATCGCAGGAGCAAGGAGAGTGACAGAATCCTGTCTGTAAACAGGGATTAGGCCTGTGCAGTCCGCTGGCAAATATATAGCTGCAGGTTTTTTTGTGGAGGCTGAAAAAATTGAATATATTTTGGTCCATCAAGTATGTGCTTTAATGACCTTTTTTGTGCTACAAAACACACCCTCAAAATCAAGAAAACATTTTCCTGGAAACTAAAGCTTTTAAAAATTTTGCAGGCTTCCATTTCTCAGACATTCAGTGTTACAGTTGTGTTCAAAAGTTTACATACCCCAGCAGAAATTTTTGCCTTCTCTGCCTTTTTTCAGATAATATGAATGATAACACCAAAACATTCATGGTTAGTGGTTGGGTGTAGCCATTTATTGTCAAACTACTGTGTTTTCTCTTTTTAGATCATAATGACATAACAAAACATTCAAATGACCCTGATTAAAATGACAGCTTGAAGTCTTTTGTGGCAGTTGTGGATGGGGTTCTTTATTTTCTCAGATGGTAAAGCTGCCCACTCTTCTTGGCAAAAAGCCTCCAGTTCCTGTAAATTCCTGGGCTGTCGATCATGAACTGCATCCCATGCGCAGTTCCGGGCTGATGATTGAACATTTGCCTCCAGTATTTGCTGATAACGTGCTGCATTCATCTTTCCTTCTACTTTGACCAAGTTTCCTGTGCCTGTGCAGCTCACACATCCCCAAAACATCAGTGATCCGCCTCAGGCCTTGTTGATCTCTCTCCAAATGTAACGTTTACGGTTGTGGCCAAAAAGTTCAATTTTGGTCTCATCACACGAAATTACCTTGTTCCAGAAGTTTTGAGGGGTTTGTCTTTGTGTTGTTTTGCGTATTGTAGGTGAGATACCTTGTTTCTGTCCTTTGTCTTTTGACTTATCCGCTCCTGACTGTTACTGACCCCCTGGCTTGTCTCTGACTGTGAGTTCGCTTTTTCCTTTGGTACTGTGCTACAGTCTAGGATTTGACCCGGCATGTTTTGACTATTCTGCTTTCACCTGTGGTAGCCTCACTGCTGCACTGCAAGTTAGCTCTGCTTAGGTGCAGACCTTCTTCCTCTCTACTGCCATCTAGTGAAGCCTGCTCCTACCTGCATAGCAGCAGCATGACTGGATTTTTCTTTGCATCACAAACAATTTTCCTGGCAGTTGTGGACAAAATATTTGTAGGTCTACTTGACCATGGTTTTGTTTTTAACTCCTTTACCCCCAAGGGTGGTTTGCATGTTAATGACCGGGCCAATTTTTACAATTCTGATCACTGTCCATTTATGAGGTTACAACTCTGGAACGCTTCAATGGATCTCGGTGATTCTGACATTGTTTTCTTGTGACATATTTCATGTTAGTGGTAAAATGTCCTTGACATTACTTGAGTTTATTTGTGAAAAAAACAGAAATTTCGAAAATTTTGCAATTTTTCAAATTTGAATTTTCATACCTTTAAATCACAGAGATATATCACACAAAATACTTAATAAGTAACATATCCCACATGTCTACTTTACATCATTACAATTTTGGATCCAACTTTTTTTTGCTAGGGAGTTATAAGGGTTAAAAGTTGCCCAGCAATTTCTCATTTTTACAAAACCATTTTTTTGGGGGGACCACATCACATTTGAAGTCACTTTGAGGGGTCTATATGATAAAAAATACCCAAGTGTGACACCATTCTAAAAGCGGTACCCCTCAAGGTGCTCAAAATCACATTTAAGAAGTTCATTAACCCTTCAGGTGTTTCACAGGAATTTTTGGAATGTTTAAAAAAAAATGAACATTTAACTTTTTTCACAAAATTTACTTCTGATCCAATTTGTTTTATTTACCAAGGGTAACAAAGAGAAATTGGACCCCCAAAATTGTTGTATAATTTGTCCTGAGTACGCCAATACCCCATATGTGGGGGTAAACCACTGTTTAGGCGCATGGCAGAGCTCGGAAGGGAATAATTGGCATTATGGAATGCAGACTTTGATGGATTGGTCTGCGGGCGTCACGATGCGTTTGCAGAGCCCCTGATGTACCTAAACAGTAGAAACTCCCCACAAGTGACCCCATTTTGGAAACTAGACCCCCCATATGTGGGAGAAACCTACTGTTTGGACATACGGCAGAGCTTGGAAAGGAAAGAGCACCGTTTTACTTTTTCAACGCAGAATTGTATGGATTGAGATCGGACGTCATGTTGCGTTTGCAGAGCCCCTGGTGTGCCTAAACAATGGAAACCTCCAAATTCTAACTCCAACCCTAACCGCAACACACACCTAAGCCCAATCCCAACCCTAACCACACCCTTAACCTCAACACACCCCTAACCCAAACACACCCCTAACCTTAATCCCAACCCTAACCACACCCCTAACCTGAACACACCCCTAACCCTAATCCCAACCCCAACACAAACCTAACCCCAACACTCCCCTAACCCTAATCCCAACCCTAACCACACCTCTAACCCTGCCACACCCCTAACACAGCCGTAAATATAGTCCAAACCCCAACTCTAGCCCCAACCCTAACTTTAGCCCCAACCCTAACTTTAGCCCCAACCCAAACTTAAGCCCCAACCCTACCTTTAGCCCCAATTCTAACCCTAATTTTAGCCCCAACCTTAACTTTAGCCCCAACCCTAACCCTAACTTTAGCCCCAGCCCTAACCCTAACTTTAGCCCCAATCCTCACTTTAGCCCCAACCCTAACCCTAATGGGAAAATAAAAACAAATAAAATTTTTTATTTTATTATTTTTCCCTAACTACACCATGTTCCAAATTATTATGCAAATTACATTTTTCTCGGATTTTCCTAAATGGTCGGTGAAAATGATAGTCAGTCTAATAAAAGTCATCACCCGTTAGAGTATACATTGAATTTTATTCAAGAAACCTCCAAATGATAACAGTATAATCTCCAAAATGAAAAAAAAACCTCAAAATGCACTGTACCAATTTATTAGGCACAGTAGAATTTCTAAACATTTGATATGTTTTTATAGAATTGAAAATGTTCATTTGTGGAATTTGCAGCATTAGGAGGTCACATTCACTGAACAAAAAAGCTATTTAACTCCAAAACATCATAACAGGCCAAGTTTCATGCTAACATAGGAACCCTTCTTTGATATCACCTTCACATTTCTTGCATCCATTGAACTTGTGAGTTTTTGGAGAGTTTCTGCTTGTATTTCTTTGCATGAAGTCAGAATAGCCTCCCAGAGCAGCTGTTTTGATGTGAACTGCCTCCCACCCTCATAGATCTTTTGCTTGATGATACGCCAGGGCTGCCACTAGAAATTTCGAGGCTCCATACTGGCAAAATTTTCGGGGCCCCCTTGAGACTCCGCCCAGGCTCCACCCCAGCCCCGCCTCCAGGCTCCACCCCTCGAACTGTCCACAGTCCCACCGCTCTCTCTTGGAAAATCTCCACTTCTCACCTATCACACATTAACAGTTCCCATCACCAGATCACACATATAGCCGGCAGCTTTTGTTTTGGCCAAAAGATTTTCTAAGCCGCCACCAGAACACGGTTGACACTTTTGGCCGGGCCCTACTGTACTGTAACCTACTAAATATTTGTTAAAATATGCAATACAATTTAGGTATATTTTTATTTATTTTTCTATTTTTAAAATGACCTATAATACTACATACAAGGAACAAATACCACAGCACTATGACCAGATGACATATTACCACCACAGTGACCGAATAATATCAAACACAAGGAACAAATACCACAACACCATGACCAGACCGCATATTACCACCACATAGTGACTGAATACTACAATACTGATCAGTAATAAAAAAAAAACCACGATACTATCACCATCAGTGCCATTATACACAGGAGATCTGTAATTAGTAAGCAGTGTCTGTGTACAGGTAATACAGTGATCACCGGTGACATACACAGGAGCTCTGTATATAGTATACAGTGTATAGTGTCAGTGTATAGTTAACACTGACTCACCAGTGACGTCTCTAGGTGAAGTCCTTCATCTTTCATCCAGCACAGACCGCCATCATTTCTTCCAGCCAGGACTCGTCTCTGCAGGAAATAACACAGTTATCTCGAGTTCCACTTGCAGAACACATTACTTAATTTTCACAGCCTCTACATTACACCACATAAAGAAGGTGACATAGTATCACTCTGCACAGTAACAGGACCTCCCCCCATTTAAAACAGTATACTCAAAAAATAAAATAAATACATCACTGCAATAATAATATCCCTTAATTAGCCCCTATGGTAATATTCACCATCCTAGCCCCCGTGTGTCTCATTGCAGGCTCCAGCCATATGTTCTCCCATCCTGCCCTCATGAGTATCCATTCTGCCCCATATGATCTCCCCATCCTGCCCCATCTGTCTCCATCGTATCCATCCTGCCCCATCTGTCTCCAATCCTGCCCCATCTGTTTCCAATCCTGCCCCATCTGTGTCCAGCACTCTGCCCCATCTGTGTCCAGCACTCTGCCCCATCTGTGTCCAGCACTCTGCCCCATCTGTGTCCAATCCTGCCCCATCTGTGTCCAGCACTCTGCCCCATCTGTGTCCAATCCTGCCCCATCTGTGTCGAATCCTGCCCCATCTGTGTCCAATCCTGCCCCATCTGTGTCCAGCACTCTGCCCCATCTGTGTCCAGCACTCTGCCCCATCTGTGTCCAATCCTGCCCCATCTGTGTCCAGCACTCTGCCCCATCTGTGTCCAATCCTGCCCCATCTGTGTCCAGCACTCTGCCCCATCTGTGTCCAGCACTCTGCCCCATCTGTGTCCAGCATATCTGCCCCATCTCTGTCCAGCATATCTGCCCCATCTCTGTCCAGCGCTCTGCCCCATCTCTGTCCAGCGCTCTGCCCCATCTCTGTCCAGCGCTCTGCCCCATCTCTGTCCAGCGCTCTGCCCCATCTCTGTCCAGCGCTCTGCCCCATCTCAGTCCAGCGCTCTGCCCCATCTCTGTCCAGCGCTGTGCCCCATCTCTGCCCAGCGCTCTGCCCCATCTCTGCCCAGCACTCTGCCCCATCTCTGCCCAATCTCTGCCCAGCACTCTGCCCCACCTCTGCCCCATCTCTGTCCAGCACTCTGCCCCATTTCTGTCCAGCGCTCTGCCCCATCTCTGTCCAGCACTCTGCCCCATCTCTGTCCAGCACTCTGCCCCATCTCTGCCCAGCACTCCGCCCCATCTCTGCCCAGCACTCTGCCCCATCTCTGCACAGCACTCTGCCCCATCTCTGCCCAATCTCTGCCCAGCACTCTGCCCCATCTCTGTCCAGCACTCTGCCCCATCTCTTCCCAGCACTCTGCCCCATCTCTTCCCAGCACTCTGCCCCATCTCTTCCCAGCACTCTGCCCCATCTCTTCCCAGCACTCTGCCCCATCTCTTCCCAGCACTCTGCCCCATCTCTTCCCAGCACTCTGCCCCATCTCTATCCAGCACTCTGCCCAGCACTCTGCCCCATCTCTGTCCAGCACTCTGCCCAGCACTCTGCCCCATCTCTGCCCAGCACTCTGCCCCATCTCTGCCCAATCTCTGCCCAGCACTCTGCCCCATCTCTGCCATATCTCTGTCCAGCACTCTGCCCCATCTCTGTCCAGCACTCTGCCCAGCACTCTGCCCCATCTCTTCCCAGCACTCTGCCCCATCTCTTCCCAGCACTCTGCCCCATCTCTTCCCAGCACTCTGCCCCATCTCTTCCCAGCACTCTGCCCCATCTCTATCCAGCACTCTGCCCAGCACTCTGCCCCATCTCTTCCCAGCACTCTGCCCCATCTCTGTCCAGCACTCTGCCCCATCTCTGTCCCAGCACTCTGCCCCATCTCTGTCCCAGCACTCTGCCCCATCTCTGTCCCAGCACTCTGCCCCATCTCTTCCCAGCACTCTGCCCCATCTCTGCCCAGCACTCTGCCCCATCTCTGCCCAATCTCTGCCCAGCACTCTGCTCCATCTCTGCCCCATCTCTGTCCAGCACTCTGCCCCATCTCTGTCCAGCACTCTGCCCCATCTCTGTCCAGCACTCTGCCCCATCTCTGCCCAGCACTCTGCCCCATCTCTGCCCCATCTCTGTCCAGCGCTCTGCCCCATCTCTGTCCAGCACTCTGCCCCATCTCTGTCCAGCACTCTGCCCCATCTCTGCCCAGCACTCTGCCCCATCTCTGCCCCATCTCTGTCCAGCACTCTGCCCCATCTCTGTCCAGCACTCTGCCCCATCTCTTCCCAGCACTCTGCCCCATCTCTTCCCAGCACTCTGCCCCATCTCTTCCCAGCACTCTGCCCCATCTCTGCCCAGCACTCTGCCCCATCTCTGCCCAGCACTCTGCCCCATCTCTGCCCAATCTCTGCCCAGCACTCTGCCCCATCTCTGCCCCATCTCTGTCCAGCACTCTGCCCCATCTCTGTCCAGCACTCTGCCCCATCTCTTCCCAGCACTCTGCCCCATCTCTTCCCAGCACTCTGCCCCATCTCTTCCCAGCACTCTGCCCCATCTCTTCCCAGCACTCTGCCCCATCTCTTTCCAGCACTCTGCCCCATCTCTTTCCAGCACTCTGCCCCATCTCTATCCAGCACTCTGCCCAGCACTCTGCCCCATCTCTGTCCAGCACTCTGCCCCATCTGTGTCCAGCACTCTGCCCCATCTGTGTCCAGCACTCTGCCCCATCTGTGTCCAATCCTGCCCCATCTGTGTCCAGCACTCTGCCCCATCTGTGTCCAATCCTGCCCCATCTGTGTCGAATCCTGCCCCATCTGTGTCCAATCCTGCCCCATCTGTGTCCAGCACTCTGCCCCATCTGTGTCCAGCACTCTGCCCCATCTGTGTCCAATCCTGCCCCATCTGTGTCCAGCACTCTGCCCCATCTGTGTCCAATCCTGCCCCATCTGTGTCCAGCACTCTGCCCCATCTGTGTCCAGCACTCTGCCCCATCTGTGTCCAGCATATCTGCCCCATCTCTGTCCAGCATATCTGCCCCATCTCTGTCCAGCGCTCTGCCCCATCTCTGTCCAGCGCTCTGCCCCATCTCTGTCCAGCGCTCTGCCCCATCTCTGTCCAGCGCTCTGCCCCATCTCTGTCCAGCGCTCTGCCCCATCTCAGTCCAGCGCTCTGCCCCATCTCTGTCCAGCGCTGTGCCCCATCTCTGCCCAGCGCTCTGCCCCATCTCTGCCCAGCACTCTGCCCCATCTCTGCCCAATCTCTGCCCAGCACTCTGCCCCACCTCTGCCCCATCTCTGTCCAGCACTCTGCCCCATTTCTGTCCAGCGCTCTGCCCCATCTCTGTCCAGCACTCTGCCCCATCTCTGTCCAGCACTCTGCCCCATCTCTGCCCAGCACTCCGCCCCATCTCTGCCCAGCACTCTGCCCCATCTCTGCACAGCACTCTGCCCCATCTCTGCCCAATCTCTGCCCAGCACTCTGCCCCATCTCTGTCCAGCACTCTGCCCCATCTCTTCCCAGCACTCTGCCCCATCTCTTCCCAGCACTCTGCCCCATCTCTTCCCAGCACTCTGCCCCATCTCTTCCCAGCACTCTGCCCCATCTCTTCCCAGCACTCTGCCCCATCTCTTCCCAGCACTCTGCCCCATCTCTATCCAGCACTCTGCCCAGCACTCTGCCCCATCTCTGTCCAGCACTCTGCCCAGCACTCTGCCCCATCTCTGCCCAGCACTCTGCCCCATCTCTGCCCAATCTCTGCCCAGCACTCTGCCCCATCTCTGCCATATCTCTGTCCAGCACTCTGCCCCATCTCTGTCCAGCACTCTGCCCAGCACTCTGCCCCATCTCTTCCCAGCACTCTGCCCCATCTCTTCCCAGCATTCTGCCCCATCTCTTCCCAGCACTCTGCCCCATCTCTTCCCAGCACTCTGCCCCATCTCTATCCAGCACTCTGCCCAGCACTCTGCCCCATCTCTTCCCAGCACTCTGCCCCATCTCTGTCCAGCACTCTGCCCCATCTCTGTCCCAGCACTCTGCCCCATCTCTGTCCCAGCACTCTGCCCCATCTCTGTCCCAGCACTCTGCCCCATCTCTTCCCAGCACTCTGCCCCATCTCTGCCCAGCACTCTGCCCCATCTCTGCCCAATCTCTGCCCAGCACTCTGCTCCATCTCTGCCCCATCTCTGTCCAGCACTCTGCCCCATCTCTGTCCAGCACTCTGCCCCATCTCTGTCCAGCACTCTGCCCCATCTCTGCCCAGCACTCTGCCCCATCTCTGCCCCATCTCTGTCCAGCGCTCTGCCCCATCTCTGTCCAGCACTCTGCCCCATCTCTGTCCAGCACTCTGCCCCATCTCTGCCCAGCACTCTGCCCCATCTCTGCCCCATCTCTGTCCAGCACTCTGCCCCATCTCTGTCCAGCACTCTGCCCCATCTCTTCCCAGCACTCTGCCCCATCTCTTCCCAGCACTCTGCCCCATCTCTTCCCAGCACTCTGCCCCATCTCTGCCCAGCACTCTGCCCCATCTCTGCCCAGCACTCTGCCCCATCTCTGCCCAATCTCTGCCCAGCACTCTGCCCCATCTCTGCCCCATCTCTGTCCAGCACTCTGCCCCATCTCTGTCCAGCACTCTGCCCCATCTCTTCCCAGCACTCTGCCCCATCTCTTCCCAGCACTCTGCCCCATCTCTTCCCAGCACTCTGCCCCATCTCTTCCCAGCACTCTGCCCCATCTCTTTCCAGCACTCTGCCCCATCTCTTTCCAGCACTCTGCCCCATCTCTATCCAGCACTCTGCCCAGCACTCTGCCCCATCTCTGTCCAGCACTCTGCCCCATCTCTGTCCAGCACTCTGCCCAGCACTCTGCCCCATCTCTGCCCAGCACTCTGCCCCATCTCTGCCCAATCTCTGCCCAGCACTCTGCCCTATCTCTGTCCAGCACTCTGCCCCATCTCTGTCCAGCACTCTGCCCAGCACTCTGCCCCATCTCTTCCCAGCACTCTGCCCCATCTCTATCCCAGCACTCTGCCCCATCTCTTCCCAGCACTCTGCCCCATCTCTTCCCAGCACTCTGCCCCATCTCTTCCCAGCACTCTGCCCCATCTCTTCCCAGCACTCTGCCCCATCTCTATCCAGCACTCTGCCCAGGACTCTGCCCCATCTCTGTCCAGCACTCTGCCCAGCACTCTGCCCCATCTCTGCCCAGCACTCTGCCCCATCTCTGCCCAATCTCTGCCCAGCACTCTGCCCCATCTCTGCCCTATCTCTGTCCAGCACTCTGCCCCATCTCTGTCCAGCACTCTGCCCAGCACTCTGCCCCATCTCTTCCCAGCACTCTGCCCCATCTCTTCCCAGCACTCTGCCCCATCTCTTCCCAGCACTCTGCCCCATCTCTTCCCAGCACTCTGCCCCATCTCTTCCCAGCACTCTGCCCCATCTCTATCCAGCACTCTGCCCAGCACTCTGCCCCATCTCTTCCCAGCACTCTGCCCCATCTCTGTCCAGCACTCTGCCCCATCTCTGTCCCAGCACTCTGCCCCATCTCTGTCCCAGCCCTCTGCCCCATCTCTGTCCCAGCACTCTGCCCCATCTCTTCCCAGCACTCTGCCCCATCTCTGCCCAGCACTCTGCCCCATCTCTGCCCAATCTCTGCCCAGCACTCTGCTCCATCTCTGCCCCATCTCTGTCCAGCACTCTGCCCCATCTCTGTCCAGCACTCTGCCCCATCTCTGTCCAGCACTCTGCCCCATCTCTGCCCAGCACTCTGCCCCATCTCTGTCCAGCGCTCTGCCCCATCTCTGCCCAGCCCTCTGCCCCATCTCTGCCCAGCACTCTGCCCCATCTCTGCCCAATCTCTGCCCAGCACTCTGCCCCATCTCTGCCCCATCTCTGTCCAGCACTCTGCCCATCTCTGTCCAGCACTCTGCCCCATCTCTTCCCAGCACTCTGCCCCATCTCTTCCCAGCACTCTGCCCCATCTCTTCCCAGCACTCTGCCCCATCTCTTCCCAGCACTCTGCCCCATCTCTGCCCAGCACTCTGCCCCATCTCTGCCCAGCACTCTGCCCCATCTCTGCCCAATCTCTGCCCAGCACTCTGCCCCATCTCTGCCCCATCTCTGTCCAGCACTCTGCCCCATCTCTGTCCAGCACTCTGCCCCATCTCTTCCCAGCACTCTGCCCCATCTCTTCCCAGCACTCTGCCCCATCTCTTCCCAGCACTCTGCCCCATCTCTTCCCAGCACTCTGCCCCATCTCTTCCCAGCACTCTGCCCCATCTCTTCCCAGCACTCTGCCCCATCTCTTTCCAGCACTCTGCCCCATCTCTATCCAGCACTCTGCCCAGCACTCTGCCCCATCTCTGTCCAGCACTCTGCCCCATCTCTGTCCAGCACTCTGCCCAGCACTCTGCCCCATCTCTGCCCAGCACTCTGCCCCATCTCTGCCCAATCTCTGCCCAGCACTCTGCCCTATCTCTGTCCAGCACTCTGCCCCATCTCTGTCCAGCACTCTGCCCAGCACTCTGCCCCATCTCTTCCCAGCACTCTGCCCCATCTCTATCCCGGCACTCTGCCCCATCTCTTCCCAGCACTCTGCCCCATCTCTTCCCAGCACTCTGCCCCATCTCTTCCCAGCACTCTGCCCCATCTCTATCCAGCACTCTGCCCAGCACTCTGCCCCATCTCTTCCCAGCACTCTGCCCCATCTCTGTCCAGCACTCTGCCCCATCTCTGTCCCAGCACTCTGCCCCATCTCTGTCCCAGCACTCTGCCCCATCTCTGTCCCAGCACTCTGCCCCATCTCTGTCCCAGCACTCTGCCCCATCTCTGTCCAAGCACTCTGCCCCATCTCTTCCCAGCACTCTGCCCCATCTCTTCCCAGCACTCTGCCCCATCTCTGTCCAGCGTTTTGCCCCTGTGTCCAGCGTTCTTCCCTGGGCCCCCGGATCGCCGCTCTCAAGAAAAAAAAAAAAAAAGAAGTTCTTCTTACCTGCCGCGCTCCTGCGGCGGGCGAAGTCTCCACGCAGCTGCAGCGTGCATGCACTCGCCGGCGACTGACAATGATGTCAGACGCCGGCGACATGCACGAACGCTGCGACTGACGTCAGCGCCTGCCAGCCTCAGATTGGCTGGCGGCGCCGTGGCTGTTAACTATTGACGTGCGGGCCCGCGCCCACACGTCAATAGCTTTAAACAGCTGCAGCGTCGGCGCTAAGGGCCCGGTTCAGCCTGCGGCTGCCGGTAGGGGCCCGGTGAGCAGATAAGACGGGGCCCGATGCGGGCCCCCTCTGCTCACCGGGCCACATACGCCAGTCACGGCCGTCATGCCCTGATGGCGGCCCTGTGATACGCCAAAGGTTCTCTATAGGGTTGAGGTCAGGGGAAGATGGTGGCCACCCCATGAGTTTATTTCCTTTTATGCCCATAGCAGCCAATGACTCCAAGGTATTATTTGCAGCATGAGATGGTGCATTGTCAAGCATTAAGATGATTTTGCTCCTGAAGGCCTGTTTCTGCTTTTTATACCATGGAAGAAAGTTATCAGTCAGAAACTCTATATACTTTGCAGAGGTCATTTACACACCTTCAGGAACCTTAAAGGGCCGTACCAGCTGTTTCCCCATGATTCCGGCCCAAAACATGACTCCTCCACCTCCTTGCTGACGTCACAGCCTTGTTGGGACATGGTGGCCATCCACCAGCCTTCCACTACTCCATATATCTGGACCATCCAGGTTTGCTTGACACTCATCAGTAAACAACACTGTTTGAAAATTAGTCTTTATGTAGGTCTGGGCCCAATGCAACCATTTCTGCTTGTGAACACTGTTTAGGGGTGGCCAAATAGTAGGTTTATGAACCAAAGCAAGCCTTTGAAGGATCCTACACCTTGAGGTTCGAGGGACTGCAGACGTGGCAGCATCATCAAATATCTGTTTGCTGGTTTGTAATGGCTTTTTAGCAGCTCTTAATCCGATGAACTTGCCTGGCAGAAACCTTCCTCATTATGCCTTTATCAGCACGAACACATCTGTGCTGAGATTCAGCCACATTTCTTAACAGTATGATGATCACGCTTACATTTTCGTGAAATATCTAATGTTTTCATCCCTTGACCAAGGCATTGCACTATTTGATGCTTTTCGGCTGCAGAGAGATCCTTTTTCTTTCCCATGTTGCTTAAAAACTGTGGCCTGCTTAATAATGTGGAACATCATTTTTAAGTAGGTTTCCTTTAATTAGAATCACCTGGAAAAATAATTATCACATGTGTTTAAGATTGATTTCAGTGATCCATTGAGCCCTGAAACACAATACCATCCATGAGTTTATTTGAAAAACAAAACAATTAAATCTTTGACACTTAAATCCAATTTGCATAATAATTTGGAACACAGTGTAAGGCTAGTTTCACACTAGCGTTTTGAGAAGCTGCAGAGGGCTGCGGACTTCCTCCGTGAAGCCCCAACCTCGGCCGCTAGCTCCACCTACTTCTGCATGCGGCCTGCGTACCTATCTTTAACATTAGGTACGCAGGTCGTGCCGCTGTATGCAGATGCTTCTGCATGCGTCGTTTTGACGATGCGGAGAAAAAAAATTACTACAAGCTGCGTCCTATGCTGGTCGCCGCATCGTCAAAATGACGCGTGCGGAAGCATCCGCATACAGTGGCACGACCTGCGTACCTAATGTTAAAGATAGGTATGCAGGCCGCATGCAGAAGTAGGCGGAGCTAGCGGCGGAGGTGCTGCCGAGGGTGGGGCTTCACAGAGGAAGTCTGCAGCCATCCGCAGCTCCTCAAATCGCTAATGTGAAACCGGCCTTAGGTGGTGATAATGGGCGACTCGATTTACTATTTATGACGGGTTTTTATGATTGGCAGCTGTCACACACTAAAAGATTTTTTATTGCAAAAAATATTTTTTGCGTTACCACATTTTGAGAGCTATAATTTTTCCATATTTTGGTCCACGGAGTCATGTGAGGTCTTGATTTTTGTGGGACGAGTTGACGATTTTATTGGTATCATTTTTGGGCACATGACATTTTTTGATTGCTTTTTATTCCGATTTTTGTTAGGCTGAATGAACAAAAACCAGCAATTCGTGAATTTCTTTTGGGGGAGGCGTTTATACCGTTCCGCGTTTGGTAATATTGATAAAGCAGTTTTTTTCTTCGGGTCAATTTGATTACAGCGATACCTCATTTATATCATTTTTTATGTTTTGCGTTTTTATACAATGAAAACTATTTTATAGAAAAATAATTATTTTTGCATCGCTTTATTCTGAGGGTTATAACTTTTTTAGTTTTTCACTGGTGATGCTGTATGGCGGCTCGTTTTTTGCAGGACAAAATGACGTTTTCAGCGGTACAAGGCTTATTTATATCCGTCTTTTTGATCGCGTGTTATTTTACTTTTTGTTCGGCGGTATGATGATAAAGCATTGTTTTTTGCCTCTTTTTTTTTTTTTTTTTACGGTGTTCACTGAAGGGGTTAACTAGTGTGACAGTTTTATAGGTCGGGTCGTTATGGATGCGGTGATACTAAATATGTGTACTTTTACTATTTTTTTATTATTTACATAAAGAAATGTATTTATTGGAACAATTTTTTTTTTTACACATGTAAATATTTTTTTTTAAACTTTTTTACTTTGTCCCAGTGTGGGACATCATGGTAAAGTGTCAGATCGCTGATCTGACACTTTGCAATGCACTGTGTCAGATCAGCCATCTGACAGGCACTACAGAAGGCTTGCTGGCGCCTGCTCTGAGCAGGCGCTTGCAAGCCACCTCCCTGCAGGACCTGGAAGGAGCCCCGTGGCCATTTTGGATCCGGGGCCTGCAGGGAGGAGGAGGTAGAAGACCCTCTGAACAACGCAATCACATCGCTTTGCTCCGAGGGTCTCATGGAAACATGCAGGGAGCCCCCTCCCTGCGCGATGCTTCCCTATGCCGCCGGAACGCTGCAATCATGTTTGATCGCAGTGTTCCGCGGGTTAATGTGCCAAGAGCAGTCCTTGACTATCACAGCTGACACCTGTCTTCGATCAGCCGTGCTCCCCCGTGAGCGCGGCTGATCGCGTTAGATGTACTATCCCGTCGGTGGTCATACGGGCCCATACCACCTCGATGTGATAGTACATCTAATGTCAGAAAGGGGTTAAAGAGCCTCTTATTTTTCATTTGTTAATCACAGTTTGAACGCTGGTGACTGGCATTATCAATTCCTTGGATATCTTTTTGTATCCCTTTCCTGTTTTATACAGTTCAACTACCTTTGACCATAGATTCATTGACAATTCTTTTACATCTGCAAGGAGGTTATATGTTGTCCCCGTGTTTGCATGGGTTTCCTCCGGGTACTCCGGTTTCCTCCCACATTCCAAAGACATACTGATGGGGAATTTAGATTGTGAGCCCCCTTGGGACAGTGATGATAATGTCTGTAAAGCGGTGCGGAATATGTTGGCACTATATAAATAAAGAGATTTTATTATTATTATTATTATTGCTTCCCAATGACTCACAATTTAGAAATGTCAGTGGCTGGATGAAAGATGCAAGAGTCTGTCTGGATCCCAGAAACTCACTCAGCTTTTATGCATACACACTGATTACAAGCAGGTCACAGATGAGGGTGTAGCCATTAAAACCCATTTGTGTCAACTTCTGTGCATGTTATCAGGCCAAAATGACCAGGGTATGTAAACTTTTGATCATGGTCATTTGAATGTTTTGGGTTGTCATTATGATTTAAAAGGAGAAAACACAGTAGTTTGACAATAAATGGCTTTACCCAACCACTAACCATGAGTGGAGAAAAAGTTTTAGTGTTATCATTCATATTCTCTGAAAAATGGCCAAGAAAGGAAAAATTCTGCCGGGGTATGTAAACTTTTGAGCACAACTGTACTTGGTCTGCCAACATTTATGTGATCTGTAAAACTGCTAAAAGGCTTTTAAAAATTGTGTAGGATTCCATTTCTCAGACATACAGTGTTATGTGGTCTCTGAATATTTATGCGAGCTGCATTTGGGTGAACTCGTTATACAGTGAACGGGATCTCTTTACGGTCCCGCTCATTGTATCGGTGGCCGTGGTTTAGAGCAGCAACATGTTATGTGGCTGCTCTAAACTCTAGATCATCGTGGGACACTCATTTAATTTGGATGCTGCGGAGGGTAGGTATATATTGTGGTTTGTTATTTTCCTTTTTTTGGACAAGGGTTTCGTGGAATTGGGTGTGTAGGTGAGTATGAGTTTGTTTGTTTTATTTTATTTTAGGTGGCGATCATCGGTGAGAGGTACAGTGGGGCAAAAGTATTTAGTCAGTCAGCAATAGTGCAAGTTCCACCACTTAAAAAGATGAGAGGCGTCTGTAATTTACATCATAGGTAGACCTCAACTATGGGAGACAAACTGAGAAAAAAAATCCAGAAAATCACATTGTCTGTTTTTTTAACAATTTATTTGCATATTATGGTGGAAAATAAGTATTTGGTCAGAAACAAAATTTCATCTCAATACTTTGTAATATATCCTTTGTTGGCAATGACAGAGGTCAAACGTTTTCTGTAAGTCTTCACAAGGTTGCCACACACTGTTGTTGGTATGTTGGCCCATTCCTCCATGCAGATCTCCTCTAGAGCAGTGATGTTTTTGGCTTTTCGCTTGGCAACACGGACTTTCAACTCCCTCCAAAGGTTTTCTATAGGGTTGAGATCTGGAGACTGGCTAGGCCACTCCAGGACCTTGAAATGCTTCTTACGAAGCCACTCCTTCGTTGCCCTGGCGGTGTGCTTTGGATCATTGTCATGTTGAAAGACCCAGCCACGTTTCATCTTCAATGCCCTTGCTGATGGAAGGAGGTTTGCACTCAAAATCTCACGATACATGGCCCCATTCATTCTTTCATGTACCCGGATCAGTCGTCCTGGCCCCTTTGGAGAGAAACAGCCCCAAAGCATGATGTTTCCACCACCATGCTTTACAGTAGGTATGGTGTTTGATGGATGCAACTCAGTATTCTTTTTCCTCCAAACACGACAAGTTGTGTTTCTACCAAACAGTTCCAGTTTGGTTTCATCAGACCATAGGACATTCTCCCAAAACTCCTCTGGATCATCCAAATGCTCTCTAGCAAACTTCAGACGGGCCCGGACATGTACTGGCTTAAGCAGTGGGACACGTCTGGCACTGCAGGATCTGAGTCCATGGTGGCGTAGTGTGTTACTTATGGTAGGCCTTGTTACATTGGTCCCAGCTCTCTGCAGTTCATTCACTAGGTCCCCCGCGTGGTTCTGGGATTTTTGCTCACCGTTCTTGTGATCATTCTGACCCCACGGGGTGGGATTTTGCGTGGAGCCCCAGATCAAGGGAGATTATCAGTGGTCTTGTATGTCTTCCATTTTCTAATTATTGCTCCCACTGTTGATTTCTTCACTCCAAGCTGGTTGGCTATTGCAGATTCAGTCTTCCCAGCCTGGTGCAGGGCTACAATTTTGTTTCTGGTGTCCTTTGACAGCTCTTTGGTCTTCACCATAGTGGAGTTTGGAGTCAGACTGTTTGAGGGTGTGCACACGTGTCTTTTTATACTGATAACAAGATTAAACAGGTCCCATTACTACAGGTAATGAGTGGAGGAAAGAGGAGACTCTTAAAGAAGAAGTTACAGGTCTGTGAGAGCCAGAAATCTTGATTGTTTGTTTCTGACCAAATACTTATTTTCCACCATAATATGCAAATAAAATGTTAAAAAAACAGACAATGTGATTTTCTGGATTTTTTTTTCTCAGTTTGTCTCCCATAGTTGAGGTCTACCTATGATGTAAATTACAGACGCCTCTCATCTTTTTAAGTGGTGGAACTTGCACTATTGCTGACTGACTAAATACTTTTTTCCCCCACTGTATATATAATAAACCAATGAAACTTTTTTGGGGGGCAAAAAACGGGGCACTATTTACACAGGTAACCACTGGCAGTGGCCACCAATGAAACTTTTTGGGGCGACAAAAAAGGGACACTATATACTCAGGTAACCACTGGCCACCAATGAAACATTTTTGGGGGGCAAAAAAGGGACACTATGTACTCGGGTAACCACTGGCCACCAATTAAACTTTTTTGGGGGGCAAAAAAAGGGACACTATATACTCAGGTAATCACTGGCCACCAATGAAACTTTTTTGGGGGGGCAAAAAAAAAGAGGAAATAAATACAATTTGGGCCCATCTAAAAATATATATAAAATGGGTAAAAAAAAAAAAATAATAGGGGAATTAAGAAGGGGGGGCAAAAAATATATCGGGTCGGGGACAAATGTAAAAAAAAAAAAGGGGGGTTTTCGTGCAGGAACAGTTCGATGGGAAATACTGCTCCCATCCAGCTGAGCCTGCTGCGTCTACTGATAAGGAACATATTTAGGCCGATGGGAGTAGTAGTCTCATCGGTCTATGTCTGACAACACACATTCACCACATACAACACACACAGACACACACACACGGACACACACATAGACACTTACCACATTAATCATGAAAGACACATCCAGCTCCATGCGGAAATACCAGTCCATGTTGGCAGCCAGGGCCGGCGTCAGCACCCGGCGCACCCGGGCAAGTGCCGGGGCCATGGCAAGGGGCCCATTCACACTGTCATAGATCCATCTGGCCGCTTGCCCGCTGTTTTTCCTGCCGCTTACCCTTTCAATTTCCAGGCACGGTGGTCTTACAGGTGCGGGCAGTGGGAGCTGGCACAAGCATCTTCAGTGCAGGCTGGCACATAGGGGTTAAGAACGCAGCCAGCGTGACATTGTTTGTGGGCGGAGAGAGCACGTTCTCCTGCTCTGCTCTCCCGCCTCTGGGTGCACTGCTGAACTTATCAGGATGATTCCGGAGGAGCTCCTACCCGCGCCTGAGTGAGTGCAATGATATCGCTGTATTCTAACAGTCTGGGTGAGCTGTGGCGGCCATGGGCTGGGCGGCTGCAGCTGATATATAGATAGATAGATAGATAGATAGATAGATAGATAGATAGATAGATAGATAGATAGATAGATAGATAGATAGATAGAGATATAGATATATACTGTATATAGATACTAGATGGTGGCCCGATTCTAACGCATCGGGTATTCTAGAATATGCATGTCCACGTAGTATATTGCACAGCCCACATAGTATATTGGCCAGCCACGCAGTATATTGCCCAGCCACGTAGTATATTGCCCAGTCACGTAGTATATTGGCCAGCCACATAGTATATTGCCCAACCACGTAGTATATTGCCCAGCCACGTAGTATATTGCCCAGCTACATAGTATATTGCCCAGTGATGTAGTATATTGCCCAGCCACGTAGTATATTGCCCAAACACGTAGTATATTTCCCAGTCACATAGTATATTGCCCAGTTACGTAGTATATTGCCCAGTGACGTAGTATATTGCTAAGCTACGTAGTATATTGCCCAGTGACGTAGTATATTGCCCAGCCACATAGTATATTGCCCAGCCACGTAGTAGATTGCCCAGTCACTTAGTATATTGCCCAGTCACTTAGTATATTGCCCAGTCACGTAGTATATTGCCCAGTCACGTAGTATATTGCCCAGTCACGTAGTATATTGCCCAGCCATGTAGTATATTGCACAGCGACGTAGTATATAGCACAGAGCCACAAAGTATACAGCACAAACACGTAGTATACTGCCCAGTCACGTAGTATATTGGCCAGTCACGTAGTATATTGCCCAGCTACGTAGTATATTGCCCAGTCACGTATGTAACAGGTTAAAAAATAAAAAATAAACATATACTCACCTTCCGAGGGCCCCTTGTAACCCTGTCGCCTGTGTGCAGTGCACCCGGCAGCTTCCGGTCCCAGGGTTGGTATGACCGTGACGTCATGGCAGGTCCTTCTCGCATAGCATCCTTAGCACCGGAACTTGCCGCTTGCACTGCCGAGGACAGGAGGCGACGTCAGAGGGTGAGAATAACCTTTTTTTTAATTATTATTATTTGTAACATTAGATCTTTTTACTATTGATGCTGCATATGCAGCATCAATAGTAAAAAGTTGGTCACACAGGGTTAATAGCTGCGTAACCGGAGTGCGTTACACCGCACTCCAGTAACGCTGGCATTAACCCTGTGTGAGGGCTGACTGGATGACTGGAGGGGAGTATGGAGCGGGCACTGACTGCGGGGAAGAAAGAGCGGCCATATTGCCGCTGGACTGTGGCCGTCGCTGATTGGTCGTGGCAATGGTCATGGGCGTTTTGCCACGACCAATCAGCGACTTGGATCTGTGACAGACAGAGAGAAGGACAGACAGAAAGATGGAAGTGACCCTTAGACAATTATATAGTAGATATATATATATATATATATATATATAGATATAGATATATATATATAAATAGATAGATAGATAGATATACAGTATATATAGTTCTACTATATAATTGTCTAAGGGTCACTTCCGTCTGTCCTTCTGTCTGTCTGTCTGTCACGGATATTCATTGGTCGCAGCCTCTGTCTGTCATGGAAATCCTAGTCGCTGATTGGTCACGGCAAAACAGCCACGACCAATCAGCGATGGGCACAGTCCGGAAGAAAATGGCCGCTCCTTAATCCCCGCCGTCAGTGCCCGGAGCCCGCATACTCCCCTCCAGTCACCGCTCACACAGGGTTAATGCCGGTGGTAACGGACCGCGTTATGCCACGGGTAGCGCACTCCGTAACCGCTGCTATTAACCCTGTGTGTCCCCAACTTTTTACTATTGATGCTGCCTATGCGGCATCAATAGTAAAAAGATCTAATGTTAAAAATAATAAAAAAACAAAAAACCTGCTATTCTCACCCTCTGTTGTCCGACGATGCGCTCGCGCCTGCCGCCTGCCTTTCCCGTTCCTCGTGACACCCCGGTGACCGCTCCATGCATTGCGATCTCGCGAGATGATGATGTAGCAGTCTCGCAAGACCGCTACATCATCATTTCGCGAGAATGAGACAAGGAAAAACAAGAGGGCGGAGGGAAGGTGGTGAGAATCCCCACGGGAGCCGAGGCTGTGAGCCTGGGAAGAGGGAAGGTAACGTGGGAGGAGGAGGAGCAGAACGGCCAAGGTGAGGTGCCTCAGTCCCCACGGCAAGCATGGTGCCCAGTGCTGCCGGCGCAGAACCCCAAAGGATAGGCACCCCCCACAAATATTGGCTGTGAGTAGAAGAAAGACACACACAGGCAGAAAAACAGGATTTAGCACAAGAGGCCACACTAGCTAAAATAGGAAAGGATAGGACAGAGTTCTGTGCGGTCAGTATTAAAACCCTTCCAAAAATATCCACAGCAGATTATACAAAAAATTCCTCCATCTAACTAAAGACGGGGAACGTATATCTGCAACTCCAGAGACTCCTACATTCAGAGCAGGAATACAATCAAAAAACAAGCACACAGCTTGTGTGCCATAGAAAAAGAAACAGACACTTATCTTTGCTGAATTGGCAGCTAAGCAGGAGAAGCCAGACAGAGATCCAACACATCCCAAGAAACATTAACAACTGGCAAGGACTAATGAGTCCTGCAAACCTAAATACCCCAGTCAGAATTGCAATTAGCAGATACACTTGTCCAGGACTGCAGCCCAGGGACAACTGCATTACCACCTATAACCACCGGAGGGAGCCCAAAAGCAGAATTCACAACAGGCCTGACTGCTGCTGCTGACAAGTGCCGGTCTGTGCGAGACCCCAGCCCGAGAGCTGGCGGGACCTGTACATGTAGGAGGGGACAGCGGCACCATGGTGGAAGAACTGGTCTGTAAAGTTGTCTCCATTATTACACTACGTGGCCTGTGGTATACACTGCCTGGCCTGTGTTATACACTACGTGGCCTGTGTTGTATACTGCGTGCGTGGGCTGTTATATACTACGTGGCTGTGTTATATGCTATGTGTGCTGTTATGCACTCCCTGGGCTGTGCTATATATATGTGGCTGTGCTATATACTCCGTGGGCTGTGATATATACTACGTGGCTGTGCTATATACTCCATGGGCTCTGCTATATACTCCCGTGGGCTGTGCTATATACTCCGTGGGCTGTGTTATATACTACGTGGCTGTGCTATATACTGCATGGGCTGTGCTATATACTACGTGGCTTTGCTATATACTCCATGGGCTGTGCTATATGCTACGTGGCTGTGCTGTATACTACGTGGCTGTGCAATATGCTATGTGGATGTGCAATATACTACGTGGCTGTGCTATTTACTACGTAGCTGTGCTATTTACTACGTGGACTGTTATATACTACGTGGCGGTGCTATATACTACGTGGCCGGCCGCGAACAATCAGCGGCAGGCGCGGTCCGAATCCTGTGTCTTCAATGTATTATTCTACAATCTTCATAAATAAACTACATACATATTCCAGAATACCCGATGCATTAGAATTGGGCTACCATCTAGTATATACAGTCATGGCCAAAAGTATTAACACCCCTGCAATTCTGTCAGATAATACTCAGTTTCTTCCTGAAAATGATTGCAAACACAAATTCTTTGGTATTATTATCTTCATTTAATTTGTCTTAAATGAAAAAAACACAAAAAGAATTGTCCTAAAGCCAAATTGGATATAATTCCACACCAAACATAAAAAAGGGGGTGGACAAAAGTATTCACACCTTTTAAAAAATCATGTGATGCTTCCCTAATTTGTGTAATTAACAGCACCTGTAACTTACCTGTGGCACCTAAAAGGTGTTGGCAATAACTAAATCACACTTGCAGCCAGTTGACATGGATTAAAGTTGACTCAACCTCTGTCCTGTGTCCTTGTGTGCACCACATTGAGCATGGAGAAAAGAAAGAAGACCAAAGAACTGTCTGAGGACTTGAGAAACCAAATTGTGAGGAAGCATGAGCAATCTCAAGGCTACAAGTCCACTTCCAAAGACCTGAATGTTCCTGTGTCTATCGTGCGCAGTGTCATCAAGAAGTTTAAAGCCCTTGGCACTGTGGCTAACCTCCCTAGATGTGGATGGAAAAGAAAAATTGACAAGAGATTTCAACGCAAGATTGTGCGGATGTTGGATAAAGAACCTAGACTAACATCCAAACAAGTTCAAGCTGCCCTGCAGTCCGAGGGTACAACAGTGTCAACCCGTACTATCCGTTGGCGTCTGAATGAAAAGGGACTGTATGGTAGGAGACCCAGGAAGACCCCACTTCTTACCCCGAGACATAAAAAAGCCAGGCTGGAGTTTGCCAAAACTTACCTGAAAAAGCCTAAAACGTTTTGGAAGAATATTCTCTGGTCAGATGAGACAAAAGTAGAGCTTTTTGGGCAAAGGCATCAACATAGAGTTTACAGGAGAGAAAAAAGAGGCATTCAAAGAAAAGAACACGGTCCCTACAGTCAAACATGGCGGAGGTTCCCTGATGTTTTGGGGTTTCTTTGCTGCCTCTGGCACTGGACTGCTTGACCGTGTGCATGGCATAATGAAGTCTGAAGACTACCAACAAATGTTGCAGCATAATGTAGGGCCCAGTGTGAGAAAGCTGGGTCTCCCTCAGAGGTCATGGGTCATCCAGCAGGACAATGACCCAAAACACACTTCAAAAAGCACTAGAAAATGGTTTGAGGGAAAGCACTGGAGACTTTTAAGGTGGCCAGCAATGAGTCCAGACCTGAATCCCATAGAACACCTGTGGAGAGATCTAAAAATGGCAGTTTGGAGAAGGCACCCTTCACATATCAGGGACCTAGAGCAGTTTGCCAAAGAAGAATAGTCTAAAATTCCAGCAGAGCATTGTAAGAAACTCATTGATGGTTACCGGAAGCGGTTGGTCGCAGTTATTTTGGCTAAAGGTTGTGCAACCAAGTATTAGGCTGAGGGTGCCAATACTTTTGTCTGGCCCATTTTTGGAGTTTTGTGTGAAATGATTAATGTTTTGCTTTTTGCTTCATTCTCTTTTGTATTTTTTAATTTAAGACAAATTAAATGAAGATAATAATACCAAAGAATTTGTGATTGCAATCATTTTTAGAAAGTAACTGAGTATTATCTGACAGAATTGCAGGGGTGTCAATACTTTTGGCCATGACTGTATATATATATATGTTGACACGGAGGATTTCCGTCGACTCGTGGTGGCAGCCGTCCTTTGGTACTTGTTCCCCAGCCGTCACTTTTTCTCCTACTAAGGCATGAACATTGTGGAGGCTGAGGCCAAGTCACACCCTAGCCTGGCGCATGTTCTTCCGACGCCGAGCACTGCTGCCCTTACTTTATCAGGGTTTCCTCCACCTTCTACAGCAGTTCCTGCACCCCTTCCTTCTCCTCCTCATCGTTCATCTCTGATGTGGTATCTCAGAGCACGTCATCCACATTAGCCAGAGGCTGGAAGCTCTGCAGCACTGCATCAGCGATGTGGTAACAGACTCTGCTAAAGGTAATTTGTGGAAACAGGAACACATGGATTTTTCCTCTCTGAACCCTGTTCACACAGGTTATATACAGATGATCAGGTTTTTAAATACATCAGATAGGGATTGCATACATTAGTTAGGACTGCTCTGATAAGGGTATACCGTGAAGATTGGTAGAGCAGCTTAGTATACATTTTTTGCAAAAAACGTATCAACCAAATACCCTGTTTTTTACATCTTTTACTAGCACTTGCGGATTACTGCAACATTTTTTCAAACTGAGTGTTTTTGGTTTTACTATTCTCTTTTGTGTCTAAAGGTAATTTGTGTAGGAGAAAAAACACTCACTGTGGCAGAGTTAAAGGATTAACAGGCCAAACAGATCTATGGGTTTTGCCACTGAACCTTCAACAAGGCATAGTTGTGTCTAATAATGGGCGTAACCCGGTGGCAGCTGTGAGGCTTGGCAAGTTCACACATGTACTCTGAGGGTGATCTCTTAAAGTGAGATCAATATGATTGCTTGTACCTGACCAAATATAAGCTGAGTGCTAGCTTAGAGGCCAAGCATGCATCAGATTCATAGAGACAGACTTCCTCTCTCAGCAATGGCTTACTCACAACTGCTTTATTCTGAACAAAGGATGATACTAGAAACAGGAACTGGGGGAGGTCGCACAACTTCTGTACAGCTAGTCACTTTGTAATTGGTTTATTCCAACTTCATTTCCAACTTCACTTCCATATATGGTATTCAGTCCAGCGTCTAATGTTCAGTGACGTCTTCACATTCCAAAAGTTTCTTCCAGTGTGCTGCTGATCAGGAAACAGACTCCATCTTGCTACACCATATCTGAACTGACTTATATAAGGTTTAATAATTGATTTAATTAGCCATTTTCTCCTTCACAGTCCCCCCCTAAATCAATTATTAACCTAATGTCACAATGTAACATAATCCGATAGGTGGTCGATCAATGAATTCACAACACACATAAAGGGATGGGAATTGGGGAAAGGAAGGCCTTATCAATAGGGAAATGGGGAATGGTCACCACCTGAATTTAACCTGAACCTGTCCCTGCACTGCCCTAACGCCCTAAGTGGGCCCTTCCCCCCACCGCTGCTAGGAACCTCGTCCCTCACTGATACCTAACTCTGACCTGACTAGTGCACTGGCTGCCAAGGGACGCTAGCCTCACCACTGCAGATAATACACACAGGGAACAGTGACAAATTCAAAAAGAACAAAGAGAAAACACAGTATATGGATTGTGACATCTGAGCTATCCATTAGACTGGCAATGTTGAACTTTTACCCCCTTGATGCAATCTTTATTCATGTAGAAGTCAGATATATATATATTTATCCCTATTTAATAAATTGAATTGGTCTTCAGGGGTTTTATAGTAGAATCATGGCCATCATCATCTTCTTGGAAAACCAGGGTAGGGGTTAGGCTGTCCACGCTCTTAGTGACCATCTGATTAACACAAGGAAAAATACAAGAAACCACAGAAATGAAAATAAGGATTACCATAATAATTGTACCAATCAGTACCATCCATTTCTGCCATCCTGTCATCCACCCAAACCAAGTATCCCAAGGATCATCAATTCCTGAATTTTTCTTAAGTTCCTCAGATAAGGATTCAATCTTTTTTAAGGCTAAGGTAACCTTTCCATTTAGACCTGTATTATCGAGAATAAAGGTACAACAAGTTTCTCCAATCATTTTCCATACCCCTCCTTTCTCTGCTAGTAACATATCCAAAGCCATCCGGTTTTGGAAAGCCATAGTGGATGTAGCTTCCAACTGTTCAGCTATCCCCTTTAATGCATCCTTAGTATAATTTATGAATCTTTGTTGGTTATAATATATGTAGTTAATCCCATCTACATTTTTATTGACAGTAACAATAGGGATTATAGACTCAAATCCTACTTTAACCTGGTTCTTTGCTTTAAATTCATCAGGGACCCCCCTTGGTACCCCTATAGCATCAATATACACATGAGGGTCAAAGCTTTCTTTGGGGGCAATTCCCCTTTTCATAGGTTGGGGCTGTATCTGATTAGTCAAAGGCGAACCTTCAGGGATAAGATGAAAAGGCATGATGGCCTTGGCCAAAGTACACCAATTACCCTCTAACTTAGACCTTATCTTCATATCCCCACATATCCAGAATTTGTCCGCCACTGAGGAGACCTGCTGTGTTAACTTCTCAGGGGTTGCTAAGGAGTAATTATGGCAAAAACCCTTACTAAAATTCCCCAAGAAACGGCCCTTTCCTTGTACTTGCATACAGGTGTAATTCCCAGGATAGATAGTAATACTTCGACCAAGAGACGGAGTTTTATTCAACACAGGATATTTATCCCTCCATCTCCCACATTGTGTATAATTAGTGGAGGTGTTGGTAAAGAGGGCAAGGACACACTCCTCCTCCAATTCAGGGATTAATAGGGGAACAGATCCCAAATGGGGCCTGGCTGCTGCACACACATAACAATTGGTTCTATTTTGTTGTCGTGCAGTGTACCTCATCCACTCAACCCAGGCGTTAACATCTGCATATCCAGTCTCTATAGCAAGTGTATCCTCATAAGTGGGGTTCTGGATTGCAGTTATGCCCCTAAAAACACAAACATGTTGAAGAAGTGGAATCCATGGTATTCCAGATTTGTCACTTTCACCCTGCACATTTGCCCATTCTTGAGACTTCAACATATCTTTAAGTTGGAAATTGCCTGTTGGGGTCTTTCCCCCCTTGACTATAATATGCACCCAAAGTATACTCTCCTACATCATTGGGTGATGCATCCTCAATACTGAGTATCAAAGGATGACAGTTTGTCCTACATTGGTCTCTAGAGTTGGACTTGAGTAGCTTCGTCCACGTAAGTAAGGACTTCCCTTTATTACTCTTTTGTTTGAAGGCAGGGGTCGGTTTATATTCCCTCCCTTTATCACTTGTATCCCATCCTACAGATATCCAAGAACCACAGTTTTTATTTCTTCTTTCCCAATTACCACAAATAAAGAATGCAAACTGTTCTGTCTTTCCCGAGAGTCGTGACACTCCTGGCTCCCCACACCCACTTCCCTGTATTATGTCACAGGCATCAAACCCATATGTAGCCACCACTGTACTCGAGGAATTGTACCAGAAAGTAATAATTCCCTTTTCTTTAGTTACAGCTACCTGTTGCCCATTTCCTATACATAACAACATTAGGTAGATGATGGCAAGGATATGTATTACTCGGGTGGTTAGTCCACTTTTTTTTTTTTTGTTGGGCATGAATCCATGGTGGTCTCCCTTAGAGTTTCACCGAGGTAGGCGTTGGCAGGAGAACTTGGTATGGCCACTCAAAATGTGGATTTAGGCTTTTTTTCACATGTCTGTATATGACCACCATTCACCTGGATTCAGCTGATGCACGTCTGCACTTTCATTAGGATCTGGAATGTATGAGAACACATGTTTATGCACCACATTAATTCTATTTCTGCAAGGCCTAGACATGGGCTGTAGTACTTATGGGAAGTACAGACCAGTCTTTGGCGCACTACCAAACAGGACTTCAGAAGGAGACAAGCCTGTCTTTCCATTTGGAGTGCGTCTGACTGAAGAGAGTGCAAGAGACAAGTACTCTACCCAATTCTTTAATTCTTTCATGTGTCTGTCATGGCCTTCTGAAATTTTAAGCTTATGTGTCATTTTAGGATTAATTAGCACATTTTACTGGATAGGCTTCTGGCCAACCAGAGAAGAGATCTACACATACTAGGACATTTTCATACACTCCTACCTTGGGTAGCTGTATCTAGCCAGTCTGCAGTCTCTGAAACGGGTAGAGAGGCCTGAGTGTCGCTTTCTAAAGGTACCGTTACACTTAACGATTTACCAACGATCACGACCAGCGATACGACCTGGCCGTGATCAATGGTAAGTCATTGTGTGGTCGCTGGAGAGCTGTCTGTGTGACAATGATGCCGAAGTCCCCGGGTAACCAGGGTAAACATCGGGTTACTATGCGCAGGGCCGCATGTTGTGGTGCCAAAAATGCAAGGGTGATCTCTTAAAGTGAGATCAATATGATTGCTTGTACCTGACCAAATATAAGCTGAGTGCTAGCTTAGAGGCCAAGAATGCATCAGATTCATAGAGACAGACTTCCTCTCTCAGCAATAGCTTACTCACAACTGCTTTATCCTGAACAAAGGATGATACTAGAAACAGGAAATGGGGGAGGTTGCACAACTTCTGTACAGCTAGTCACTTTGTAATTGGTTTATTCCAACTTCATTTCCAACTTCACTTCCATATATGGTATTCAGTCCAGCGTCTAATGTTCAGTGACGTCTTCACATTCCAAAAGTTTCTTCCAGTGTGCTGCTGATCAGGAAACAGACTCCATCTTGCTACACCATATCTGAACTGAATTATATAAGGTTTAATAATTGATTTCATTAGCCATTTTCTCCTTCACAGTACCATGCTTGGCACATGTGCTAAACTTGGTAGTTCAGCAATTTTGGAAAACATACCCATATTTGCCATTTCCGCAAATCGACTACAGCTACCGCCACTCTTGCTGGAGCAGCACATGCAAGTGCCAGCTCACTGACAGGTGTGCAATGTCACTATGCCCTGGAACTCCACACTGCACATTCTGACAAGGCTTTATGAGCAGAAGAGGCTAGTGGTTGAGTACCAGCTCCAACATGCCCATTGGTATTCTGGTCAGCCTCCGCACATAACAACTGAAGATAAGGCATGGATGTCTGACATTTGTTTGGTTCTCCAAGACTTTGAAGACTCCACAAAGGTGGTGAGCGACGATGACACCATAGTCAGCGCAACTATCCCAGTTCTGTGCCTACTTAAACAGTCGCTGCTTACAACTAAACCTGAGGCTTAGCATGCAAACCAGGTGGGGATGGAGGAAGACATAACACAGAGAGATTGTAGCCAGCCCAGCCTCATCTTATCTGCACAGCACAGAATGGGTAGCAATGAGGAGGTGTATGCTGAAGAGAAGGTAGTGGAGGAAAAGGAGCTTGTGACTTGTCTATGCGGGATTTTAGTGCCGCTGGGGGGGAGTTCATAACAGACAGGCGCTTTCGCCTGTCAACAGAGAATGCAGACAGGCCCACTCTAATAAAAATGAACACAGCTTGGATTAGCTCACACTTTTTCACACCACCAGATGACAGCAGCACATAAAGTGTTTGTAATATTCAATATTTTAATGAGGCCCGCCAGTTGTTGCCTTTCTGTGGTCTGTGGATGATACTCCTCATAATTTATGTCTAGCTCTGCACTTTCTGCAAGGCTATTATGACTGTATAAGTACATCAACTACACTTTCAAAATATTTTCATTGAATGTTTTTTACATATACTGTGCATATTCAAACAATGACTCATCCATACAGTTTAATATGATTATTGTTGCATTACGGTGGAATATGAAACTTAGCAAAATATTTCAGGATTAGATTACTCATCCATAGAGTATTACGTATTTTCTGTCACATTTTAGTAGTATATAACAGTAGAAAATAGAGTCTGAAAATTTTGATTGTTACTTCACATTTCTTATCTACCGTATTTACTGGACTATAAGACGTACTTTTTTCTTCCAAATATGTAGACGAAAAAGGGGGGTGCTTCTAATAGTCCGGATGTACTCTGGCTCACTGCTCTGGCTGTGGATTTGGAGTTTGGGGAGCGCATCGGCAGAACAGTGTGTTACAGGAGACAGGAGCTGGCAGCTGCGGCTAACTCGTGTGCCCGCTGCTAAAGAGAAATTAATATTCACTGCATTCATTGGGCCAATGGGAGAGGAAAGAAGTGAATATTCATTTCTCTTTAGTAGCAGACACGCTGTTAGCTGCAGCCACCGGCTTCCAGCAGCTGCTGGGCTTTGGCATGTCACCGCTATTTAAGGCAATGAGTATTCTGCTCTCCACTCCTATAGGCATGAAATGCAGTGCATGTTAATTTTCTTTAGTAGCGGCACACGTGAACGCCCGGCAGCAGCAAGAAGCCGGATGCTGCTGCTAACACTGTGCTCACTTTTAAAGAGTAATGAATACTCACTGCTCTCCACGCACGTATTCCTGGTGTGGAGATCAGTGAGTATTCCTGCAGCTGTCCTCAGCTTGTAAGCAGCGCATGACGTCCCTGCATAAAGCAGCTGCTGGCTTCTGAACAAATGGCTGCAAGGGAGTGCAGGAAGGTAAGTATAATGGTTTATGTTTGTTTTATGTTTTTGTGATGGGGCCATGCATACCAGGATGGGGATGGGGGCCAATCATACCAGAATAAGGATGAGGCCATGCATACCTAGATGGAGATGGAGTGCCTGCATACCAGGTTAGGGATGATGGGGCTTTGTATACCAGAATGGGGATGAGGCCAATCATACCAGGATAAGGATGGGCCATGCATACCAGGACAGAGATGGGATCCCTACATACCAGGTTAGGGATGAGGTTGCTATGCATACCAGAATAATGAACAGAATTAAGAATAGTGAATCAGAAAACCTTAAAGCTACATGATTCCAATATTCAACAAAGCGTCCATATAAGTTTGATTTTAGGATATATTCATATACCATACATTCTCTCCTTAACAATCATAACGATAAGGATGGGGCCATGCATACCAGGACGGAAATGAGGGCCCTGCATACCAGGATAGGGATGATGGGGCCATGCCTACAAGGCTAGGAATAAGGGGGCCATGCATACCAGGATAGGCATTGAGGAGGCCATGCATACTGGGATGGGAATGAGCGGGCCCTGTATACCAGGATAGGGATGAGGGTACCATGTATACCAGTATAGGAATAGGGGGCCATGCATAGCAGGATGGGGATGAGGCGGCAATGAATACCAGGATAGGGATGAAGGGGCCATGTATACCAGGACAGGGATGATGGGGCCATGCATACCAGAATGGGGATAAAGGGACAATATATAGGGATATTAACCCCTTCATGACCCAGCCTATTTTGACCTTAATGACCTGGCCATTTTTTGCAATTCTGACCAGTGTCCCTTTATGAGGTAATAACTCAGGAACGCTTCAACGGATCCTAGCGATTCTGAGTATATTTATTCATGACATATTGGGCTTCATGCTAATAATAAATTTAGGTCAATAATTTTTGCATTTATTTGTGAGAAAATCGGGAATTTGGAGGAAATTTTGAAAATTTCACAATTTTTAAATTGAATTTTTATTCTGTTAAACCAGAGAGTTATGTGACACAAAATAGTTAATAAATAACATTTCCCACATGTCTACTTTAGATCAGTACAAATTGGGAAACAAATTTTTTTTTGGTTAGGAAGTTATAAGGGTTAAATGTTGACCAGCGATTTCTCATTTTTACAACAAAATTTACAAAACCATTTTTTTTTGTTTGAGGGGTCTATATGGCTGAAAATACCCAAAAGTGACACCATTCTAAAAACTGCACCCCTCAAGCTGATCAAAACCACATTCAAGTTTATTACCTCTTCAGGTGTTTCACAGCAGCAGAAGCAACATGGAAGGAAAAAATGAACATTTAACTTTTTAGTCACAAAAAGATCTTTTAGCAACAATTGTTTTATTTTCCCAAGGGTAAAAGGAGAAATTGGACCTCAAAAGTTGTCCAATTTGTCCTGAGTACGCTGAAACCTTATATGTGGGGGTAAACCACTGTTTGGGTGCACACGAAAGGGCTCGGAAGGGAAGGAGCGCCATTTGATTTTTTGAATGGAAAATTAGCTCCAATCGTTAGTGGACACCATGTTGCGTTTGGAGAGCCCCTGTGTGCCTAAACATTGGAACTTCCCCACAAGTGACCCCATTTTGGAAACTAGAGCCCCCAAGGATCTAATGTAGGTGTGTGGTGAGCACTTTTTACCCCCAAATGCTTCACAGACGTTTATAACGCAGAGCCGTGAAAATAAAAAATCCTTTTTTTTCCTCAAAAATGATTTTATTAGCCCGCAAATTTTTATTTTCACAAGGGTAACAGGAGAAATTGGACCCCAAAACTTGTTGTCCAGTTTATCCTGAGTACGCTGGTACCCCATATGTGGGGGAAACCACTGTTTAGGTGCATGGAAGGGCTCGGAAGGGAAGTAGAAAGAGTGAAAAATTTACTTTCCATACCTATTGTAAATTATTCTCAACGAAGGCTGGATTACAATCTGTTCCCAAGGACACACTGGCAATATTTATGTCAGCAATAAAGACAAGTGCATTCTTTGTAGTCTCCACACCCATCTCTCTCAAAGTACAATTATTGCTCTTTACTGTGTTACTGTAAAGTATTAGATTTCATGTATTCTTGTTTTGCACATAGCAGATGACCAAGTAGAGCGCTTGTGAAGATTAGAGTTGAGCGACCTTGACCTTTTTAGAGTCGAGCCGGGTTTCGCGAAACCCGACTATCTCAAAAGTCGGGTCGAGTGAAATCGGCCGATTATGACGTAAAGTCGGGATCGACCGAAACACGAAACCCAATGCAAGTCAATGGGGCAGCATAGTCGACAGTGAGTGGGGGCCAGGAAAACACCTAGAGTGCCCATTTTAATGTCAAAACCATCCATTCTTCTTAATGAAGCTTGTCAAGCGTAATTTACCTTATAATAATTGGAAGGCATTTGAAATTGGTCATTTGGCTAAAGTTGTGTGGGGTAGGGCTGGTTCAAGTAATTAGTGGGCCCAGGAAATCTGGACCACGTCACGGCAGTGGAGCAGGGAGAGGTAAGTATTTCAACTTTGCAAGTGCTGTGATCCTGAGCAAGCAGGGGGGGCCCACTTGTTGGCATTGGCACTGGCACAGGGCCCCTCAAAGTACAGCGGTGTGTTTGCACGGCGGGGGCGCCTCCCACCGGCAGCAACACTTTTGCGTACTATGAGAGGCCCTGTGCCAGTGACGTCGCCAACTAGTATTCCTCCCCCCACCTGATGAAGGAACCTGCACTTTCATCTGCACCTTCCTCTTTGTCCCCGTGTAAGGTGGTATGGTATGCGGGAAGAGCAACCTGACTTTCAGCAGGGTCACAATGTTGTTGTGTAGCATGCACGGGGAATGTTGCGTTATGGGTCAATGTACCAGCAGACTCATCTATCACTGGCTGGGCAATGGGCACGATGAAGTGGAAACACAGATATAGGCCCAAAGAATAAAGTGGGCTAAATGCAGTTCAAAATTGGTAACACAGGAATAACCAGGGGGCATTGCAGTGGAGGACAACTGGAATGAGAGGCTGACACAGAGAGTAGGGCCAAATCAGTAAGTAGTCGAAATGCAGTTCAAAATTGGCAACCGTAGTAAACAGGCGGCACAGCTTTGTTCAGTGGAGGAGAACAGCAAGGAGTGGCAGACACCGATAGTAGGCCCCAACCCAACTAGTAGGCCAAATGCAGTCTAACATTAACAACTACTTAACGAGAGCCTGAAAATGGAATTTCAGGACAGGAAACCAGGAGAACAGCAAGGAGTGGCAGACACCGATAGTAGGCCCCAAACCAACTAGTACGCCAAATGCAGTTGTTCCATTTAGCCACAATTTAATGAGAGCCTGAAGATAGAAGCTCAGGAAAGGCAACCTGGGGAACACCTTGGAGTGTAACACACCATCTCTCTCCACCCCATACCCATTTTGTAGGCCTAATGCAGTGTACTTTTCTACAACTACTAAACGAGAGTCGGAAGACCGAAGCAATGGCAAGGAAACCTGGGGAACACCTTGGAGTGTAACACACCATCTCTCTCCACCCCATACCCAATTTGTAGGCCTAATGCAGTGTAGTTTCCAAGAACTACTAAACGAGAGCCGGAAGATCGAAGCTCAGGAAAGGCAACCTGGGGAACACCTTGGAGTGTAACACACCCTCTCTCTACACCCCATACCCAATTTGAAGGCCTAATGCAGTGTAGTTTCCAAGAACTACTAAACGAGAGCCGGAAGATCGAAGCTCAGGAAAGGCAACCTGGGGAACACCTTGGAGTGTAACACACCCTCTCGCTACACCCCATACCCAATTTGAAGGCCTAATGCAGCGTAGTTTCCAACAACTACTAAACGAGAGCCGGAAGATCGAAGCTCAGGAAAGGCAACCTGGGGAACACCTTGGAGTGTAACAAACCCTCTCTCTACACCCCATACCCAATTTGTAGGCCTAATGCAGCGTAGTTTCCGACAACTACTAAACGAGAGCATGAAGATCGAAGCTCAGGAAAGGCAACCTGGGGAACACCTTGGAGTGTAACACACCCTCTCTCTACACCCCATACCCAATTTGAAGGCCTAATGCAGTGTAGTTTCCAAGAACTACTAAACGAGAGCCGGAAGATCGAAGCTCAGGAAAGGCAACCTGGGGAACACCTTGGAGTGGAACACACCATCTCTCTACACCCCATACCCAATTTGAAGGCCTAATGCAGCGTAGTTTCCAACAACTACTAAACGAGAGCCGGAAGATCGAAGCTCAGGAAAGGCAACCTGGGGAACACCTTGGAGTGTAACACAACGTCTCTCTACACCACGGAAGGGCTGATTCTTAGGAAGGAAGGCTGTTGGAAATAAGCATTGCGCGTCCGAGGGTGATTATATTCTTATTAGGTATATACTCACCCTCGGACGCGCCCTGCTTCTTTATTTGGAATGAATGTTTATTTGCAATGTGGTGTTGACTTTCTCTATTATTTTGGTAATTAATGATTTTATTATTTTCATTGTTTTGCATCTTCTCGGCAATAATATAAAGAAGACGCGACAGGACAACACTCGGTGGATGCCATATGTGTGTTTTCAATTTAAAAAACCTTTCAGTTAACTACTTGCAGGAGAAAGTAATTGTAGCTGGTGGCCATTTTTAGTACTGTACCAGATTTTAGTTGTGTGTTTGTTTTTAATGTTAAAATGTCTGCATTTGATATCTCACCAGTATTTTCTTTTTTATAAGCAAAATACTTTTTTTTTTATTTTATGATGTTGGTTCAAGGGGTACACGGGCAGCAGTAGACAGGTCAGTGGAGGCCTAGTGGAAGTAGGGACCGCAGACAGGCTTCGAAGCCCTAACATAATAAATTGGGCTGCCTGTAGGCAATTTAAAATTGGTTCCAGGGGAACACGGGCAGCAGTAGACAGGTCAGTGGAGGCCTAGAGGAAGGAGGGACCGCAGATGCGCCAATGTTTCCCCCATACCAAATTTGTAGGCCTAATGCAGTGTAGTTTCCAACAACTACTAAACGAGAGCCGGAAGATCGAAGCTCAGGAAAGGCAACCTGGGGAACACCTTGGAGTGTAACACACCCTCTCTCTACACCCCATACCCAATTTGAAGGCCTAATGCAGTGTAGTTTCCAAGAACTACTAAACGAGAGCCGGAAGATCGAAGCTCAGGAAAGGCAACCTGGGGAACACCTTGGAGTGTAACACACCCTCTCTCTACACCCCATACCCAATTTGAAGGCCTAATGCAGCGTAGTTTCCAACAACTACTAAACGAGAGCCGGAAGATCGAAGCTCAGGAAAGGCAACCTGGGGAACACCTTGGAGTGTAACAAACCCTCTCTCTACACCCCATACCCAATTTGTAGGCCTAATGCAGCGTAGTTTCCGACAACTACTAAACGAGAGCATGAAGATCGAAGCTCAGGAAAGGCAACCTGGGGAACACCTTGGAGTGTAACACACCCTCTCTCTACACCCCATACCCAATTTGAAGGCCTAATGCAGTGTAGTTTCCAAGAACTACTAAACGAGAGCCGGAAGATCGAAGCTCAGGAAAGGCAACCTGGGGAACACCTTGGAGTGGAACACACCATCTCTCTACACCCCATACCCAATTTGAAGGCCTAATGCAGCGTAGTTTCCAACAACTACTAAACGAGAGCCGGAAGATCGAAGCTCAGGAAAGGCAACCTGGGGAACACCTTGGAGTGTAACACAACGTCTCTCTACACCACGGAAGGGCTGATTCTTAGGAAGGAAGGCTGTTGGAAATAAGCATTGCGCGTCCGAGGGTGATTATATTCTTATTAGGTATATACTCACCCTCGGACGCGCCCTGCTTCTTTATTTGGAATGAATGTTTATTTGCAATGTGGTGTTGACTTTCTCTATTATTTTGGTAATTAATGATTTTATTATTTTCATTGTTTTGCATCTTCTCGGCAATAATATAAAGAAGACGCGACAGGACAACACTCGGTGGATGCCATATCTGTGTTTTCAATTTAAAAAACCTTTCAGTTAACTACTTGCAGGAGAAAGTAATTGTAGCTGGTGGCCATTTTTAGTACTGTACCAGATTTTAGTTGTGTGTTTGTTTTTAATGTTAAAATGTCTGCATTTGATATCTCTCCAGTATTTTCTTTTTTGTAAGCAAAATACTTATTTTTATATTTTCTGATGTTGGTTCCAGGGGTACACGGGCAGCAGTGCCCTGGTCAGTGTAGTAGTAGTTGAAAGAATGGACCGCAGACAGGCATCGAAGGCCTAAAATAAAAAAATTGGGCTGGCTGTAGGCAATTTTAAATTGGTTCCAGGGGTACACGGGCAGCAGTGGTGTGGTCAGTGGAGGCCTAGTGGAAGGAGTGACCGCAGACAGGCATCGAAGGCCTAAAATAATAACACATGGCTGTAGGCAATATTAAATTGGTTCCAGGGGTACACGGGCAGCAGTGACCTGGTCAGTGTAGTAGTAGTTGAAAGAATGGACCGCAGACAGGCATCGAAGGCCTAAAATAATAACACATGGCTGTAGGCAATTTTAAATTGGTTCCAGGGGTACACGGGCAGCAGTGACCTGGTCAGTGTAGTAGTAGTTGAAAGAATGGACCGCAGACAGGCATCGAAGGCCTAAAATAAAAAAATTGGGCTGGCTGTAGGCAATTTTAAATTGGTTCCAGGGGTACACGGGCAGCAGTGGTGTGGTCAGTGGAGGCCTAGTGGAAGGAGTGACCGCAGACAGGCATCGAAGGCCTAAAATAATAACACATGGCTGTAGGCAATTTTAAATTGGTTCCAGGGGTACACGGGCAGCAGTGGTGTGGTCAGTGGAGGCCTAGTGGAAGGAGTGACCGCAGACAGGCATCGAAGGCCTAAAATAATAACACATGGCTGTAGGCAATTTTAAATTGGTTCCAGGGGTACACGGGCAGCAGTGACCTGGTCAGTGTAGTAGTAGTTGAAAGAATGGACCGCAGACAGGCATCGAAGGCCTAAAATAAAAAAATTGGGCTGGCTGTAGGCAATTTTAAATTGGTTCCAGGGGTACATGGGCAGCAGTGGTGTGGTCAGTGGAGGCCTAGTGGAAGGAGTGACCGCAGACAGGCATCGAAGGCCTAAAATAATAACACATGGCTGTAGGCAATTTTAAATTGGTTCCAGGGGTACATGGGCAGCAGTGGTGTGGTCAGTGGAGGCCTAGTGGAAGGAGTGACCGCAGACAGGCATCGAAGGCCTAAAATAATAACACATGGCTGTAGGCAATTTTAAATTGGTTCCAGGGGTACACGGGCAGCAGTGACCTGGTCAGTGTAGTAGTAGTTGAAAGAATGGACCGCAGACAGGCATCGAAGGCCTAAAATAAAAAAATTGGGCTGGCTGTAGGCAATTTTAAATTGGTTCCAGGGGTACACGGGCAGCAGTGGTGTGGTCAGTGGAGGCCTAGTGGAAGGAGTGACCGCAGACAGGCATCGAAGGCCTAAAATAATAACACATGGCTGTAGGCAATTTTAAATTGGTTCCAGGGGTACACGGGCAGCAGTGCCCTGGTCAGTGTAGTAGTAGTTGAAAGAATGGACCGCAGACAGGCATCGAAGGCCTAAAATAAAAACACATGGCTGTAGGCAATTTTAAATTGGTTCCAGGGGTACACGGACAGCAGTGGTGTGGTCAGTGGAGGCCTAGTGGAAGGAGTGACCGCAGACAGGCATCGAAGGCCTAAAATAATAACACATGGCTGTAGGCAATTTTAAATTGGTTCCAGGGGTACACGGGCAGCAGTGACCTGGTCAGTGTAGTAGTAGTTGAAAGAATGGACCGCAGACAGGCATCGAAGGCCTAAAATAAAAAAATTGGGCTGGCTGTAGGCAATTTTAAATTGGTTCCAGGGGTACACGGGCAGCAGTGGTGTGGTCAGTGGAGGCCTAGTGGAAGGAGTGACCGCAGACAGGCATCGAAGGCCTAAAATAATAACACATGGCTGTAGGCAATTTTAAATTGGTTCCAGGGGTACACGGGCAGCAGTGGTGTGGTCAGTGGAGGCCTAGTGGAAGGAGTGACCGCAGACAGGCATCGAAGGCCTAAAATAATAACACATGGCTGTAGGCAATTTTAAATTGGTTCCAGGGGTACACGGGCAGCAGTGACCTGGTCAGTGTAGTAGTAGTTGAAAGAATGGACCGCAGACAGGCATCGAAGGCCTAAAATAAAAAAATTGGGCTGGCTGTAGGCAATTTTAAATTGGTTCCAGGGGTACACGGGCAGCAGTGGTGTGGTCAGTGGAGGCCTAGTGGAAGGAGTGACCGCAGACAGGCATCGAAGGCCTAAAATAATAACACATGGCTGTAGGCAATTTTAAATTGGTTCCAGGGGTACACGGGCAGCAGTGGTGTGGTCAGTGGAGGCCTAGTGGAAGGAGTGACCGCAGACAGGCATCGAAGGCCTAAAATAATAACACATGGCTGTAGGCAATTTTAAATTGGTTCCAGGGGTACACGGGCAGCAGTGACCTGGTCAGTGTAGTAGTAGTTGAAAGAATGGACCGCAGACAGGCATCGAAGGCCTAAAATAAAAAAATTGGGCTGGCTGTAGGCAATTTTAAATTGGTTCCAGGGGTACACGGGCAGCAGTGGTGTGGTCAGTGGAGGCCTAGTGGAAGGAGTGACCGCAGACAGGCATCGAAGGCCTAAAATAATAACACATGGCTGTAGGCAATTTTAAATTGGTTCCAGGGGTACACGGGCAGCAGTGGTGTGGTCAGTGGAGGCCTAGTGGAAGGAGTGACCGCAGACAGGCATCGAAGGCCTAAAATAATAACACATGGCTGTAGGCAATTTTAAATTGGTTCCAGGGGTACACGGGCAGCAGTGACCTGGTCAGTGTAGTAGTAGTTGAAAGAATGGACCGCAGACAGGCATCGAAGGCCTAAAATAAAAAAATTGGGCTGGCTGTAGGCAATTTTAAATTGGTTCCAGGGGTACACGGGCAGCAGTGGTGTGGTCAGTGGAGGCCTAGTGGAAGGAGTGACCGCAGACAGGCATCGAAGGCCTAAAATAATAACACATGGCTGTAGGCAATTTTAAATTGGTTCCAGGGGTACACGGGCAGCAGTGGTGTGGTCAGTGGAGGCCTAGTGGAAGGAGTGACCGCAGACAGGCATCGAAGGCCTAAAATAATAACACATGGCTGTAGGCAATTTTAAATTGGTTCCAGGGGTACACGGGCAGCAGTGACCTGGTCAGTGTAGTAGTAGTTGAAAGAATGGACCGCAGACAGGCATCGAAGGCCTAAAATAAAAAAATTGGGCTGGCTGTAGGCAATTTTAAATTGGTTCCAGGGGTACACGGGCAGCAGTGGTGTGGTCAGTGGAGGCCTAGTGGAAGGAGTGACCGCAGACAGGCATCGAAGGCCTAAAATAATAACACATGGCTGTAGGCAATTTTAAATTGGTTCCAGGGGTACACGGGCAGCAGTGGTGTGGTCAGTGGAGGCCTAGTGGAAGGAGTGACCGCAGACAGGCATCGAAGGCCTAAAATAATAACACATGGCTGTAGGCAATTTTAAATTGGTTCCAGGGGTACACGGGCAGCAGTGACCTGGTCAGTGTAGTAGTAGTTGAAAGAATGGACCGCAGACAGGCATCGAAGGCCTAAAATAAAAAAATTGGGCTGGCTGTAGGCAATTTTAAATTGGTTCCAGGGGTACACGGGCAGCAGTGGTGTGGTCAGTGGAGGCCTAGTGGAAGGAGTGACCGCAGACAGGCATCGAAGGCCTAAAATAATAACACATGGCTGTAGGCAATTTTAAATTGGTTCCAGGGGTACACGGGCAGCAGTGACCTGGTCAGTGTAGTAGTAGTTGAAAGAATGGACCGCAGACAGGCATCGAAGGCCTAAAATAAAAAAATTGGGCTGGCTGTAGGCAATTTTAAATTGGTTCCAGGGGTACACGGGCAGCAGTGGTGTGGTCAGTGGAGGCCTAGTGGAAGGAGTGACCGCAGACAGGCATCGAAGGCCTAAAATAATAACACATGGCTGTAGGCAATTTTAAATTGGTTCCAGGGGTACACGGGCAGCAGTGCCCTGGTCAGTGTAGTAGTAGTTGAAAGAATGGACCGCAGACAGGCATCGAAGGCCTAAAATAATAACACATGGCTGTAGGCAATTTTAAATTGGTTCCAGGGGTACACGGAAAGCAGTGGTGTGGTCGGTGGAGGCCTAGTGGAAGGAGTGACCGCAGACAGGCATCGAAGGCCTAAAATAATAACACATGGCTGTAGGCAATTTTAAATTGGTTCCAGGGGTACACGGGCAGCAGTGGTGTGGTCAGTGGAGGCCTAGTGGAAGGAGTGACCGCAGACAGGCATCGAAGGCCTAAAATAATAACACATGGCTGTAGGCAATTTTAAATTGGTTCCAGGGGTACACGGGCAGCAGTGCCCTGGTCAGTGTAGTAGTAGTTGAAAGAATGGACCGCAGACAGGCATCGAAGGCCTAAAATAAAAAAATTGGGCTGGCTGTAGGCAATTTTAAATTGGTTCCAGGGGTACACGGGCAGCAGTGGTGTGGTCAGTCGAGGCCTAGTGGAAGGAGTGACCGCAGACAGGCATCGAAGGCCTAAAATAATAACACATGGCTGTAGGCAATTTTAAATTGGTTCCAGGGGTACACGGGCAGCAGTGCCCTGGTCAGTGTAGTAGTAGTTGAAAGAATGGACCGCAGACAGGCATCGAAGGCCTAAAATAATAACACATGGCTGTAGGCAATTTTAAATTGGTTCCAGGGGTACACGGACAGCAGTGGTGTGGTCAGTGGAGGCCTAGTGGAAGGAGTGACCGCAGACAGGCATCGAAGGCCTAAAATAATAACACATGGCTGTAGGCAATTTTAAATTGGTTCCAGGGGTACACGGGCAGCAGTGGTGTGGTCAGTGGAGGCCTAGTGGAAGGAGTGACCACAGACAGGCATCGAAGGCCTAACATAACAAAAATGTCAATACAATGGTATTGTCAGTGGCAGGCATTGAAGGATGTCAGCGCATAGACTAAACATTGGTGGAGCTGTGAGATAATTTTGCAAGTGGTAGAGCACTGTTTGAGCTGGGGTGGGGGGAAACTGTCTTGTGGCCGGCGGTACAGGCCCAGGGCCCCTCATATTACAACGGTGTGTCTGACGTTGGGTGCGCACCACCACCGCCAGAGACACTTTATTGTACTAGGAGGGACCCAGTGGCAGTGCCGTCGACCAAAAGCGGGCTCACCCACCTCTTCAGACAAACTGCACTCTCACGGGTGCTTTCGCCAAGTGTCGATACCACGGCCCCGTGTGGGGAGTTTGGCCATTTAGTGAGGTGTAAACATGTCGTATGCTGGACAATCAGGTGCTGAAAATTACGAGATTGGAAAAGGCATTCAGAATAGTCCACAGGCAAGACCTTTTCATAGGAAAGCTAGGTGTCAGCCGGGCAAGGTGGGGCAAAAGATTTCGAAATCCAGTTGTGGTTCATTTTAATGAAGGTTAGATCATCTACATTTTGGGTAGCCAGACGAGTCCTTTTTTCTGTTAGTATTGAACCTGCAGCACTGAATACTCTTTCTGATAGGACACTAGCTGCCGGGCAAGCAAGCTCCTGCAATGCATATTCTGCCAATTCTGGCCAGGTGTCTAATTTTGATGCCCAGTAATCAAATGGGAATGACGGTTGAGGGAGAACATCGATAAGGGATGAAAAATAGTTTGTAACCATACTGGACAAATGTTGTCTCCTGTCACTTTGAATTGATGCTGCAGTACCTGTCCTGTCTGCGGTCATAGCAAAATCACTCCACAACCTGGTCAGAAAACCCCTCTGGCCAACGCCACTTCTGATTTCTGCCCCTCTAACTCCTCTGGTCTGCTGGCCCCTGCAGCTCGTGTGAGAACGATCACGGGCGCTGTGTGCAGGGAATGCCAGAAGCAAACGGTCAACAAGAGTTGATTGTTTGGTTGCTAATATTAGTTCCAAGTTCTCATGTGGCATTATATTTTGCAATTTGCCTTTATAGCGAGGATCAAGGAGGCAGGCCAACCAGTAATCGTCATCATTCATCATTTTAGTTATGCGTGTGTCTTTTTTAAGGATACGTAAGGCATAATCCGCCATGTGGGCCAAAGTTCCAGTTCTCAAATCTGCGGTTGTGCTTGGTTGAGGGGCAGTTTCAGGCAAATCCACGTCACTTGTGTCCCTCAAAAAACCAGAACCCGGCCTTGCCGCGCCACCAATTTCCAGTGGCCCCGGAAAAGCTTCCTCATTAAAAATATAATCATCCCCATCATCCTCCTCGTCCTCCTCCTCCTCTTCGCCCGCTACCTCGTCCCGTACACTGCCCTGGCCAGACAATGGCTGACTGTCATCAAGGCTTTCCTCTTCCTGAGCTGCAGACGCCTGATCCTTTATGTGCGTCAAAATTTGCATCAGCAGACGCATTAGGGGGATGCTCATGCTTATTATGGCGTTGTCTGCACTAACCAGCCGTGTGCATTCCTCAAAACACTGAAGGACTTGACACATGTCTTGAATCTTCGACCACTGCACACCTGACAACTCCATGTCTGCCATCCTACTGCCTGCCCGTGTATGTGTATCCTCCCACAAAAACATAACAGCCCGCCTCTGTTCACACAGTCTCTGAAGCATGTGCAGTGTTGAGTTCCACCTTGTTGCAACGTCTATGATTAGGCGATGCTGGGGAAGGTTCAAAGAACCCTGATAGGTCTGCATACGGCTGGAGTGTACGGGCGAACGGCGGATATGTGAGCAAAGTCCACGCACTTTGAGGAGCAGGTCGGATAACCCCGGATAACTTTTCAGGAAGCACTGCACCACCAGGTTTAAGGTGTGAGCCAGGCAAGGAATGTGTTTCAGTTGGGAAAGGGAGATGGCAGCCATGAAATTCCTTCCGTTATCACTCACTACCTTGCCTGCCTCAAGATCTACAGTGCCCAGCCACGACTGCGTTTCTTTCTGCAAGAACTCGGACAGAACTTCCGCGGTGTGTCTGTTGTCGCCCAAACACTTCATAGCCAATACAGCCTGCTGACGTTTGCCAGTAGCTGCCCCATAATGGGAGACCTGGTGTGCAACAGTGGCAGCTGCGGATGGAGTGGTTGTGCGACTGCGGTCTGTGGACGAGCTCTCGCTTCTGCAGGAGGACGAAGAGGAGGAGGAGGGGGTGCGAACGGCTACAGCCAATTGTTTCCTAGACCGTGGGCTAGGCAGAACTGTCCCAAACTTGCTGTCCCCTGTGGACCCTGCATCCACCACATTTAACCAGTGTGCCGTGATGGACACGTAACGTCCCTGGCCATGCCTACTGGTCCATGCATCTGTTGTCAGGTGCACCTTTGTGCTCACAGATTGCCTGAGTGCATGGACGATGCGCTCTTTAACATGCTGGTGGAGGGCTGGGATGGCTTTTCTGGAAAAAAAGTGTCGACTGGGTAGCTCGTAGCGTGGTACAGCGTAGTCCATCAGGGCTTTGAAAGCTTTGCTTTCAACTAACCGGTAGGGCATCATCTCTAACGAGATTAGTCTAGCTATGTGTGCGTTCAAACCCTGTGTACGCGGATGCGAGGCTAAGTACTTCCTTTTTCTAACCATAGTCTCATGTAGGGTGAGCTGGACTGGAGAGCTGGAGATCGTGGAACTAGCGGGGGTGCCGGTGGACATGGCAGACTGAGAGACGGTGGGAGATGGTATTGTTGCCACCGGTGCCCTAGATGCAGTGTTTCCTACTACGAAACTGGTGATTCCCTGACCCTGACGGCTTTGGCCTGGCAAAGAAACCTGCACAGATACTGCAGGTGGTGCGGAAAATGGTGGCCCTACACTGCCGGAAGGGATGTTGCGTTGCTGACTAGCTTCATTGGCCGAGGGTGCTACAACCTTAAGGGACGTTTGGTAGTTAGTCCAGGCTTGCAAATGCATGGTGGTTAAATGTCTATGCATGCAACTTGTATTGAGACTTTTCAGATTCTGTCCTCTGCTTAAGGTAGTTGAACATTTTTGACAGATGACTTTGCGCTGATCAATTGGATGTTGTTTAAAAAAATGCCAGACTGCACTCTTTCTAGCATCGGATACCTTTTCAGGCATTGCAGACTGAGCTTTAACCGGATGGCCACGCTGTCCTCCAACAGGTTTTAGCTTTGCCACGCGTTTTGGGCAAGATACGGGCCCGGCAGATGGAACCTGTTGCGATGTTGATGCCTGCTGCGGCCCCTCCTCCTCCGCTTCAGAACTGCTGCCGCCTGCACCCTGTTCCCCCAATGGCTGCCAATCGGGGTCAAGAACTGGGTCATCTATTACCTCTTCTTGTAGCTCGTGTGCAACTTCGTCTGTGTCACCATGGCGGTCGGTGGTATAGCGTTCGTGATGGGGCAACATAGTCTCATCAGGGTCTGATTCTTGATCAGCACCCTGCGATGGCAATGTTGTGGTCTGAGTCAAAGGACCAGGATAGTAGTCTGGCTGTGGCTGTGCATCAGTGCACTCCATGTCAGATTCAACTTGTAATGGGCATGGACTGTTAACTGCTTCACTTTCTAAGCCAGGGACGGTATGTGTAAAGAGCTCCATGGAGTAACCCGTTGTGTCGCCTGCTGCATTCTTCTCTGTTGTTGTTTTTGCTGAAGAGGACAAGGAAGCGACTTGTCCCTGACCGTGAACATCCACTAACGACGCGCTGCTTTGACATTTACCAGTTTCACGAGAGGAGGCAAAAGAGCTAGAGGCTGAGTCAGCAAGATAAGCCAAAACTTGCTCTTGCTGCTCCGGCTTTAAAAGCGGTTTTCCTACTCCCAGAAAAGGGAGCGTTCGAGGCCTTGTGTAGCCAGACGACGAACCTGGCTCCACAGCTCCAGACTTAGGTGCAATATTTTTTTTCCCACGACCAGCTGATGCTCCACCACTACCACTACCCTCATTACCAGCTGACAATGAACGCCCCCGGCCACGACCTCTTCCACCAGACTTCCTCATTGTTTTAAAAACGTTAACAAACGAACGGTATTTGTTGCTGTCACACAACTTACACGGTGAGCTATAACTTCAGTATGATTTAGCTACCCCTTTACAGGTGGGTGAGACCACAACGAAAATCAGCCACAATGTTACACACTCTGTTGTTGTTGGCAACAAATGAGATGGCACACACGCAGGACTGTCACTGAAGCGCAAATGTAAATATTTATCTCCCACTGATTTGTGTTTGTTTTTTTTAAAAGGGAGACTTCAGAAAAAAAAATTTTAAAAAAAATTATTTTTTACAGAAGAATTTATAAAACAAATAAAATGAAATGATTGTTTCAGGGAGAATTTAGGAAAAAAAAAAAAAAAAAGGCTTTGTAGGGCCCACTGAGTGAGAGAGGACGCACACAGGAGTCAGGAGTGGCACACAAGCCCAGAGGCCAATATTAATCTCCCACCGATTGATTTAGTTATTTTTTTTGGTAGATTTTGGAACCCAAATCAAGCAAAAAAATTAATAGGCTTTCTATGGCCCACAATTGGGGAGAGAGAGAGAGATGGCACACCCAGGAGTCAAGACTGGCACACAAGCAGAAGGGGCAATATGAATCTCCCACAGATTTATTTATTTATTTTTTTTTTTCAGGGAGACTTGAGAGAAAAAAAAATACAAAAAAAATGATTTTTTTCAGGAATAATTTAGAAACCAAAGAAAATAAAATGATTGTTTCAGGGAGAATTTAGAAAACAAATAAAACAAAAAATAGGCTTTCTAGGGCCCACTGAGTGACAGATGACGCACACAGGAGTCAGGAGTGGCACACAAGCCCAGAGGCCAATATTAATCTCCCACTGATTGATTTAGTGATTTTTTTTGGTAGATTTTGGAACCCAAATCAAGCAAAAAAATTAATAGGCTTTCTATGGCCCACAATTGGGGAGAGAGAGAGAGATGGCACACCCAGGAGTCAAGACTGGCACACAAGCAGAAGGGGCAATATGAATCTCCCACAGATTTTTTTTTTTTTTTTCAGGGAGACTTGAGAGAAAAAAAATACAAAAAAAATGATTTTTTTCAGGAATAATTTAGAAACCAAAGAAAATAAAATGATTGTTTCAGGGAGAATTTAGAAAACAAATAAAACAAAAAATAGGCTTTCTAGGGCCCACTGAGTGACAGATGACGCACACAGGAGTCAGGAGTGGCACACAAGCCCAGAGGCCAATATTAATCTCCCACTGATTGATTTAGTGATTTTTTTTGGTAGATTTTGGAACCCAAATCAAGCAAAAAAATTAATAGGCTTTCTATGGCCCACAATTGGGGAGAGAGAGAGAGATGGCACACCCAGGAGTCAAGACTGGCACACAAGCAGAAGGGGCAATATGAATCTCCCACAGATTTTTTTTTTTTTTTTTTTTCAGGGAGACTTGAGAGAAAAAAAAATACAAAAAAAATGATTTTTTTCAGGAATAATTTAGAAACCAAAGAAAATAAAATGATTGTTTCAGGGAGAATTTAGAAAACAAATAAAACAAAAAATAGGCTTTCTAGGGCCCACTGAGTGACAGATGACGCACACAGGAGTCAGGAGTGGCACACAAGCCCAGAGGCCAATATTAATCTCCCACTGATTGATTTAGTGATTTTTTTCAGGTAGATTTTGGAACCCAAATCAAGCAAAAAAATTAATAGGCTTTCTATGGCCCACTATTTGTGAGAGAGATGGCACGCTCAGGACTGGCACACAAGCCCAGAGGCCAATATTAATCTCCCATTTTTTTTTTTTCCAGGGAAAATTTATAAACCCAATAAAAAAAATAATAATAAATAGGCTTTCTATGGCCCACTATCTGAGAGAGAGGGATGGCACGCTTAGGACTGGCACACAAGCCCAAAGCCCAATATTAATCTCCCACTGATTGATTTAATGATTTTTTCAGGTAGAATTTAGAACCCAAATCAAGCAAAAAAATTAATAGGCTTTCTATGGCCCGCTGAGTGAGAGATGGCACACACAGGAGTAAGGAGTGGCACACAAGCCCTGAGGCCAATATTTTTCTCCCACTGATTGATTGATTGATTTTTGCAGGTAGAATTAGGAACCCAAATCAACCCAAAAAATAAATAGGCTTTCTATGGCCCACTATTTGTGAGAGAGATGGCACGCTCAGGACTGGCACACAAGCCCAGAGGCCAATATTAATCTCCCACTTTTTTTTTTTTCCAGGGAAAATTTATAAACCCAATAAAAAAAATAATAATAAATAGGCTTTCTATGGCCCACTATCTGAGAGAGAGAGATGGCACGCTTAGGACTGGCACACAAGCCCAAAGGCCAATATTAATCTCCCACTGATTGATTGATTGATTTTTTCAGGTAGAATTATGAACCCAAATCAACCAAAAAAATAAATAGGCTTTCTATGGCCCACTATTTGTGAGAGAGATGGCACGCTCAGGACTGGCACACAAGCCCAGAGGCCAATATTAATCTCCCACTTTTTTTTTTTTTCCAGGGAAAATTTATAAACCCAATAAAATAATAAAAAAATAGGCTTTCTATGGCCCACTATCTGAGAGAGAGAGAGATGGCACGCTTAGGACTGGCACACAAGCCCAAAGGCCAATATTAATCTCCCACTGATTGATTTATTGATTTTTTCAGGTAGAATTTAGAACCCAAATCAAGCAAAAAAATTAATAGGCTTTCTATGGCCCACTGAGTGAGAGATGGCACACACAGGAGTAAGGAGTGGCACACAAGCCCTGAGGCCAATATTTTTCTCCCACTGATTGATGTTGTGATTTTTTCTGGTAGATTTTGGAACCCAAATCAAGCAAAAAAATAAATAGGCTTTCTATGGCCCACTGAGTGAGAGATGACACAGACAGAGATGGCACTCTAGCAGAAATGTCAATCTTAATCTCCCACAAAAAAAAAAAAAAAAAAAAAAAGGAACTGTCCTTCAATTACTATCTCCCTGCAGTAATCTCAGCCAGGTATGGCAGGCAGCAATAAGGAGTGGACTGATGCACAAATTAAATAAAAAGTGTGGACAAACAAACAAGATAGCTGTGCAGAAAGGAAGGAACAAGAGGATTTGTGCTTTGAAAAAAGCAGTTGGTTTGCACAGCGGCGTACACACAGCAATGCAGCTATCAGGGAGCCTTCTAGGGCAGCCCAATGAGCTACAGCGCTGAGGAAAAAAAAAAAAAAAAGGAGCTTCCACTGTCCCTGCACACCGAAGGTGGTGTTGGGCAGTGGAAATCGCTACAGCACAAGCGGTTTTGTGGTTAATGGACCCTGCCTAACGCTATCCCTGCTTCTGACGAAGCGGCAGCAACCTCTCCCTAAGCTCAGATCAGCAGCAGTAACATGGCGGTCGGCGGGAACTCCCCTTTATAGCCCCTGTGACGCCGCAGACAGCAAGCCAATCACTGCAATGCCCTTCTCTAAGATGGTGGGGACCAGGACCTATGTCATCACGCTGCCCACACTCTGCGTTTACCTTCATTGGCTGAGAAATGGCGCTTTTCGCGTCATTGAAACGCGACTTTGGCGCGAAAGTCGCGTACCGCATGGCCGACCACGCACAGGGGTCGGATCGGGTTTCATGAAACTCGACTTCGCCAAAAGTCAGCGACTTTTGAAAATGTTCGACCCGTTTCGCTCAACCCTAGTGAAGATCATTCCTGAACTTCTGCACAACATTAGTTCTGGTTATACTCATAAAAGGTAAGAAAGAGCAATGATCGCTGGGTCTTCAGGGCAAACAGCAAAAAGGAGGTAAATGCAACTCATCAAATAGCAATAGGTTGTTTGAGGAGCTAAGCAGAAAGTGTTGAGGGATAGAAACATAATGGTGCTGAACAAAAATAGGGGGCAAGGTTAGGCCATCAAGAAAAACACAGGTGGGAATACAAAGAGAATTAATTTGGATTCACATATCATTCTTCCCTAGAACAAATTAGGAGGTAGTTTTGTGTTTTTGAGATTTTTGGGGGGATTTACTATTCTAATGAAATGGTTTGCAGAATCACAATCCACCCAACAGTTACATAGAATATGCAGGGTCCACCACAGGCTTGTTATTACTGTAGATGGCCATTTATCAATGATACACCTTGTCCTCATGTTGTGTAAGAGGAGTATTCAGCCATTGATACTAGCACTGCTATTTCGCTGGTTTCACCAAGCAATGTTTTCTGTAATGTACAATTGTTGTCTCTTGCTAAACTTTTTCTATCAACCTTATATTTTAGTTTATGGTTGGTTTTGTATTAAGAATTTTGGAGAGTATAGTAGGTGCACTCCTCAATACTGAGGTCAGCAACTGACACGGCAGAGCAATTTGCAGGGGTTCACTGGAGCAGGAGCACCCCTGACACTATCTGCCTAGCACAGAATGATGGGAAGTGTATCTTTCCCAGCATGTTCATAGTAATGGCTATACAAGGTAAGGGCAATACAGGCAGTATTATGGTTCTGTGGTTCATGTGGAAAAACTGCTATAGTTCTCTATGCAGTGTTATTACACTAGTTCTCTCCTAGCGAAACAACTTAAGGTCCCTGAACACATTCGACTAATGTCAGATGAACCCGCTGATATTGGTTGTCTAATGTGTATGGGGACCTTCTGACTGTTCAGCTTATGCCAGAAGAAAATCAAGGTCCAAAGCTACATGTTTTGGACTTCTTTTGGTAACTGAATTCTATAGTTTTTCAAGAACACATTCACTTTTTTTACTATTTCAGATGGAAACCCCTACCGAAGTTATGAGTAGATACTGAGACGTGGTATGAAACCGAGGTGTATCTCAGGGGGGAGCAGGTGGGGAGTCTGCTCGGGGGTATGCCACAGGGAGGGTGCCATCAGGCCACCTAATTCGGAGGTCCAAAATGTCTCCCCCGGCAGCTGCATTTTGCCATCCCCGACATTGGGATTCAGCCATTCTGTGTTTGTGAAGCTTGAAAAGGTGCAGCTCGCCGGCTCCCAGTGAACAATTGTACTCACGTCTTTTAGATGTGAATAAAATAAATAAATATGCTGCAAAATATATCTGCAGTGTACATGAGCTTCAGGTTAGAGAGTCGAAGCATGTTAATTTACACTGAAGAAAAAGGTGGGAACTTCATCCTTTGCTGCCAAAGGTGAGATGTGTGGCCCCTTTACTGCTACTTTACAGTGAAGTACTGTAAGCGTAAAGCCAGGGCTGTGGTCATGGCCTGCATAGGTGTCTGCACAAGCGTGCCCCAGTTGGCTCCTCCTATGTGTAACTATTTGCAGTCCTAAATACTGCCATGTCCCCATCTAGTGGGCTAACTATATGCTGCACTTTCCCTATTATTATTATGCATTTTTATAGCGCTATTTATTCCATGGCGCTTTATATTTGAAAAGGGAGCAAATATAGACAAATACATTAAACATGAGCAAAAAACAAGGCACACAGGTACATAAGGAGGGAGGACCCAGCCCACGAGGGCTCAGTCTGCAGGGGATGGGTGAGGGTACACTAGGAGAGGGTAGAGCTGGTTGTGCGGCAGTTCAGTAGGTTGAGGATCACTGCAGGCTGTAGGCTTGTCAGAAGAGGTGAGTCTTCAGGTTCTTTTTGAAGGTTTCTATGGTAGGCGAGAGTCTGATGTGTTGGGGTAGAGAGTTCCAGAGTATGGGGGAAGCACGGTGTTGAGGGAGGATCTAAAGTGATCCTTCACGGTTGACTCAGTGATTTCCAGATTAATCTACAGGGCGTTGCCGGCAACTGAAAATGACCAGACGGAGACTCGTGCCTCTGTATGGGGGATCGAGCAGATCTCTGGGCCCCTGTTTATTGTGTATGAGTTTTCATAGTCATAGAAATTATACTTCAACCAATCAGCATAAGAACACGCTCACAGTTCTTAACCTATAAGAATACAGGAAAAACTTAACCCATGAGAATACAGGAAAAATGGAAATTACAGATATGGTCGTGTCTTTTTGGCATAAAAAACATATTAACAGATGCCTCAATCTTGTATAGCGATACACCCACGAGTCTCTTATCTGGCTCGAGTTAGAACACTCAAGGTCTTTATACCAATTATAAATCATAGCCTAGTTGAATAACAAAATGTTATCTTCGTGAGAAACAGGACAGAGTTACTTCATAGCAGCTGTAACCTTCTACCTAAGTAAATAACAGAATTTATCTTTAACCAACAAGAAAATGGAGTCAAAGCACAAAATGGAGAATCTAGCACAAAATGGAGAATCTTTCATAATTTGTTCCTTCACACGGGAGAAGTCTTGGATGCGGTTGTGGGAAGAAGAGATGAGAGGGGAGTAGAGAAGGAGGTCTTGAGAGGATCAGAGGTTGCGTGTAGGTAGGTACCGGGAGACCATGTCACGGAAGTATGGAGGAGACAAGTTGTGGATGGCTTTGTATGTCATTGTGAGGGTTCTGAACTGGAGTCTCTGGGCAATAGGAAGCCAGTGAAGGGCTTGGCACAGGGGAGAGGCTGGGGATTAGTCAGGCAGCAGAGTGTAGGATGGATTGGAGTGGTGAAACAGTGCTAGAGGGGAGTCCAGTTAGTAGGACGTTGCAGTAGTCAAGGCGGGAGATGATAAGGGCATGCACTAGTGTTTTTGTGGTGTTGCGGTCAAGGAATGCGCGGATCCGGGAAATATATTTGCGTTTGAGATGGCAGGAAGAGGCAAGGGCTTGGATATGTGGCTTGAAAGAGAGGGCAGAGTCGAGGATCACCCCGAGGCACCGGGCATGTGGGACTGGGGAATGTGAGCAGCCATTGACATTGATAATAATAATTTTTATTTATATAGCGCCAACATATTCCGCAGCACTTTACAATTAAGCGGGACATGTACAGACAATAAATTCAATACAAGTTAAGACAATTTAAACAGTGACATTAGGAGTGAGATGCCTGCTCGCAAGCTTACAATCTACAAGGAAAGGGGGGGCCACAATAGGTGAAAAGTGCTTGTTATTTCAGGTCTGGCAATTATAGTAAATAGCGATTTTCATATAAAGCTGCATGATCCGGTCATCAGCCCGTGTGTTTAAGTGCAATAGTCAAGTATCAACTGCAGTTATCGTGTGCATGAAGGGTGTGGAGACAGATGAATAGTAGGGTGCAGATTCAGAATAATATTTGGAAGGAGGAAACAGGGCAAAGTCAGTTTACTGAGTAGTGGATGTGGTAGGCTTGTTTGAAGAGATGGGTTTTTAAAGCATGCTTGAATAGGTCAGGGCTAGGTATCAGCCTGATCGTCTGGGGAAGTGCATTCCAGAGAGCTGGCACAGCATGAGAGAAGTCTTGGAGACGAAGATGCGAGGTTCGAATTACGGAGGATGTTAGTCTTAGGTCATTTGTAGAACGGAGGGCACGTGTAGAACGATAGACAGAGATAAGAGAGGATATAAGGCGGTGCAGAACTATGGAGAGCTTTGTGGGTGAGAGAGATGAGTTTATACTGCACCCTGTAGCGAATGGGTAGCCAGTGTAATGACTGGCACAAGATGGAGGCATCGGTGAAGCGGCTGGACATAAATATGACTCTGGCTGCCGCATTCAAGATGGATTGGAGAGGAGAAAGTTTGGTAAGAGGGAGACCGATAAGAAGAGAGTTGCAGTAGTCCAGACGAGAATGAATAAGAGCGACAGTAAGAGTATTAGCAGTTTCAAAGGTGAGAAAAGGTCGGATTCTGGAGATGTCTTTAAGATGCAGGTGACAAGAGTGAGTGAGTGATCGGATATAGGGAGTAAAGGAAAGTTCGGTGTCGAATATGACCCCAAGACAGCGGGCATGCTGCTTGGGAGTTATGGTTGAACCATCCAGGGTAATTTCGATGTTGGGTAGAGTGAGGTTAGTAGAGGGGAGAAACACAAGAAGTTCAGTTTTGGAGAGATTTAGTTTCAGATAGAGGGAGGACATGATGTTAGAGGCAGCAGACAGACAATCCTTGGTATTTTGAATTAGGGTAGGGGTGATGCCAGGGGAAGAAGTGTATAATTTGGTGTCGTCAGCATAGAGATGATATTGGAACCCAAATCTGCTGATTGTTTGTCCAATAGGGGCAGTGTATAGAGAGAAGAGGAGGGGGCCTAGGACTGAGCCCTGCGGAACCCCGATAGTAAGTGGATGAGGAGAGGAAGAGGAGCCAGCAAAAGATACAGTGAAGGAGCGGTCAGAGAGGTAGGAGGAGAACCAGGAGAGGACTGTGTCCTTGAGGCCTATATTGCGGAGCATAGTGAGGAGGAGCTGGTGATCCACAGTGTCAAATGCAGCAGAGAGATCCAGACGAATCAGCAGGGAGCAATGACCTTTGGATTTAGCTGTTATTAGATCATTAGTGACCTTAGTGAGGGCAGTTTCAGTGGAGTGTAAAGAGCGGAAACCAGATTGTAAAGGGTCGAGAAGAGAGTTACCCGAGAGATAGCTGATTAGACGGGAGTGGACCAAGCATTCCAGGAGTTTAGATATGAAGGAAAGGTTAGAAACAGGTCTGTAGTTAGCAGTGCAGTTCTGGTCCAGGGATGGCTTTTTAAGTAAAGGAATTATGATGGCATGTTTAAATGAGGAGGGAAAGACAAGAAAGAGAGGTTAAATATTTTAGTCAAGTGAGTGGTGACCACTGGTGAGAGAGACTGCAGGAGATGTGAAGGAATGGGGTCACTGTTGCAGGTTGTAGGCCGAGCAGAAGCGATGTGCTTGGAAACTTATTCTTCTGAAACAGGCTCAAAGATGTCTAGTGAGCTTGAAGTCCGGCAGGGAAGAGGATCCAGGCACTGAGGAGATTGGCCTGAGATATCCTGATGGATGTGGTTGATTTTTTCTGGGAAATAAGTGGCCAGGTCCTCACCACTGAGGTTGGTGATGGGAGCCTGTACTTTAGGTTTCAGGAGGGAGTTTAAGGTTTCAAAAAGTCATTTTGAGTTGTTGGATAGTGAGGTGATGAGGGTGGTGAAGTAGGATTGTTTGGCCAGATGAAGGGCAGAATTATATATTTGAGCATGAACTTATAGTGGATGAAGTCTTCTGCTAAGAGAGATTTTCTCCACTGTTGCTCTGCACACCTTGAGCAGCGCTGAAGAAAGCGTGTTTGCATTGCGTGCCAGGGCTGCCGTTGTCTGTGTCGGGTCTTTCTGCGTGTAGAAGGTGCTGCTTCATCTAGGGCATTCTTCAGTGTATTATTGAGGTGTGACAGTGCTAAGTCTGGACAGGAGAGGGAGGAGATGGGGGATAAAGATGTGTAGAGATTGCCCATAAGCTTCTGGGGATTAATGGTATGTGTATTCCGATAAATGTGGTAAATGGGGGTGTCCCGGGTGAGGAGATAATTCTTGACAGAGAAGGAAAGAGGGTTGTGGTCTGAAAGCAGGAAAGGGGAGTTAGTAAAGTCGTGCAGTGAGCCAGGACGGGAGAAAACCAGGTCCAGAGTATTCCCGTCCTCATGCGCAGGAGAATTAGTAAACTGTGAGAGGCCAAATGAAGAAGTTAGAGAAAGAAGATGAGAGGCAGATTGGGAGAGGGGATCATTGATGGGGATGTTAAAGTCTCCCATGATGAGGATGGGGATGTCACAGGATAGAAAGTGAGTAAGCCAGGTGGCAAAGTAGTCTAGAAACTGGCGGGAGGAGCCTAGAGGGCTATAAACAACCACCACTCGCAAGGAGAAGGGCTTAAAGAGTCTGACTGCGTGGACTTCAACGGAAGGAAATGTAAGTGAGGGAACTGGGGGATGACCTGGAAAGCACATTGTGATGAAAGGAGCAAACCAACACCTCCTCCCTGTCTGTTCTCAGGTCTGGCGATATCTGAAAATTTCTACTCACCAAACGAGAGAGCGGCAGCAGCAGTGGTGTCTGAATGCTGGATCCAGGTTTCTGTAATAGCCAGAAGGTTAAGGGAATTAGAGAGGAAAAAATCATGAATGTAAGTTAGTTTGTTACACACAGACCGTGCCTGCAACTAGCAAAAGGAGAAAAAACAGAAAGAGCAGGTGGTGGGATGATTTGTATGAACATTTTGAGTGCTGCATGGAGGTATTGGATGGTTTGGAGTGGGTAAGAAATGACAGTAGAGCCTCAGAGTTATACATGGGAGAGGGGAGAAGGGAGGGGTGGATATGGAGAGAGTGCACAGAATGTGTTAAAGGGTGGGCAAGTTGTGAGAAAGCAGAAGTAAAAACAAATAATCAGCAGATTGATATGATCAATGCATAATGTAGTAGGACTGACCATGCAGCATGTTTGTATGAAAAACATATGCACCTTACCTGTCTCCTGCCCTGTGCAACTGCCATTTTCTAACTGCCAAGCATTTTATCCCGTTGCACTTAATATCTGTTGCATGCGTGACCCCGCGCGCGTGCTATCCCAGCCACAGCTAAATATATATGAAATTAAATGTCTGCTAGCATCAGGCACCAAATGGCCACAATCAGTAATTTGCCAATTAGCACAAAACCAGAGCAGGCATTACTATCCAGGGTAAACAACCAATGCTGAACAAGGCATAAAATAGTGGGAAAAAAACCCACCAGTGATGGGTTAAATACCATGAAAAAATCTTGCTAGTTATGATTCAGTTCACACTTGTCAGTCAGCACACAAACGGATGATGGGTTAAATACCATGAAAAAATCTTGCTAGTTATGATTAAGGTCGGATGATGGATAGGTCTGGTGGAGGAGTAGAGTGAGATGGGGGAAAGATGATGAATTCTGTTTTGTCCATGTTCAGTTTTAGAAAGCGAGCAGAAAAGAAGACTGAAATAGCAGACAGACAGTGCGGGATTTTGGTAAGTAAGGAGGTGAGGTCAGGTCCGGATAGGTAGATCTGCGTGTCATCGGCGTAGAGATGGTACTGCATACCGTGAGATTCTATGAGCTGTCCAAGGCCAAAGGTGTAGATGGAGAAGAGTAGGGGTCCTAGAACAGAGCCTTGAGGAACACTGACTGACAACGGGCGAAGTGTCGAAAGCAGAAGACAGGTGGAGAGGTGGGAGAACAGTTCAAGATGGCCATGTTGTTCCAGTAATTTGGAGGCATAAGGGAGAAGAGATATCGGGCGATAGCTAGGCAAAGAGGATGGGTCGAGGGAGGGCTTTTTGAGGATGATCTTGGCATGCTTGAAGGATGAGTGGAAGACACCTGTTGTGAGTGAGAGGTTGAAGAGGTGCGTTAGGGTTGGGATGAAGACCGCGGAAAGGTTAGGGATGAGGTGGGATGGGAGCGGGTCGAGTGTGCAGGTGGTGAGGTGTGATCTTGACAGGAGAGTGGAGAGCTGATCTTCTGTCATGGTGGAGAAGCTGGTTTTGGAGGAGCAGGGTTGAGCAGCTAAGAGGGGCAGTGGGCGCTGTGGGCCAAAGCTTTCTCTGATCGTATCGATCTTCTGTTTAAAGAAAGAGGCAAAGTCTTCAGGAGAAATGAAAGAAGAGGGAGGGGGGAGGTGCTGGGGGACGGAGTAGAGAATTGAAAGTGTTGAAAAGCTGTTTAGGGTTGTGAGACAGGGAGGATATGAGATATGAGAAGTAAGTTTGTTTTGCGGCAGTGAGCGAAGACTTGAAGCTGGCGAAGGACTGCTTGTATGCAGTGAAGTTGTCGGCAGAACGGGATCACTTCCATCTCCGCTCAGCGATCCTGGAAGCCCATCTAAATTCTTTGGTTAGGCTGGTCAGCCAGGGCTATCACACAGTATATGCATATGTACATAAAGCATCATGACATAACAATAAGTTAGATGTACAAGTCATTAAAACGGAATGTATTAGAGGACACAACAGTTCTGTAACCTCCCTAACATTACCCCTTTAACTATGGTCGTCCCCAACCATATCACACTTTAAAACTTTATTATGTACATAAAGGTACCCCCCTTACAGTACTGCACTACTACTTCTGCAGCGGGGAATGCCATTGTGGAAATTGCTGTAGCATCTGCAACGTGGGAACCCAGTGTAAAAAAGAAGGTTGTGGTTGAAAGCTGTTGGCTGCTCAGTCAGTGCAACACTGATCAACAACTTTCACTGTTCATTATCATCAGTCTGTTTTCTCTCCTATCTATAGTCAGTCTGTGCATTGGTAGTGGAGGAGGTCACTCTACAGTGTCTTCAGTACTGCCAGTTTCACAGGAGGAGTCCATACAACAGCACGAAGGGGGGCACGGCAGCACTTTCATACAAGTATAGTAGTGTTTACCAATAGATTGTTATGGCTAAAAATGTACATGTGTGTAATTCTTTCAACACTAATGAGTACACAATTTCCAATTACACAATGATGACCATTTCTTCTTTATTTTTCTAATTTAACCCCTTCATCGCTTTTTTGTTTTAGTTTTTCGCTCCCCTTCCTTCCAGAGCCATAACTTTATTTTTCTGTCAATATGGCCATTTTGGGGCTTATTTTTTGTGGGACGAGTTGTACTTTTGAACAGTACCATTGGTTTTACCATGTCGTGTAACAAAAAACGGGAAAAAAATTCCAAGTGCGATGAAATTGCAAAAAAAGTGCAATCCCACAATTGTTTTTTGTTTGGCTTTTTTGCTAGGTTCACTATATGCTAAAACTGACCTGCCATTATAATTCTCCAAGTCATTGCGAATTCAGAGACACCAAACATGTCTAGGTTCTCTTTTATCTAAGTGGTAAACAAAATTCCAAAGTTTGCTAAAAAAAAATGTGCGCAATTTTCCGATACCCATAGCGTCTCTATTTTTCGTGATCTGGGGTTGGGTGAGGGCTTATTTTGTGCATGCCGAGCTGACATTTTTATTGATACCATTTTGGTGCAGATATGTTCTTTTGATCGCCCGTTATTGCATTTTAATGCAATCTCGCACAACCAAAAAACCATAATTTTGGCGTTTTGATTTTTTTCTCGATACGCCGTTTAGCGATCAGGTTTATCCTTTTTTATATTGATAGATCGGACGATTCTGAACTCGGCGATACCAAATATGTGTAGGTTTGTTTGTTTTTTTTGTTTTATTTTGATTGGGGCAAAAGGGGGGTGATTTGAACTTTTATATTTTCTTTATTTTTTTATATTTTTAAACACTTTTTTTTAAATTTTGGCATGCTTCAATAGCCTCCATGGGAAGCTAGAAGCATGCACTACTCGATAACCTCTGCTACATAGAGGTGATGCACATATCACCTCTATGCAGCAGAATTGCGGGCTTGCTATGAGCGCCGACCACAGGGTGGCGCTCATAGCAATTTGCCATCAACAACCATAGGTTGTGATGGCAATGCACTGATGACCCTCGATCATGTGACGGAGGTCAGCGGTGCGAGTATCTCTGGCCGCGCGGCCAGGAGCCCACCTTAAAGTGGGGGATACTGCCAGCTGATGTACTATTCCGTCAGCTGGCAGAAAGGGGCTAAGGGTAAGTACTCACTAAAGGCCCTCATACAATTTATATGGAAAGAACATAACTATCCCGTAGCAATTAAAGCTGCGGTCAAGAGAAGTGCTACATATATGAAATCAATATGAATCTGAGAGAACAGGAGCACTCAGCAAAGCTGAGCACTCCTGGGTATGGAAAAGTCAGAAGAGATAGACATTGGCCAAATTATTGTTTATCTGACAGCAATTTTCTGTGCATTGGGCACTATGGCAGATGTCATTCAGCTTAAGTAAGATTTACCTGCAAAAAAATACACGGCCATTAGGAAACATTTGAGATTTGAGGTAGAACATGGTTTTGGGCTGCACCTTGGCCACTGCATGCGTACGTAGCTTAGAAAGTGTTTCTATGTACAAATAGTTTACATGTTGTCAATTATATTACTGTAGTTTGCGTATTATGGAACAGACTATATATATGGTTTAAACCCTGATCATACATCTGTACTGGGATCAGAATTTTCTAATGGCAGTCCTGCGGAGATAATACCAGGAAGAAGTCACTCTGAATTTACAGTTAGGTCCATATATATTTGGACAAAGATAACATTTTTCTAATTTTGGTTATAGACATTACCATAATGAATTTTAAACAAAACAATTCAGATGCAGTTGAACTTCAGACTTTCAGCTTTCATTTGAGGGTATCCACATTAAAATTGGATGAAGGGTTTAGGAGTTTCAGCCCCTTAACATGTGCCACCCTGGTTTTAAAGGGACCAAAAGTAATTGGACACATTCAATAATTTTAAATAAAATGTTCATTTTTAGTACTTGGTTGAAAACCCTTTGTTGGCAATGACTGCCTGAAGTCTTGAACTCATGGACATCACCAGACGCTGTGTTTCCTCCATTTTGATACTCTGCCAGGCCTTCACAGCGGTGGTTTTCAGTTGCTGCTTGTTTGTCGGCCTTTGTGTCTGAAGTTTAGTCTTTAGCAAGTGAAATGCTGCTCAATTGGGTTGAGATCAGGTGACTGACTTGGCCATTCAAGAATATTCCACTTCTTTGCTTTAATAAACTCCTGGGTTTTATGTTTTGGGTCATTGTCCATCTGTAGATAGTAGCCTACCTCCTGGAAAGTGTTGTTCACTTGGTTGGCTGTTGTGAAGGGGTTTCTCTTCACCATGGAGATTTTTCTGGGATCATCCACCACTGTTGTCTTCCGTGGGCGCCCAGGTCTTTTTGCATTGATGAGTTCACCAGTGCTTTCTTTCTTTCTCAGGATGTACCAAACTGTAGATTTTGCCACTCCTAATATTGTAGCAATCTCTCGGATGGGTTTTTTCTGTTTTCGCAGCTTAAGGATGGCTTGTTTCACCTGCATGGAGAGCTCCTTTGACCGCATGTTTACTTCACAGCAAAACCTTCCAAATGCAAGCACCACACCTCAAATCAACTCCAGGCCTTTTATCTGCTTAATTGAGAATGACATAATGAAGGGATTGCCCACACCTGTCCATGAAATAGCCTTGGAGTCAATTATCCAATTACTTTTGGTCCCTTTAAAAACAGGGTGGTACCTTTTAAGGAGCTGAAACTCCTAAACCCTTCATCCAATTTTAATGTGGATACCATCAAATGAAAGCTGAAAGTCTGAACTTCAACTGCATCTGAATTGTTTTGTTTAACCCCTTTACCCCCAAGGGTGGTTTGCACGTTACGGACCGGGCCAATTTTTACAATTCTGACCACTGTCCCTTTATGAGGTTATAACTCTGGAACGCTTCAACGGATCGAAGGTGATTCTGGCATAGTTTTCTCGTGACATACTGTACTTCATAATAATGGTAAAATTTCTTGGATATTACCTGCGTTTATTTGTGAAAAAAATGGAAATTTGGCGAAAATTTTGAAAATTTTGCAATTTTCCAAATTTGAATTTTTATACAATTAATTCACAGAGGTATGTCACACAAAATACTTTAAAAGTAACATTTTCCACATGTCTACTTTACATCAGCACAATTTTGAAACCAAATTTTTTTTGTTAGGGAGTTATAAGGGTTAAAAGTTGACCAGAAATTTCGCATTTTTCCAACACCATTTTATTTTAGGGACCACATCTCATTTGAAGTCATTTTGAGGGGTCTATATGATAGAAAATACCCAAGTGTGACACCATTCTAAAAACTGCACCCCTCATGGTGCTCAAAACCACATTCAAGAAGTTTATTAACCCTTCAGGTGTTTCACAGGAATTTTTGGAATGTTTAAATAAAAAGGAACATTTAACTTTTTTTCACAAAAAATTTACTTCAGCTCCAATTTGTTTTATTTTACCAAGGGTAACAGGAGAAAATGGACCCCAAACATTGTTGTACAATTTGTCCTGAGTACACTGATACCCCATATGTGGGGGTAAACCACTGTTTGGGCGCATGGGAGAGTTCGGAAAAGAAGGAGCTCCGTTTGACTTTTCAATGCAAAATTGACAGGAATTGAGATGGGACGCCATGTTGCGTTTGGAGAGCCACTGATGTGCCTAAACATTGAAAAGCCCCACAAGTGGCACAATTTCGGAAAGTAGACCGCCTAAGGAACTTATCTAGATGTGTGGTGAGCACTTTGATCCACCAAGGGCTTCACAGAAGTTTATAATGCAGAGCTGTAAAAATAAAACAAAAAGTTTTTCCCACAAAAATTATTTTTTTAGCCCCCAGTTTTGTATTTTTCCGAGGGTAACAGGAGAAATTGGACCCCAAAAGTTGTTGTCCAATTTGTCCTGAGTGCGATGATACCCCATATGTGGGGGGGAACCACCGTTTGGGCGCATGGGAGGGCTCGGAATGGAAGGAGCGCCATTTGTAATGCAGACTTAGATGGAATGGTCTGCAGGCATCACATTGCGTTTGCAGAGCCCCTAATGTACCTAAACAGTAGAAACCCCCCCACAAGTGACCCCATATTGGAAACTAGACCCCCCAAGGAACTTATCTAGATGTGTTGTGAGAACTTTGAGCCCCCAAGTGTTTCACTACAGTTTATAATGCAGAGCCGTGAAAATGAAAAAAATAAAAAATTCCCCAAAAAATTATTTTTTAACCCCCAGTTTTGTATTTTTCCGAGGGTAACAGGAGAAATTAGACGCCAAAAGTTGTTGTCCAATTTGTCCTGAGTGCGCTGATACCCCATATGTGGGGGGAACCACCGTTTGGGCGCATGGGAGGGCTCAGAAGGGAAGGAGCGCCATTTGGAATGCAGACTTAGATGGAATGGTCTGCAGGCGTCACATTGCGTTTGCAGAGCCCCTAATGTACCTAAACAGTAGAAACCCCTCACAAGTGACCCCATATTAGAAACTAGACCCCCCAAGGAACTTATCTAGATGTGTTGTGAGAACTTTGAGCCCCCAAGTGTTTCGCTACAGTTTATAATGCAGAGCCGTGAAATAAAACATTTTTTTTCCCACAAAAATTATTTTTTAGCCTCCAGTTTTGTATTTTCCCAAGGGTAACAGGAGAAATTGGACCACAAAAGTTGTTCTACAATTTGTCCTGAGTACGCTGATACCCCATATGTTGGGGTAAACTTCTGTTTGGGCACACGGGAGAGCTCGGAAGGGAAGGAGCACTGTTTTACTTTTTCAACACAGAATTGGCTGGAATTGAGATCGGACGCCATGTCGCATTTGGAGAGCCCCTGATGTGTCTAAACAGTGGAAACCCCCCAATTATAACTGAAACCCTAATCCAATCACACCCCTAACCCTAATCCCAATGGTAACCCTAACCACACCTCTAACCCAGACACACCCCTAACCCTAATCCCAACCCTATTCCCAACCATAAATGTAATCCTAACCCTAACTTTAGCCCCAACCCTAACTGTAGCCTTAACCCTAGCCCCAACCCTAACCCTAGCCCTAACCCTAGCCCTAACCCTAGCCCTAGCCCTAACCCTAACCCTAACCCTAGCCCTAACCCTAGCCCTAACCCTAGACCTAACCCTAGCCCTAACCCTAACCCTAGCCCTAACTCTAGCCCTAACCCTAACCCTAGCCCTAACCCTAACCCTAGCCCTAACCCTAGCCCTAACCCTAGCCCTAACCCTAGCCCTAACCCTAACCCTAGCCCTAACCCTAACCCTAACCCTAATGGGAAAATGGAAATAAATACATTTTTTTAATTTTTAAATTTTTCCCTAACTAAGGGGGTGATGAAGGGGGGTTTGATTTACTTTTATAGCGGGTTTTTTAGCGGATTTTTATGATTGGCAGCCGTCACACACTGAAAGACGCTTTTTATTGTAAAAAATATTTTTTGCGTTACCACATTTTGAGAGCTATAATTTTTCCATATTTGAGTCCACAGAGTCATGTGAGGTCTTGTTTTTTTGCGGGACAAGTTGACATTTTTATTGGTAACATTTTTGGGCACGTGACATTTTTTGATCGCTTTTTATTCCGATTTTTGTGAGGCCAAAAACCAGCTATTCATGAATTTCTTTTGGGGGAGGCGTTTATACCGTTCCGCGTTTGGTAAAATTGATAAAACAGTTTTATTCTGCGGGTCAGTACGATTACAGCAATACCTCATTTATATCATGTTTTTATGTTTTGGCGCTTTTATACGATAAAAACTATTTTATAGAAAAAATAATTATTTTTGCATCGCTTTATTCTGAGGACTATAACTTTTTTATTTTTTTGCTGATGATGCTGTATGGCGGCGTGTTTTTTTGCGGGACAAGATGACGCTTTCAGCGGTACCATGGATATTTATATCTGTCTTTTTGATCGCGTGTTATTCCACTTTTTGTTCAGCAGTATGATAATAAAGCGTTGTTTTTTGCCTCGTTTTTTTTTTTTTTCTTACTGTGTTTACTGAAGGGTTTAACTAGTGGGACAGTTTTATAGGTTGGGTCGTTACGGATGTGGCGATACTAAATATGTGTACTTTTATTGTTTGTTTTTTTATTTAGATAAACAAATGTATTTATGGGAATAATTTTTTTTTCTTTATTTAGGAATTTTTTTTTATTATTATTTTTTTACACATGTGGAAATTTTTTTTTTACTTTGTCCCAGGGGGGGACATCACAGATTGCTGATCTGACAGTTTGCACAGCACTCTGTCAGATCAACGATCTGTCTGAGAGCACTGCAGGGTTACCAAGCGCCTGCTCTGAGCAGGCACTTGGTAAGCCACCTCCCTCCCTGCAGGACCCGGATGCCGCGGCCATCTTTGATCCGGGCCTGCTACAGGGAGGGAGGTAAGGGGACCCTCGCAGCAACGCGATCACATCGCGTTGCTGTAGGGGTCTCAGGGAAGCACGCAGGGAGCCCCCTCCCTGCGCGATGCTTCCCTATACCGCCGGCACACCACGATCATGTTTGATCGCAGTGTGCCGGGGGTTAATGTGCCGAGGGCGGTCCGTGACCGCTCCTGGCACATAGCGCCAGATGTCAGCTGTGATAGGCAGCTGACACCCGGCCGCGATCGGCCGCGCTCCCCCCGTGAGCGCGGCCGATCACCCTGGACGTACTATTCCGTGCCTGGGAATTTAGGCCCACCCCACATGGACGGAATAGTACGTCCAATGGCAGAAAGGGGTTAAAATTCATTGTGGTAATGTCTATAACCAAAATTAGAAAAATATAGAACCAAAAACACATGGGCTACTTGCATAGTGAACAAGTCTGTAGAAACCTGTTCACACCACCAAAGAACTTGAAGACACAAAAACTCACAAAGAGGTCAAAAATACTCTGTTGTAAAAAAGTCACAGTAAATAAGCAAGTGCTAGTCAAAAAATGAAAAAAATACAGGGTATTTAGTTAATACTTTTTTTTGCAAAAAAAATGTATGTTAAGCTGCTCCACCAATTGCCAAGGTATACCAATAATAGAGCAGGGAGCCCCCTCCCTGCACGACGCTTCCCTATACCGTATTTTTTTTTTCATTTTTTGACTAGCACTTGATTATTTACTGTGACTTTTTTACAACAAAATTAGAAAAATGTTGTCTCTGTCCAAATATATATGGACCTAACTGTAATCAACTCTCAATCTCAATTTAATACCTATTGTAAGGGAGGCAGAAGCTCTAAGGCTGGAATCACACACATGCGGTCCGTTTTTTACAGACCAAATATGCAGAAATGTTCCCCGTACAGTGATCCATATGTCATCTGTAGGCAAGGTGTGGTTGTATATTTTGCGCATGTAAACCTCCATATGGCATCCATATTTCATCCATACGAATCTCGCCGGCTGGCAAAATGGACATAGAATGGATCCATGGGCTCAAATATTCGTGAAAACATATATGCAGTCTATATATATATATATATATATATATATATATATATATATATATATATATATATATATATATATACAGTATATATATATATATTTATATTTAATACAGAGCTAGATAGCAGAAAAGCCGGTAATTCAATTGCTGGCTTTTGCTATCTCTTTATTAAACCCGATAGGATATGAGACATGGTTTATATACGATAAACCATTTCATATCACTTTTTTTATTTTTTACATATTCCTCACTACTAATGTTAGAAGTGTCTGTGTGCAAAATTTGGGAGCTCTAGGTGTTAAAATAAAGGGTTAAATCACAGAAAAAACTGGCATGGGCTCCCGCTCAATTTTCTCCACCAGAGTTGGAAAGCCAGTGAGTGAGAGCAGATATTAATAGCCTACAGAGGGACCATGGTTATTGCCCCCTCCCTGGCTAAAAACATCTGCCCTCAGCCACCCCAGAAAGGGCATGTTAGGAGTCGAGTTTCCTCTGCTGCACAGGGGGAATCTCGATCCGTGTCTGCTGCGGTCTCCCATGCGGTATCGGCCGCAGTGGGCTCTGCTCAGCGGAGACATCGCTCCCAGCGTCTCGCTGGGGCTGATTCGGTGCATAGGGTCACTACTGCCTTTTCTGGCTTTCCTATGGTACCCTGCACTGATCTGCGGCGAGCGAGCCTCTCTGGGACTAAGTCCTTGTTTACTCACACTGAGCATGCCCAGGGCAGGGTCTCCCATTGGAGGTCGAGGGCCACATGTTCAGTCACATGCTCAGGTGCTGCAGTACATTCCATTGGTCCTTCTGGAAGGTCCTGAAAGGGCAAAACATGCTCAGGTACTGCAGCACTTTCCATTGGTCCTTCTGGAAGGTCCTGAAAGGGCAAAAACTTCAGTAGCAGCTTCCTGTGCTGCAACTATATAAACTGCGCATGACCGCACGGCCATGCGCTAGTATCGTCTCTTGCTATATGCCTTGCGCCAATATGGTCATGTGTTTGTATGTGTTCAGGGACCCGGCTGAAATAAGCCCCTAGAATGCTGGCACCTCCGGCGAGGAGATTGTGTATAAATGTGTTCGGGGACCCGGCTGAAATAAGCCCCTAGAATGCTGGCTCCTCCGGCGAGGAGATTGAGTATGCATGCATGACCACTCACTGCTCACATCTGGGTAGTTGGCCTGTGCCTCTGTGAAAGTCTAACAGGGCACAGAGCTCACCTCTCGCGGTTACTCTGTGAAGCTAACAGAGTTAGTATATACCGCCATATAGAGCCGCCATTATTTAGCAGCAGGTACTTTCCTGCACGGTGGATCCCGGGTTGCGAACGCACCAATTCCTTTTAATAAACAATATATTTGGTGTGTTCCGCCAACCCTAACAGTATACTAGCGCCAGGATCTGGCTAAGTAATGGCGGATGAACAGCGATTGCAGGGGTACATCCAGCTGCTGGAGGGCCGGTTGGCGTCTCTTGAGCGTGCAACCTCGGCGGTGGATGTTACCGCAATAGCTGTTCAGGCTGCTAGCGTGGCTGCAGCAGCTTTACCCACTGCCACCTCTGTTCCGACCCTATCTCACCTTCCTTTGCCTGAGAGATACTCTGGGGACAGTAAGTCCTGTAGGGGTTTCGTGAGCCAATGTGGTATACACCTCGAGCTTCTGGCTGCACGTTTCCCTACTGAGCGGGCAAAGGTGGGATTCATAATCTCTCTCCTGTCGGACAGAGCGTTGGAGTGGGCTACGCCGCTGTGGGAGCGCAACGATCATGTGGTGCGGAGTGTTCCTAGGTTTCTGGACACTCTGAAACAGGTCTTTTTAGGACCTCATGTCACCCATGATACAACGCTCCAACTGCTGGCTTTGACTCAGGGTTCAACCATGGTCAGCCATTTTGCTGTTCACTTCCGGACATTAGCGTCTGAGTTGGAATGGCCAGATAAAACCCTCATTCCCGTATTTTGGAGGGGGCTGGCTGACCATGTGAAGGACGCTTTGGCCACTAGGGAGATTCCCGCCACACTGGAGGAGCTCATAGCCGTATCTACTCGTATTGACCTCCGTTTTAACGAGCGGAGGTTGGAGCGAGCCCAGTGTAGGCAGAGGTTTCGGCTGGCTCCCACCTTCGCCAAACCTTTGGAATCTCCAGTCCAGGCATCCGAGTCACATGAGGCCTTAGAGGTGACACGAGCGGGATCCAAGTCTCAGTCTGCCCGTGCACATAAGGTCCGTCATGTTTGCCAGCAGTCAGGACACCTTGCCTCCAAGGGTCCTCAGCGGTCGGGGAAACGTCAGCGTCTAGTGGCAGTTGGAGAAGGTACACTAGACACGGCGACGTTTGCCTCAAAGTTGTCCTTCAAGGGGACAATTACCATAGGCCCATCCACTCTTATGGTCGAGCTATGCGTGGATTCTGGGGCAGAGGGTAACTTTATGTCTTCCCCTTTTGCCCAGCGTCACGCAATACCCTTGGTGATGCTCGCCAAGCCGGTAACCGTTCGAGTGGTAAATGGGTCAACACTACCTTCACAGATTACCCACCAAACCATTCCTTTCACGCTATCTGTGTCTCCATCACATCAGGAGATAATCTCCCTATTAGTCATTCCTGAGGGAATTGATGAGGTCCTGTTGGGGATACCATGGCTTCGCTACCATTCTCCTCATATTGAGTGGTCCTCTGGGAGAATTTTGGGTTGGAGTAAATCTTGCGAGGGTAGATGTCTGAGGGAGTGCGTTCAGGTTGCTACTACACAGGTACCCGCAGATCTATCCTCTCTCCCCAAACACTATTGGCCCTATGCAGATGTGTTCTCCAAAAGAGCTGCGGAGACCCTTCCGCCTCACCGCCCCTATGACTGTCCTATTGACCTCTTGCCTGGTGCTGAGCCTCCCCGGGGTCGAGTCTATCCGTTATCTCTCCCGGAGACGGAGGCAATGTCCCAGTACATCCAGGAGAATCTGGCAAGAGGATTCATTAGGAAGTCAGTGTCACCGGCAGGGGCAGGGTTCTTCTTCGTACAGAAGAAGACTGGAGACTTACGTCCATGCATAGACTACAGGGGTCTTAACGCCATCACCGTTAAGAACAAGTACCCACTACCCCTGATATCTGAGCTGTTTGATAGGCTACGGGGAGCGAGGGTATTTACAAAGTTAGATTTGCGGGGTGCTTACAACCTGATTCGCATCCGTGAGGGGGATGAATGGAAGACGGCTTTTAACACCAGGGATGGGCACTATGAATATCTGGTGATGCCCTTCGGGCTCTGTAATGCCCCAGCCGTTTTCCAAGACTTTGTGAACGACATCTTCCGGGATATGCTCACCACCTCGGTCGTAGTCTATCTGGATGATATTCTCATCTTCTCTCCAGATATTGACTCCCATCGGAGAGATGTTCGCAAAGTCTTCGACCTCTTACGGGCAAACTCCCTCTTCGCCAAGTTGGAGAAGTGTGTGTTTGAGCAGGAGTCCTTGCCTTTCCTTGGTTATATCATCTCTGCCCAGGGTTTGGCTATGGATCCTGCCAAGCTACAGGCTGTAATGGACTGGCAAGAACCCCATTCTCTTAAAGCGGTGCAGCGCTTTATGGGGTTCATTAATTACTATCGCCAGTTCATTCCACACTTCTCAACTTTGGTAGCTCCCTTGGTTGCCCTCACCAAGAAGGGAGCAAATCCCAAGTTGTGGTCAGAGGAGGTCTCCAAAGCCTTTCTCTCGATCAAGTCACACTTCGCTAGCGCTCCCATCCTACATCGCCCCGATGTTGATAAGCCATTTATCTTGGAGGTGGATGCCTCATCCGTTGGTGCTGGAGCAGTCCTTTTCCAAAAGGATGCTCAAGGTCGGAAGCATCCTTGCTTCTTCTTCTCCAAAACCTTCACACCAGCGGAGAGGAATTATTCCATCGGGGACAGGGAGTTGCTGGCCATGAAGTTGGCTTTTTCGGAGTGGAGACATCTCTTGGAGGGAGCTCGCTTTCCCTTCCAAGTCTTCACTGACCACAAGAACTTGGTGTATCTGCAAACGGCCCAGCGGCTGAATTCTCGCCAGGCTAGATGGTCCCTGTTCTTCTCCCGGTTCCATTTTACTCTCCATTTCCTCTCCGGGGAGAAGAACGTTCATGCTGACGCTCTCTTCTGCTCCGTGGTGTCATCGGAGGAGGAAGAGGAGCCTCGGCTTATTGTCCCTTCTGAGAGCCTGAGAACTGTAGCTCCGGTTTCACTAGAGTCTGTGCCCCCGGGCAAGACTTTCGTACCAGCTAACTTGCGACCGGAGGTTCTCTCTTGGGCTCACTCCTCCAGAGTGGGTGGGCATTTTGGGACCAAGAGGACATCTGAGCTTCTGGCGAGAACATACTGGTGGCCGCATATGGCCCGAGATGTCAAGGACTATATTCAGGCGTGCGTTTCTTGCGCCCAGAATCGGTCTCCTCGGCAACGGCCTGCTGGGTTGCTTTACCCTCTACCGGTGGCAGACAGGCCCTGGGAGATGGTCGGGATGGACTTTGTGGTGGGTCTACCCAAGTCGCGTGGCTGCTCCATTATTTGGGTTGTCACCGACCACTTCTCCAAGATGGTGCATTTGGTGCCGCTTCCTCGGTTACCCTCAGCACGGGCCTTGGCGGTGTTGTTCATTAAACACGTTTTCCGTTTGCATGGTATGCCTGATAAGATTGTCAGCGATCGGGGTCCCCAGTTCGCATCTCGGTTTTGGAGAGAGCTCTGCCGTTTACTCAGCATAGAGTTAAACCTCTCCTCTGCATACCATCCCGAGACGAATGGATTGGTGGAGAGAACCAACCAGACTCTGGTGACATATTTGCGACATTTCGTCTCTGCTAGGCAGGATGACTGGGCATCTTTGCTACCTTGGGCGGAATTTGCCCTGAACAACGCCGTAGCCGATTCCACTGGTCAAACTCCTTTTCTCCTTAATTACGGCCAGCATCCGCGTGTCCCTGTGCCCATGCCCGTGTCATCCACCGATTCTAGGGTGGCAGACTGGGCGGTGGAGGCACGTGACATCTGGGACCGCACACAGGATGCCATCCGGGCCTCCAAGGAGAGAATGAGGGTTTCGGCTGATACACACCGGCGCCCCGCTCCAGTCTTTGCTCCTGGCGACTTAGTGTGGCTCTCCGCCCGTAACATCAGGCTGCGAGTTGAGTCCACTAAGTTTGCTCCTCGCTACATTGGCCCGTTTAAGGTTCTGGAACAGGTCAACCCTGTGGTCTACCGTTTGGCTATTCCTCCACGCCTTGGTATCACCGATACTTTCCACGTTTCCCTCTTAAAGCCCGTTCATTTGTCCCGGTTTTCCGAGTCATCTGCTGGGACATCGGGTTCATCCACGGATGAGTTTGAGGTGAATGCTATTGTGGGGTGCAAGGTGGTACGTGGCAAGAAATTTTATCTGGTGGACTGGAAGGGTCACGGCCCAGAGGATAGAACCTGGGAGCCTGTGGAGCACATTCGGGCTCCGCTGCTTATCGCAGCTTTTGAGCGTAGTGAGGCTCAAGGAGGGGGGGGCCCTAGGAGGGGGGGTAATGTTAGGAGTCGAGTTTCCTCTGCTACACAGGGGGAATCTCGATCCGTGTCTGCTGCGGTCTCCCATTCGGTATCGGCCGCAGTGGGTTCTGCTCAGCGGAGACGTCGCTCCCAGCGTCTCGCTGGGGCTGATTCGGTGCATAGGGTCACTACTGCCTTTTCTGGCTTTCCTATGGTACCCTGCACTGATCTGCGGCGAGCGAGCCTCTCTGGGACTAAGTCCTTGTTTACTCACACTGCGCATGCCCAGGGCAGGGTCTGCCATTGGAGGTCGAGGGCCACATGTTCAGTCACATGCTCAGGTGCTTCAGTACATTCCATTGGTCCTTCTGGAAGATCCTGAAAGGGCAAAACATGCTCAGGTACTGCAGCACTTTCCATTGGTCCTTCTGGAAGGTCCTGAAAGGGCAAAAACTTCAGTAGCAGCTTCCTGTGCTGCAACTATATAAACTGCGCATGACCGCACGGCCATGCGCTAGTATCGTCTCTTGCTATATGCCTTGCGCCAATATGGTCATGTGTTTGTATGTGTTCAGGGACCCGGCTGAAATAAGCCCCTAGAATGCTGGCACCTCCGGCGAGGAGATTGTGTATAAATGTGTTCGGGGACCCGGCTGAAATAAGCCCCTAGAATGCTGGCTCCTCCGGCGAGGAGATTGAGTATGCATGCATGACCACTCACTGCTCACATCTGGGTAGTTGGCCTGTGCATCTGTGAAAGTCTAACAGGGCACAGAGCTCACCTCTCGCGGTTACTCTGTGAAGCTAACAGAGTTAGTATATACCGCCATATAGAGCCGCCATTATTTAGCAGCAGGTACTTTCCTGCACGGTGGATCCCGGGTTGCGAACGCACCAATTCCTTTTAATAAACAATATATTTGGTGCGTTCCGCCAACCCTAACAGGGCACATCTGTAAGACATGCCTATTCTGACACTTAGCCTCTCTCTTCCCACTTCCGAGTAGTGGTAGGATATGTGGTAATAAAGGGTTAATGTCGCCTTGTTAATGTAAGGTGACATTAAGCCTGGTTAATAATGGAGAGATGTCAATAAGACATCTATCTATTATTAATCCAATAGTAATAAAGGGTTAAAAAAACACACACATTATGAATAAAGTATTTTAATGAAATAAATACACATTGCGTTTTAATATCTTTATTGTACGCTCAATCCAACTGACGATCCTTGTCATCTGAAAAATCTGAAAATCTGAAAATTTCATAAAATCCCCTGTGGGTTGAACGCTGCAGCTTTACGCAGTATCAAGTCTGCAGCTAATCCGGATGTAATCCTTACCATGGACACATACCCTAAGTATAGCCCCCTATACAAAAAATTCCAAATACATCTGTAAAAATCGGAAGCTATACTGAGGAACCACAAGAAATCCAATTTTTCTTTATTGTGCATCCATTTTTTTCATGCGTAGATTCAGTCTGTGAAAAAAATTGCTCATCTGCACTGTCCCATTGAATAACAACGGATTGAGTGCGTCCGTGTGCAGTCCGCTTTTTCATGAACAGTATTCAGACCGAAAGTACGGACAGGTATGAAGATCTGAAGGTAGGTGCACATGACTACATTCTCTCCTGTCAAGAAAACCGATTATTCTGATGAGACTCTGATCAGAGCTTGTTCAGAGTGGCATCAGTTTTTCTTCGATGTGGAGAAGACACCAGTTTCTCCACCCTTTTCATTCTGGCAGTGCGTGAAAATGTCAAAAATTAGACAGGTGCACAACCCCATAGAATATCACGGATATGAGTGTTATCTGTGAAAACCGTCCATGTGCTTGAGCCCTAACAGTGAGCTACAATATGCACTATTGTCTATGAAATAATTTTTTTCTGCCCAAATATCTCAATAGTTTGTTCTTCTACCGGGAAAATATACTGGTAATATTACAGATATATCTATATATTCAAGAATATTAAAAGGCGAAAAGTAAAAGTTATAGGATTTTTTTTCAGGAAAGATGATATTACTATTCCAAAAAAAAGAAAATAACGTAAACAAAAAGTGTGAAAAAAATTATAATAAGCACGTTTAATACATTATTTGTTAATTGTTTTGTGAAATTAATTTTACTCATTAGCTGATGATCAAACTTTGCATGAATTACATAAATTAACTATAACATTTCTAGAAAATCCATGACACTCAACTACAATCACATTCTCGTGTATATTTCATTCAGTTCACAATGCCATCAATAAAGCTCCCCCTGATTTCACTCATGTACTCGCTTGCCTCAGATACAACTTTAAAAAATCCCATAGGATACAGACATTATAGCAATTTCTCATTTATAAATTTGCCTAAAGATGGCCATGCACATTAGTCGAAAGTTGATCACATTGGTGATTTTAACCAACGTGATTGCTTGTTTTAGACGACCGACTGTCATAGTGAGGTGTGTTTAGAACTATTACCATTCAGTAACCAGTCAAAGAAAGATCGTCCATTGAAAGCACGTTCCCAAAAATATCTTTCATGCTGTAATGGGAAATATGGAATATGACAGGCTACGTTCCCACAATTAGCTTTGGGAGAGTTTTTGGTGTTGCAGATTTTCTGCACCCATTAAGGCTACGTTCACACTAGCGTTGTGCGCCGCTGCGTCGGCGACGCGACGCACAACGCACCGAAAAACGCGTGCAAATGCACGCAAAAACGCTGCGTTTTTCGACGCGTGCGTCGTTTTTTGACGAAAATCGGACGCAAGAAAAATGCAACTTGTTGCGTTTTCTTGGTCCGACGCTAGCGTCAAAAAAGACGCACGTGTCGGAAAACGCAACAAGCAAAAACGCATGCGTCCCCAATGTTAAACATAGGGGCGCATGATGCGTGCGTCGCCGCTGCGTCGCCCGACGCTAGCGCGACGCACACTAGCCGAACGCTAGTGTGAACGTAGCCTAAGTAATATGGGTTACTTGCGTTTTTCGAAAATACGCAGCAAAAAAAAAAACTCACCAAAAACTCATAGTGGGAATATATCTTTAGGGCATGTGCACACATTCAGTATTTGCTGAATTTGTCTGCTGCAAATACTGGAGTGTTGGCAGGAAAAGTGCTGCATAAATTATGCACATTTTTGCTTGTTTTTTTGCATGCATTTCTTATACGTTTTTTTCCCTATTAATTTTAATGGGTGAAAAACGTTGCAAAACTCTGCAAGAAATGACATGGTGAAGGTTCAAATTCGCAAGGAAAAAATAAGCAGCATCTGAATGAGGTTTCAGAAACCTCATTCACTTTGTTGGTACCACAAAACGCTGCGAATTGTTCACAGGAGAAAGATGAATTAACTAACATCTCAAAATCCACTTGAAACTTTTAAAAAATGCTGTCGTTTCTGCCCAATTATTGACTTATCTCTTTTTGCTTAGAACAGTGATTGAGTGCTGCTACAGCCATGTGGTTCCTCGCTTTAGCATTGTTGGGTTTGGGCCTCCTGTACAGATGGTACAGACAGAGTAAGATACTGGAGAACCTCTCAGACAAATACGTCTTCATCACCGGATGCGACACTGGATTCGGAAACCTGCTGGCCAAGCAACTTGATAAACGTGGGATGAAGGTTCTGGCAGCTTGTTTGACAGAGAAGGCGGCTGAAAATCTGAAGAATGAGACATGTAGTAGAGTGCAGACCGTCATCCTTGATGTCACTGATAGTGAGAATGTGAGATCTGCTACTAAGTGGGTCTCTAATATAGTCAAAGATAAAGGTAAGAATGATATTCAATAATCTCATGTTTGAAGTAATATTTCAAACTTTCTTAATCTTCATATACATTCATATACATTGACATTGAAAATGTGTCAAGGCAGCACCATCTTCCCCAAAAAATGTATTTACTAAACCTTTCCAAATGTATGTCTAATTTAGTGCAAGTGTATAAATATACTCACCACTAGCAGTTATTCCTTGTATTCAGAGCTACTCAGGTCTCCTTCTCACTTACGTGGCTTCTATTCTGACTTGCTGGATCACATTGGGGTCTGTGTGTGAGCCATCAGTTGGTTTTACAATGGAGGTCTATGGACCCTCGTCCTGACATTGAACCCAGTGTGATCTGGCAAGTTGGCATAGAAGTCATGTGACTGCGAAGAGGACCAGAGAAACTTTGAAGACTGGAGATGCCAATCGGTGAGTATATTTGCACATTTAGACTACGTAACACATGAATACAGGCTTAGAGTATAAACATTTTGTTGAAATGCTTCTTTAATTTGGTTTCCAGTTTCATAAAAGTTGTGTCCTCAAGTGCAGTATGTTGTGAAAAGACAAACTGTGTTTTATTCACCTACCCTAGGTCAAGTGCTAAGTCTCCGCAGCTCATTCAATCTTTGTTGTTTGTCTGCAGCACAAATGTTATGTGAACAGTGATATAACCAATCACTGAGCTCAGTGAATGGCTGAAGCGCTATCAATATGATAGCTATGTGTTTGGCAGAAAAGGAAGCAAAATAAGGTAAAAAAGTAAACAAAAAAAATTCATAACTTTGTGATGCCTGGATGGTATTCATTTTTTTTCCTTTTGTATTGATTTGATCCACTAAGGTGAGATTATTTCACACACATTCATAAAGAAGTAAATAGAAGTTGTATAAAAAGAACTTATCGTTAGATTCATGTTGCCCAAACTACAGGCAGTATTAGGGCTCATACTCACTTGCGAGCAAAGCGGACAAGTGCAATCCGATAAAAAATCGGATTGCACTCGGACCAACGTTATTCAAAAGGTGACATCTCATTTGCGATTTTTTTTCTCAGCCGAAATCGGACTGAGAAAAAAATTGCAGCATGCTGCGATTTGCTGAAAGTCTCGCCAATGCAAGTCAATGGGTGCGATAAGAAAACGCACGGAATACGGGCCATCCGTTTTCCATCTGTTTTTTAAAGATACCTTACCATTCTGTGGTAGAACACTGTAAATGGTCCTGTAAATGATTGTACAAAAATAGTTGCAGAGAAAAAAAACGCATTACATACGGATGTCATACGGATGTAAAACGGAGGGTGCGATTAAAAATCGCATTGAACTCGCATGACAATCGCATAGTTTGCATCCAATTTTTTTCGGTCCTGATTACGGACCGTTTTTTTTTATCACAAGTGAGTATGAGCCCTAAGTCAGAGCCTGGCTGTGTGTTTGCAGCCACATATGTTTTTTCTTAATTCGCTTTGGCGTTTTTAGAGAAAACATAGTTTGAAAGGCTGGTCAGGACTGGAAGTGGAGACCTGACTAGTCCAATGCATTCCATGGCCGGCTTCTCTCCATCCTGTTGACAGTTCTTTCCCAAGGTAGACATAAGGCAGGGTAGAGCCGGCCAGAGACTGCGCCAAACTAGGCAGATCTTTCCTTATAGTCCTCTAATGACTGGTCTCCTTTAAATACATATGAACCTTAGCCCCTGTAGTGGCAGTCGCCAGCAGATACAAGTCGTCTTCTAAAGAATAGTAGCATAGGGAGTAAAAATGTCAATAATAATAATAATATTTATTATTATATAGCGCTAACATATTCCGCAGCACTTTACAGTTTTGCACACATCATTATCACTGTCCCCGATGGGGCTCACAATCTAAATTCCCTATCAGTATGTCTTTGGATATAGATATATAGATATAACTAGCACGGTACTAACTGACTACAATTCAGGTATTTCATCAAACACCAACTATAATAGAGCGCTAAAAGCTCTCATTTTTCATATTTCTAGTGCAGTAATGCAGTTCAAATTTTGTGTTTTCAAGTTTGCATGTTTTGGCGCTGCAGTGTGCTGCCCTTTTTACTTAACTATATACGAGTTGGCGACTCTGGGTTCAGCACCTGTTCACACTCAGTCTATGTTTGGATGTGCAGGTCAGGTTTTTGAAATGTATAATAGAACACTAGATATAATAAATTACCGTAGATGTCAGTTCTATAATATAGAAAAAGACAGGATGATATTAAAGAGAGTCTGTCATCTCAAACAGGCAATATAGACAGGGCACATAGCCTTGTAGGGGATATAGCATCTCTAAAACTCACACCATTAGTGCTCTAATCGCTATCTCCATTCTACAAAAACTAAAGATTAATGAATCATGCTAATTAGGATGTTATCCAAGAAGTATCTTTTCTCCTTGCACATGCTAAGCATGCTGAGATGAGGAGACTTAAAGCCGCAATGCTCCTCTGGGTAATATGCTAATTATGCAAATTGTCTCTGCAGAGAGGAAGAGAGCTAGAACTCTAGTGCCACCTATTGGAAGGTAGCAATCCTACAAGTCAATGTTGACCCTTTAACGAGTCTTGTCACATGACTTAGGATAACAGCCAAACCAGAATCTCAATTTGCACTGTGTTTCGGGGTACTGCCCCTCGTCAGTGCAAAGCGGAGATCTGGTTTGGCTGTACTCATTAGGGTGTGTGATGCATCCTTGGCATGTCTAAACAGCACAGTGCACCATTACACCTACTTGTTTGCTATATCCCCTCCTCCCTCATGGGTGTTTGACAGCCAGAACCAGACTAAACATTGGCAATTCTGGCAAATGTGAATACTTAGACGAATCGCTCCCTATGTTCTTAGTTTACAATGTCAGTTTGTGCTTACAGAGTTTTAACAATATTGTTTATTCATGTTTGGATTGAAACAAGTAACTATAAGTGCAATTATCTGACTTCATAGCAACCACAGTATCTCATTTCTGGCTCCTTTCATCTTTCAGGTCTTTGGGGTCTGGTGAACAATGCAGGCATTGGGATTCCAGGAGCCGCCAATGAATGGCTGACTACAGATGACTTTTTGAGGGTTCTGAACGTAAATCTATTGGGAGTTATTGATGTGACGCTCAATATGTTGCCGATGATACGGAAAGCACAAGGACGTCTTGTGAATGTAGGCAGTGCGGCCGGCAGAACCAATGTTAGTAGTGGAGGATATGGCATGTCAAAGAATGGAATAGAATCCTTCTCTGACAGTCTACGGTGTGTATCCTGTTAGGTCCCATCCTCTTTTGATTCAGACACTAACATAGCTGTAAATAAATCTGACACAATGGATTCCTCTAGGTAGCATTTGATCACAATGGGATAAGCTGAAGGGGATATATTCATTAATATGTCACACGATGTGACTGCAGACTTTTGAATCCTCACATCGCGCAAACTTCAAGCTGTCGCGATTTTCCGCTGCAGACGCAGGGACTGGGTGGGTGATTGATTACAAGTATGTGATTTGCATACATGCAGTCACGTGCTGACTAGACATGTGGGGCCTTGCTCAATACAAGTGAATTGGGTGAGGCCGGATATGTCTAGTTGGCATGTGGCCAGAAAAATGCAAATTGCACACTTGCTGCCACATGACCACCTGCTTCCGGCTTCTTTATCAGAGAATCCTGACAGCACACACACAGTGCGAAGTGAGGATTTACAAGTCTGCAGTCACATGGAGTGACAGTGGACTTGAAATCCAAGCCTGGACATCCCTTTTAAGCATTTTAAATTATGTGTTTGGGGAAGCATCTTTCGCAATTTTTTACACCTCTCGTCTCCCCTTTTCCTCATAGTTTGTAAGCTTGCGAGCAGGGCCCTCATTCCTTCTGGTATCTGTTTTGAACTGTATTTCTGTTATGCTGTAATGTCTATTGTCTGCACAAGTCCCCTCTATAATTTGTAAAGCGCTGCGGAATATGTTGGCACTATATAAATAAAAATTATTATTATTAAAAATTATTATTATTATTATATTATGTGTAATAAAGAATTAGAATCCACTTGAGGATGTGCACTAGTGTTTAAGATGTCCCACTTTGGTATTTGTACAACCAGGTAAGATAAAGACAACCATAAAGATCTGCATTTAAGACTGACACACTTTTGGTGATTGTGGTATATAAAGTATAGTTACGTTACTCCTCTTTTTCAGCCGTGAAATGCTTCCATTTGGAGTAAAAGTTTCTATAATTGAACCTGGCTTTTTTAAAACTGAACTGACAAATCCCGAGTTACATAAGCAAAGTATTAAACTTTTATGGCAACAAGCATCAGAAGAAGTCAAGAAAAGTTATGGAGCAGAGTATTTCAATAAAAGTGAGTATGTTTGGCCTAGTACATGTTTCATAGCTTTAGATCCTTATGATCTGCAAACTATTTGAGAACATGAGGTTTTTTGTCTACTAAAAGGGAACCTGTCACCCCGAAAATCGCGGGTGAGGTAAGCCCACCGGCATCAGGGGCTTATCTGCAGCATTCTGTAATGCTGTAGATAAGCCCCCGATGTTACCTGAAAAAGGAGAAAAAGACGTTATATTATACTCACCCAGGGGCGGTCCCGCTGCTGGTCAGGTCAGATGGGCGTCTCTGGTCCGCTGCGGCGCCTCCTATCTTCATTACAAGACGTCCTCTTCTGATCTTCAGCCACGGCTCCGGCGCAGGTGTACTTTGCCCTGTTGAGGGCAGAGGATAGTACTGCAGTGCGCAGGCGCCGGGCCTCTGACCTTTCCGGCGCCTGCGCACTGCAGTACTATCCTCTACCCTCAAGAGGGCAGAGCAAAGTACGCCTGCGCCGGAGCCGTGGCTGAAGATCAGAAGAGGATGTCTTGTAATGAAGATGGGAGGCGCCGCAGCAGACCAGAGACGCCCATCTGACCTGACCAGCAGCGGGACCGCCCCTGGGTGAGTATAATATAATGTCTCTTTCTCCTTTTTCAGGTAACATCGGGGGCTTATCTACAGCATTACAGAATGCTGTAGATAAGCCCCTGATGCTGGTGGGCTTACCTCACCATCGATTTTCGGGGTGACAGGTTCCCTTTAATAAAATGTTGCTATGCTACACAAAGAATACTTTGATAAAGGGTTCCTATTGTCAAAGGACAGAATCCTATCACGTCCTCGGCAGTAAATACAAATCAATGTAGCAGTTATGGATGAGCGAGCCCAGTAAAGATCGAAGTCCATACCGGACACCTAGTGTCCTGTACCAAATCCCAAACATACATATACATCCGGTTTCCTGTTTGGGTTCGTCAGACTAATAAAGCTTGTTGAAAGGCTGCAGCACAGATAATCAACAACCTTTTAGACTGTGGGCACTTCCAGAACCATAACAGCCTGCGCACCACGTGACCCGACACATATAGAAGCCACATCACGAGTACCGCCGCCATTATAATTTTATTAGTTTAGAGATAGGATGCAGCTGGAGTGAGGGACAGAATCTGACTGCGCATTCTGCAAAAAAGCCGCTGTGTGTACTTTGCAACCAATATTTGTCGGAGTACTGTGCCAAATGCCGCTGTGTGTACTCTGCAACCCATATTTATGGGAGTACTGTGCCAAAAGCCGCTGTGTGATCTCTGCATCCACGCCTGTGAAAGTACAGTGCCTTTAAGCCACTGTTTGTACTCTACAACCCCTTCTGTAGGGGTACTGTGCCCCATTGTCTGGGGGTGAAATTTGTAATCAGCTTCTGTGGGGTTACTCTGCCCCATGGTCTGAAAGTGTCACAGGGACTCCTAAAGTCTTTTAATATGGACTGGAAATGTTCCTTCTTGGTAAAGACCCTGGAAACATGTATGCAGTCCGTAAAACTCACGGTCCTCATTTTGTATAACTTCACCTGCAGTCCAGCAGAAAAAAAGGGCAACAAAAAAACCCCCTAAATATTAAAATTAAATGTTCTAGGCTGTAACAGGATACCTTAGCCTCAAAGGTATTGCTTTTAATTCCTCTGATACTCAACCACATGCAGGCCTACAGAAGGCACAAGGGTGTTAACGTCAACCTTCAGAAAATGAAAAAAATAATAACGCCCAACTATCGGATGTCATCTTGAGACCCACCTGGTCTCCAGCCATTTTTGAGTTAAATGGAGTATGACGGAACTCAATTCTTCCCCTCATCTACAACCATGACTTCACTTAAGAATTCTGGAGCCTTCTAGACGTTTCAATCTTCTCCAGAGTCCTCCCAATCCTCCATGCAGACTGTAAAGGATGATCTTCTCCCTTTTTCAACTTTTTCACCCTGCTGCGGGGTTGTCTGGGATTGGTTTACACACACAAAGGCTGCAGCTCCCTGAGCCAAATTCTTGGTGGTATTTGCAGGCTGAGGTCTATCCTCTGGTGTCCCTATCTGGTTCACTGCGCCTGACTCCTGCTGCCGGCATTAGGTTGTAACCCAGGGGTTGCACCGTAACCCATTGGTTGATTTCATGAAGGCGCCTGTCTCTTCTTCGTGTCTTCTCCCTTTTCCACTCTTTTTTTCATTTCTCCAAATTTTTTCTGTGCAAGACCGTTGTCTCCTCCAGCATACTGATGATCAGCACTCGCTTATCTGCACCTCCAGAATCCATAATAACTGTCAATTTTGCTGTCACTTGTTCGCACTGCTGCTCTTCACTCGCCTCACTGCAGACTATCCACAGTATGAGCTTCTGCATGGTCTTTTTCTCTTCAGCCCACCCTTTCAGGGGCCAATCTCCTGACATACTCACCACGTCACTCGTCACTCCCGGCGACTCCGCCTTCAGCCACGCCTCTTTCACTTGTCGTCTCTTATCCAGTGGTCCGTACTTTATTTTGAACCACGCCCTCTTCCAGGAACATGACTTCCATTCTGGACCAAACCTTGGCTTCAGCACATCCCCCCTTTTGGGTCAAACCTCCAACATGCGAAGGGCTGGCATTAGAGGCAGGCAAACTAGGCATTTGCCTAGGGCCCCCACTACACCAGGGACCCCAGCCAGTGGCATGTCGCTAATAGCCACATAGCACACCGCCGCTATTCAACTGTATCAGCATCATGGATGCTGATACAGTTGACAGCAATGATGGAGGAGAGAGTGTCTGGTGATGCTTTATCTCCCATCATTCCCCCTCTGCTTCTGATGCAGCTGGCGTGATAACGTCACTTCACCATGCGCCATGCTGTGCCGTTCAGTGGAGCTGCTGAGGAGATATGCGGCAGAAACTGTAGCAGAGGGGGAACGGGGAGAGGAGAGTAATGTATTTTTGTTACATCAGTGAGTACGTGGTGATCATGATACTGGAGGACTATGGAGCTGCATTATATTCTAGTGCTGCATTATACTTTATCAAGGACTATGTGGAGTGCATTATACTATACGTACAATATACGGGCTGCATTATATGCTATTAAGGACTATGGGGAGTGCATTATACTATTTGGATTGTATAGGGGCTGCAATATACTCTATTGAGGATTATAGGGAGTGCATAATACTGTATGGACCTTATGAGGGTTTCATCATACTTTGTAGAGGATCATGGGCTCCATTATACTGTATGAAGGTGTCACGGGTTTACCGCGACATAGAGGAAGGAGCCAGAAGACCTTAGCGTCTGATTTCTCCTATTCCTGCACTGATTAGAAGCACTTCACCTCCATATTAAAAGGTTCCACGTTTCATGTGGAGTTTTTCTTTGTTAAGAAAAAAGATGGAGGTTTGCGTCCTTGCCTGGATTTAAGGAAGATTAATAAGATCCGTAATTCTTATCCTTTGCCTCTTATACCTGACTTTTTTAGGTAACTAGCAGGAGCTAAATATTTTTCTAAGCTTGATTAGATGAGGGCATATAACGTCATACGCATTTGGCAGGGTGATAAGTGGAAAACTGCCTTCAGTACACCCGAGGGTCATTTTGAGAATTTGGTGGTGCCATTCAGTTTTTCAGAATTTCATAAATTACATTTTTTGCCCTCTAGTGGGTAAATTAGTAGTTAGTTACTTTGATGACATATTGATTTACTCGCGTTCTCATGAGGATCATCAGGAGCATATTCGACTTTCAAATTCTTTGTGACAATTATATATTTGGCAAACTGGAGAAATGCAAGTTTAAGGTATAATAGATTCATTTTTGGGGTCATTTGGCTTTGGCATCGGGAATTCAGATGGATCCCATTAAGGTACAGGCTGTCCTGGATTGAGTGCAACCCACAAGCCTCAAAGTTTTGCAGAGGTTATAGGCTTTGTTAACTATTACGGAAAGCTCTTTAAGAAATTCTCAGTCATTGTTAAGACCCTTACTGATATGACCAAAAAGGTACTAACTTCTCCTTCTGGTCTACTGAGGCTGTGAATGCTTTTGCTGCTATGAACACAGCCATATCACTGGGCAACTCTGCTGTGCCACTGGCCTGCCTTGGATTCTGTGGCAAACCTAGCTTTGCTACATTGCTGGGTAACTGTACCACACTGCTGGTCAGCTTAACCTTATACATTGCAATAAATTCTGCCACTAACTCTGTGACAAACCCAGCTCTGCTATCTCCCTGTATTGTTTTCATTGAACAATCCCTTTAATATTGAGAGACATAGAAAAGTGGCAGTAGACTTAAAATGCAACCTGCCTGCTTAGCTCATGCTGAAGTGGTAGCCAGTTGGCATGGTTTTATGTATTACTGCACCTTTTAGCAATAGAATATATTTAAGGGTGCAGTCAGACTGCCGTATTACTTTCACAAAGATCGCATCGCAATCCTCAGACTGGCCGGCGGATCTCCTGAGCCGAGCGTGACAGTTGCATAGAAATATATGCTGTTACGCTCAGGTCAGAAGAGGAAAAGACCGGTCAGAGGACTGTGTTGCGATCTCCGGGAGAGTGATACTACAGTATGACTCCACCCTAAAACTAATAAATTATCCATACTTTTCTCTCGTGTGATCAGACCTCAGTGCATTAATCTATAATCTCATCATTCCCAGCAACATTTCTATTACTCTCTACATCTCAACACAATAATGAACTGTTTGTATTTTTATTTTAGGTTATGGCCTTGTTGATGCCATGGCGTCATTCTGCTCCACCAGTTGTCACATGCTACGGACTGTATGGAGCATGCACTGACAGCAGTTCATCCCTGGACACGTTACTCCGCTGGATGGGATACTAAATTAATTATGCTCCCTCTCTCATATATGCCTACCGTTCTCACAGATTTTCTTCTAACTATGAGACAGCCCAAACCAGCCCAGGCATTCTCATCTTCGACAAAGTAAAAGAAAAAATGTATCAAGACTGGCGGCGTTCATGAAGCGTACGCCTCTTCATGAAACCGGAGCGTCAGACAAGTGGCGTGTACCTCTGTGTGCACTTTGCCAGAAATCCTACGGCAGTCCCTGCCGGAGAAAGATTTGTGGCATAGCGAACACTGCCGTTCATCATGAATTTGACGAACGGCGGTCACCACTTCATAGCTTTGATGCATTGGGATCCATCACTGTATCAATAAGCTTTTATGACTATCCATAACCGATAGCCCTCCCCTCAAAATATATTCTAGACAACATGTTCTTTCCTGCTACATAGATATGGGATAAATAAAATCCATGTCTGTCCGCGTTATTCTCCCTCCTCCAGCAATGTGGTTTCATAGGATAAATCTTCATTTTGTGTCTAAAACGATATACCCATTAACAAAAATGTCTTTCTGTATAGGGTATATTTTATATCTTTTTATTTATATTTTCCAATGCGGAAGAAACCTCACAACTTTCTCGTCATAAGTCTGAAGTCACACTAGCGATTTTAAAATCGGTCCGATTTTGATGCAGGAGAGTTAGACGAGTGTAATGTGAGTGTCATGCATTTTTTATGCAAGTACAATCTGATTTTTCACACCTAGCATCCGATTTACATACGAATGCAGTATGATTGTTATCCAATTGCAATGCGATTTTAACATGTTTTTACATACAGAAATTCTCTAAGTCATTTACACATCATTTTCAAAGGAAATATTCTTCAAAACATATGTATATATATCTAATATATAATTGCCTAGAATACTACTTCCTGCAATTTGTGCCAACTTACGTGGCTTTGTCCGGAGCTAATGTCCGGAGCTAATGTCCGGAGCTAATGTCCGGAGCTAATGTCCGGAGATAAGTGACGTCAACAGTGTCCAGTGTCTGATTGGTTGCCGCCTGCTGCGAGCGACCAATCAGAAACGTGCCGTACTGTGACACACTCCGCCCGCAATTTTGGTGTGATTTTTGAATTTTTACCTCACAGCAAGTTTCTACTGCGTGGAGGCGGGCCCAGTGACGTTGCTCTTCAAGCTCCTGCCGAATTTCGTCAAAAAAATGATAATACCATTTACCAAAACTATATATATTTAGTTGTGAAGTGGTTCAGTGACATTTTCACACCAATTTTGAACTTTTGTTTGGTGTTTTCTCCATATACTGCCTATTATTTTTGTTCTTTCTTACTATTATTTATTAATTGTATTATTCTTACATTTGAATAAATAAAGTATATATGGATTCTAGACTCCCGATTCTTTAGAATCGGGCTGCCATCTAGTATATATATATATATATATATATATATATATATGTAATAGATAGATAGATAGATAGAATGAATAAAAGTCAGCAATTCATGTGTACAGTTAAACCACAGAGTGACATGTTAGAATAGAATAGATAGAATAGATATATACATCATGTTCCAAATTATTATGCAAATGACATTTTTCTCGGATTTTCCAAAAATCGGTGCAAATGACAGTCAGTCTAATAAAAGTCATCACCCGTTAGAGTATACATCGAATTTTATTGAGGAAACCTCCCAATGATAACAGTATAATCTCCAAAATGGATAAAACCTAAAATTCACTGTTCCAAATTATTAGGCACAGTATTAGGCTACGTTCACATTAGCATTTTGCGGGGCTGCGTCGGGCGCACCCGCGGCGACGCATGCGTCATGCGCCCCTATATTTAACATGGGGGCGCATGGACATGCGTTGTCTTGCATTTTGTGACGCATGCGTCTTTTTTGGCGCAAGCGTCAGGGCTCAGAGGACGCAGCAAGTTGCATTTTTTTTGCGTCCAAAATCATGCCAAAAAAGGACGCATGCGTCACAAAATGATGCGTTTTGCATGTGTTCTTGTTTGCGTTGTGCGTTGCGTCCCCGACGCAGCACCGCACAACGCAAATGTGAACGTAGCCTTAGGCACCCTGATAGTGCATTTGTTTGGAGGCCTAAGCAGGTAAGCATCTCTGTCTTTTTTGCTATTTTTCTGAATTTTTGGAGGATCTCTGAATCCTCTTTTTGTGCTAGTATTCGTTACAGTAGAATTTCTAAACATTTGATAAGTTTTAAAGAACTGAAAATGCTCATTTGTGGAATTTGCAGCATTAGGAGGTCACATTCACTGAACAAAAAAGCTATTTAACTCAAAAACATCCTAACAGGCCAAGTTACATGTTAACATAGGACCCTTCTTAGATATCACCTTCACAATTCTTGCATCCATTGAACTTGCGAGTTTTTGGAGAGTTTCTGCTTGTATTTCTTTGTATGACGTCAGAATAGCCTCACAGAGCTGCTCTTTCGATGAGAACTGCCTCCCACCCTCATAGATCTTTTGCTTGATGATACTCCAAAGGTTCTCTATAGGGTTGAGGTCAGGAGAAGATGGTGGCCACACCATGTGTTTATCTCCTTTTATGCCCATAGCAGCCAATAGACTCAGAGGTATTCTTTGCAGCTTAAGATGGTGCATTGTCATGCATGAAGATGATTTTGCTCCTGAAGGCACAGTTCTGCTTTTAGACCATGGAAGAAAGTTGTTAGTCAGAAACTCTATATACTTTACAGAGGCCATTTTCACACCTTCTGGAACCTTTTTTCCGGTCCGATGGACAGCATTTCGTCTTCATTTCTCCACCTCATCCGTCCCTGTTGTCTGTAATATGATCGAGAATTAGAGTACTTGTCCTCCATAGTTCGCACTATGTCCCAGAACACAGCGAAATACTTCCAGGACATAGTGCACGGGCGCATGCGCAGTAATGCTTTTCGGCTTTGCCCGCAGTTGGGCAAAGCCTACTGCGTGTGCGCGAGCGAAGATTGCATTGCGCACGCGCCTACTATGGAGGACAAGTACTCTAATTCTCGAACATATTGCGGACAACAGGGATGGATGGGGTGGAGAAATGAAGACGAAATGCCGCCCATCAGATCGGAAAAAAGGCATTTACATATCCCGCCAATTTGAGGTGACAGGTTCCCTTTAAAGGGCCCTACCAGCTGTTTCCCCATGATTCCGGCCCAAAACATGACTCCTCCACCTCCTTGCTGACATTGCAGCCTTGTTGGGACATGGAGGCCATCCACTACTTTATTCATCTGGACCATCCAGGGTTGCTCAACACTCATCAGTAAACAAGACTGTTTGAAAATTAGTCTTCATGTATGTCTGGGCCCACTGCAACCATTTCTGCTTGTGAACACTGTTTAGGGGTGGCCAAATATAGTAGCTTTATGCACCACAGCAAGCCTTTGAAGGATCCTACACCTTGAGGTTCTAGGGACTCCAGAGGCACCAGCAGTTTCAAGTAACTGTTTGCTGCTTTGTAATGGTATTTTGGCAGCTGCACTCTTAATCCAATGAATTTGTCTGGCAGAAACCTTCCTCATTATGCCTTTATCTGCATGAACTCTGTCTGTGCTCTGTTTCAGTAAAATTCTCTTCAGAGTATGATGATCACTCTTAAGTTTTCATGAAATGTTTTCATACCTTGTCCAAGGCATTGCACTATTTAACGCTTTTCAGCAGCAGAGAGATCCTTTTTATTTCCCATATTGCTTGAAAACTGTGGTCTGCTTAATAATGTATGTCACTCTCATGCCCTGACTGATGGGCGTGAGCCAATGGGGCTTGTGGCCCCACTGTGCCACAAACCAGACTACCCTGGAAGGGGCATGACTATGACAGCTGCCTTGGTCTTCTCTGGAGCCTCTGATGGTGAGGTCAGACTTGTGCGGCAGGCAGCTGCCAGGTGCTACTCCAGGGTGGTGTCTGGCTGTGGCTGCTGATCCCACTTCTAGAACAGGAATACTAGGACAGGTGCGGGCATCAGGCAGAAATAGCAGATGAGCATGGATGAAACTCAGATGAGTAGGCTGGCACGGCTGAGACACAGGGCTGGCAGAGACACAGGACTGGCAGGAACGGCAGAGACACAGGGCTGGCAGGAACCGCTGAGACACAGAGCTGGCAGGAACAGCTGAGACACAGGGCTGGCATGAACGGCTGAGACACAGGGCTGGCAGGAATGGATGAGACACAGGGCTGGCAGGAACGGCTGAGACACAGGGCTGGCAGGAACGGCTGAGACACAGGGCTGGCAGGAATGGCTGAGACACAGGGCTGGCAGGCATGGCTGAGACACAGGGCAGGCACGGCTGAGACACAGGGCAGGCAGGCACGGCTGAGACACAGGGCAGGTTGGTGTGGTGTATGAAGGAACAGGTGGGGACCTGTTCACACAGGAAGTGCAGGTACAGATATGAAGTATGAAGGGACAGGTTGGGACCTGTTCACACAGAAGGTGCAGGTAAGGAAACAAGCAGGTAGGAATGAAGTATGAAGGAACAGGTTGGGACCTGCTCACACCGAAAGAGAACCGCAAGGCTGCGGATAGGAGCGGTAGAACAGCAAGAGATAGTGCAGCAACAAAAGCTAAGCAGAGAGGAACTGCAAGGAATGCGGAGAGGAGCTGCAGCAAAAGATTACTGCAGCAGCAGAAGCTAAGCAGAGCGGAACAACAAGGAATGCAGAGAGGAGCTGCAGCAAGAGATTTCTGCAGCAGCAGAAGCTAAGCAGAACGGAACCGCAAGGAATGCGGAAAGGAGCTGCAGCAAAAGATTCCTGCTGCAACAGGAGCTGAGCAGAGTAGAATGGAGCAGAACCGCAGGAGTGCAGAGCAGAGGAAAAGCTGCAAGAGAGCGGAGCACACGCAAAGTCACAAAGGTACAGAGCAGGCAGAGCCGTAAGAGTGTGGAGCATAAGCCAACAGAGAGGACACAAGGAAAGACACAGCAGGGAAAGAAGCCACAGACAAGGAGACAGAGGTAGGACAAAGTTCAGACAAGGTAATGGAACAAGACAAGGTACAAGAAAAACACAGGGACCAGGATATTCTGCCTCCTGGAGGGCGTACAGACCAAAACTAGGAAAAGCGAGGACACAGACACAGACCAGGATATACAGCCTCCTGGAGGACAGACAAATAAGATCAAGGCTAGGCAAGGAGAAAAGCCTCTAGGGAAGGAGCAACACAGAGCAAGGCCTGGCAGCTCAGAAACTAAACACTATCTGAGTTTAGACATTGCACAGGCCCAGTCCACAGGGTGGAGCTGCCCTAAATACTGGAGGCCTCTTGGTAATTGGTCAGGAACACATTAGAAAGGTGCGCCCTGATTCTATAAGAACCAGAGAGTTCTGGTGCCGCCCCCCTATGCACACAGCTAGGAAGTGTCATGCCATTCTGTCTGTTTCTGGTTTTTGACATGACAATGCATATGTTTGCTTTAACACTTTACTCTTTTCACCCTAATTTGATCTGGGATACTGCTGGCTGTTACCTTAATGGAGCCTTCTTAGTTCCCTGCTCTGCTGCGCAGTCGTACATGGGCATTTAGGTATTTGCCCTGCTGCATACCTTCCTCATGTGAGGTCCCTGGTTGCTGCTGTGAAGCTGTCTGCGGGTTGTGAGGTCATTTGCGGCTGGTGCATGACTTTCCACATGGCTCAGTGCATGCAGTCTCAGCCAGGTGCCCTGAACCTCAGATCCTGCACTGTGTGTGTGTGCTGTAATGGTGTCTGTGTGCTTAGGGCGTGCACGGCCACAACTCCCCTGCTTTTATCAGGGTGAGGGTGTGTACTTCAAATGCTGTCCCCAGCCAATTGCTGAGGGGCAGCTCATATATAAAGCTCCCCTGCCCTATGGGCGGGGGCCTGAGCTACACTCACAAAGCTCCTGAATTTTGCTGTGTGTGTTTATGTTACTGGACCTCTCCTGTCTATGTTTTGGTACCAAAGTCCTTGCCTTGATTCCTGTTTTGTCCTGTTCTGGCGCCTGTCCTGGGGGCGGTATATCCAGGCCCGAATCCTTGATCCTGTACCTGTCCTGTACCTGAACCTGTCTGAACTGTGTCTGCTGTGATTATGTTCCTGGAATCCCTCTGCATCTGGAGCCTCACTCCCAGTGACTTTGAGTCTCTTGAAACTGGTGTTTCTGCTGAGCATCTACTACTCTGTGCTCTGACTACCATGCGGTATTAACCCTGTCTGGCTCATGTCCAGTACGGCGGTGTTTGCACCATCACGCTTGAGTTCCTTCCTAGGTCCTATGCCCGGAGCCTGACGACCGCAGTCTGGAACCTGATGACCGCTGTCTGGAGCTTGGAGCCTGATGTCTCTAGTGGTGCCTGTAGGTCGTGTCGGATGTCCAGAACCAAACGACTCCTGTCTGATGTCTGCCGGTGACCTGGGTCCAGATGTCCTGATGTCCTGCCTGTGTCTTGATGACCTCATGGACCCTGATGTCCTGATATCCTGTCTGTTCCCTGATGTCCTGATGTCCTCCCTGTGTCATATCCTGATGTACCTGATTTCCTGGGCTAACAAAAGCACAAGAAACAAGAGCCATCAAAATATCTGCACACCACCAAAGTTATGATAAAAATAATATAAGCTTTATTGGGAACATAATTAAAAACATCTAAAATCACACATAACCTCCGTGCAGACGCCCCTGTGAACACTGTATGCCAAAATATACATAGATATATAAACGTATGAAATCTTCCAGACGTGTCCCTGCCCTCTGCACTTAATATTATTAATGTAACTATATATAGTCAAAATTTGAAATGAACACGCTGTATACAACCATATAACAACAAATATGCACACAGTCAAGTATAATACAAGCCACACAGCATGCAAATAGCATGCAACACCCCACCACAATATGCAGCTTCCAGCAAAAAACCCCTATGGACCCAGAGGGTCCATTTCAAATTTTGACTATATATAGTTACATTAATAATATTAAGTGCAGAGGGCAGGGACACGTCTGGAAGATTTCATACGTTTATATATCTATGTATATTTTGGCATACAGTGTTCACAGGGGCGTCTGCACGGAGGTTATGTGTGATTTTAGATGTTTTTAATTATGTTCCCAATAAAGCTTATATTATTTTTATCATAACTTTGGTGGTGTGCAGATATTTTGATGGCTCTTGTTTCTTGTGCTTTTGTTAGTTTGCATTATTAGCCATCAGTCTTGCACCCCCTTTATATATTATATCTGCATATTGCAGTGGTGCGTCAGCTATCCCATATGTTACTGATTTCCTGGGCTGCCACGCCAGTGTCCCAGCTGATGACCTGGGCTGCCACGCCAGTGTCTCAGATGTCTGTCCAATACGCCTGTGTCCTGATGCCCTGCCTGTGTCCTGATGCCCTGCCTGTGTCCTGATGTCCTGAGGTCCTTTTTGTATCCTGATGTCTTGCCTGTACCCTGGTGTCCTCATGTACCCTGATGTCCTGCCTGGGTCCTGATGTCCCGCCTATCTGTGCCTCGGTGATCCGTTGGTGCCTTGGGGTCCACTGGGTCCACTTGGGGTCCACCCTTTTGAGGTGTGGGATCGGGAGCCTGACATCGTCATGTTTTGTTTATGTACTGTGTGACTTTGCTTTAGTAAACTTTACTTTCTCTATACCTGAAGTATCTGTGAAATCATGTCCTACGTGTCTCTTTCCTTGTCCACATGCTCAGCTGCCACAGAACCCCGGTCGCTGCTCTCCCCTAGTTCGGGAAGGCCGGGTCCCCCTCTGCGGTTTAAAGGGTCCGTATTTCGTCCCCGGGGGACGCACGCCCCACGCCTTCTGAGGTTGGTCGGCTTTGGGGGGGGGCAATGGGCTGGGCCGCTTCTGCGGCCGCAGCTGATCATGACAGGAAGCATGCAGAAAGCAAGAGACACAGAGCATGGAGCCGGCAGCAGACAGAGACCACAACATGACCTGGAGGAGTGGGTAAGATGGTGTGTGAGAGATGAGAGGTCATGCCGTGATGCCAGCAGAGTTGTTACAATGTGGAACATCATTTTTAAGTACTTTTCCTTTAATTAGAATCACCTGGAAAAGTAATTACCACATGTGTTTAAAGGGAACCTGTCAACCCGTTTTTTCAGATTGAGATAAAAATACTGTTAAATAGGGCCTGCGCTGTGCGTTACAATAGTGTATGTAGTGTACCCTGATTCCCCACCTATGCTGCGAAATACATTACCAAAGTCGCCGTTTTCGCCTGTCAATCAGGCTGGACAGGTCGGGTGGGCGTGGTGACATCGCTGTTTCTTCCCCAGCTTTCCATTGGTGGCGTAGTGGTGTGCGCATGTTCAAGTGCCGAATCCATAGCGCGCAGGTGAAGAAAAAGCATGCGATCTGCGCTATTACCCTTGTCATCGGTGGGGGCGGCCATCTTCCTGAGGCCGCGCGTGCGCAGATGGAGTGCTCTGCTGCACAGGGCTTCAGGAAAATGTCCGCGGGATGCCGCGCGTGCGCAGATGGAGATCGCGGCGGCCATTTTCCTGAAGCCGAGATGCAAACTCGTACGCAATCTGAGGGTTTCCCCGTTGGGCGTGGTACCAAAAAAGGAACCCAATAAATTCAGATTGATTCATCATCTGTCCTTTCCGAAAGGATCCTCAGTAAATGACGGAATTGACCTTCAGTTATGTTCGGTGATTTACACTTCATTTGATGCGGCTATGGATTGGGTGCGGGTACGTGGGGGTGGCGCACTGTTAGCAAAAACGGATATCGAAGCAGCTTTCAGGCTACTACCGGTTCACCGGGAGAGTATGCATCTCCTGGGTTGCTATTGGGATAGAGGTTTTTACGTCGATCGCTGTCTCCCCATGGGTTGTTCTCTTTCCTGCGCGTACTTTGAAACTTTTAGCACCTTTTTGGAGTGGGTGGTGAAAGACGTGTTGGGCTTGAAATCCTGCATTCACTATCTAGATGACTTCCTGTTTATAGGCCCATCTCAAAGTACCGATTGCTAGGTGCTATTGCACACTATGGAGAGAGTGTGCAAGATTTTCGGGGTTCCTTTAGCTCCGGACAAAACTGTGGGTCCAGTCACTGTTCTAAGTTTTCTAGGTATAGAAATCGATACCTTAGAAATGGTGTGCAGGCTGCCTGGGGATAAGGTTAGCGCTCTGAGCGAAGAGGTGTCTAGGGCATGTAGTGCTAAAAAATTGAAGCTGAGGGAAGTACAATCTTTGCTTGGCAAATTGAACTTCGCTTGCCGTATTATGCTGATGGGAAGGGCATTCTGCCGCAGGTTGTCTTTGGCGACCAGGGGCGTTCAATCTCCGGTTCATTTTATCAGACTAAAGAAGGAATTGCGTGAAGATTTGGCAGTATGGGCAAATTTTTTGGAGAATTACAACGGAAAGTCTATCTGGATAAAACCGGTTGTGAATTCAGATGATTTGGGTTTCATCATTGCCGTGGTGGATGATCGTGGTTTTGGTTTGTTTTTTCAAGGCAGTTGGCTGTTGGCTGAATGGCCTGGTTTCTGGCGGGAGCAAGGTTGGCTACAAAATCGGGTTCTTCCTCATTTGTTCCCTATCATTGTTGCGTTGCTGTTATGGGGTAACAATGTGCGAGACAGGAAAATTCGTTTTCCATGTGGGTCCAATGCGGTTGCCGTGGCGATAAATTCGGCTGATTCACCGGCGGTAGTAAAAATTTTGCAGCGTTTGGTGTTTTTGGGCTTATCTTTGAATTTGTGGATTGTGGCGAAGGTCAGGTCGATGGCTTCTAACCCTGTCTCTGTTGCTCCTTCTCACTTGCAGGGAGATCGTTTTCGAGAATTAGTACCTCAGGCAGAGTCGACAGGCCGGGAGTGCCCAGCGGAGTTATGGAAGCTTCCTGGCGGGCAGTAGATTATCTTTTTCAGAACTCTTTATCGGCTAGGTCGTGGAGTCAGTATCAGCAGGCATGGGGTACTTGGGAAGAGTGGGGTGTTTCTTTAGGGGCGGGACTACAGGATGAGCAGATTATTGTTGTTGATCGGGCATTTTAAAGAGTCAGGTTGGTCCGTGTCTAGACTGAACAAGTTGTTGGTGGGCATTGCATTCGGTTTCAAGGCTCGGGGCCTTAAGGACGTCACAAAGTCTTTTTTGGTAGTTCAGACGTTAAAGGGATGGAGAAAAGGTTTGGCAGTGAGCGATAAAAGACGCCCGGTATCATACGAGGTATTGTTAATTTTGGGCAATCAGTTAGCTTTGGTCTGTTCATCGCAAAGGGAAATAATTCTTTTTAAGGCGGCCTTCGCATTAGCGTTCTTTGGAGCCTTTCGGTTAGGGGAGTTGGTCAGCCCCTCTAAAAGAACCAAAGGTGGTTTGTTGAGGGACAACGTGGACGTGTATAATGATAGGGTAGTAGTAGAAATTCACCGCACACTCTTGTTTGTCAGTTTGCAAGCGTGTTTTCACAATTTATTCCAAAGATAGTCTCAAACGGATAAATAAACCACAAGCAGTGCAGAGATATAACTTGATATAACAACCCAACGATTCGACCCTCCAGGGTCTCAGTCATGGGGTTACTGGAGAGAATAAGAAAACAAAGAATAAGACGCTGAATACTATATACACTATATACATAATTTACAAAGGAATACAAGGTAGCAAAGTGAGCCTGATAGCATGAATGATAATTACCAACATAGAAAAATGCATCAAACAGAGATGGGGCAACCAGTAATAGTTGGTATAGACTAAAACATGACATAGCACAATATAGTAGCAATCCATGACTTTGAGTAACATAAAATAAGACAGGCATGTATTACCTTGTTTGTTGTAGCCAGAGTAGAGGGTAAAGAATGTGGAGAGGGACCCTTGTTGTTTAGGTACCCGAGACTGCAATGAGTAAAGGGAACGTTACAGGAAAAGTAGAGATATAAGAAAATGCTAGCCTTGTAATGTAGGTGGCTATTTATACACAATATGTGTATTGGCTATCAAGTATAGTAAATGGGGGCATAATAGTGGCATAATAGTGATGCCATAGTTAGTGAAATTACTGTAATCTTGTGAGGGAAAAATGGCATGACAGTGATCCCTTAGAAATGTCACCTGATGTAATGGGGAGCTAAGATGGAGGCCCCGTGATGGAGTAGTAAATACTGGCAATAAGGTACAATACTGCAAAGATCTAGTAGCAAAAGTATATGGTGTGGCAGAATAAACTGACAGGTATATCTGCTGCATAATATAGTGGGGAGCTGTAACTCAGAGTCTCCAAGGACGCCGTAGTAGGGTATAGTAATGAAGCAAAGTTTACCTGCTGGTGGCGTGGTGTAGAGCGTTGTAGAGCAGCGCATCCGCACCCTGCTTAATGTGCGGCTGTTTGGCATGTGCTGGGAAGGTGCTGCGGTGTTTTAAATGCTGCGCCCCATTTCGCTGGACAGGGAAGTGCGTCACTGAGACCGGAAGTGACGTACCGCTAATGTAAAAGGTACACTGTGCATGCGTGGTTATGAAACCATAGCGACGGTTGTTATGGTGGCAAGAAGAGGGGCAGAAGAAGCGGCTGTGGGTTGAATAAGGGCTGAATAAAGGCTACGCACAGAATGACTAAACGGGCATAAAGAAAGCTGATGCAGAAAGGGAATGCAGATGTATACAATAGGGATGCTGTTATATAGAGGAGGCACATAATGTAAATATGAAGAATAGCCCCATGGCCTGGTACAGTTGTGGGGTATACGTAGACACTGAGGAAAAGTCTGGAAGTTATTAAGATAATGTGGCTAGCAATAATAAATTGGATGGAAGAACTCACCTAATGAAATTCATATTTAGCGATTCTGCAAGATAAATGGTAAAATTAGTGAAATCATATTAGCCAGTTAATCTCTCTATTAAGACCTCTGGGAGCCAGGGTGTCTAGTTTATGAATCCAGTAAGTTTCTCTCGTTTTCAGTAGTCTGATGTGATTACCCCCTCTCCTAGGTCTAGGTACATGTTCAATGACCTGGTATTTCAGTTGTGCCACCATGTGTTCCAATTTAATGAAGTGGTCTGGTATAGGAAGCATGGGCGGACATACCGCTGGTTCAGCCTGTGCAACTGCACCGGGGCCCGAAGCGGGAGGGGGCCCCGAAGGACCGAGAAAGCAGGGCGGTGAATGACAGCTAACAGGAGAAGCAGGGGGCCCGCTCTGCTGCACGCATGTGATATGAACTTCAAAAGGGCCCACTGCTGACCTCACCTGGTATTCATTATGCTGCTGTCCGGCTGTCAATGGTGCGGTAGCCATGGTGACGGCAGACGCTGGAACAGAGGAGCCAGGGAGAGGGAGGGGGAGTGTCGGTGAGTCACTGAAGCTTCCGCTCTGTTTGAGTCCCTGTGCTGCTGCTGCTGTGCACGTGCGCACTCAGTGATCCCTCGGGAGTCGGGACTGGGATACATGAGAATGGGGGGAGAGGGGCTGAGGAGGGATCACTAGGTTAGGTAGGAGAAGGGCCGGGTACTAAAATGATCCACTATATAGGGGGATGGGATGGCGATCCCCTGGTGCAATGTCTATACATGGAATGCACAGTGACATCTGTGCATCATTACCTCCGGGATGTCTGTGCTCTGGAGTCCGCAGCTTGGAGCGGGAAGCTGCAGCAGACTCAGTGCAGACTCAGAGGACGAGTGCGGACCAGGCTGACAGGATCTTTGCTGCCTGGTGGAAATGTTGTAAGTATACAGTTTTGTTTTGAAAAATAAAGAAACAACTATTTATATATGAACTATGTTGGGAGTAGTGATCAATAGTCATAAGCGAGCATGTTTGGATAAAGTGTTATCTGAGCATGCTCAAGTGCTAATGGAGCATCTTCGGCATGATCTTATAATATGTCCGAGTCTCCACTGCTGCACGATTCGTGGCTTTTTGACATCCGCAACACAAGCAGGAATGATTCCCTGTTTGTTAGGCAACCCCTGCATGTGTGGAACAGCCCACGTGAAGCGGTGGGGAGTCAAAAATAAATATTATTCAAGCACGCCAAAAACACTCCGCACACAAGCATGTTCGGATAATGCCTTATCTGGGCACGTTCACTCATCACTAATGTCAGAGACCTAAGGAAAGTGACATATCCTCATATTCAGTGCACAGTGGCCCGCTAGTGACAGCACCAGCCTGGTCTTTGTCCGCTGCAATCTCTTTCACATAGACCATAAGGGTGTGTTTCCACATGGCGGATTTGCTGCGGATTGGACACTGCGTTCATCCACAGCGGCAGATGTTACAGCATAGTGGGGGAAATTCCATCCCCACTATGCGTACAAAGACGCAGGTGGCAGACCTGTGCATACGCACATGCGGCGAGGTATATGTATCTAAAGTGTATGTATGTACGGTATATCGGTATATGTATGCAAGGTGCATGTATGTGCGGTATATGTATGTATATCTGTGACTGTATGGTATATGTATGTACGGTGTGTGCATGTATGTACGGTATATGTATGTGTATCTGTGTATGTATGGTATATGTATGTGTATCTGTGTATGTACGGTATATCGGTATATGTATGTAAGGTGTATGTATGCACGGTATGTGTATCTGTGTATGTACGGTATATCGGTATATGTATGTAAGGTGTATGTAAGCACGGTATGTGTATGTACGGTATATCGGTATATGTATGTAAGGTGTATGTATGCATGCACGGTATGTGTATCTGTGTATGTACGGTATATCGGTATATGTATGTAAGGTGTATGTAAGCACGGTATGTGTATGTACGGTATATCGGTATATATGTAAGGTGTATGTATGCACGGTATGTGTATCTGTGTATGTACGGTATATCGGTATATGTATGTAAGGTGTATGTAAGCATGGTATGTGTATGTACGGTATATCGGTATATGCATGTAAGGTGTATGTATGCACGGTATTTGCATCTGTGTATGTACGTTATATCGGTATATGTATGTAAGGTGTATGTATGCACGGTATATATATCATCCGAGTGCTGTGCGATATACGCTGACCCCGGCAATGGAGGAGATGGAGAAAGTCATTTCTCCGCAGCTGTGCTCCGATTCTCTCTGTGCGAGAGGCTCGGAGCACAGACGCATGACATTCGGCTCCTGCTCGCAGCAGAGCAGGAGACGGGGGTCATTAGCATATCGCATCCGATGCCATACGCTCATCTGACGCCGGCCTAGGCAGCATACCGGGCAGGGAGGGGGGCCCAGACACATTTCTTGCACAGGGGCCCCAAGGTGTTAGTGTCCGCCCCTGATAGGAAGCCAGGTCTTGCCACAACGAATGGTCGATTTGTGGCTAGCAATCCGGTCTCTGATATGTTGGGTTGTTTCTCCAATGTAGAAGAGGCCGCAGGGACATTTTATTAGGTATACCACAAAGTTGGAGTTGCAGGTATGGTATCCCCGAATGGGGTAGGATTTTCCCGTCCTGGGGTGGGTGACATTGTCTAATTTTATCACATTGAAGCATGAGGCACAGCTCAGACAGGGAAATGTACCCTGTCTGCGTGTGGTCAGGACACTTTGCGTCGTGGTGGGACGTAAACTGCCAATGTCAGCTCGTACCAGTTTATCCCTGATGTTGGGAGCCCTCCTGTTGCACATAAGAACTAGTGAGGTGAAGCAGTCAATTTTGGGGTATGCTCTGGATAGTAATGGCCAATGCTTTCTAATAATTGATTGGACTTTTGGCATCAGAGGATGATAGGTATGTACAAAAGGAACCCGTTCTTTAGTGGCCAATTGCGGATGAGGGGATTGTGGATTGAGGATATTGCTTCTCTCTAGTTCCAGTAAACGTGTAGGGTTGTTTCTGTCCCTGAATTTCTGGGACATGATATCTAAGTGTATCGGGAGTACAGCTGGGTCAGACACAATTTTAGCTAGCCTCGTAAATTGAGACCGGGGTAAGCTATTTTTGGTGGCCTTAGGATGGCTACTGGAGTAATGTAGAAGATTGTTGCAGTCTGTAGGTTTGGTAAACAGGTCACTTGTGAGTTTCCCAGATTGATCTCTGTGTATCATAGTGTCTAGGAATGATATGTGACTTATGTCATATTGGATAGTGAATTGCAGTTCGGGATGGACCGAATTAAGAAGTTGGTGAAAACATAGTAGTAATTCAGATGACCCTGTCCAGATAAGGAAGATGTCATCAATGTAACAATGATAGCATCGGACATGCTGTTTGAACAATTCCTCAGGGTAGACGTGATTATTCTCAAAGTGGCTCATGTACGCATTTGCGTAAGCCGGTGCGACATTTGAGCCCATCGCGGTCCCGCAGCATTGTACATAGTAAGTGTCCTCATATAAGAAGTTCTCATATAGGACCAGTTTAAGGAGATCGAGACAAAATTTGATGCAACTAGAGGACATATTAGAGGCCTGGAGGAGTGTCCTTGTGGCCGTGATACCTTTTTCATGTGAGATAGATGTGTATAAGCTGTTTACATCTAATGTAACGAGGAGGCTATCTGATGGTACGGTGTCATATACTTTGATGAGGCTCAAGAAGTGTCCAGTGTCTAACAGGAAGGATTTTGTAGTCCTAACAAGGGGTGTAAGTATTTTTTCGAGGTAGATAGATAAGGGTGATAGTATTGAATCTGTGGAGGCTACGATGGGTCTACCAGGAGGATTTGTGAGTGATTTGTGGACTTTTGGAAGGATATAGAAAACCGGAATAATAGGATTGGGGTTAGAGAGAAATTTAGCCGTGTTCTGATCAATTGTACGGTTCTCTAAGTAGGTCCTGATAAGGCTTCTTATTTTTCTGTCAATGTCAAATGTGGGGTCTCTCGAGATAACTCTGTAGGTGTTGCAGTCAGAGAGTTGGCGTTGGACCTCCTTGGAATATGTGGTACGGTCCATAATAACAATCGCGCCACCCTTATCGGCAGGTTTTATTATTATGGATTTATTATTCTGGAGGGACGATAGTGCCTGTTTTTCCGCTAATGTGAGGTTGGTGTGTATGGGGAAGAAACCAAGGCGTTGCTGGTGTGAAAGTTCTTTCACCTTACGGTCAACAAAAGAAATAAAAGTTTCAATGGCATGAAAAGACTGAGGACTGAAAGTACTCGGGTTGCGTAAACCCAGAGAGGCGAGAGGGATTTCCGCAACACAGACGTCCCCGGTAGGAGACACTCTGCTCTCAGAAGTCTCCGATAATGATACGGTAGTCATTCGGCTTCGATTTTCTAAGACAGACAGTCAAGGTAAAGGCTGTAAAGTGGTATTATTTAAGGTGGCCGGTTCCCCGTTATGCCCGGTCCTGTGTGTCAATGCTTTCATGGGGATGGGCGGAGGATTGTCCAACCCCCTTTTGGTCCATGAGGACGGTTCCTTTTTATCTCGATTTCAGTTCATAGCGGTTTTTAAGAAATGTTTGATCGCAGGGAGAATTTCACCGGGGGATTACAGTGGGCACTCATTTAGAATTGGCGCAGCGACAGAAGCTGCCAGGAGGGGCCTGGGCGAGGAGGTGGTAAAAAAGATCGGTCGGTGGGAGTCGAGGAGATACATTTCCTATATCCGCCCGAACTTGGTCTAATGGTTTAATATTTGAATTGTTTTTTCTTATTGTTGTGTTATCTATTTCAGGCCGCGAGCACTGGCTGGTGTGGATCATGGGCCACTCTTTCGTTTTTTGGGCGGCTTTGCGGGCGACAACTGGGGTTCTCAAGAGAGACAGCGATTCTGCGGTGGAACAGGAAACGCGGAATGATATAGAGCCAGCTTTTGCCGTAGTTACACCAGTTTGTTCATTTGGATCAAGCTCCGGATGTGGTAGTAATTCATTTGGGCGGGAATGACTTGGGCAAAAGGCCCTGTAGGGAATTGATAAAGGACATAAAGTTTGACATTTTAAGACTTTGGGCGGCGTTTCCGAAGTTGTCAGTTGTCTGGTCAGATATTATCCCAAGGAAGGTGTGGCGAGGTGCTCACTCAATTGAGGGGATAAATAAGGCCAGAATAAAAGTAAATAGGGTGGTATCTCGGTTCATGGCGCAGAATGGGGCATTGGTAGTGCGTCATGTAAATTTTGGAATCCGGAAAGGGCGAATATTGAAGGGCAGATGGCGTGCATTTAAATGCAATCGGGGTTGACATGTGGTGTCTCGCTGTTCAGGAAGGAATTGAGACGGGTTTGAAGATTTGGAGGGACACAAATGTTTGAGGTGTCAAAACATTTGTGTTGATGGTGGGGGAGGGAGGTCCTCGAAGTTGGTGGAAAGAGGGGAATGGCGGATTCTAAGGGGGGGACCTCTAGTGGTCCTGGACTCCCCCGGAGTGGATTGCGAGTGGATGTGGTAGATCAGCCCATGGATGGGCTGATTAAAGGATTTGGTAATCGGTTGGTCATTATCTGGCCGGGTTGGTCATTATCTGCCTCCGAGCTGGTGCTTAGCGGCTGGAGGCAAGACTAAGCCTGGGGGCCAAGGTACACAATTTGAATTTCTGCAAGGTTATTTTTGAGGCTTCGAGGACCACCACTCCCTGGGGTGATATTGTTTACATGTTGTATTTATGTTTAATAAAAGGCTGCTGTGGCCATTTAATCCAAATCTGGTGTAATGTCGTTATTCAGGAGGGGATCTTACGATAAGGCAGTTTACGAGAGATCCGATGCAGTAAGTAATTAAGGTTAGGCGTTTAAGTCAGTAAAGGCAGTCATGAGTCACGTGTACCCCTTACGTCATGTCCCGATCATAAGATCCCCTGTGTCTGAGCCTCCAGCCTCACCTTCCTCCCTATGTGAAGCATCCATATTAGCCGGGTCTCTGAAGAGGAACACATCCAGGGCTGTTGCATGAGCAGCCGACACTGTCCTAACATGTGCCGGGATCCTGGTGCTCCTGGGGCCCATTGCTGAAGGTAATCTGGCTGGAAATGAGACTGTGGAGCCCTGTAATCTGCAATGCCTAGAGGGAGATCTCCTGCTGTACGTCCTCTCAGCACAGCATCCAGGACACGTCCCCTGACATAGGGTATACGTGAGTTCCGTGACCTGGAAAAATTCCCCCAATCCCCTTAAACAGGCCCCATAACAACCTAAAGAATAAACTTCTATCGGACACAAATCAACAGACTGAGACATATGTTGGATTTAATTGGCCACAGCAGCCATTTTATTAAAATAAAAGATAACAGAACTTTTATAACAACCCAGAATAGGAGGGGCGGTCCTCAAAGCCCCAAAGTTATAAAACTCAGCATCCCAAATTCCACAATGTTCAGCCCAGGATAAGTCTTACTCCCAGCCGTAAAGCACCAGCTCAGGGATAGCTAACAACCAATCCTGGTCCACCGAACCCACCCCCATGCCAGGGGCCCATAAATCCACCGCAGGCGGGATAACCGTACTGCGCCTTGTTAAATTCTCTCATGGGGGGTCCAGGACCTCTCAAGATCCCCCCCCATTGAACCACCATTTACCATTTCCACCGACTTCGAGGACCTCCACCCCCACCAAGAACACGAATGGCCTGACACCTTAGCCATTCATGTCCCTCCACACCTTCAAGCTTAATTCAATGCCACTGCGGATAGCCAAACACCACATATGATTTCCCACCGCGTTCAGGTGCACGCCATTGGCTCTCCAGTAAGCTCCTTGACCCGATTCCAAGTCCACATGTCTCACAGCCAACGCACCATTCCTCACCATGAACCGAGATATGGCCCTGTTTATTTTGATCTGGGCCTTATTCACCCCCTCATGGGATCTAGCACCTCGCCATCTTTTACGCGGAATGATGTCGGACCACACCAACAACACCTTTGGAAACATGACCCAGAACCTCAGGATATCAAATTTAATATCCTTAATCAGCTCCCTACAAGACCGTTTAGCCAAATCATTCCCCCCTAGGTGAATCACCACAATTTCCGGCACTCTATCCAGTCTAACGAAACGATGGAATTCAGGTAACCATTCCTTCCACACCATCCCCCTTTTACCGATCCATCGTAATGTCACTGTCTCTCGAGAAAGACCCAATTGACGACCGTCCGGAGGAACCGCAGCACGCAACGCAGCCCACACAACAAACGAGTGCCCCATGATCCAGACGAGCACCGGATCAGCCCCTGCAACAAAGAAAGAAAGGCAACAAACAATTAACTCACCACAGCCTCTAATTCACAATAGGTTTGGGCGAACATACGATCGGAATCTTGAAGATTCTCATCTCCCAATTCTCCGAACCACATCCTCACCAAGGCCCAACCTAGCGGCCTCAGTCGCTGCCCCGATCCTGAAGGAGTGACCGCTATATTGTGTTGCAGGTAAGCCCGCTGCCGCCAAACATTTCCTAAATACTGAAATAAACTGAAAACGGGACAAGAAAGACCCATTTTCGTGCACCAAGAATGGTTCGTCTAACACACCGCCCTTTGCTATGTGCTTCTTCACGGATGCCACCGGGCACACCGGGGATCCTTCAACATTGAACAGTACCACTTTGCACCCTTTCCCATACACGTCCGTTTTTGAGGCCTTAACAAACACCACCACCTTGTTCCCTTCAACATCAACGTTTTCTCTTAACAAAGTACCTTTTTTACTAACGGACGGGCTAACCAACTCACGTAACCAAAATGCCCCGAAGAAGGCCAAAGAAAAGGCTGCCCGGAACAAAACCACTTCCCATTCGGAAAAACACACCTCCTGCAACTTCTGATCAATGGCTGAAAGCACCTCATAAGACACGGGTATCCAACCGTCCGAAGCCTTCCAGCCTTTCTTCCAACCCCGAACAACTTACCGAACCAAAAAGGATTTCGCTATATCCTTACACCACCTGCATTTAAGGTTGAAGGCTAGCCCCGCCAAAAACTTATTCAAACGTGTAACAGACCAACCTGCCTCCCAATGATGACCTAGGAACAACAACAAACTATACTCCTCCTCTATATCCTGATCCAAACTTGACATCCAGGATTCCCACAGGCTCCAAGCTTGATTATAATGAGACCAAAATGAATCCGCAAGCGATTTGGTAACTAACTCCGTTACGGCCCTCGCGGCACATTCCACAATTCCACCAGACAATCCAGACCCGCGCTCTCCGCCGGGGGTGCAAAATCCCGGAAAAGCTGCCACTGAATTTTAGAAAGAGCAACAACTATTGGATCAGGTGCTGACAAGCCCACTTCAGATACAATCCATAATTAAGATCCAGGAAAACCAAGTGCTGCAAGATCTTCACTACTGCAGGCGTAGCCGCTGACAACGAGTTTACCGCCATCACCATTCCTGTTGTGATAGGCAATTCAGTATCACTATGGACATGGAGGTCAGAGCACATACAGTGATCTGACAATAACCCAAAATAATAGAACGAGCTCTGAGACGTGGGAACTCTGCAGACCGCAATCCCTGATCCTCTCCAAACACAACTAGAGGCAGCCGTGGATTGCGCCTAACGCTCCCTATGCAACTCGGCACAGCCTGAGAAACTAACTAGCCTGAAGATAGAAAAAATAAGCCTACCTTGCCTCAGAGAAATACCCCAAAGGAAAAGGCAGCCCCCCACATATAATGACTGTGAGTAAGATGAAAAGACAAACGTAGGGATGAAATAGATTCAGCAAAGTGAGGCCCGATATTCTAGACAGAACGAGGATAGGAAAGATAACTTTGCGGTCTACACAAAACCCTAAAGAAAACCACGCAAAGGGGCAAAAAGACCCTCCGTACCGAACTAACGGCACGGAGGTACACCCTTTGCGTCCCAGAGCTTCCAGCAAAACAAATAGACAAGCTGGACAGAAAAAATAGCAACAAATAGCAAAGAAGCACTTAGCTATGCAGAGAAGCAGGCCACAGGAATGATCCAGAGAAACACAAGTCCAACACTGGAACATTGACAGGAAGCATGAATCAAAGCATTAGGTGGGGTTAAGTAGAGAAGCACCTAACGACCTCACCAGATCACCTGAGGGAGGAAACTCAGAAGCAGCAGTACCAGTTTCCTCCACAAACGGAAGCTCCCAGAGAGAATCAGCCGAAGTACCACTTGTGACCACAGGAGGGAGCTCTGCCACAGAATTCACAACAGTACCCTCCCCTTGAGGAGGGGTCACCGAACCCTCACCAGAGCCCCCAGGCCGACCAGGATGAGCCACATGAAAGGCATGAACAAGATCGGGAGCATGGACATCAGAGGCAAAAACCCAGGAATTATCCTCCTGAGCATAACCCTTCCATTTAACCAGATACTGGAGTTTCCGTCTCGAAACACGAGAATCTAAAATATTCTCCACAATATACTCCAATTCCCCCTCCACCAAAACCGGGGCAGGAGGGTCAACAGATGGAACCATAGGTGCCACGTATCTCCGCAACAATGACCTATGGAAAACATTATGTATGAAAAAAGAATCTGGGAGGGTCAGACGAAAAGACACAGGATTAATAACCTCAGAAATCCTATAAGGACCAATGAAACGAGGTTTAAACTTCGGAGAGGAAACCTTCATAGGAATATGACGAGAAGATAACCAAACCAGATCCCCAACACGAAGTCGGGGACCCACACGGCGTCTGCAATTAGCGAAACATTGAGCCTTCTCCTGGGACATGGTCAAATTGTCCACTACATGAGTCCAAATCTGCTGCAACCTGTCCACCACAGTATCCACACCAGGACAGTCCGAAGACTCAACCTGTCCTGAAGAGAAACGAGGATGGAACCCAGAATTGCAGAAAAATGGCGAAACCAAGGTAGCCGAGCTGGCCCGATTATTAAGGGCGAACTCAGCCAAAGGCAAAAAGGACACCCAGTCATCCTGATCGGCAGAAACAAAGCATCTCAGATAGGTTTCCAAGGTCTGATTGGTTCGTTCGGTCTGGCCATTAGTCTGAGGATGAAAAGCCGAGGAAAAAGACAAGTCAATGCCCATCCTACCACAAAAGGCTCGCCAAAACCTCGAAACAAACTGGGAACCTCTGTCAGAAACGATATTCTCTGGAATGCCATGCAAACGAACCACATGCTGGAAGAACAACGGCACCAAATCAGAGGAGGAAGGCAACTTGGACAAGGGTACCAGATGGACCATCTTAGAAAAGCGATCACAGACCACCCAAATGACTGACATCTTTTGAGAGACGGGAAGATCTGAAATAAAATCCATAGAGATATGTGTCCAAGGTCTCTTCGGGACCGGCAAGGGCAAAAGCAACCCACTGGCACGAGAACAGCAGGGCTTAGCCCGAGCACAAATCCCACAGGACTGCACAAAAGAACGCACATCCCGCGACAGAGATGGCCACCAAAAGGATCTAGCCACTAACTCTCTGGTACCAAAGATTCCAGGATGACCAGCCAACACCGAACAATGAACCTCAGAGATCACTTTATTTGTCCACCTATCCGGGACAAACAGTTTCTCCGCTGGACAACGATCAGGTTTATTAGCCTGAAATTTTTGCAGCACCCGCCGCAAATCAGGGGAGATGGCAGACACAATTACTCCTTCCTTGAGGATACCCGCCGGCTCAGATAAACCCGGAGAGTCGGGCACAAAACTCCTAGACAGAGCATCCGCCTTCACATTTTTAGAGCCCGGAAGGTACGAAATCACAAAGTCAAAACGGGCGAAAAACACCGACCAACGAGCCTGTCTAGGATTCAAACGCTTAGCAGACTCGAGATAAGTCAGGTTCTTATGATCAGTCAATACCACCACGCGATGCTTAGCTCCTTCAAGCCAATGACGCCACTCCTCGAATGCCCACTTCATGGCCAGCAACTCTCGGTTGCCCACATCATAATTCCGCTCAGCAGGCGAAAACTTCCTGGAAAAAAAAGCGCATGGTTTCATCACAGAACAATCAGAACCTCTCTGCGACAAAACAGCCCCTGCTCCAATCTCAGAAGCATCAACCTCGACCTGGAACGGAAGAGAAACATCAGGTTGACACAACACAGGGGCAGAAGAAAAACGACGCTTCAACTCTTGAAAAGCTTCCACAGCAGCAGAAGACCAATTGACCAAATCAGCACCCTTCTTGGTCAAATCGGTCAATGGTTTGGCAATACTAGAAAAATTGCAGATGAAGCGACGATAAAAATTAGCAAAGCCCAGGAACTTTTGCAGACTTTTCAGAGATGTCGGCTGAGTCCAATCATGGATGGCTTGGACCTTAACAGGATCCATCTCGATAGTAGAAGGGGAAAAGATGAACCCCAAAAATGAAACCTTCTGCACACCAAAGAGACACTTTGATCCCTTCACAAACAAAGAATTAGCACGCAGGACCTGAAAAACCATTCTGACCTGTTTTACATGAGACTCCCAATCATCCGAGAAGATCAAAATGTCATCCAAGTACACAATCAGGAATTTATCCAGGTACTCTCGGAAGATGTCATGCATAAAGGACTGAAACACTGATGGAGCATTGGCAAGTCCGAATGGCATCACTAGATACTCAAAATGACCCTCGGGCGTATTAAATGCAGTTTTCCATTCATCGCCTCGCCTGATTCGCACCAGATTATACGCACCACGAAGATCAATCTTGGTGAACCAACTAGCCCCCTTAATCCGAGCAAACAAATCAGATAACAAAGGCAAGGGGTACTGAAATTTAACAGTGATCTTATTAAGAAGGCGATAATCTATACAAGGTCTCAGCGAACCATCCTTTTTGGCTACAAAAAAGAACCCTGCTCCTAATGGCGACGATGACGGGCGAATATGCCCCTTCTCCAGGGATTCCTTCACATAACTGCGCATAGCGGTGTGCTCAGGCACGGATAAATTAAACAGTCGACCTTTTGGGAATTTACTACCAGGAATCAAATTGATAGCACAATCACAATCCCTATGCGGAGGTAGGGCATCGGACTTGGGCTCATCAAATACATCCCGGTAATCAGACAAGAACTCTGGAACCTCAGAAGGGGTGGATGACAAAATTGACAAAAATGGAACATCACCATGTACCCCCTGACAACCCCAGCTGGACACCGACATGGATTTCCAATCCAATACTGGATTATGGGCTTGTAGCCATGGCAACCCCAACACGACCACATCATGCAGATTATGCAACACCAGAAAGCGAATATCCTCCTGATGTGCAGGAGCCATGCACATGGTCAGCTGGGTCCAGTATTGAGGCTTATTCTTGGCCAAAGGCGTAGCATCAATTCCTCTCAATGGAATAGGACACTGCAAGGGCTCCAAGAAAAACCCACAACGCTTAGCATATTCCAAGTCCATCAAATTCAGAGCAGCGCCTGAATCCACAAACGCCATGACAGAATATGATGACAAAGAGCAGATCAAGGTAACGGACAGAAGAAATTTTGACTGTACCGTACCAATGGTGGCAGACCTAGCGAACCGCTTAGTGCGCTTAGGACAATCAGAGATAGCATGAGTGGAATCACCACAGTAGAAACACAGCCCATTCAGACGTCTGTGTTCTTGCCGTTCAACTCTGGTCAAAGTCCTATCGCACTGCATAGGCTCAGGTTTAAGCTCAGGTAATACCGCCAAATGGTGCACAGATTTACGCTCACGCAAGCGTCGACCGATCTGAATGGCCAAAGACAGACTCATTCAAACCAGCAGGCATAGGAAATCCCACCATGACATCCTTAAGGGCTTCAGAGAGACCCTTTCTGAACATAGCTGCCAGCGCAGATTCATTCCATTGAGTGAGCACTGACCATTTTCTAAATTTCTGGCAATATACCTCTATCTCATCCTGACCCTGACAAAGAGCCAGCAAATTCTTTTCTGCCTGATCCACTGAATTAGGCTCATCGTACAGCAATCCGAGCGCCAGGAAAAACGCATTGATATTACTTAATGCAGGATCTCCTGGCGCAAGAGAAAATGCCCAGTCCTGAGGGTCGCCACGTAATAAAGAAATAATGATCAAAACCTGTTGAACTGGGTCACCAGAGGAACGAGGTTTCAAGGCCAGAAATAACTTACAATTATTTTTGAAACTCAGAAACTTAGTTCTATCTCCAAAAAACAAATCAGGAATAGGAATTCTTGGTTCTAACATAGATTTCTGATCAATAGTGTCTTGAATCTTTTGTACTCTTGCCGAGAGCTGAACCACAAATGAAGACAGACTTCTAATGTCCATCGCTACACCTGTGTACTGAACCACCCAAATGTCTAGGGGAAAAAAAAGACAAAACACAAAGCCAAGAAAAAAAAAATGGTCTCAGAACTTCTTTTTTCCCTCTATTGAGAATCATTAGTACTTTTGGCTTCCTGTACTGTTGTGATAGGCAATTCAGTATCACTATGGACATGGAGGTCAGAGCACATACAGTGATCTGACAATAACCCAAAATAATAGAACGAGCTCTGAGACGTGGGAACTCTGCAGACCGCAATCCCTGATCCTCTCCAAACACAACTAGAGGCAGCCGTGGATTGCGCCTAACACTCCCTATGCAACTCGGCACAGCCTGAGAAACTAACTAGCCTGAAGATAGAAAAAATAAGCCTACCTTGCCTCAGAGAAATACCCCAAAGGAAAAGGCAGCCCCCCACATATAATGACTGTGAGTAAGATGAAAAGACAAACGTAGGGATGAAATAGATTCAGCAAAGTGAGGCCCGATATTCTAGACAGAACGAGGATAGGAAAGATAACTTTGCGATCTACACAAAACCCTAAAGAAAACCACGCAAAGGGGCAAAAAGACCCTCCGTACCGAACTAACGGCACGGAGGTACACCCTTTGCGTCCCAGAGCTTCCAGCAAAACAAATAGACAAGCTGGACAGAAAAAATAGCAACAAATAGCAAAGAAGCACTTAGCTATGCAGAGCAGCAGGCCACAGGAATGATCCAGAGAAACACAAGTCCAACACTGGAACATTGACAGGAAGCATGAATCAAAGCATTAGGTAGGGTTAAGTAGAGAAGCACCTAACGACCTCACCAGATCACCTGAGGGAGGAAACTCAGAAGCAGCAGTACCAGTTTCCTCCACAAACGGAAGCTCCCAGAGAGAATCAGCCGAAGTACCACTTGTGACCACAGGAGGGAGCTCTGCCACAGAATTCACAACACATTCCTACATGCTCACAATGAAAAGAAATCTTCAAGTTCCTCAATTTGTCGCCCCACAGGGCCAACGCAGCAACCCAGGGGAACAAATGCAGCTTTAGCCGGTTGTTTGTCAACCCTTCCTCCTTCCATTCTTCTGGCCAAGCCGCTGCTGACCAGCTACCACGAAAGAAAAGACCTAAGCCACTCTTTTCGACAATATGAACCAAAATGCCCAAGGAGGCGGCATATGCAACAGGCTGAATCCAAAGAGATCTGCCATTGTACTCGTCAAAAAAATCCGCCCACACCTTCAAATCATGCTGAAATTCTTTATTTATCCTGATGAAATGCAAAGGGGACTTTACCCTTACTGTTGCCAAGGATAGGCGGCGGCAGAACGCTCAACCCATCGGCATGATCCTACAGGCAAAGTTCAGTTTCCCTAACAATGATTGCAAACCGCGCAAATTTATCTTCTTCAAACCAATCGCATTAACCACATCCTGACGCAACGAGGTAAGCTTATCTGCAGGTAGCCTACACTCCATTGCTACTGTGTCAATTTCAATGCCTAGGAACCTCAACACTGTCACCGGGCCAACTGTTTTGTCCTCCGCTAAAGGCACCCCAAAGTTTTTTGCCACACTCTCCATTGTGTGCAACAAAATCGAGCAATCTGCTGATTCCGCTGGCCCTATAAACAAAAAGTCGTCTAGATAGTGCGAACATAAGCGAATCCCAGACACATCTTTCACCACCCATTCTAGGAACGTGCTTTAAGGCCTCAAAGTAAGCGCAGTAAATTGAGCAACCCACGGGAAGGCAAATTTTTGCCTGTAGGACATTATTGCAAGAGAGCTTGGCTGAGTAGATTACACAAGAAGGAAAACACACAGCAAGTCAGCAGGATCTAGGAGCAACATGGCAGATGTGACAACCTACATGGTGAGCTGCAGCATGTGCTACATGTTCACAGATCGACCAGAAGAAGAATTAAATTTCACCTGTCAGAAGTGTAGACTAGTGGCCCTTTTAGAAGAAAAGGTGCGGGGTCTGGAATAAAGAATAGCAACTTTGAAACTCATCAAAGAGAATGAAGACTTTCTAGACAGAACAGAAGCATCTCTACTGGTCACAGAAGGTGAAAAAAGTGTCAGAGACCCTCCAAAAGCAGATGAGTGGAAGCATGTGACCAAAAGAAGCAAGAAGACCATGGAGAAATCACCAACCACACAACTGAAGAACCGATATCAAATCTTTGTAGAGGATGAAGATGGCACACCTAAGGATGAAGCAATACCAGCAAGCAAAAAAGAAAAGGGCACACAGCAACAAGTGACAGCAAAAAGTACAGCCAAGAAGCAACGAAGAGTGGTGGTGGTGGGAGACTCACTACTGAGAGGCACAGAAGCAGCCATCTGCAGACCGGACATAACTGCAAGAGAAGTATGCTGCCTTCCAGGTGCGATGATCAAGGATGTGACCGATAGGATACCAAAGCTCTTCAACTCCAAGGACGTCCACCCATTTCTTCTGATACATGTTGGCACCAATGACACGGCAAGGAAGGACCTACCGACAATCTGCAAAGACTTTGAAGAGTTGGGGAAGAAAGTAAAGGAACTGGATGCACAGGTAGTTTTTTCTTCTATCCTTCCAGTAGACGGGCATGGCACCAGGAGATGGAACAGGATCCTTGATGCAAACAACTGGCTAAGACGATGGTGCAGACAACAAGGATTCGGATTCCTGGACCACGGTGTGAATTACTTGTACGATGGACTCCTCGCAAGAGACGGACTACACCTCAACAAACCTGGGAAACACACATTCGCCAGAAGACTCGCTACACTCATCAGGAGGGCGTTAAACTAGAAGAAGAGGGGACGGGAAGAAAAACATTAGACTTGAACAAAGAAGATCCAGGAAAACATACTCAGAAGGGCGGTAAGAACATTTCTAAAACAATCCACAGCGAGGAGATTGGAACAAAACAAAATCCTCTAAACTGCATGTTTGCAATCGCCAGAAGCCTGACAAACAAGATGGAAGAACTAGAAGCAGAAATATCTACAGGTAACTTTGACATAGTGGGAATAACCGAGACATGGTTAGATGAAAGCTATGACTGGGCAGTTAACTTACAGGGTTACAGTCTGTTTAGAAAGGATCGTAAAAATCGGAGAGGAGGAGGGGTTTGTCTCTATGTAAAGTCTTGTCTAAAGTCCACTTTAAGGGAGGATATTAGCGAAGGAAATGAGGATGTCGAGTCCATATGGGTCGAAATTCATGGAGGGAAAAATGGTAACAAAATTCTCATTGGGGTCTGTTACAAACCCCCAAATATAACAGAAACCATGGAAAGTCTACTTCTAAAGCAGATAGATGAAGCTGCAACCCATAATGAGGTCCTGGTTATGGGGGACTTTAACTACCCGGATATTAACTGGGAAACAGAAACCTGTGAAACCCATAAAGGCAACAGGTTTCTGCTAATAACCAAGAAAAATTATCTTTCACAATTGGTGCAGAATCCAACCAGAGGAGCAGCACTTTTAGACCTAATACTATCTAATAGACCTGACAGAATAACAAATCTGCAGGTGGTCGGGCATCTAGGAAATAGCGACCACAATATTGTACAGTTTCACCTGTCTTTCACTAGGGGGACTTGTCAGGGAGTCACAAAAACACTGAACTTTAGGAAGGCAAAGTTTGACCAGCTTAGAGATGCCCTTAATCTGGTAGACTGGGACAATATCCTCAGAAATAAGAATACAGATAATAAATGGGAAATGTTTAAGAACATCCTAAATAGGCAGTGTAAGCGGTTTATACCTTGTGGGAATAAAAGGACTAGAAATAGGAAAAACCCAATGTGGCTAAACAAAGAAGTAAGACAGGCAATTAACAGTAAAAAGAAAGCATTTGCACTACTAAAGCAGGATGGCACCATTGAAGCTCTAAAAAACTATAGGGAGAAAAATACTTTATCTAAAAAACTAATTAAAGCTGCCAAAAAGGAAACAGAGAAGCACATTGCTAAGGAGAGTAAAACTAATCCCAAACTGTTCTTCAACTATATCAATAGTAAAAGAATAAAAACTGAAAATGTAGGCCCCTTAAAAAATAGTGAGGAAAGAATGGTTGTAGATGACGAGGAAAAAGCTAACATATTAAACACCTTCTTCTCCACGGTATTCACGGTGGAAAATGAAATGCTAGGTGAAATCCCAAGAAACAATGAAAACCCTATATTACGGGTCACCAATCTAACCCAAGAAGAGGTGCGAAACCGGCTAAATAAGATTAAAATAGATAAATCTCCGGGTCCGGATGGCATACACCCACGAGTACTAAGAGAACTAAGTAATGTAATAGATAAACCATTATTTCTTATTTTTAGGGACTCTATAGTGACAGGGTCTGTTCCGCAGGATTGGCGCATAGCAAATGTGGTGCCAATATTCAAAAAGGGCTCTAAAAGTGAACCTGGAAATTATAGGCCAGTAAGTCTAACCTCTATTGTTGGTAAAATATTTGAAGGGTTTCTGAGGGATGTTATTCTGGATTATCTCAATGAGAATAACTGTTTAACTCCATATCAGCATGGGTTTATGAGAAATCGCTCCTGTCAAACCAATCTAATCAGTTTTTATGAAGAGGTAAGCTATAGGCTGGACCACGGTGAGTCATTGGACGTGGTATATCTCGATTTTTCCAAAGCGTTTGATACCGTGCCGCACAAGAGGTTGGTACACAAAATGAGAATGCTTGGTCTGGGGGAAATTGTGTGTAAATGGGTTAGTATCTGGCTTAGTGATAGAAAGCAGAGGGTGGTTATAAATGGTATAGTCTCTAACTGGGTCGCTGTGACCAGTGGGGTACCGCAGGGGTCAGTATTGGGACCTGTTCTCTTCAACATATTCATTAATGATCTGGTAGAAGGTTTACACAGTAAAATATTGATATTTGCAGATGATACAAAACTATGTAAAGCAGTTAATACAAGAGAAGATAGTATTCTGCTACAGATGGATCTGGATAAGTTGGAAACTTGGGCTGAAAGGTGGCAGATGAGGTTTAACAATGATAAATGTAAGGTTATACACATGGGAAGAAGGAATCAATATCACCATTACACACTGAATGGGAAACCACTGGGTAAATCTGACAGGGAGAAGGACTTGGGGATCCTAGTTAATGATAAACTTACCTGGAGCAGCCAGTGCCAGGCAGCAGCTGCCAAGGCAAACAGGATCATGGGGTGCATTAAAAGAGGTCTGGATACACATGATGAGAGCATTATACTGCCTCTGTACAAATCCCTAGTTAGACCGCACATGGAGTACTGTGTCCAGTTTTGGGCACCGGTGCTCAGGAAGGATATAATGGAACTAGAGAGAGTACAAAGGAGGGCAACAAAATTAATAAAGGGGATGGGAGAACTACAATACCCAGATAGATTAGCGAAATTAGGATTATTTAGTCTAGAAAAAAGACGACTGAGGGGCGATCTAATAACCATGTATAAGTATATAAGGGGACAATACAAATATCTCGCTGAGGATCTGTTTATACCAAGGAAGGTGACGGGCACAAGGGGGCATTCTTTGCGTCTGGAGGAGAGAAGGTTTTTCCACCAACATAGAAGAGGATTCTTTACTGTTAGGGCAGTGAGAATCTGGAATTGCTTGCCTGAGGAGGTGGTGATGGCGAACTCAGTCGAGGGGTTCAAGAGAGGCCTGGATGTCTTCCTGGAGCAGAACAATATTGTATCATACAATTAGGTTCTGTAGAAGGACGTAGATCTGGGGATTTATTATGATGGAATATAGGCTGAACTGGATGGACAAATGTCTTTTTTCGGCCTTACTAACTATGTTACTATGTTACTATGTTACTATGATCAACAAAGAAGCCTCCATCCCAAAAACAACCCAATAAATGCAAACTGTCGGGATGAACTGGCAACAAACGAAAGGCCGTTTCGATGTCGGTCTTTGCCAGCTTAGCCGCCTTTCCGCATGCTCGAACCCACTCCATCGCTGAATCGAATGATAAGTACGACACCGAACTCAACTTGGGATCAATACTATCATTAACCGAAGATCCCTTCGGAAACGATAGGTGATGGATCAACCTAAATTTATTAGGTTCTTTCTTAGGGACCACGCCAAGAGGTGACACCCTCAGATTTGCAAAAGGGGGGGCGACATACGGGCCTGCCATTCTTCCCAGAGCAACTTCCTTATTCAACTTATCTGACACGACCTCCGGGAATTGTAATGCCGATTTCAAATTTTTTCTTTTTAAACTAATGTCCTGCTCAACATAAGGAATTTTGAAACCTTCCTTAAAACCGTCGCGCAATAAAACCGCAGCTGACCTATCGGGGTATCTACTTAGAAAGGCCTCCATCATGACCCACTGCACCGGAGTCACCCCTTTTTTCAGCTGAATCTCCAACTTTTTGCCTGTTACCTCTGAAACATTTTGAGGCGCTATGCAAGCCCCCCCCCCCCCCCCCCGCACGATGAACACTCATGCCTAAATTTACACTTGCTCCCGAATCTGCATACCCCATCATTGAAGGCAAAACACAGTCCCTTCTGCAAAGCCGCCGAGTGTCCTGACTGTCCCGAACTCCCGGCGCCCCCGTGAAAAGGCTGGCTGGTCTGACCTAAACAGGACGGTACCATAACTCTCATCCACAACGCTATGTCCTTGTGATCCCACCTGATATTTGGCCTAAAAGCCTTCCACTGACGAAACTGTTCGTCATAGCGTAGCCAACCCTGTCCCCCATAGGTTCTATAAGGCTCTCCTATGGCATCTAAATAACAGAATAACGCCGAGCAATTTTCCGGGGCCTTCTCCCCGATTACGCTAGCCATAATAGCAAAAGCTTGTTGCCAATTTGAAAACGATCTGGGAATCAGTCTGTATCTCTGTTTCTCCTCATCCTCTTTCTTAGAGTCTTCCGTTCTAGGTCTATCCAAGTGAAATCTCTCTAGGGGTAAAAGAGAAAATATTTCTATGTACTCCCCCTTCCAGATTTTTTCCCTAACTTCTTGTTTTAAGTGTGCCACTAATGGGTCCTCAAAGCAGACATAAACCTCCCCCTAGCCGCTTCGTCCAGTTGCGGGACGTCCTCCTTTTTCTTATCCTGTGAAGCTCCTTTACCTGACGCATCAATCCCTGACCCAGGCCCTACGGATAACGCCGGAGCCGCTCCGCCATTTCCCCTTGATGAGCACCAGTGTTTGACGCAGGACCCGCACTGCTGGAGGTACCCGAAATCTCGGTCAACTCTCTAGACCCCTCAAACGATCCCGTATTTCCCAACCAAGCTGCTGATGGCAAAGATCCCCTGCTAAACCCGGACCCCCACAAACCCGCTAGCTCCCCTAAACCTCTAAGGATTAAACCCATACCCCCACTAGCGACTCCCAAAGTAATATCAGTTTTCCTAGCTTCAGGGGAAACTATGCCTGGCATATTAATCATAGGGAAAATGTTCTCACCTAGCTGCCTGGGTCCTGTGAGCCCAGCAGCCGAAGATCCAGCTCCCAGCCGAAGGTGTCCTGAATCCAGTCCGGCCTGATCCGCGATGTTGACCGCCGAACTCCTGGTGGCCGTATCAATGTAGTGGCGACCCGGTGATGCCATCGACTGCCCTGTTGCTGCGGATGGGGAATAGGCCGAGCCAGCATCCTGACGCCCGCTGGAAGATGTGTGGCTCCTTGCCACGGATACGTCCCTGACACTGCCTCCCGAAGCAACGGAATGTCACCTGCCGGAAACCGGAAAACCCCGGCCGCCACCAGCAGAGGGCGCAGCTCCTGGAAAATCCTGGCCACCACCAGCAGAGGGCGCTGCTCCAGGAAAATCCTGGCCACCAAAAGCAGAGGGCGCTGCTCCAGGAAAATCCTGGCCACCACCAGCAGAGGGTGCTGCTGCGCTGAAAACTCCAGAGCTGTGCGCTGCTGAGGGCCGCACGCTGCTGTCAGAGCCGGACGACTGCCGCCCGCATTGTCCCCGGCGCTAAGGGGCCACCGCACTTGAACCCCGTCTCCTCGGCTGTCGCTGCCTCCCTTGCTGAGCGGCACCAGCGAGTGTGCTGGCGGCCGCAGTTCCGGCTCCTGCTCCTGTCGCCCCTCGCCGCCCGATCACAGAAGGAGGGGAGGAAGGATCCGCCCCCGGTGTAGGCCCCGCCGCTCTGGAGGATTCCTCCCGACGCTGCGCTGTGAGGTGTAGGGGCCAGCACTGCTTACCGGAGGGTCCCCGGAGGGGCTCCTATTTCGGCGCCGGGCCCTGGGGATCACTTTGGGGCTTAGGCGCGCCGGAGGCCTGGTCCTCTGCGGCCGGCGCCCGTCCTGCTGTGCCTGAGAAGGTGCCTCGGCTGTACCCTGGAGGAGGCTGTTCACCAAAGCATTCAGCCAGTCGGTCCCCTGTGAGCTGGCTGACGTCCGGAGACGCTGGAGGATCGCCTCAACATCCATGCTGGTAAGTGTAACTGAGATTCTTCACTTGTCACGCAGGCACCTAAAATGGATGCCTGCGTGAGGAGCGTGCCCCTTTTTATGTGCCCCCTCCCCACAGTCCCATAGTACCACCCCCTTCATTCAAAAAATGCCATTAAGCCACCCCTCGAATTCCGATTAACCCTTACCTCTGTACCCCCTCTAAACTGCTCCAGCTCCCCAGGTCCCACGTAACCCCGTCATGGCGGCCTCCCCTTAAGTGCCGTGGGCCCCTCAGTACGGCCTTTCTTGACAACAGTTTTGACGTATTTGAGGGGTTTTTAAAATGGTATCACTTTTGATGAAGTTCCAATATATATTCCCCTCAACGTCCACATAAATCTGAATAGGTCCCTAAGGAGCAGGTTTTGTAAATTTCTTAAAAAAAAATTGAAATTGCAGCTAAACTTTTAACCCCTCAAACATCGTAACAAAATAAAATGACATTTGAAAAATTATGCAGATATAAAGCAGACATATGGGAAATGTTATTTATTAATTATTTTGTATTTTGTTCCTCAGTGAAGCCCCGCCCACGGCCACACCTCCGCAGCTCAGCTCCACCTATGTCCGCATGCGGCCTGCATACCTATATTTAACATTAGGTACACAGGTCGTGCGGATGTATGCGGATGCCTCCACATGCGTTGTTTTGACGATGCAGCGACCCGCGTCGAACGCAGCTGGTTGGAATTTCTTTTTTCTCTGCATCGTCAAAATGATGCATGCGGAGGCATCCACATACATCCGCACGACCTGCGTACCTAATGTCAAAGATAGGTACGCAGGCCGCATGCTGACGTAGGCGGAGCTGAGCGGCAGAGGTGTGGCCATGGGCGGGGCTTCACGGAGGAAGTCCGCAGCCCTCTGCAGCTCAGCAAAACGCTAGTGTGAAACTAGCCTTACCTGTACAAAAGATACCTGTCCACAGGCACTCAAACAATCACACTTCAACCTCTCCACTGTGGCCAAGACCAAACAGCTGTCTAAGGACACCAGGGACAAAATTGTAAACCTGCACAAGGCTGGGATGAGCTACAAAACAATAGGCAAGATGCTTGGTAAAAAGGCAACAACTGTTGGCCCAATTATTAGAGAATGGAAGAAACACAAGATGACTGTCAATCATCCTCAATCTTGGGCTCCATGCAAGATCTCACCTCGTTAGGTAAGGATGATTCTGAGAAGGTTCAGGAATCAGCCCAAAATTACACAGGACCTGGTCAATGACCTGAAGAAAGCTGGGACCACAGTCTCAAACATTACCGTTAGTAACATACTACGCTATCATGGATTCAAATTCTGTAGGGATAATCCAGAGGTGGCATGGGAGAAGGTTATGTGGTCAGATGAGACCAAAATAGTACTTTTTGGTATCAACTATAGTGATGAGCGAGCACTAAAATGCTCAGGTGCTCATTACGCGAGTCAAGCAAATCGTATTGCTTGGGTCCTCGACTCAAGTAACGAGTATAATTGCTCAAAATGATGGAAATCGAGCTGAAATGACATAGGAAGCAGATCTGAATCCCAAGTTGGGAACAATGTTGTCAGAGAATTACAATACTTTTAGGGACTGACCAGAGGTGTAGCTAGGGTTTTGGTTCAGGGGGGGCGAAGCTTCTGAGTGGGCCCCAAACCAGGTAACCTTGATTACAACTCGGTGACGCGCCCTAATGCTGGAGGAGAACCTCAGCAGATGACCGCGCTGCTACTGAAGATAATCTCTTTATAAAGACCAATATGGATATTACCACCATATGGTCAGTGGTAGATACCAGCCCTACAGAACATATGAGATCACTGCACAGTTACAGATAATGTCTTACCGCTGACGTTCTTTCTGATGGAATTGTTCATTTTTACCGTCTTTTCCATCTGGCCCAGACCGATATGACAACTTCTTCCAGCCACGACTCGGCTGCTGAGAATACAACAAAGACACATTTCACTTCTCATTCCAGCCCCATCACCATCTATTCCCAACCTGCACAAACTCCTCATCCTGCTGATACCTCAATACTGAGCCGCTGCTGCCGTATGTGTCCCTATTACTGCCCCTGATACCCCAATACCGAGCTGCTGCTGCCGTATGTGTCCCTATTACTGCCCCTGATACCCCGATACTGAGCCGCTGCTGCCGTATGTGTCCCTATTACTGCACCTGCTGTGTGGTTCTCTGTGCCCTCTAAATTCTAAAGCAACCTTCTATAATATAGCAATGTCGGGTGCAAGTGCACTAGAAAACAATGCCCACATTTTGCCCCCTAGAAAGTAATATTGCCCCGTGTGCCCCTTTGATAGTCACAGTAACCTGAGTTCCCCTATAACAATAAGTACTCACTTTACATTTAATAATGTCTCGAGTATCCCCCCTGTACAGCTCCCCTATACACAGTATGATGCTCTCTTATACACAGTATAACGCCCCCTCACTGTATAGTATCACCCACACAGTATACTGACCCCTTAGTAGCCCCAAACTGTTTGATGGCTCCAACAATGTATAATGACCCCCACACTGTAATCTCTGTACCATCTCCATATGATGGCCCCCTAGATAGCCTCTATATAAAGTAGCATAATGCACCAAATAGTCCACAATATAGTATAATGAACTCCCCATAGGCAGACTCTATAGCATAAGGCAGCCTCCATAGGCAGACCCTGTAATAAGGCAGCACCCCCATAGTCAGACCCTGTAATAAGGCAGCACCCCCATAGCCAGACCCTGTAATAAGGCAGCACCCCCATAGTCAGACCCTGTAATAAGGCAGCACCCCCATAGGCAGACCCTGTAATAAGGCAGCCCCCATAGTCAGACCCTGTAATAAGGCAGAACCCCCATAGTCAGACCCTGTAATAAGGCAGCACCCCCATAGGCAGACCCTGTAATAAGGCAGGCCCCATAGTCAGACCCTGTAATAAGGCAGAACCCCCATAGTCAGACCCTGTAATAAGGCAGCCCCCATAGTCAGACCCTGTAATAAGGCAGCAGCCATATAGTCAGACCCTGTAATAAGGCAGCACCCCCATAGTCAGACCCTGTAATAAGGCAGCACCCATATAGTCAGACCCTGTAATAAGGCAGCACCCCCATAGTCAGACCCTGTAATAAGGCAGCACCCCCATAGCCAGACCCTGTAATAAGGCAGCACCCCCATAGTCAGACCCTGTAATAAGGCAGCACCCCCATAGGCAGACCCTGTAATAAGGCAGCCCCCATAGTCAGACCCTGTAATAAGGCAGAACCCCCATAGTCAGACCCTGTAATAAGGCAGCACCCCCATAGGCAGACCCTGTAATAAGGCAGCCCCCATAGTCAGACCCTGTAATAAGGCAGAACCCCCATAGTCAGACCCTGTAATAAGGCAGCCCCCATAGTCAGACCCTGTAATAAGGCAGCCCCCATAGTCAGACCCTGTAATAAGGCAGCAGCCATATAGTCAGACCCTGTAATAAGGCAGCACCCCCATAGTCAGACCCTGTAATAAGGCAGCACCCATATAGTCAGACCCTGTAATAAGGCAGCACCCCCATAGTCAGACCCTGTAATAAGGCAGCACCCCCATAGTCAGACCCTGTAATAAGGCAGCACCCATAGTCAGACCCTGTAATAAGGCAGCACCCATAGTCAGACCCTGTAATAAGGCAGCCCCCATAGTCAGACCTTGTAATAAGGCAGCACCCATAGTCACACCCTGTAATAAGGCAGCACCCCCATAGTCAGACCCTGTAATAAGGCAGCACCCATAGTCAGACCTTGTAATAAGGCAGCCCCCATAGTCAGACCCTGTAATAAGGCAGCCCCCATAGTCAGACCTTGTAATAAGGCAGCACCCCCATAGTCAGACCCTGTAATAAGGCAGCCCCCATAGTCAGACCCTGTAATAAGGCAGCCCCCATAGTCAGACCCTGTAATAAGGCAGCAGCACCCAAATAAATAAATAAATACTCACCTCTCTTCTTCCTGGTTTCTGTGCTGCTCCTGCTGATCTTCTGAAAGCAGGCGCTGGGTAGTGACGTCATCATGCTCGTCAGTCGCCGAAACTGACAGGGAGATGATGGGAGAAGGAGCGTAGCGCTCCTTCTCCCATCAATGCAATCATCTGTATCGGTTTGGATAAATGCCGGTACAGCTGATCTTCCGATAACGGAGGGGGCCCACTGCTGGCATTGGGCCCCCCTGCCTGCTCAAGGGCCCCATAGCGGCCAGGCAGCAGAGCAGGGAGATTGATTCTCCCTGCTCTGTCGCAGAAAGTAACTGTATAGAGTTACAGTAGTGCAGCTCCGGGTGGGCCCCCTCAGAGCACCGCGCCCGGGGCGCCCACACCCTCTGCCCCCCGGTAGCTACGCTACTGGGACTGACAACAAAACATACAAAACTGAAGATAAATTGGATTTTACTGGGAAAAAAAATTAAGAAACATTCTTTCCAGGAGAATGATTTGTATATAAGGCAAAATAAATATAATAAAAAATGCTCCTCTACACCTTGGGCTATCTTCACATGTAGTGTTTTTGCTGCGTTTTTTGCTTGTGGACAGATGAAACCAAGATGAAGCTTTTTGGTAAAGAACATCATTCTACTATTTACTGTGCAAATTGCCTCTTCTGAGAAAAAGAGGACTTAAACTCTATAGCGCCACCTGTTGGAAGTAGCGATCCGACAAGTCACAAACAACCCTTTAACGAGTCGTGCAATATGACTTAGGATAAAAGGCAAATCAGTATCTCAATTCGCAGACACGGTGTTTCGGGCTGTTGCCCCTCGTCAGTGCGAAGCATGAGAACTGATTTGGCTAGGTGAGAGGCTCTGGATCGCTCCTTCCAACAGGTGGTGCTATAGAGTTTAAGTCCTCTTTTTCTCAAAAGAGGCAATTTGCATATTTAATTTCCCAAAGGAGCATTGCACGGCGAATAAGCCTCCTTACCTTGACAAGCCAGTTGGTATGTCACTCTCCATAAGGAGAAACGTTACCCCTTAGACCCTACTATTTACTGGAAATGAAAGGAGGCCTACAAATAAAAAACAGTTGTTACAATAAAATATGGTGGAGGTCCAGAAGTGGTAATTCCAGCTCCAGTAGTGTAAAGTGTCCCACTACTACCTGTTACATACAGATGCTACAGAGAAACTGCGAATGGACACATTCAATCATTTAATTTTGCCTACGTTGACAAATTTCTGAGTACAGATCACTGCAAAAAAGCATGAATCTGTCAATGAGTGTATGGAAAAAAGCAATCAAGTTATGGACTGTGGAAGAGATGTAGGTGACCAGAATGAACACTCAGTTGTAGCAAATGATACCTAGCACCTATCCATACACTAAACGCAACTAACCGATATTAATAGCAAATAGAATAGATGTTACCTTGATTTTTTTTTGTTATGTTGCAGCAGAAAGGACTGTAAGGCAATAATCCCTGACCATATGCCTCTAATACGCAGTTGGAGCGCCCCAGACACAGGGCCGCGGAGTACTCGGTACCGGTCCTTGACCCGGTCCGTGACCCTGCTAAGGGGCGCCCAATGAAAGGTGATACGAGTCTGTCAAGGGTTTGTGACGCCACCTGTGGTGTTCGGTCAGGGTGACCGACGCTGCTTGGGGCCCACTGGGGTGTTAGAAAGGCAGCTAGATGGTATACCTTCCCACAGGTGAAGTGCTTCCCCAGAGCTTCCCAGTGGTGTAGGTGGTGATGGTGTGAGGCGCGGTTAATAACGACACAGGGTTGCAGTCTCTTTACCTCTTTACTGAAGACTTCGGGATCCTCAATCCAGAGCACTGCTAACAGGGCTGGCTGAGACCGGCCGGTCCGAAGGCACATCCAGAGTTCCCTTTGCAGGTGGAAATCAGTGCCTACCAATAGCGCCTGTGTGTTGTAGTCCTTCCCTGCTGAGCACCACGGGATAGTCCTCACAACTCTCATATCAGTTCTTTCTCTTCTCCGTCCCCCCAAGTTTATCTGGCTAGGACGCACCCGTATGATGGGTAGGCTCGGAGCTATTCTGGGGCCCTAGAGACGCCCCTCTCCACGTTTGCTAATTACTTTGTGGGGGTGAAGTGACCGAGGGCAAGGTCGCCCATGTATATCCATGATCTGGCCCAGCAAAACTTCCACACTCAGATTCTATTTTAACAACCATATCTCTACTGTTATACATTTTCCTTAACACAGCGGAACACGATAATAGACAGTACAAAATATGCCTATTCACAGAGATAACGTGTAATAACAAACTGTCCCTCACTTTCCCTATCCACACGTTACCAGTTCCTTTGTTCCAAGAGGTTATCTTCCCACGTCGCAGGCCTGTCTGTCACTGCAGGGGGACGCTCCAGCCGAAGAGAGAAACAACAGGGATTAAACAAAACTCCGTCCCTCAGGTCCAGACTGTAGTCCTTGGGGTTCAACAGGTAAGGGTGGAATGTTCGGCCTCTCAACAGAGGACCCGCTTACAGTTCATGGGCTCCAGGATCTGTGAAGATGTCACCGTTGGGTGTTCCGCAGTGTGGGAGCTGGGAACAATCTGGATGTCAGCTTCCAAGAGATAGCGGTCATCCAGGCAATCTTCTATATCGCCTCTACAGGAGGACGCCAGCACACACCGACCTCTCTCTGCACACACCAGTTTCCCGGGCTCTCTTATTCCCTCCCCTTCCTGTTCACATGACATCACAGGGGGAAGTTCTGCCAATACAGTTTGTTTCTCTGTAATCACATTCGGCATAGGTATAACTTCTGGCCACACGGGGGCAGTGTGTGTCACAGATTCTATGTCAATGATAATAGAACAGTTACAGCCGGCCAGCTCACTACACGGGCACCACAGAACATGAACAATTGGGATCCAACCCTGACCTCAGAAAACGAATCTGCACAAAAACAAGAAAAAGCAGAGGCCATACAGCATATACCAAACAGCATGGATTTGTACAAAAAACAACACAGCTTTATTAAGGTGCAAATACAGGACAGATCATTTTAAAAACATCTAAAAACACTTAGAACAATGCCTATAATATGGCAAGTGCCTGTACACAAGGTGAAAGGGGAAAAAAAAGGAACACATACAGATATGTATCTCAGTGACCTATATGGACAGCATATTAATAAAGTGCAAAAAACATGATAACACAAATAAGGCCTAAATAGCTAATAGAGCTGCACATGAAAAAATATACTGTGCTACAGGAAATGTGCTAAAATATGCAACATATGACAGTACTAAACATGGGATCCTGAGATCACTAGTAAGGCCCCATAGATAGACGGCACGTAACGTAGTACACAAATAAACAACACTATCTGAGTATATAAACTGCTAAGATGTACAAAATGTGCTGAAGGCATACAGAGTGCTGACATGTGATCCTGAACTCAGTGGTAAGGCCCTATAGATATATGGCACATAGTACAGTACGCACACACTGGTAACAGTACCTAAGTTCAAACAGGAGAATGAATCCAACTATTCATAAAAGGTGTATAAAGTAGAACAAGCATAGAGGCCCTATGTCCCATGGTACTCAGTAATGCACACCTAAAAATAAGCCAGTAGCAGTATAGTACTATCAGTAAACCATGTACCTAAATATGCATTATAAGCAAAAAAAAAACCATAACACCTCCGGGCAAAAAGCCCTAAGATAACACCTACAGGCATAAAGAGAAAGCGAATACCCTACGCGTGTCGCCACAGCAGTGGCTTCATCAGGGGTGACACTGCTGTGGCGACACGCGTAGGGTATTCGCTTTCTCCTGTACCATAGTATTTTTTTTTTTTCTTGTGCAGCTCTATTAGCTATTTAGGCCTTATTTGTGTTATCATGTTTTTTGCACTTTATTAATATGCTGTCCATATAGGTCACTGAGATACATATCTGTATGTGTTCCTCTTTTCCCCCTTTCACCTTGTGTACAGGCACTTGCCATATTACAGGCATTGTGGGTTTTCGCTTTCTCTTTGTGCCTGTAGGTGTTATCTGAGGGCCATTTGCCCGGAGGTGTTATGGGGGTTCTTTGCTTATAATGCGTACTTAGGTACATGGTTTACTGATAGTACTATACTGCTACTGGCTTATTTTTAGGTGTGCATTACTGAGTACCATGGGACATAGGGCCTCTATGCTTGTTCTACTTTATACACCTTTTATGCATAGTTGGATTCATTCTCCTGTTTGAACTTAGGTACTGTTACCAGTGTGTGAGTACTGTATTATGTGCCATATATTTATAGGGCCTTACCACTGAGTTCAGGATCCCATGTCAGCACTCTGTATGCCTTCAGCACATTTTGTACATCTTAGCAGTTTATATACTCAGATAGTGTTGATTATTTGTGTACTACGTTACGTGCCATCTATCTATGGGGCCTTATTAGTGATCTCAGGATCCCATGTTTAGTACTGTCATATGTTGCATATTTTAGCACATTTCCTGTACCACAGTATATTTTTTCATGTGCAGCTCTATTAGCCATTTAGGCATTATTTGTGTTATCATGTTTTTTGCACTTTATTAATATGCTGTCCATATAGGTCACTGAGATACATATCTGTATGTGTTCCTGTTTTCCCCCTTTCACCTTGTATACAGGCACTTGCCATATTATAGTTATTGTTCTAAGTGTTTTTAGATGTTTTTAAAATGATCTGTCCTGTATTTGCACCTTAATAAAGCTGTGTTGTTTTTTTGTACAAATCCATGCTGTTTGGCGATCCCCTTTTTGTATGGCCTCTGCTTTTTCTTGTTTTTGTGCCTCTCCACGTTTGCCCCCCATGTCTGCTTAGGTCATTTAAGGTAGACAGCCAACCTGTAATCAACTGTCCTGCTGCTGTTTGAAGTAATGCTTGGAGTCAGTTACTTCCTCTGCGTTCCGGCCACCGGCTACGCGCCTCAGTAGGATGTTGCCGATCTCGGGGCACTACTCCTACTGGTTCTATCTCCTTGTGCTGTGATCTCGTTTCTCACTTCTCCACAATATACTTCGCTTCGTGTCCTTTCTTAGGATACCGCCACAGGGTAGCGCAGGCGCGGCTCCGTCACGTTCTGTCCTTTCTGCTAGGTCCCTGCCAGGATCCCACCCCTGGCAGGTCCTCCCTGGAGCTCTCCCAGGCTGCGTTCTCACTAACTTCCTATCCAACCCCCAGTTTTACCAGAGTGTGAGGAGTGGCCTAATACATAGTGCCTTTTGCTCCCCCTGGTGGCCGGAGTGTGAAGTGTAATGTGTGACTGTGATACCTGGTCAGGTGAACTCCTTTAGTGCAATCAGACATAACATCACTCCCCTTAGTGGCAGAGCGACATTACTGCAACGACCAGGACTCTGGGGAGCTGCACTATCCCTACTGTTCCCTCAACTAGAAGAAGGAGTGTCACGACCCAAACCGAGTTTTGAGTCCTGTTTTCCCTTTTTCCCAGTCTGGTCATGTCAAGAGTTAACCTTTCTCAGCCTCTGTCTGGGCTCAGGTTGGCTATTTATCGCCGCTGCGTCCTGCAGGTGATGTCAGTTATAGTTTTTGCTTAGTGCTGCTGTAGCTGACTGTGATTGCTCTGATTTTCCTGCTGCGTTGATGTCTGAACTCGTCTCTCTGTTTTCCCCTATTCCTGTCTTGACTCCATGTTTCCCATTAGTGTGCTGACTCCCTGGTTTTGACTTGGCTTGTATCCTGACCTGCTTCTGTCTTTTGGCTTATTCGCTCCTGACCGTTACTGACTCCCTGGCTTGTCTCTGACTGTGAGTTTGCTTATTCCTTTGGTACTGCGCTACAGTCTAGGATTTAACTCGGCTTATTTGACTTTCTACTGCCACCTGTGGTAGCCTCACTGCTGCACTGCAGGCCAGCTCTGTATAGGTACAGTACTGCTTCCACTTTACTGCCATCTAGTGGAGCCTTCACCTACCTGCATTGCAGCAGCGTGACATGGAGCTTCAGAAAAGCATTTTTTCCCATTACTAAGGATCGAGTGTCTTAGCCAGGTGAAGCGTATGCTCTAACTGCAAGGGATGCCAAAGATTAGAAGAAGGCAATCCAATACCCCTTTGTAGAGATGTAGTGGAGGGCCTCAGAAAACATTTTTTTTCCCCATTATTAAAGAGTTGGTATGCTAGACTGGTAATGCGTAGTTTTTAATGTGGGCATTATAAACACCCTTAAAAAATTTGTAGGGAGGATAGCATAATCACCCTGTTGATATGGTGATAGAAAAGAAGGAGGACATCAAAAAAGATTAAATCTTGAAGCATATACCCGTGTTTGGGTGGAAAGGGGTGCATAGGAATAGATGAGAAAAAGAACAAAACACTGCATTATGGTTTATACGCTGAAAAAGTGCATGGACCGCACCTCAAAAAAAAAATCATACGTTGATCTAATGCAGCTAGGCAAAAATATATCTAACTGAACAAAAGGTGCTTAGTTTAACATTCTTATCAGACTGTATGATGCCCACTTCACAGTGAACCTCTAAGTGGGCTCTAATTTCTATAGCCTTAAAGGAGCGGTGTCATACTCTAACCACCATCGCAGCAACGATGCACCAGCAGATCGGGCAGCCTGGTCTCTCACAGAGCCCATGCTGCAAGACTGAGTCCCCAATATATATTTTTGCCTGGCAGCATTAGATCAATGTATGATTTTTGTAAGATGCAGTCAATGCTCTCTTTTTTAGCGTATTGCATGCTCTTTCCCCTTTCTTGAACTAGCATTCCTCCCATTTGGCACAGGTGATTTTAAATATGCAGGAGACTGCAAAATGGGCTTGAGAGCTTGAGGAAGGTGAGTTTCAGTGCTCCTTTCATTTGGTGTTGGTGCTGTATGGCGTCCATTGTTGCTGTGGTTTTGTGCTGGTGGGGCAGTGCGATCTGGAGTCATGGGACTCCATCTGGCAGCATGGGTACTGTGAGGCTTCAGGCCATCCGACCTGCTGGTGCATTGTCGCTGCAACGGTGGTCAGCGTACAATGCCGCTCCTTTAAAGGGAACCTGTCACCTGAATTTGGTGGGACAGGTTTGCGGTCATATGGGCGGGGTTTTCGGGTGTTTGATTCACCCTTTCCTTACCCGCTGGCTGCATGCTGGCCGCAATATTGGGTTGAAGTTCATGCTGTGTCTTCCGTAGTACACGCCTGCGCAAGGCAATCTTGCCGTATTGGGCCCCTGGCCCTCAAGGGAGGCCAGCATGACGGGGTCATGGGGGAGTGAATTAGCCTGGAGAGATTTGAGGCATTTTAGGGGTTAATAAAAGTTTGTGCAGGCATCATTTGAATGTGAGGGTAAGGGCAGGATGCAGAGGATGCTGGGAGAAGCAGGGGCGGAGCATAGACAGGTGAATCAGTGTAACCGCCATTTTTTGTGGCATTAACTGCCACACTTACCTCCTCTTCGTGAGAGTGACCAAAGCTCTGCAGAGTCGTGGTGGTGGAGGTCGAGGCCTTGCTCCAGAGCTTAAGGGACGCAGCGGACACACAGGGCACCGAATGGGTGCAGCAGTCGGTGAGCAGCCTTCTCAGCGGGGCGGTGTCGGGATCGGCCCTGGTTCCGGCTGAGGGATGCGCCTGAGCCCTGATGTCACCCCCCGGGCTCGGCGCCGTATCAGGAGCCCCTCCAGGGACCCTCCAGCTGGTGGTGCGTGCAGCAGGGCAGCGGCGACCCGCGGCAGAGCTGGGAGAAATCCGGCAGCACATCGGGCCCTGCGACAGGGGGAGGTGTCGGCGTCCCCTTCTTCAGACGCTTCCTGCAGGGTGTCCTGAGCAGGAGCGGCAGGCAGCACCAACACAGGTGAGCCTGCTCGGCGCAGAGGATCGGGTAGGACCAGTAGACGGAGGCCTTATCCCCAGGCCTCTCGGCGTGGGGCGCATAGCGGGCAGCACGGCATCGGCCCAGTCAGCAGCGTTCTGTCTGGGTCAAGGCAGGGACCAGCAGAGCCGAGCTTGTCACAGCTGCGCAGGCCAGGTCAGGATCTGGCACGTCTGCCTAGCCATAATGCTGTTAATATAAGCAGCGGTGTGCAACACGGGCAGCGTTACGTTGACCCAGGCAGCAGGACGGATTTGGAGTCGTCTGCAGGGGCCCCTACATCTACAGATGGGACAGCACAGGACAACAGCCGGCTGTCGGTACTATCCAGAGACCAGCAAAGAGGGAGCCCGGGAGAGGAGCAGACGCGTCAGGCTTTAGGATCTTCGGCTGCAGGGTCCACAGCGCTCGGGCAGCTAGGTGAGAAGAATCCATTTTTCTCCTATACCCCTATGTTAACTCCCTCTGTGAATAGTAATCAGGATATGTTTATGGGGGAGTTGGCGGGGGTCTGAGTCTAATCATGCACGGTCTTAGAGATTTGGCTTCGTTGTGGGGGTCTAGGGGGGGGGCAAATAGGGGCTCTGCCATCTGCCGCCTGGGTTGGGAACCCTGAGGAGATTCTCGTCTTTGGGGGCCCACTGGGCGGGACTAGTGGTGTAAGTCACAGGGGCGGGTTGCCAGGAAGCATGAGAAATGACGTCGCAGTGTCGGGTGCTGTCACACCCTCGGCTACCATATCGGTCGCTAGTCAAGCAGGCGAGGGGGGAAAGAGGACTCAATGCGCCTGGATGATGCTGCTCGGGGCGAGGTTTATGTGTGCTTCGAGGGTCTTTTGGGGGCACACCTTAAAAGTGAAGTGAGGAAAAAATATGGAAAGGGGAATACGTCGAAATTTTTTCCTTACTACCATTAGAGCGTTTTCATTTAGATAGATTGTGGAAAGATGATTCAAAAAAGGAGGACGAAGAGAAGAGGAGGTATAGGTTGATTCCTAGGACCTTTTCTAATTGGCTGCAGGCATTTGCTATCTTGGCCAGCGTGATCGGTGAGAGGTCTCCCGAGAACTGCTCGGGTCTTTTCTGTTATATGGACGACATAGGTGAAGCTTATCGGGTTTATGGGGGTCAAGGTTGGCTCAGATAAGATGAGCAATTTTGTAAACGGAAGGCGATTAGGCCTAGCATCCGGTGGGACCACAAAGATATAGCCCTTTGGATGAGGGTGATGGTCCTATCGCGTGTTGGGTCCAGTAACCTGTCCTTTCAAGGAAACGCTGGGGGGTTCAGGACAGTCGGGGCACTCAGCGGCGCTGCAGAGAGGACTGTGTTTTGCATTCAATGAGGGGTCATGCAGATTTGGAGGGAAATGTAAATTCAAACACGATCTTCCAAGTGTTTCAAAAGCAGACAAAAAGAGGGAGATGGGGTTGATAAAAGGAACGACACTAATTCGACTGGCCGCGATGGCACCTTTTCTAAATAGGTACCCTGATACGGCGGCAGCTCTGCTTGAAGGGGGTTTTGGTGAAGGTTTTCGAATCCCATTCATTGATGCAGCATGTAAGTTTTCCACAAAAATTTTGAAATCGGCTTTGCAGTTTCCGGAGGTGGTTGCTCAAAAGTTAGAAAATGAGGTCAAACTGGGTAGGATGGCTGGTCCGCTCCCGATAGCTCCCTTAAACAACCTGAGGATTTCCCCGTTAGGCGTAGTCCCAAAAAAGGAACCCAATAAATTCAGATTGATACATCACCTGTCTTTTCCGAAAGGGTCGTCTGTGAATGATGGTATTGATCCTCAGCTGTGTTCAGTGATTTATACCTCATTCGACGCGGCTATGGATCGGGTCTGTTTTGTGGTAGAGGTGCGAGGTTGGCAAAGACAGACATTGAGGCGGCATTTCGGCTACTGCCGGTTCATCCGGATAGCTTGCATCTACTGGGTTGTTATTGTGATGGAGGATTCTTTGTCGATCGTTGTCTCCCCATGGGTTGTTCTCTCTCCTGTGCGTATTTTGAAACTTTTAGTACATTTCTTGAATGGGTGGTCAAGGATGTGTCGGACTTGAAATCATGTATTCATTATCTGGATGATTTCCTCTTTATAGGCCCAGCCCAGGGTTCTGATTGCTCAGTGTTATTACGCACGCTGGAAATAGAGTGGCAAAGAGTTTCGGGGTTCCATTGGCGGCGGACAAGACGGTGGGACCAGTGACCGTTCTGAGTTTTTTTGGGGATCGAAATTGATACCTTGGAGATGGTTTGCAGATTGCCTGATGACAAGGTTATCGCTTTGCGAGAAGAGGTGTTAAGGGCACGTAGCGCTAAGAAATTGAGGTTGTGCGAGGTACAATCTTTGCTTGGGAAGTTGAATTTTTCTTGCAGGATTATGCCGATAGGATGGGCATTTTGCCGAAGGTTGTCATTGGCAACCTCGGGTGTGAGATCCCCAATTCATTTCATCAGATTAAAAAAAGAATTGCGAGATGATCTGGCTGTATGGGCTAATTTTTTGGAGAATTACAATGGTAAATCTATCTGGATTAATCCGGTAATAGATTCGGATGCTTTGGGTTTCCTCATTGCTGTGGTGGACGACTGTGGCTTTGGCTTATTTTTCAGGGGTTGTTGGCTGCTGGCAGAATGGCCAGGTTTTTGGAAGGAGCAGGGATGGTTATCGAACAGAGTTTTGCTTCATTTGTTTCCTATTGTTTTGCGCTGTCCTTGTGGGGTGAGAGAGTACAAAACACGAAGATTCTTTTTCCATGCACATCGGACGCAGTGGCAGTGACGTTAAATTCATTATCAGCGGCTTCCCCTGCGGTGGTAAAAATACTACAGCGTCTGGTATTTTTGGGGCTATCATTCAATTTGTGGATCGTGGCGGAAGTCAGGTCGATGGCTTCTAACCCTGTCGTCATTGCTCTTTCACATCCTCATGGGGACCGTTTTCAAGAGTTAGTGCCTCAAGCGGAGTCAGCAGGCTTGGAATGCCCAGCGGAATTGTGGAGTCTTCCTGGCGGGCAGTAGATCATTTGTTAAAAAATTCCTTATCGGTCAGGTCTTGGAGGCAGTACCAACAAGTGTGGGGTATTTGGGAGAATTGGATTGTATCGCTAGGTAATGGATTGCATGATGAGAGCAGATTACTGCTGTTGATTGGACATTGTAAAGAAGCAGGTTGGTCCGTATCTAAATTGAATAAGTTGTTAGCAGGTCTTGCATTTGGATTTAAAGCTCGGGGACTCAGAGACGTGACAAAATCCTTTTTGGTGACCCAAACGTTAAAAGGATGGAGGAAAGGTTGGGTGGTAAAGGATAAGAGATGCCCGGTTTCATATGAGGTATTACTAATGTTGAGTAGTCAGCTGTCATCGGTGTGCGTATCACAGTGGGAAGTCGATCTTTTTAAGGCGGCATTTGCGTTAGCCTTTTATGGGGATTTTCGTCTAGGGGAATTGGTCAGTCCTTCGAAATCGAACAAAGGTGGATTGTTGAGGGAGAATGTGGATGTATATAGCGATAGGGTGGTAGTTCAGCTTCGTTTTTCTAAAAGAGATGTTCAAAGAAAGGGTAGTAGAGTCGTGTTGTTCAAGGTTGGGGGTTCATGTTTGTGTCCAGTGTTACGCGTAAGCAATTTTATGGTGGAATTTTGTCTAAAGGTACCATTACACTAAGCGACGCTGCAGTGATATAGACAACGAGCCGATCGCTGCAGCGACGCTGTTTAGGTCGCTAGGAGACGTCAAACACGGCAACACCAGAACGATGCATGAGCGATCCAGTGACGTACTTATCGTTCTCGCTGGTTGTTAGCTCCATGAAAAAACATTGCTGGCATCGTTGCTTTTGCTGTCAAACATGACGAATCACGCCGACCTGACGACCAAATAAAGTTCCGGACTTCTAGCTCCGACCAGCGATGTCACAGCGGGATCCTGATCGCTGCTGCGTGTCAAACACAACGAGATCGCTATCCAGGATGCTGCAACGTCATGGATCGTTGTCGTTCTCGTTGTAAAGTTGCTCAGTGTCCATGAAGATGGCTCCTTTTTATCTCGTTTTCAGTTTATCGCGGTATTTAAGCAATGTTTGGTTTCTGGGGGAATTTTGCCAGTGGATTACAGTGGGCACTCCTTTAGGATTGGTGCTGCGACAGAGGCAGCCAGGAGGGTTTTGGGGGATGATGTGGTCAAGAAGATGGTTGTACGGTAGTACCTTAACGTTTTGTTATTTATTTCAGGCTGCGGGCAACGGTTGGTGTGGATTATGAGCCATTCTTTCGTTTTCTGGGCAGCACTGAGGGCTGCAGTTCGGCCTGACGGGCAGCAGCTGGGTTTTTCAAGAGAGACAGTGATTCTGCGTTGGATCGGAAAACGCGGGATGGTCTGGAGTCAATTTTTACCGGAGTTTCACCAGTTTGTGCGTTTGGATCGAGCACCGGATGTAGTAGTAATTCACTTGGGAGGGAATGATTTGGGCAAGAGGCCCTGTAGGGAGTTGATAAAAGACATTAAGTTTGACATGTTAAGGCTTTGGGCATTGTTTCCAAGAGTATTAGTTGTTTGGTCTGACATTGTACCTAGGAAGGTATGGCGTGGGGCGCATTCCATCGAAGGAATAAATAAGGCTCGGATAAAAGTCTTTAGGGCGGTATCGCAGTTCATGACAAGAAATGGAGTGTTGGTAGTGCGCCACATTAATTTGGAATCGGGAAAGGGTGAATTCTGGAGATAGGATTGTGTTCACTTGAATGCGATCGGTGTCGACATGTGGTGTTTGGCCATTCAGGAAGGTATCGAAACGGGTTTGAAAGTGTGGAGGGACACAAATGTTTGAGAGGTCAGAACATTTGTGTTGGTGGCGGGGAGGGAGGTCCTCGAAGTTGGTAAAAGGGGGAATGGCGGATTGTAGGGGGGATCTCTAGTGGTCCTGGACTTCCCCCTGAGTGGATTGCGAGTGGATGGGGTAGATCAGCCCGTGGAAGGGTTGATTAAAGGGCGTGGTAATCGGTTGGTTTGGCCGGGTTGGTCATTGTTTGCCTCCGAGCTGGGGGTAAGACTTAAGGTACCGTCACATTTAGCGATGCTGCAGCGATATAGATCGCTGCAGCGTCGCTGTTTAGGTCGCTAGGAGACGTCAAACATGGCAACAGCAGATCGATGCAGGAGCGATCCAGTGACGTACTTATCGTTCTTGCTGGTTGTTGCTCCATGAAAAAACATTGCAGGCATCATTGCTTTTGCTGTCAAACAGGAGGAATCACGCCGACCTAATGACCAAATAAAGTTCTAGACTTTCAGCGATGACCAGCGATGTCACAGCAGGATCCTGATCGCTGCTGCGTGTCAAACACAACGAGATCGCATTTCCAGGACGCTGCAACGTCACGGATCGCTGCCGTTCTCATTGGAAAGTTGTTCAGTGTGAAGGTACCTAAGCCTGGAGGCCAAGGTAAAAAGATAATTTGCTTATCTGCAGTGTTTACTTTGAGGCTTCGAGGACCACCACTCCTTGGGGGGGGATATTGTTAAATTGTTGTATTTTATGTTTAATAAAGGGCTGCTGTGGCCATTTAGTCCAAATTCGGTTTAATGTCTTTATTTGAGGTCTTATGTCTCATTAAGATGGGGCTCTCAGGTCTGAAATATTTATCGATTAATTAATAAAGGGGCATTTAGGTTGGGGAAGGCGGTCATGAGTCACGTATACCCCCTACATCATGTTCAGTAATATATATTTTTTGCCGAACAGCACTAGATCACCGTATGATTTTTTGAAAGCGCGGTCCATGCTCTTTTTTTTGCGGGGAGGAATCACAGAGCACGCTAGTATGGTCGGCAGGGTACTCCTTCAGCATTTTCCAAAACTTTTCCCTTCCTGTCAGAGTATCCCGAGCATCAGGGCCTGGGCGCTGGTAGGGTCTGAGAAAACTGCCCCATACCTTTGGTAGTGATCCCCTGCCTATACTGCATCTGGTGTGTGTCTCGCTCATCTCTACTCCTTGGTTCTCCAATGAATTGAGACCTCTGCCACCAGATGTCAGATGGGAATTTTTTTTTAATTCTTCTAGGGCATTTTGGTACTGCAATATTTTATTAGACCTCTCTGCAGCAGGAAGGAGAGATGGAAACTTCTACTTGTAGTATGGGTTTGGAAGGGTAACCAAACAATAAGTAGTGTTGGCCAAAATGTGTACAACGTGAGAGTCACAGGAAAGCCAGTGGAACATAAACTGAGCCATGTGTGCCAGACTGCCAACAGCAAAGACTTCCCTGTCCCCACCAAGAGGACGAATGTCCATCTTCTCCTCCTCATCCTCAATCTCCTCCTCGTCTTCACTCTCCTCCTCATCTTCAGGTCATCCACGCTGAACAGACGGGATGAAGGTGGTGTGAGTAGTACCATCTGTAGCGCAGGCAACCAGATCCTGTTCCTCCTCCTAACTTAGTTGTAAAGTGCTGCGGAATATGTTGGCGCCATATAAATAAAAATTATTATTATTATAACTATCATACAATCCGCATTGAGAAGATGAGATAAGGCTGGGCTGTGTAGCATCACCCAGTATAGTTTCTTGCTCCATCTCAACTTGCTCCACCTGCAAAGGCTCCTCTTTAAGGCCGGGGTCACACTAGACAGTAATACGGACGAGTGCAATGCGATAAAAAATCGCATAGCACTCGTCCCAATGTTAATCAATGAGGCAGCTCCCATCATCCGATATTTTCTCGGCCGTATTCAGGATCCGAGTGAAATCCCAGCATGCTGCGATTGTCAGCGTTTCTCGGCCGAGAATCGCCAATGAAAGTCTATGGAAGGCCCAAAAATACGGATCACACACGGACCAGCAGTGTGACTTGCGAGGAATACGCAGCGCTGTTAGAGAGAAAAGCCGGCAATTCAGTGCGGTGTACAGTAAAATCACACTGACAGCTTACAATAGAATAGGTCGAATAAATGTGTACACATAGAATAGGTATATATATATATATATGTCAGTGAGACACATATATGTATATACAGTATATTAATATTTCTTCCAGCGCTAGACAGCTTTAAAGCCGGTAATTAAATTACCGGCTTTTGCTTTCTCCTTCCTAAACCCGACATGATATGAGACCTGGTTTACATACAGTAAACCATCTCATATCCCCATTTTTTTTGCATATTCCACACTACTAATGTCAGTAGTGTGTCTATGCAAAATTTGGCCATTCTAGCTAGTAAATTAAGGGGTTAAATGGCGGAAAAAATTGGCGTGGGCTCCCGCACAATTTTCTCCGCCAGAGTAGTAAAGCCAGTGACTGAGGGCAGATATAAATAGCCTGGAGAGGGTCCATGGTTATTGCCCCCCCCCCCCCCCCGGCTAAAAACACCTGCCCCCAGCCACCCCAGAACAGGCACATCTGGAAGATGCGCCTATTCTGGCACTTGGCCACTCTCTTCCCACTCCCGTGTAGCGGTGGGATATGGGGTAATGAAGGGTTAATGTCACCTTGCTATTGTAAGGTGACATTAAGCCTAATTAATAATGGAGAGGCGTCAATTATGACACCTATCCATTATTAATCCAATACTAGTAAAGGGTTAAAAAAAATACACCAACACATTATTAAAAATTAATTTAATGAAATAAACACAAAGGTTGTTGTATTAATTTATTTTACTCTCAATCCACTCACTGAAGACCCTCGATCTGTAAATAAAAAAAAAAATAAACCAACAATATACATACCTTCCGAGGATCTGGCACGTCCAACGATGTAGATCCATCTGAAGGGGTTAAAATATTTTGCAGACACGAGCTCCGCTAATGCAGGATGCTCATTTCTGCAAAACCCCGGCGAATGAAGCTAAATATAGGTCAATGATCTATATTTAGCTTCATTTGCGGTGATGCGCCTTCTGCTGGTTGTCCTCATATGAACTCGAGCAAGGGAGCTTTCTAGGAAAGTTCCCACGATCTAGGAACATCCAGCAGAGGGCGCCTCACCGCAAATTAAGCTAAATATAGATCATTGACCTATATTTAGCTTCATTCGCCGGGGTTTTGCAGAAATGAGCATCCTGCATTAGCGGAGCTCGTGTCTGCAAAATATTTTAACCCCTTCAGATGGATCTACATCGTTAGACGTGCCAGATCCTCGGAAGGTATGTATATTGTTGGTTTATTATTTTTTTTTATTTACAGATCGAGGGTCTTCAGTGAGTGGATTGAGAGTAGAATAAATTAATACAACAACCTTTGTGTTTATTTCATTAAATTAATTTTTAATAATGTGTTGGTGTATTTTTTTAACCCTTTACTAGTATTGGATTAATAATGGATAGGTGTCATAATTGACGCCTCTCCATTATTAATTAGGCTTAATGTCACCTTACAATAGCAAGGTGACATTAACCCTTCATTACCCCATATCCCACCACTACACGGGAGTGGGAAGAGAGTGGCCAAGTGCCAGAATAGGCGCATCTTCCAGATGTGCCTGTTCTGGGGTGGCTGGGGGCAGATGTTTTAGCCAGGGGGGGGCCAATAACCATGGACCCTCTCCAGGCTATTAATATCTGCCCTCAGTCACTGGCTTTACTACTCTGGCGGAGAAAATTGTGCGGGAGCCCACGCAAATTTTTTCCGCCATTTAACCCCTTAATTTAATAGCTAGAACAGCCAAATTTTGCATATACACACTACTGACATTAGTAGTGTGGAATATGCAAAAAAAATGGGGAGAAGACATGGTTTACTGTATGTAAACCATGTCTCATATCATGTCGGGTTTTAGGAAGGAGAAAGCAGAAGCCGGTAATTGAATTACCGGCTTTCTGCTATATCGCGCTGGATGAAATATTAATATATATACATATATGTGTCTACTGACATATGTATATATATATATATATAGACAGTATATATGTTTGGTTTTTTTTGTCACATGGATCCCTTGTATAGCCGTATGTTGGTTTTGCAAGCCTGCGATAAAAACACGCAGTACGGATGCCATACGGATGTCACATGGATCATTTGATGCGAGAAAATCGCATCCTCGCACTGCACACGGATCAATGTTTTGGTAACATTTGTGCGATTCTCGTCCATCAAAAACGGTCCGTTTTTTTATACGTTGTGTGTGTCCCCAGCCTTACGCTAATTATGGCGTCATTGCCGCTCACCTTTTTCGAATCCTCAAAGTTTTGGAGAACCGCACAGATGTCAAACATCCATGCCCACTCATCAGCTCTTATGTGCAAAGGCTGAGCGGAAAAATGATGGGCATGTTGTAGCTGGTATTCAACTACTGCCCTCTGCTCCTCACAAAGCCTTTCCAACATATGTAATGTTGAAAAAACACAAAAATTGAGCTTGGTTTAAGTTGGTATACATGCAGCAAGTAAACATATGTTCACATTGGCCATTAAGCATACAAAACTTACAAGAAACAAAATGAGCAAATAACCCTGCTGTAACTACCGTATTTTTCGGACTATAAAACGCACTGGACCATAAGATGCACCCCAAATTTGGAGTGAAAATTGCAGAAAAAAAGATTTTTTATAAGATGGGGGTCCGTCTTATTGTCCAAATTTACAATATCTTACCTGGGGGCTGGCGGTGGCAGAGCAGGGTCACAGGAGGCATGGTGTCGGCAGAGGTGCAGTGATGTGGTGGGCGATAAGGTGTGCACCTGAGCAGGGTCCCTTCCTGTTTAGGTGGGCGATGCCACGGCCTGGTGTCCATGGGGGGTTGCAGCAGTGCTGTGGCGGCGGCAGAGGTGTGGGGATGATGAGGCGCAGTGAGCGGTATGGCGAGAGCAGGGTCCCTTCCAAAGGTGAGGTGACGCAGTGGCTCGGTATCCAAGGTAAGCAGCAGAGGCGGGTGAATCATGGCTTTATCGGTGGTGGTGGCCATCTTCCTGAGGCCGCGCGTGCGCAGATGAAGTGCTCTGCTTCCCGAGGCTTCAGGAAAATGGCCGCAGGAGGTCGCGCGTGCGCAGATGGAGATCGCGGCGGCCATTTTCCTGAAGCCGGGTTCGCAGATTTAGATCTCGGCTTCAGGAAAATGACCGCAGCGATCTCCATCTGCGCACGCGCGGCCTCCCACGGCCATTTTCCTGAAGCCCCGGGAAGCAGAGCACTCCATCTGCGCACGCGCGGCATCAGGAAGATGGCTGCCGCCACCGATAAAGCCATGATTCACCCGCCTCTGCTGCTTACCTTGGATACCGGGCCGCTGCGTCACCTCACCTGTGGAAGGGACCCCTCTCCCGCCATACAGCTCACTGCACCTCATCATCCCCGCACCTCTGCCGCCACCGCACCTCTGCTGCCACCACACCACTGCTGGTAAGCCTGCATTCCAACTATAAGACGCACCCCCCATTTTCCTCACATTTTTGGGGGGAAAAGTGCATCTTATAGTCCCAAAAATTCGGTAAATAAATAAAAAGCAATTGCATTTAAATAACTCAGGGTTCTTAGTAATACTGTTTTTGATCAAACATAGCATAAAAGCCATCCAACCGTCGTTAAAGTGCCCTTGATCGGGACGGTCCTACGCTGTCTAATATTAAAAGCCTTACCATGTGTCAGAGTTGACCTCATTGTGTGAATATAGGCAGACAAAAGGATTGGGTCCCGAAGTGTGGACACCAGTCTGGGGAAGCATTTAAATGTAATTTACAGCTCAGGAGAAGGAGGCCACACCCCGGCATTCACAGAATGCAAAAATACAAATTAAAAACACAAAAATTTAGCTTGGTTTAAGTTAATTTACAATTGGCCTATAAATGCATGTTCACTTTGGCCACAAAGCATACAAAACCTACAAGAAACAAAATGAGCAAAAAACCCTGCTATAACTAAATAAGTAAAAAGTAAGTGCATTTAAATAACTCAGGGTTCTTATTAATACTGTTTTTGATCAAAAGTATGTAACATTGAGTTCCAACACATGGTGACATTGCACACCAGTCAGTGAGCTGGAAGTTGCAAACACTGCTGCAGAACTGCCATGACAGCAACATCTGTAGCTGACTTGTGGAAATGGTCACACACATGGCGTACTTTCATAAGCATCTCAGGCAGATCTGGGTATGCTCTGAGAAACTGCTGAAACATTAAGTTGAGCATGTGGGCCAGGCATATTATGTGTGCGAGGTTGCCAAGCTTCAGAGCCACATCAGGTTATGGACATTGTCACACATGACCGTGCCTGGTTGTAGGTTCAGGGGCAGAAGCCACAGATCAGTCTAGTCTGTAAGACCTTTCAACAACTCTGCGGAGGTGTGCGGTTTGTCACCTAAGCAGGTTAGCTTCAACAGAGCCTGTTGCCACTTGGCCAAGGCAGTTCTGCAGTGGTACCAGCTTGGATCTAATTTTGACATTTCGGAGATGGAGGGCAAGGTGAAACTGTGCATGCTGCGGGAGCACAACAAATACACACATCATGTCGACCTAGCTTCCTGTCCCACTTTGTAGTGGAGCGGGGAACAACACTCTTGAAGCCAGACCAGTGTGAAAAGGTTGTTTGATGTATAGCAGATAATGCTGCCAGTCAGTTTGCCAGCACCACCATGTCTTCCACATGGTCCAGTCTCAGTAGGAGGAGGAGGTGCAAGAAGATGGGGAAAACCCTGATTGAACCAGGGTCCGCAATCTCCAGTGTCAGTAGCACATATTCCATCCCAGGGTCCGACTGGGTCCCGGATTCCACAATGATCACCCAGTATGCTGTCAGGGAAATGTAGCATCCCTGGACACAAGCACTTGTCCACATGTCCGTTGTTAAGTGGACCTTCCCAGTAATGGCATTGGTCAGGGCACGCCTGAGGTTATGGGACATGTGCTTTTGTAAGGCATGCAATCCCGGCTTATTTTTTGGCTGTCTAACAAGGGCCACACATATGGAGTTGGGACTCAAGCTTGCGCGCGGACATTCAAAAATATTTACCGAGTAACGACTCACGAGCAATACGCGCAACCTAATGCTCAAGCGAGTAACGAGCAGTGCCAAGCACGCTCGTTCATCACTAATCAACTTGACTCGTAATGATTGGAGGAAGAAGAATGAGTACAACCCCAAGAAAACCGTCCCAACCGTGAAGCATGGTGGGAGAATCATCATACTTTGGGGGTGGTTTTCTGCAAAGGGGACAGAATGACTTCACCGTATTGAAGGAAGGACAGATTAGGTCATATATTCAGAATTTTTGGCCAACAACCACCTCCTTCCCTCAGTAAGGGCACTGAAGATAGGCCCTGGCTGAGTCTTCCAGCATGACAATGACCCGAAACACAGCCAGGGCAACCAAGGAGTGGCTCTGTAAGAAGCATTTCAAGGTTATGGTGTGGCCTAAGCCAGTCAGACCTTAACACAATAGAAAATCTTTGGATTGATCTGAACCTCAATGTTGCCACAACAAGCCTGAAACCTGAAAGATCTGGAGAAGATTTGTATGGAGGAGTGGGCCAAAATTCCTGCTGCAGTGTGCGCAAACTTGGTTAAAAACTACAGGAAACGTTTGATCTCTGTAACTGCAAACAAAGGTTTCTGTACCAAATATTAAGTTCCTGGAGCAGAACAATATTGTATCATACAATTATTAGGTTCTGTAGAAGGACGTAGATCTGGGGATTTATTATGATGGAATATAGGCTGAACTGGATGGACAGATGTCTTTTTTTGGCCTTACTAACTATGTTACTATGTTACTAAGTTGTTTTTCTATTGTATCAAATACTTATGAAATAAAATGCAAATTAATTATGTGAAAATCATACAATGCAATTTTCTTGATTGAAGTGTACGTATGATAAAAATGACAGACCTCTCCTTTCTTTGTAGATGGGGAAGCTTGCAAACTCAGCAATGTATCAAATACTTACTTTCCACACTGTATGTCTTGTGAAATGTTTGGTGACCTTAGTAAACTTTTTCTTATCAAACATTAGTTTGGCAATGTTTCATTTTTATCTATGCTTATCCACACTGAACTTTGTAGCACTATTTGCGCAATAGTATATCTGTCCAAGATAACGTTGTTAACACTGATTATTAAAAAAAAAAGTGCTGTACCTTGAGGACATAATTGACATAAACACTACATGATTTAATGTGGATTATTTTGAAAATAAATGAAAACTTTCCCACAGATGTAGTAAATACATTCTTTTGGACAAATAAATGTCATTTAGGGCAGTGAGTACAATAAATCCTCACTCTTGGCTGTAATGTTTGAAAGGACTGGGAGACCAATGTTAATACATATTGTTACTCTTATAACTAGTGTTGAGTGAAGCTTTTGAAATTAAAATTCTCCAGGTTTACCAAATTTAGCCTGGAAATTCGATATACAGCAAATGGACACTAAGCCTAAATCTCCAATTGTTTACTGTATGTGTGATTGAATTGCGGTAGCACCATAACCACACTGGTCAAGCAAGCAGCAGCTGCCACCATTTGGCCCTTCCTGGTCCGGCCTCACTGACTTGATCTACTTTCCCATTTCTGTACCTATCAATTAAATATTTATTTAGCTGTTTTTGAAAGGTTCAATAATTGGAATCTTAGTTTCTAAATACCAAGTTTTATAAACAGACCAGCAGTCACATGATTAGATAGCAAAATGCTCACTCATCTGCTGCAATGATTTTTTTAGCCTGCTTGAAAATTTAAAAATTATAATAATGATCATCATTCTTGGCAGCACATATTACAATGTAAAAAGGACTTGTGCTGCTAATTACAATGATATATGCACACAAAATGCTTGCATTATAGATCGTTCTGGGCTCATGGAAGTGTGGTTGGATGGTACAAATAAGTCATTAAATGACCATCAATTTGCTTCATATATCGATGATCGTATAAAGACCATGGTTGACATGTGTAAACTCAGAATTATTGTTTTTTCTTCACTAATTTTTTTTCATTCTTGTTATGCCACACAGTCTAGATATATTTTCCAGTTCAATGTTTTATGACTTTCTCTCACTATCTCTATCAGTATCCAGATTCACCACAAAATGGCTGCTGCATTTCCTGCTTCTGCTTTTATTCAAGTTATCAGTGTCAGACTGGGATGCCTGGAGCCCACGGATGGAATTAATTCCAGGGGCCCACTCTACTGCTGCTGAACATGGAAATATTACATGTTCATATTTACGTCTTGTGCATTGTACGTAAGAATTTTTTCACACAATACAGTGTGCAGAAGAGAACCATTATGTCCACTGCACTACGTCAAAGTGCATTTTTCTTTAAAGGGCTTGTGCTAAATTATCTCCTGTCCCCTGGGGTGATTGCCAATTTCCGCCTGTCATATTGAGAATGAATGAAGAGAATATGGGCATGCACTACCTACATACAGACAGGGCTTTGCAGAATTACGTTCCTGGGGTTGGTGGGGAAAAATGTAAGAATTGAAATTATAGTTAATGCAGCGTTCAAGAAGGCAGAAATTGAAGTGAAAGCTGAGTGTCAGGAGGCAGAAATGGAAGTGTGCAGGAGGGCAGAAATAAAAGCTCTAGAGAATGGAATATGAGCATGCCACATCTATGGCAAGGTTAAAGGTCTTGAAACAAGCTAAAGTGGCATGTAAAAGTTTGGGCACCACTGGTCAGAATTATGGATACTATGAACAGTTAAGCAAGTTGAAGATAAAATCATCTCTAAAAGTCCTAAAGTTAAAGATGACACATTTCCTTTGCATTTTAGATTGCAAATGTGTGTGCTCAGAAAACTTTGACCAATGTTTCAGATATTAGCCTGTTAGGTTTTTTGCTTGTTCGCTATGATTTTTAGGAAAGGCTAGGTAATGCAAATTGCCCAGCTTTATCAAAACCCAGCCCCCTCTAACCATGTGCCAAAAAATAGCAGCCATGGGTTTTTCTAAGCAGCTGCCTAGCACTCTGAAAATGAAGATGGTGGGGGTCCACAAGCAGGAGAACTCTATAAGAATATAGAAAAGTGTTTTCAAGTTGGCCTTTTCTCAGTTCAAACTGTAATTAAGAAATAGACGCTAACACAAACAGTGGAGGTCAAGATAAGGTATGGAAAACCAAGCAAAATTTCTTTGAAGCTGCTTGTAGGATTGCTGGAGAGGCAAATTAGAACCCTCCACTTGACTTCAAAAGACCTTTAGAAAAATTTAGCAGACTCTGGAGTTGTGGTACATTTTTCTACTGTTCAGAGACACCTGCACAAATATGGCCTTCATGGAAGAGTCATCAGAAGAAAACCTCTCCTGCGTCCTAATATGGCCTTCATGGAAGAGTCATCAGAAGAAAACCTCTCCTGCGTACTCAGCATAAAATTCAATGTCAGAAGTATGCAAAAGAACATCTAAAAAGCCTTGTATATTTTAGAAACAAGTCATGTGGATCGATGAGGTTAAAGTATAAATCTTTGGTCACGATTATCAAAGGTATGTGTGGAGAAATTCAGGAAAATAATATCTCACCACCCATTAAGCATGGGGGTGGATCATTCATGTTTTGGGATTGTGTTGCAGCCAATGGTAAGGGGAACATTTCACGGTTATAGGGAGTAATGGATTCAATGACATTTCAATAAATTCTTGAATTCTTCATGCAAATATAACACCATCTGTAAAATAGCTGAAGTTGAAAAAAGGATGGCTTCTACACATGGATAATGAGCCTAAACTCCCTAAACTCATGTCAACATCCACAATAGACTACCTCAAAAGGCGCAAGCTGAAGATTTTACAATGACCCTCACAGTCCCTTTGTCTGCACATCATTGAAAATCTGTGCCTAGGCACTAGACCTCAAAATAGAAGTGCATGCAAGACAACCCAGGAATCTCACAGAACTGGAAGAATTTTCCAATGAAGAATGGATGACAATCCCTCAAAAAAGAATTGAAAGACTCTTGACTGGCTCTAAAAAGCATTTACAAGCTGTGATACTTTAAAAAGGGGGTGCTACTAGGTACTAACCGTGCAGGGTGCCCAAACGTTTGTATCTGCCCATTTTCTTTTTTGTTATTTTTAAAATGTAAAAGATGAAAATATTTTTTTCCTAAAATGCAAGGGTGAATGTGTAATCTTTAACTTTGGGCCTTTTAGAGATCATTTCATATTCAACTTGCTTAACAGTTCACAATAACTTTGAACCAGTGGTGCCCAAACTTTTACATGCCACTGTATCAATGGAAGTCAAAGAAACAACATCAGTTTAAGTGATTTTGATACAGAAAACCCTTTTAAGCACACAAGAGACTAGCGCACTCTTGATTCTAGCAATCGTTCCTAGCAACGCAGAAATTCTTCAAAAGCAACAGGACGCAGATCCTTCTCCAGCATCCTGCATCTAAGGTCGGTATAATGCATTGCCAATTGGTTATCTTGAACCATCTTCAGACATTAGAACATACAAGAACCATGAACCTCAGCAAACTACATACACAAACACCCAAATGCAAGCCTATATGTGAGCAAGTCATAATACTCCCGACAAATACATAGTTTCAGATCCACATGTGGCAGAAACTATGCACATCAAGCCAGTCACTGGACTAAATGCCTAAGCTGCGCCATACTTTCCTGCATCTCTATGCCAGGATCCTTCCAACCATATGAACAGCACTACTCAAGCAGCAAGGTTATTTCGAAAATCGGAGAAAACTGACACGTCTGATTTTGTAACTACATGGTTCGCTGTGAACTTACTAACACCGATCTCACAAGGTTCGATATTATTATTATTATTTACTAGATGGTAGCCCGATTCTAGAATATGTATGTAGTTTATTTATGAAGATTTTAGAATAATACATTGAATACAAAGGATTCGGCCGGCTGCGACCAATTAGCGAAGCGTGGTGTTCAAATCCCACACCAATTCGCGGCCGGACTGCGCCTGTCGCTGATTGTTCACGGCCGGCCACATAGTATATAGCACAACCACGTAGTATATAACAGCCGACGTAGCAAATAGCACAGCCACGTAGTATATTGCACAGCCACGTAGTATATAGCACAGCCACATAGTATATAACACAGCCCACGGAGTATATAGCACAGCCACGTAGTATATAGCACAGCCCATGGAGTGTATAACAGCCCACATAGCATATAACACAGCCACGTAGTTTATAACAGCCCACGTAGCATATAACACAGCTCACGTAGTATATAACAGCCCACGCATGCAGTATATAACACAGCCCACGTAGTGTATAACACAGGCCACATAGTATATAACACAGGCCATGTAGTGTATAGCACAGCCCACGAAGTATATAGCACAGCTCACAAAGTATATAGCACAGCCACGCAGTATATTGCACAGCCACGCAGTATATTGCACAGCCCACGCAGTGTATTGCACAACCCACGTAGTACATTGCACAGCCCACGTAGTATATTGCACAGCCCACGTAGTATATTGCACAGCCCACGTAGTATCTAGCACAGCCCACGCAGTACATTGCACAGCCCACGTAGTATATTGCACAGCCCACGCAGTACATTGCACAGCCCACATAGTATATTGCACAGCCCACGCAGTACATTGCACAGCCCACATAGTATATTGCACCGCCCACGTAGTATATAGCACAGCCCACGCAGTACATTGCACAACCAATGTAGTATATAGCACAGCCCACGTACTATATTGCACAGCCCACGTATTATATTGCACAGCCCATGTAGTATATTGCACAGCCCACGTAGTATATTGCACAGCCCACGCAGTATATTGCACAGCCCACGCAGTATATAGCACAGCCCACGCAGTATATTGCACAGCCCACGCAGTATATAGCACAGCCCACTCAGTATATTGCACAGCCCACACAGTATATTGCACAGCCCACGTAGTATATTGCACAGCCCACGTAGTATATAGCAATGTGGGTATCATATCCCTGTTATTAAAAATAATTAAAATAAAAAATAGTTATATACTCACCTTCCGTCGGCCCCCGGATCCAAGCGAAGCGTTTACCGATGCTCCTCGCGTGCTCCGGTCTCAAGAGTGCATTACGGTCCACGTCATCATCTCGCAAGACCGCAATGCATGGACTGGCCACCGGAGCGTCGCGAGGAGCAGGAAAGGCCTGGGCTGGATCCGGAAGGTGAGTATATAATGATTTTTTATTATTTTTAACATTTTAACGGCTGGGCGCAAGCAATCAGCGAAGCGGGATTTAAATCCCGCGGCAATGTTGCTGATTGGTCGCAAGCAATCAGCGAAGCGGGATTTAAATCCCACGCCAATGGCGCTGATTGGTCGCGCACGCCGGCCAGGTGCGACCAATCAGCAAAGCAGGATTTAAATCCCGCGCCAATGTCACTGATTAGCCGCGCCGGCTGGGCGCGAGCAATCAGCGAAGCGGGATTTAAATCCCGCGGCAATGTTGCTGATTGGTCGCGAGCAATCAGCGAAGCGTGATTTAAATCCCGCGCCAATGGCGCTGATTGGTCACGCCGGCTGGGCGCGAGCAATCAGCGAAGCGGGATTTAAATCCCGCGCCATTGACGCTGATTGGTTGCGCCGGCTGGGCACGAGCAATCAGCGAAGCGGGATTTAAATCCCACTCCAATGTCGCTGATTGGTCGCACCCAGCCGGCACGACCAATCAGCGAAGCAGGATTTAAATCCCGCGCCAATGTCGCCGATTGGTCGCGCGGGATTTAAATCCCACGCCAATGTCTGGGGGGTAGTATAGAGGGGGCACTGACTACAGGGGAGTAGGGAGCGGCCGGACTGTGCCCGTCGCTCCCAAGAGTGCATTGCGGTCTCGCGAGATGTTGACTTGCGGTCTCGCGAGGCCGCTACGTCATCATCTCGCGAGACCGCAATGCATGGACCGGTCACCGGAGCGTCGCGAGGAGCCTGGGCTGGATCAGGAAGGTGAGTATATAATGATTTTTTTTTTATTATTATTTTTAACATTATATCTTTTTACTATTGATGCCGCATAGGCAGCATCAATAGTAAAAAGTTGGTCACACAGGGTTAATAGCAGCATTAACGAAATGTGTTACACCACGGCATAACGCGGTCCGATAACGCTGCCATTAACCCTGTGTGAGCGCTGACTGGAGGGGAGTATGGAGCAGGCACTGACTGCGGGGAGTAAGGAGCGGCCATTTTTCCGCCGGACTGTGCCAGTCGCTGATTGGTTGTGGCTGTTTTGCCGCGACCAATCAGCGACTTGGGATTTCCATTACAGACAGACAGAAAGACAGACAGAAAGACGGAAGTGACCCTTAGACAATTATATAGTAGATTGTTACAGTGCCATTTAGTCCATGACGCTTTACATGTGAAAATGGGTATACATAATAAAAACAAGTACAATAATCTTAAATAATACAAGTCACCAACTGGCCCAGTAGGAGAGAGGACCCTGTTCGTTAGGGCTCACAGTCTACAAGGGATAGGTGATGATCCAGTAGGTGAGGGCAGAGCTGGTCGTGCAGCGGTATGGTGGATCAGTGGTTTCTGCAGGTTGTAGGCTTGTTGGAAGAGGTGGTTCTTCAGAGGTGAGTATATAATGATTTTTTATTATTTTTAACATTTTAACGGCTGGGCGCAAGCAATCAGCGAAGCGGGATTTAAATCCCGCTGCAATGTTGCTGATTGGTCGCAAGCAATCAGCGAAGCGGGATTTAAATCCCACGCCAATGGCGCTGATTGGTCGCGCACGCCGGCCAGGTGCGAACAATCAGCAAAGCAGGATTTAAATCCTGCGCCAATGTCACTGATTGGTCGCATCGGCTGGGCGCGACCAATCAGTGAAGCGTGATTTAAATCCCACACCACTGTCACTGATTAGTCGCGCCGGCTGGGCGCGAGCAATCAGCGAAGCGGGATTTAAATCCCACGGCAATGTTGCTGATTGGTCGCGAGCAAGGTTTCCATGGTAGGCGAGAGTCTGATATGTTGGGGTAGAGAGTTCCAGAGTAGAATGAATTCACAGGAGAAATCATGTATGTGATTGTGTGAGATGAGAGGGTAGAAGAGAAGGAGATATTTGTGAGGATCAGAGGTTGCGTGCAGATAACGGGAGACTAGGTCATAGATGTATGGAGGCAGGGTCGGACTGGCCAGGCGGGGTATTGGGGAAATCCCCAGTGGGCCCTTGTCTCTGGAACAGGAGAGAAGGAAAAGAAGGAAAGAAAAAAAAGTGTCTGCGGTTTTTAGGGGCACAGGCAGAGTATTGCAGCATTCATTACCTGAACCGCTGTGGCGCGTGTCACGATAAATACTGAACAGCGTGCGCCAGTCGTCACTGGCGTATGACATCAGTGTCATGTGCCGCATGCGACGTGCGCACACATTCACCGCCGGCCTCTTTTGTCGGTGGCCATTTTTCTATGTGCGAGCCGGACCTACAGAGGAGGAGGCTGAGGACATTGTACGGCGCTGGGAGCACAGGAAGGTAAGAGCAATCTTTTCTTTTTTTTCTTGCTCTCTATTTCTGTCTCCAAGGGGCCAGGATGGAGACACATGAGGAGGGGGGACCAGGATAGAGACACATGGGGGAGGACCAGGATGGAGACTCATGGGGAGGGGGACCAGGATGGAGACACATGGGGGACCAGGATGGAGACACATGGGGAGGGGGACCAGGATGGAGACACATGGGGGGAATAGAATGGAGACACATGGGGGAGACCAGGATGGAGACACATAGGGAGGGGGGACCAGGATGGGAACACATGGGGACCAGGATGGAGACACATGGGGAGTGGGACCAGGATGGAGACACATGGGGGGACTAGGATGGAGACACATGGAGAGGGGGGACCAGGATGGAGACACATGAGGAGGGGGGACCAGGATAGAGACACATGGGGGAGGACCAGGATGGAGACTCATGGGGAGGGGGACCAGGATGGAGACACATGGGGAACCAGGATAGAGACACATGGGGAGGGGGGACCAGGATGGAGACACATGGGGGACTAGAATGGAGACACATGGGGAGACCAGGATGGAGACACATGGGGAGGGGGACCAGGATGGGAACACATGGGGACCAGGATGGAGACACATGGGGAGGGGGACCAGGATGGAGACACATGGGGGGACTAGGATGGAGACACATGGGGAGGAGGGACCAAGATGGAGACAAATGGGGGGGACCAGGATGGAGACACATGGGGAGGAGGAACCAGGATGGAGACACATGAGGAGGGGGGACCAGGATGGAGACACATGGGGAGGGGGGACTGTTGTGAAAGGTAATTCAGTACCACAATGGACATAGAGGTCAGCGCACATACAGTGACCTGGCAATAACCCAAAAAACAAGAACAAGCTCTGAGACGTGGGAACTCTGTTGACCGCAATCCCTAATCCTCTCAAACCACACTAAAGGCAGCCGTGGATTGCGCCTAACGCTCCCTATGCAACTCGGCACGGCCTGAGAAACTAGCTAGCCTGAAGATAGAAAATAAGCCTACCTTGCCTCAGAGAAATACCCCAAAGGAAAAGGCAGCCCCCACATATAATGACTGTGAGTTAAGATGAAAAGACAAACGTAGAGATTAAATAGATTTAGCAAAGTGAGGCCCAACTTTCTGAACAGAGCGAGGATAGGAAAGGTAACTTTGCGGTCAACACAAAACCCTACAAACACCACGCAAAGGGGGCAAAAAGACCCTCCGTACCAAACTAATGGCACGGAGGTACACCCTCTGCGTCCCAGAGCTTCCAGCAAGCAGCAAAAAACAAATTGACAAGCTGGACAGAAAAAAACAGCAAACAAATAGCAAAGAGGAACTTAGCTATGCAGAGCAGCAGGCCACAGGAATGATCCAGGAGGAAACAGGTCCAATACTAGAACATTGACTGGAGGCCAGGATCAAAGCACTAGGTGGAGTTAAATAGAGCAGCACCCAACGACTTCACCACATCACCTGAGGAAGGAAACTCAGAAGCCGCAGTACCATTTTCCTCCACCAACGGAAGCTCACAGAGAGAACCAGCCGAAGTACCACTTGTGACCACAGGAGGGAGCTCTGCCACAGAATTCACAACAGTACCCCCCCCTTGAGGAGGGGTCACCGAACCCTCACCAGAGCTCCCAGGACGACCAGGATGAGCCATATGAAAGGCACGAACAAGATCGGGAGCATGGACATCAGAGGCAAAGACCCAGGAATTATCTTCCTGAGCATAACCCTTCCACTTAACCAGATACTGGAGTTTCCGCCTTGAAACACGAGAATCCAAAATCTTCTCCACAATATACTCCAACTCCCCCTCCACCAAAACCGGGGCAGGAGGATCAACAGATGGAACCATAGGTGCCACGTATATCCGCAACAATGACCTATGGAATACGTTATGTATGGAAAAAGAATCTGGAAGGGTCAGACGAAAAGACACAGGATTAAGAACCTCAGAAATCCTATACGGACCAATTAAAACGAGGTTTAAACTTAGGAGAGGAAACCTTCATAGGAATATGACGAGAAGATAACCAAACCAAGTCCCCAACCCGAAGTCGGGGACCCACACAGCGTCTGCGATTAGCGAAACGTTGAGCCTTCTCCTGGGACAAAGTCAAATTGTCCACTACATGAGTCCAAATCTGCTGCAACCTGTCCACCACAGTATCCACACCAGGACAGTCCGAAGACTCAACCTGCCCTGAAGAGAAACGAGGATGGAACCCAGAGTTGCAGAAAAACGGTGAAACCAAGGTAGCCGAGCTGGCCCGATTATTAAGGGCGAACTCAGCCAAAGGCAAAAAGGACACCCAGTCATCCTGATCAGCAGAAACAAAGCATCTCAGATATGTTTCCAAGGTCTCAGTGGCGTAGGAAGGGGGGTGCGGGGGGGCGGTCCGCCCCGGGCGGCACAATGCGGGGGGCGGCCGGCGCTGCAGGAGAAGAAAAAAAAAAAAAAAAAGACGCCCCTTTAAATCTTCGGGCGGCGCCGTCCGCCGCCACGACCAGGGCCAGCTCCCCCCACCACCGGACCCCGCCCCCCGCTCTATACTCACCTCTCCTGGTTCCTGCGACGCCGGCAGCTGCAGCGTCCTCTGACTCTGCGACGTCTCAGAGCAGAGGGCGCGATGACGTCACTACTGTGCGCGCCGCTCTGCCTCTCTGTCCTGAGCGTCGCAGAGCCGGAGAGACGCTGACTGCACCGGACCTGCGCTAGGAACGGGAGAGGTGAGGATTTTACTTTTTTTTTTTTTTCTTTATGTCTGACTGTCTGGGGCTGGGGCAATGCTGGACACACTGGGGCAATACTGGAGACCATGGGGCAGATTGCTGGACACACTGGGGCAATACATGAGACCATGGGGCAGATTGCTGGACACACTGGGGCAATACATGAGACCATGGGGCAGATTGCTGGACACACTGGGGCAATACAGGAGACTATGGGGCAGATTGCTGGACACACTGGGGCAATACAGGAGACCATGGGGCAGATTGCTGGACACACTGGGGCAATACAGGAGACCATGGGGCAGATTGCTGGACACACTGGGGCAATACTGGAGACCATGGGGCAGAATGCTGGACACACTGGGGCAATACAGGAGACCATGTGGCAGAATGCTGGACACACTGGGGCAATACAGGAGACCATGGGGCAGATTGCTGGACACACTGGGGCAATACAGGAGACCATGGGGCAGATTGCTGGACACACTGGAGCAATACAGGAGACCATGGGGCAGATTGCTGGACACACTGGGGCAATACTGGAGACCATGGGGCAGAATGCTGGACACACTGGGGCAATACAGGAGACCATGTGGCAGAATGCTGGACACACTGGGGCAATACAGGAGACCATGGGGCAGATTGCTGGACACACTGGGGCAATACTGGAGACCATGGGGCAGAATGCTGGACACACTGGGGAAATACTGGAGACCATGGGGCAGAATGCTGGACACACTGGGGCAATACAGGAGACTATGGGGCAGATTGCTGGACACACTGAATACTGGAGACCATGGGGCAGATTTCAGGACACATTGAGGCAATGCTGGAGACCCTGGGCAGACTTCTGGACATACTGGGGCAATACTGGAGACCATGGGGCAGATTGCTGGACACACCGGGGCAATACTGGAGACCATGGGGCAGAATGCTGGACACACTGGGGCAATACAGGAGACCATGGGGCAGATTGCTGGATACACCGGGGCAATACTGGAGACCATGGGGCAGAATGCTGGACACACTGGGGCAATACAGGAGACCATGGGGCAGATTGCTGGACACACTGGGGCAATACTGGAGACCCTGGGGCAGATTTCTGGACACATTGAGGCAATGCTGGAGACCCTGGGGCAGACTTCTGGACCCACTGGGGCAATGCTGGACACTGGGGCAGATTGCTGGACACACTGGGGGTAATATGCTGGACACACTGGGGCAATGCTGGACACTGGGGGTAATATGCTGGACACACTGGGGCAGACTGCTGGACACACTGGGGAAAGGCTGGACACTGGGGCAGATTGCTGGACACACTGGGGGCAGTGCTGGACATACTGGGGCAGATTGCTGGACACACTGGGGGTAATATGCTGGACACACTGGGGCAGATTGCTGGACAACATGGGGGTAATATGCTGGACACACTGGGGCAGATTGCTGGACAACATGGGGGTAATATGCTGGACACACTGGGGGCAGGACTTGAGGCATGGGCAGAATGTAGATACGGGGCATGATTGGAGACACGGGGCAGGATTGGATCATGGGGCAGGACGGATACGATGGAGGCTGGTGGGGCAGGATGTGGAGATCATATGGGGTAGAATGGATACTCATGAGGGCAGGATGCGAGAACATATGGCTGGAGCCAGGAATGAGAAACGGGGCCAGGGTGGGGAATAGTGTTACCATAGGGGCTAATTAAGGGATATTATTACTGCAGTGATGTATTTATTTTATTTTTTGAGTATACTGTTTTAAATGGGGGGGCGGTCCTGTTACTGTGCAGAGTGACACTATATCACCTTTTTTCTTCATGTGATGTAATGTAGAAGTTGTGAAAAATTAAGTAATGTGTTCTGCAAGCGGAGCTCGAGATAACTGTGTTATTTCCTGCAGAAACGAGTCCTGGCTGGAAGGAATGATGGCGGTCTGTGCTGGATGAAAGATGAAGGACTTCACCTAGAGACGTCACTGGTGAGTCAGTGTTACCTATACACTGACACTATACACTGTATACTATATAGAGGTCCTGTGTATAATATCACCAGTGATCTCTGTATTACCTCTACACAGACACTGCATACTAAGTACAGATCTCCTGTGAATACTGGCACTTATGGTGATAGTATTGTGTTTTTTTTTTTATTACTGATCAGTATTGTAGTATTCAGTCACTATGTGGTGGTAATATGTGGTCTGGAAATGGTGTTGTGGTATTTGTCCCTTGTATGTAGTATTATTCGGTCACTATGTGGCCTGGTCATGGTGTGGTGGTATTAAGTCACAGGTGTGGCATGTGGGGGTGACACCATTGGGCCCAGTTTAAGTTCTACAAAACAGGAAAACCGTTTTTGGTAACCTTTGTGTGTATTGAGCCGGGGGGGCGGGGGGGGGCGCCAAACTCGGGAACAGCCCCGGGCGGCAAAAGCTCTAGCTACGCCTCTGCAAGGTCTGATTGGTTCGTTCGGTCTGGCCATTAGTCTGAGGATGGAAAGCCGAGGAAAAAGACAAGTCAATGCCCATCCTACCACAAAAGGCTCGCCAAAACATCGAAACAAACTGGGAACCTCTGTCAGAAACGATATTCTCTGGAATGCCATGTAAACGAACCACATGCTGGAAAAACAATGGCACCAAATCAGAGGAGGAAGGCAATTTAGACAAGGGTACCAAATGGACCATCTTAGAGAAGCGATCACAGACCACCCAAATGACTGACATCTTTTGAGAGACGGGAAGATCTGAAATAAAATCCATAGAGATATGTGTCCAAGGCCTCTTTGGGACCGGCAAGGGCAAAAGCAACCCACTGGCACGAGAACAGCAGGGCTTAGCCCGAGCACAAATCCCACAGGACTGAACAAAAGTACGCACATCCCGCGATAGAGATGGCCACCAAAAGGATCTAGCCACTAACTCTCTGGTACCAAAGATTCCAGGATGACCAGCCAACACCGAACAATGAACCTCAGAGATAACTTTATTCGTCCACCTATCAGGGACAAACAGTTTCTCCGCTGGGCAACGATCAGGTTTATTAGCCTGAAATTTTTGCAGCACCCGCCGCAAATCAGGGGAGATGGCAGACACAATTACTCCCTCTTTGAGGATACCCGCCGGCTCAGATACACCCGGAGAGTCGGGCACAAAACTCCTAGACAGAGCATCCGCCTTCACATTTTTAGAGCCCGGAAGGTATGAAATCACAAAGTCAAAACGGGCAAAAAACAACGACCAACGAGCTTGTCTAGGATTTAACCGCTTGGCGGACTCGAGATAAGTCAAGTTCTTATGATCAGTCAAGACCACCACGCGATGCTTAGCTCCTTCAAGCCAATGACACCACTCCTCGAATGCCCACTTCATGGCCAGCAACTCTCGATTGCCCACATCATAATTTCGCTCAGCAGGCGAAAACTTCCTGGAAAAGAAGGCGCATGGTTTCATCACCGAGCAATCAAAACTTCTCTGCGACAAAACAGCCCCTGCTCCAATCTCAGAAGCATCAACCTCGACCTGGAACGGAAGCGAAACATCTGGTTGACACAACACAGGGGCAGAAGAAAAACGACGCTTCAACTCTTGAAAAGCTTCCACCGCAGCAGAAGACCAATTGACCAAATCAGCACCTTTCTTGGTCAAATCGGTCAATGGTTTAGCAATACTAGAAAAATTGCAAATGAAGCGACAATAAAAATTAGCAAAGCCCAGGAACTTTTGCAGACTTTTCAGAGATGTCGGCTGAGTCCAATTATGGATGGCTTGGACCTTAACAGGGTCCATCTCGATAGTAGAAGGGGAAAAGATGAACCCCAAAAATGAAACCTTCTGAACACCAAAAAGACACTTTGATCCCTTCACAAACAAAGAATTAGCACGCAGGACCTGAAACACCGTTCTGACCTGCTTCACATGAGACTCCCAATCATCCGAGAAGATCAAAATGTCATCTAAGTACACAATCAGGAATTTATCCAGGTACTCTCGGAAGATGTCATCCATAAAGGACTGAAACACTGATGGAGCATTGGCAAGTCCGAATGGCATTACTAGATACTCAAAATGGCCCTCGGGCGTATTAAATGCAGTTTTCCACTCATCGCCTCGCTTAATACGCACAAGATTATACGCACCACGAAGATCTATCTTGGTGAACCAACTAGCCCCCTTAATCCGAGCAAACAAATCAGATAACAATGGCAAGGGGTACTGAAATTTAACCGTGATCTTATTTAGAAGGCGGTAATCTATACAAGGTCTCAGTGAACCATCCTTCTTGGCTACAAAAAAGAACCCTGCTCCTAATGGCGACGATGACGGGCGAATATGCCCCTTCTCCAAAGACTCCTTCACATAACTCCGCATAGCGGCGTGCTCAGGCACAGATAAATTAAACAGTCGACCTTTTGGGAATCTACTACCAGGAATCAAATCGATAGCACAATCACAATCCCTATGCAGAGGTAGGGTATCGGAATTGGGCTCATCAAATAAATCCCGGTAATCAGACAAGAACTCAGGAACCTCAGAAGGGGTGGATGACGAAATAGTCAGAAATGGGACATCACCATGTACCCCCTGACAACCCCAGCTGGACACAGACATGGATTTCCAATCTAATACTGGATTATGGACTTGTAGCCATGGCAACCCCAACACGACCACATCATGCAGATTATGCAACACCAGAAAGCGAATAACCTCCTGATGTGCAGGAGCCATGCACATGGTCAGCTGGGTCCAGTACTGAGGCTTATTCTTGGCCAAAGGCGTAGCATCAATTCCTCTCAATGGAATAGGACACTGCAAGGGCTCCAAGAAAAACCCACAACGCCAAGCATACTCCAAGTCCATCAAATTCAGAGCAGCGCCTGAGTCCACAAATGCCATGACAGAATACGATGACAAAGAGCAGATCAAGGTAACAGACAAAAGAAATTTTGACTGTACCGTACCAATGGTGGCAGACCTAGCGAACCGCTTAGTGCGCTTAGGACAATCAGAGATAGCATGAGTGGAATCACCACAGTAGAAACACAGCCCATTGAGACGTCTGTGTTCTTGCCGTTCAACTCTGGTCAAAGTCCTATCGCACTGCATAGGCTCAGGTTTAAGCTCAGGTAATACCGCCAAATGGTGCACAGATTTACGCTCGCGCAAGCGTCGACCGATCTGAATGGCCAAAGACATAGACTCATTCAGACCAGCAGGCATAGGAAATCCCACCATGACATCCTTAAGGGCTTAAGAGAGACCTTTTCTGAAAATAGCTGCGAGCGCACCTTCATTCCACTGAGTGAGTACGGACCACTTTCTAAATTTCTGACAATATACCTCTATTTCATCCTGACCCTGACACAGAGCCAGCAAATTCTTCTCTGCCTGATCCACAGAATTAGGCTCATCGTACGGCAATCCGAGCGCCAGGGAAAATGCATCGATATTACTTAATGCAGGATCTCCTGACGCAAGAGAAAATGCCCAGTCCTGAGGGTCGCCACGCAAAAAAGAAATAACGATCCTAACTTGTTGAACTGGGTCACCAGAGGAGGGAGGTTTCAAAGCCAGAAATAGTTTACAATTATTTTTGAAACTCAGAAATTTAGTTCTATCTCCAAAAAACAAATCAGGAATAGGAATTCTCGGTTCTAACATAGAATTCTGAACCACAAAGTCTTGAATACTTTGTACTCTTGCCGTAAGCTGATCCACACATGAAGACAGACCTTTAATGTCCATTGCTACACCTGTGTCCTGAACCACCCAAATGTCTAGGGGAAAAAAAAGGCAAAACACAGTGCAAAGAAAAAAAAATGGTCTCAGAACTTCTTTTTTCCCTCTATTGGGAATCATTAGTACTTTAGGCCTCCAGTACTGTTGTGAAAGGTAATTCAGTACCACAATGGACATAGAGGTCAGCGCACAAACAGTGACCTGGCAATAACCCAAAAAACAAGAAAGAGCTCTGAGACGTGGGAACTCTGTTGACCGCAATCCCTAATCCTCTCAAACCACACTAAAGGCAGCCGTGGATTGCACCTAACGCTCCCTATGCAACTCGGCACGGCCTGAGAAACTAGCTAGCCTGAAGATAGAAAATAAGCCTACCTTGCCTCAGAGAAATACCCCAAAGGAAAAGGCAGCCCCCACATATAATGACTGTGAGTTAAGATGAAAAGACAAACGTAGAGATGAAATAGATTTAGCAAAGTGAGGCCCAACTTTCTGAACAGAGCGAGGATAGGAAAGGTAACTTTGCGGTCAACACAAAACCCTACAAACACCACGCAAAGGGGGCAAAAAGACCCTCCGTACCGAACTAACGGCACGGAGGTACACCCTCTGCGTCCCAGAGCTTCCAGCAAGCAGCAAAAAACAAATTGACAAGCTGGACAGAAAAAAACAGCAAACAAATAGCAAAGAGGAACTTAGCTATGCAGAGCAGCAGGCCACAGGAACGATGCAGGAGGAAACAGGTCCAATACTAGAACATTGACTGGAGGCCAGGATCAAAGCACTAGGTGGAGTTAAATAGAGCAGCACCCAACGACTTCACCACATCACTGAGGAAGGAAACTCAGAAGCCGCAGTACCACTTTCCTCCACCAACGGAAGCTCACAGAGAGAACCAGCCGAAGTACCACTTGTGACCACAGGAGGGAGCTCTGCCACAGAATTCACAACAGGGGACTAGGATGGAGACACATGGGGAGGGGGACCAGGATGGAGACACATGGGGGGACTAGGATGGAGACACATGGAGAGGGGGGACCAGGATGGAGACACATGAGGAGGGGGGACCAGGATGGAGACTCATGGGAAGGGGGACCAGGATGGAGACACATGGGGGACCAGGATGGAGACACATGGGGAGGGGGACCAGGATGGAGACACATGGGGGGACTAGAATGGATACACATGGGGGAGACCAGGATGGAGACACATGGGGAGGGGGGACCAGGATGGGAACACATGGGGACCAGGATGGAGACACATAGGGAGGGGTACCAGGATGGAGACACATGGGGGGACTAGGATGGAGACACAAGGAGAGGGGGGACCAGGATGGAGACACATGGGGGACTAGAATGGAGACACATGGGGAGACCAGGATGGAGACACATGGGGAGGGGGGACCAGGATGGGAACACATGGGGACCAGGATGGAGACACATGGGGAGGGGGACCAGGATGGGGACACATGGGGGGACTAGGATGGAGACACATGGGGAGGAGGGACCAAGATGGAGACAAATGGGGGGACCAGGATGGAGACACATGGGGAGGGGGAACCAGGATGGAGACACATGAGGAGGGGGGACCAGGATGGAGGCACATGGGGAGGGGGGACAAGGATGGAGACACATGGGGTGGGGATACAAGCATGGAGAAACATGGGGAGAGGGGACCAGGATGGAGACACATGGGTAGGAGCGGACCAGGATGGATGGAGACACATGGGTAGGGGCGGACCAGGATGGTGACACATGGGGAGGGGGGACCAGGATGGAGACACATTGGGAGGGGGACCAGGATGGAGACACATGGGGGGACCAGGATCGAGACACATTGGGGGACTAGGATGGAGACACATGGGGAGGAGGGACCAAGACGGAGACAAATGGGGAGGGGGAACCAGGATGCGCACACGTTCACCGCTGACCTCTGCACACGTTCACTGCCGGCCTCTGCTGTCGGTGGCCATTACTCTATGTGCAAGCCGCACCTGCAGAGGAGGAGGATGAGGACGTTGTACGGCGCTGGGAGCGCAGGAAGGTAAGAGGAATCTTTTTTTTTTCTTGTTCTCTATTTCTGTCTCCAAGGGGCCAGGATGGAGACACATGAGGAGGGGGGACCAGGATAGTGACACATGGGGAGGACCAGGATGGAGACACATGGGGGACCAGGATGGAGACACATGGGGAGTGGGACCAGGATGGAGACACATGGGGGGACTAGGACGGAGACACATGGGGAGGAGGGACCAAGATGGAGACAAATGGGGAGGGGGGGCCAGGATGGAGACACATGGTGAGGGGGGACCAGGATGGAGACACATAGTGAGGACTAGGATGGAGACACATGAGGAGGGGGTACCAGGATGGAGACAGATGGGGGGACCAGGATGGAGACACATGGGGAGGGGGGACCAGGATGGAGACACATGGGGGGCCAGGATGCATACACGGGGCGCCAGGACATGGGGCCAAGATGGATACATATGGTAGAGCCAGGATGCATATATATACAGAATACTTTTGTCCCCCTATAACCCAAGTCCATTGTAATAATAAAGCTTTGTATTTTTCTAATAATATGGACCTCAGTATCATCTGCTCTGTTTGGTATGCTTATATGATATATGATGATAGGTCATAATAGTCCAAATATCTTTACACATGGTCCCCATAATTGTTTAGCGTATACAGCTATAACATGTTTTACTGTTATATAAGATATTACTACTATCTTTGATATGTATAGCCATTGATGCCGTTTTAGAGCACCTCCCCCCACCCCCCATCCCACACACACACACACACAGACACACTATTGGACATTCCTGCTTTTTTATTATTTGTTGTGTATATTTTATGATTTCCAATGACAACTTCTGTGAACTACTGGTTTAGTAAGTCCACTTGTGTTAGAATATATATATATATATATATATATACATACATACATGGGGGCCTGGATGGATATGGGGGGGCTGGATGGATTTACATGGAAAGGGGCTGGGATGGATATATATATGGGGGGCAGGTTGCATATATGGGCGAGCCAGCCAGGACACGGGACCATGAAGGATATATGGGGGTCCAGGAAAGATATATGGGGGGCAGAAAAAGAAACATATGAGGGTCAGTATGTATAGCTGGGGGCAGGATGGATATATGGGGGCCAGGCTGGACGAGGGACATAGGGGACCAGGCTGGATCATATTATAAAATAAAGGAGGGCACACCGGGCGAGATCATTATATAAAGGGGGCCGGGATGAGTGACTTAATTACTGCTTGAGGGCCAGAATGAGAAACATGCTATATTAGTTTATGGTGACAAGTGGGGAACATAATTTCTTTAGCGTCCAAATAGGAACATTATTACTACTGTAATATAATTGACTTTTTAGGAAACTATTTTCCATGGAGGGAGAAAAATGGGGGTCTTGTTACTGTGCAGGGCAGCACTTCGTCAATTTATTTCTTCATTTGATGTAGTGTAGAAGTCAGGAAACAAGTGGGGAATGTGCTCTGGAAGCAATCAGCTATTGATGACTGTGTTATTTTTTCCAGAGATGAGTCCTGGCTGGAAGAAGTGATGGCAGTCTGTGCTGGTTGAAGAAAAGCGAAGATGAAAGACTACAACTACAGATGTTACTCGAGAGTCACTGTATTACATGTACACGCACACTATACACTATATACTGTGTACAGAGCTCCTGTGTATAATGTCACTGGTGATCACTGAATTACCTGTACACTATATGCAAAGCTCCTGTGTATAATGCCACCGGTGATGACCATATTACCTGTACACTATATACAAAGCTCCTGCATATAATTGTATAATGTCACTGGTGATTACTATTACCTGTACGCTATACACTATATACAGAGCTCCTGTGTATAAAGTCACTGGTGATCACTGTATTACCTGTACACTGACACGATATACAGAGCTCCTGTGTATAATGTCACTGGTGATCACTGTATTACCTGTACACAGACACTATATACAGAACTCCTGTGTATAATGTCACTGGTGATCACTGTATTTCCTGTACACTGACACTATATACAGAGCTCCTGTTTATGTCACTGGTGATCGCTGTATTACCTGTACACTGACACAATATACAGAGCTCCTGTGTGTAATGTCACTGGTGGTCACTGTATTACCTGTACACTGACATGATATACAAAGCTCCTGTGTATAATGTCACAGGTGATCACTGTATTACCTGTACACAGACACTATATACAGAACTCCTGTGTATAATGTCACTGGTGATCACTGTTTTTCCTGTACACTGACACTATATACAGAGCTCCTGTTTATAATGTCACTGGTGATCGCTGTATTACCTGTACACTGACACAATATACAGAGCTCCTGTGTATAATGTCACTGGTGGTCACTGTATTACCTGTACACTGACACTATATACAGAGCTACTGTGTATAATGTCACCGGTGATCACTGTATTACCTGTACACTGACACTATATACAGAGCTCCTGTGTATAATGATGTCTTTAAGGAACCAACTCGTGATCTCGTCTTGACAGAGGATGCTCGTCCTTGAGACATGATTCAAAGGTTAGGGGACCGCTACAATATCCTAGTGTCAGCTCTGCGTGGATCATGATGGAATCCGAATAGTCCGATTATTCGCTCTGAGTATTAGGAGGTTGCTGCAATATCTGTATGCAATAACTGTATGCTGGGATAATGGCAGGCTCTGTGTCGTCAGATCTTCTGAGCTTGTGCTCAGCAGTTGTAACCTTCTTTTATTGCTTGTAGGTGTGACAGGAAAGAGTGAAATTATGAGATGCAATAACAGGAGCATTTCAGAATATATAACTGCACAATGCATAAAATACAGATAGTCTGAAATACACAGTAATATGAGGTATGATACAAGCTGATAATTACCTATTTAACACAGCAAACATGCTTACAAACACAGGACTGTAACATAGATAGTGACTCACTAACTATGCTTAGAGCAGGCTGCTTACGAGGAGCATGCAGAAAAACGAGTGATATGGTTTCTCATACAGGAACAATGGCTGCTGTTCCCTTCACAGTGTCCTAATAAGACCACAATGTAACAGGAGCAATCCCACAATGCCCTAGGAACTTCCTATAATATATTGCAAACTAAACTAAAATGTATACCTCAAAACCGCCAGCAGATGGTGCTGTTACCTTACAATATAAAAATATAAGACTAATTAATATACACAGAAAATACAGTTATATGAAAAAGTTTGGGCACCCCTATTAATCTTAAGCTTAATGTTTTATAAAAATTGTTTTGTTTTTTTGCAACAGCTATTTCAGTTTCATATATCTAATAACTGTTGGACACAATAATGTTTCTGCCTTGAAATGAGGTTTATTGTACTAACAGAAAATGTGCAATCTGCATTCAAACAAAATTTGACAGGTGCATAAACAATGCCAGTGAGTCCCTCACTCATTACCAGCCATAGAGAGCCTGCCAGCAAGAGAGCCAAGAGCCTGCCTGCCAAGAGCCTGCCAACCAGAGAGCCTAGCCTGCCTGCCAAGAGCCTGCCAGCAGAGAGCCAAGCCTGCCTGCCTGCTAAGAGCCTGCCAGCAGAGAGCCAAGCCTGCCTGCCAAGAGCCTGCCTGCAGAGAGCCAGGCCTGCCTGCCGGCCAAGAGCCTGCCAGTAGAGAGCCAAGCCTGCCTGCCTGCCAAGAGCCTGCCAGCAGAGAACCAAGCCTTCAAGCCAAGAGCTTGCCAGCAGAGAGCCAAGCCTGCCTGCCAAGAGCCTGCCTGCAGAGAGCCAAGCATGCCTGCCTGCCAAGAGCCTGCCAGCAGAGAGCCAAGCCTGCCTGCCAAGAGCCTGCCTGCAGAGAGCCAAGCCTGCCTGCCTGCCAAGAGCCTGCCAGCAGAGAGTCAAGCCTGCCTGCCAAGAGCCTGCCTGCATAGAGGCAAGCCTGCCTGCCGGCCAAGAGCCTGCCAGCAGAGAGCCAAGCCTGCCTGCCAAGAGCCTGCCAGCAGAGAGCCAAGCCTGCCTACCAAGAGCCTGCCTGCAGAAAGCCAAGCCTGCCTGCCAAGAGCTTGCCAGCAGAGAGCCAAGCCTGCCTGCCAAGAGCCTGCCAGCAGAGAGCCAAGCCTGCCTGCCAAGAGCCTGCCAGCAGAGAGCCAAGTCTGCGTGCCTGCTAAGAGCCTGCCAGCGGAGAGCCAAGTCTGCCTGCCAAGAGCCTGCCTGCGGAGAGCCAAGCCTGCCTGCCGGCCAAGAGCCTACCAGCAGAGAGCCAAGCCTGCCTGCCAAGAGCCTGCCAGCAGAGAGCCAAGCCTGCCTGCCAAGAGCCTGCCAGCAGAGAGCCAAGCCTGCCTGCCAGGGCCGGCTCCAGGTTTTCGAGGGCCCCAGGCGAAAGAGTCTCAGTGGGCCCCCCCCCTTTAACCCCTTACCGGCATCGGACGTACTATACCGTCCGATGCCGGCTCCCCTGCTTTGATGCAGGGCTCCGCGGTGAGCCCGCACCAAAGCCGGGACATGTCAGCTGTTTTGAACAGCTGACATGTGCCCGTAATAGGCGCGGGCAGAATCGCGATCTGCCCGCACCTATTAACTAGTTAAATGCCGCTGTCAAACGCAGACAGCGGCATTTAACTACCGCTTCCGGCCGGGCGGCCGGAAATGACGTCATCGCCGACCCCCGTCACATGATCGGGGGTCGGCGATGCTTGTATATTGTAACCATAGAGGTCCTTGAGACCTCTATGGTTACTGATTGCCCGTCGCTGTGAGCGCCACCCTGTGGTCGGCGCTCACAGCACACGTGCAATTCTGCTACATAGCAGCGATCAGCAGATCGCTGCTATATAGCAGAGCCGATCGGGTTGTGCCTGCTTCTAGCCTCTCATGGAGGCTATTGAAGCATGGCAAAAGTTAAAAAAAAAAGTTTAAAAAAATGTGAAAAAAATAAAAAAAACATAAAAGTTTAAATCACCCCCCTTTCGCCCCAATCAAAATAAATCAATAAAAAAAATCAAATCTACGCATATTTGGTATCGCCGCGCTCAGAATCGCCCGATCTATCAAATAAAAAAAAGTATTAACCTGATCGCTAAACAGCGTAGCGGGAAAAAAACTCGAAACGCCAGAATTACGTTTTTTTGGTCGCCGCGACATTGCATTAAAATGCAATAACGGGCGATCAAAAGAACGTATCTGCACCAAAATGCTATCATTAAAAACGTCATCTCGGCACGCAAAAAATAAGCCCTCAACCGACCCCAGAGCACGAAAAATGGAGACGCTACGAGTATCGGAAAATGGCGCAATTTTTTTTTTTTTTTTCTTAGCAAAGTTTGGAATTTTTTTTCACCACTTAGATAAAAAATAACCTAGTCATGTTTGGTGTCTATGAACTCGTAATGACCTGGAGAATCATAATGGCAGGTCATTTTTAGCATTTAGTGAACCTAGCAAAAAAGCCAAACAAAAAACCAATGTGGGATTGCACTTTTTTTGCAATTTCACCGCACTTGGAATTTTTTTCCCGTTTTCTAGTACACGACATGCTAAAACCAATGATGTCGTTCAAAAGTACAACTCGTCCCGCAAAAAATAAGCCCTCACATGGCCAAATTGACGGAAAAATAAAAAAGTTATGGCTCTGTGAAGGAGGGGAGCGAAAAACGAACACGGAAAAATGAAAAATCCCCCGGTCATGAAGGGGTTAACACATACCCCGATTTATGATGCACAGATACGGCAGAGAAATGTATAGTACAATGCCAGATTTCACTTCTTACATGAGTGACAGCTATTGTAGATTCTGCAGTGTATATATACAGGAGGAAAGGCTCTGTGCAGTGTATATATACAGGAGAGGTGCTGTGCAGTGTATATATACAGGAGAGGCAGTGGCGTAGGAAAGGGGGTGCGGGGGGGGCGGTCCGCCCCGGGCGGCACAATGCTGGGGGCGGCCGGCGCTGCAGGAGAAGAAGATAAAAAAAAAAAAAAAAAAAGACGCCCCTTTAAATCTTCGGGCGGCGCCGTCCGCCGCCACGACCAGGGCCAGCTCCCCCCACCCCCGGGTCCCACCCCCGCCCCCGCCCCCGCCCCCACCCCCCGCTCTAAGGCCGCCGTCACACATGCGAGTTTTACGGACGTAAGAGCGCAGAATCTACGTCCGTAAAACTCGCAAAAAATACGGCACAATTATTCTCTATGCCCCTGCTCCTATTTGCCGTATTTTACTGATCAGTATTATACGGCTTTCTACGGCCGTACAAAATCGCAGCATGCTGCGTTTGTCACCGTACTGCGCAAGAAATACGCCAATGAAAGTCTATGGAAGCGTGAAAAATACGGATTACACACGGACAAGCAGTGTGACTTGCGAGAAATACGCAGCGCTGTTAGAGAGAAAAGCCGGTAATTCAGTGCGGTGTACAGTAAAATCACACTGACAGCTTACAGTAGAATAGGTAGAATAAATGTGTACACATAGAATAGGTATATATATATATATATGTCAGTGAGACACATATATGTATATATATTAATATTTATTCCAGCGCTAGACAGCTTGAAAGCCGGTAATTCAATTACCGGCTTTTTCCTTCTCCTTCCTAAAACCCGACATGATTTGAGACATGGTTTACATACAGTAAACCATGTCTTCTCTCCATTTTTTTTGCAGATTCCACACTACTAATGTCAGTAGTGTGTATCTGCAAAATTTGGCCGTTCTAGCTCTTAAAATAAAGGGTTAAATGGCGGAAAAAATTGGCGTGGGCTCCCGCGCAATTTTCTCCGCCAGAGTAGTAAAGCCAGTGACTGAGGGCAGATATTAATAGCCTGGAGAGGGTCCACGGTTATTGGCCCCCCCCCTGGCTAAAAATATCTGCCCCCAGCCACCCCAGAAAAGGCACATCTGGAAGATGCGCCTATTCTGGCACTTGGCCACTCTCTTCCCATTCCCGTGTAGCGGTGGGATATGGGGTAATGAAGGGTTAATGCCACCTTGCTATTGTAAGGTGACATTAAGCCTAATTAATAATGGAGAGGCGTCAATTATGACACCTATCCATTATTAATCCAATTGTAGTGAAGGGTTAAATAAAACACAAACACATTATTTAAAATTATTTTAATGAAATAAAAACAATGGTTGTTGCAGTATTTTATTCAACGCCCAATCCAGTCACTGAAGACCCTCGTTCTGTGAGTAAAAAAACATAATAAACCAACAATATACTTACCCTCCGCAGATCTGTAACGTCCAACAATGTAAATCCTTCTGAAGGGGTTAAAAGATTTTGCAGCAAGGAGCTGTGCTAATGCAGGCTGCTCCTCGCTGCAAAACCCCAGGGAATGAGGCTAAAAATAGATCAATGATCTATATTTAGCTTTATTTGCGGTGAGGCGCCCTCTGCTGGCTGTTCATAGATCGTGGGAAATTACCTAGAAAGCTCCCTGGCTTTCTAGGTAATTTCCCACGATCTATGAACAGCCAGCAGAGGGCGCCTCACCGCAAATAAAGCTAAATATAGATCATTGATCTATTTTTAGCCTCATTCCCTGGGGTTTTGCAGCGAGGAGCAGCGTGCATTAGCACAGCTCCTTGCTGCAAAATCTTTTAACCCCTTCAGAAGGATTTACATCGTTGGACGTTACAGATCTGCGGAGGGTAAGTATATTGTTGGTTTATTATGTTTTTTTACTCACAGAACGAGGGTCTTCAGTGACTGGATTGGGCGTTGAATAAAATACTGCAACAACCATTGTTTTTATTTCATTAAAATAATTTTAAAAAATGTGTTTGTGTTTTATTTAACCCTTCACTAGTATTGGATTAATAATGGATAGGTGTCATAATTGACGCCTCTCCATTATTAATTAGGCTTAATGTCACCTTACAATAGCAAGGTGGCATTAACCCTTCATTACCCCATATCCCACCGCTACACGGGAATGGGAAGAGAGTGGCCAAGTGCCAGAATAGGCGCATCTTCCAGATGTGCCTTTTCTGGGGTGGCTGGGGGCAGATATTTTTAGCCAGGGGGGGGGCCAATAACCATGGACCCTCTCCAGGCTATTAATATCTGCCCTCAGTCACTGGCTTTACTACTCTGGCGGAGAAAATTGCGCGGGAGCCCACGCCAATTTTTTCCGCCATTTAACCCTTTATTTTAAGAGCTAGAACGGCCAAATTTTGCAGATACACACTACTGACATTAGTAGTGTGGAATCTGCAAAAAAAATGGAGAGAAGACATGGTTTACTGTATGTAAACCATGTCTCAAATCATGTCGGGTTTTAGGAAGGAGAAGGAAAAAGCCGGTAATTGAATTACCGGCTTTCAAGCTGTCTAGCGCTGGAATAAATATTAATATATATACATATATGTGTCTCACTGACATATATATATATACCTATTCTATGTGTACACATTTATTCTACCTATTCTACTGTAAGCTGTCAGTGTGATTTTACTGTACACCGCACTGAATTACCGGCTTTTCTCTCTAATATATGTGTCTACTGACATTATATATGTATATATATATATATATATATATATATATATGACAGTATATATATATTTTCTTTTCTTTTTGGGACACATGGATCACTTCTATAGCGGTATGTTGGTTTTGCTAGCCTGCGAGAAAACCACGCAGTACGGATGCCATACGGATTACATACGGAGGATGCCATGCGCAAAAAACGCTGACACACCCTGCCTACGGAGGAGCTACGGACCACTTTTTTCGGGACTTTTCAGCGTATTACGGCCGTAATATACGGACCGTATTGTTTTACGCTGTGTGTGACGCCGGCCTAATACTCACCTCTCCTGGTTCCTGCGGCTTCAGCGTCCTCTGACTCTGCGACGTCTCAGAGCAGAGGGCGCGATGACGTCACTACTGTGCGCGCCGCTCTGCCTCTCTGTCCTGAGCGTCGCAGAGCCGGAGAGACGCTGACTGCACCGGACCTGCGCTGGGAACGGGAGAGGTGAGGATTTTACTTTTTTTTTTTTTTTTCTTTATGTCTGACTGTCTGGGGCTGGGGCAATGCTGGAGACCATGGGGCAGATTGCTGGACACACTGGGGCAGTACTGGAGACCATGGGGCAGAATGCTGGACACACTGGGGCAGTACAGGAGACTATGGGGCAGAATGCTGGACACACTGGGGCAATACAGGAGACCATGGGGCAGATTGCTGGACACACTGGGGCAATACAGGAGACTATGGGGCAGATTGCTGGACACACTGGGGCAATACAGGAGACTATGGGGCAGATTGCTGGACACACTGGGGCAATACAGGAGACCATGGGGCAGATTGCTGGACACACTGGGGCAATACAGGAGACCATGGGGCAGATTGCTGGACACACTGGGGCAATACAGGAGACTATGGGGCAGATTGCTGGACACACTGGGGCAATACTGGAGACCATGGGGCAGAATGCTGGACACACTGGGGCAATACTGGAGACCATGGGGCAGAATGCTGGACACACTGGGGCAATACTGGAGACCATGGGGCAGAATGCTGGACACACTGGGGCAATACTGGAGACCATGGGGCAGAATGCTGGACATACTGGGGCAATACTGGAGACCATGGGGCAGATTGCTGGACACACCGGGGCAATACTGGAGACCATGGGGCAGAATGCTGGACACACTGGGGCAATACAGGAGACCATGGGGCAGATTGCTGGACACACTGGGGCAATACTGGAGACCATGGGGCAGAATGCTGGACACACTGGGGCAGTACAGGAGACTATGGGGCAGAATGCTGGACACACTGAATACTGGAGACCATGGGGCAGATTTCAGGACACATTGAGGCAATGCTGGAGACCCTGGGGCAGACTTCTGGACATACTGGGGCAATACTGGAGACCATGGGGCAGATTGCTGGACACACCGGGGCAATACTGGAGACCATGGGGCAGAATGCTGGACACACTGGGGCAATACAGGAGACCATGGGGCAGATTGCTGGACACACTGGGGCAATACTGGAGACCCTGGGGCAGATTGCTGGACACATTGAGGCAATGCTGGAGACCCTGGGGCAGACTTCTGGACACACTGGGGCAATGCTGGACACTGGGGCAGATTGCTGGACACACTGGGGGTAATATACTGGACACACTGGGGCAATGCTGGACACTGGGGGTAATATGCTGGACACACTGGGGCAGACTGCTGGACACACTGGGGAAAGGCTGGACACTGGGGCAGATTGCTGGACACACTGAGGGCAGATTGCTGGACACACTGGGGGTAATATGCTGGACACACTGGGGCAGATTGCTGGACAACATGGGGGTAATATGCTGGACACACTGGGGCAGATTGCTGGACAACATGGGGGTAATATGCTGGACACACTGGGGACAGGTCTTGAGGCATGGGCAGAATGTAGATACGGGGCATGATTGGAGACACGGGGCAGGATTGGATCATGGGGCAGGACGGATACGATGGAGGCTGGTGGGGCAGGATGGGGAGATCATATGGGGTAGAATGGATACTCATGAGGGCAGGATACGACAACATATGGCTGGAGCCAGGAATGAGATAAACGGGGCCAGGGTGGGGAATATTATTACCATAGGGGATAATTAAGGGATATTGTTACTGCAGTGATGTATTTATTTTATTTTTTGAGTATACTGTTTTAAATGGGGGGGCGGTCCTGTTACTGTGCAGAGTGACACTATATCACCTTTTTTTCTTCATGTGGTGTAATGTAGAAGTTGTGAAAAATTAAGTAATGTGTTCTGCAAGCGGAGCTCGAGATAACTGTGTTATTTCCTGCAGAAACGAGTCCTGGCTGGAAGGAATGATGGCGGTCTGTGCTGGATGAAAGATGAAGGACTTCACCTAGAGACGTCACTGGTGAGTCAGTGTTACCTATACACTGACACTATACACTGTATACTATATAGAGGTCCTGTGTATAATGTCACCAGTGATCTCTGTATTACCTCTACACAGACACTGCATACTAAGTACAGATCTCCTGTGAATACTGGCACTTATGGTGATAGTATTGTGGTTTTTTTTTTATTACTGATCAGTATTGTAGTATTCAGTCACTATGTGGTGGTAATATGTGGTCTGGAAATGGTGCGGTGGTATTTGTCCCTTGTATGTAGTATTATTCGGTCACTATGTGGCCTGGTCATGGTGTGGTGGTATTAAGTCACAGGTGTGGCATGTGGGGGTGACACCATTAGGCCCAGTTTAAGTTCTACAAAACAGGAAAACCATTTTTGGTAACCTTTGTGTGTATTGAGCTGGGGGGGGGGGATTGGGGGGGGGGGGGGCGCCAAACTCGGGATCAGCCCCGGGCGGCAAAAGCTCTAGCTACGCCTCTGAGGAGAGGTGCTTTTCTGTTTTGAGTTTTTCTATGAAACAAAGAGTTTTCTACATAAACAACGTTGTTTGGTTTTGTGGCCCCAACAGATCTGTGCTACAAAGTAACAGGCGGCTCGGGCATTAATGAGGGACCTGATGCTGAATCCTTTCCACAAACCCTAATGACCCAATTAGTGCCCCGTCATTAGAAGCTCATTAAACGCCTCCCTGTCCCGAGCAGTCATGTACAGTATGGGGGGATCCTGCAGCCCACCCCCTGACTGCTCCATACCATACACTGCCCTCTGTCGCGCTCACTATTATCCTGTGCATTTCTCCTTCATCGTTGCCCCATGTTACCCTTGTCACCCACCACTACAGAGTAGCAGGGCAGCCAATGTCACCCCCTCCCGGACCCTAATGGCAGCAGGAAATGTCTGCTCCTCTATTGGGTTGGAACCTGATTTAATCAAGGAATAATGTGGATTTGTTGCCGGTGGCTGCAGGGGAAGGGTTAAGTGATGCCATGTCCGTGGTGGGAGCAGTGGCAGCTGCTGGGACCTGGACAGAGACAACCAATGTTGCTGTGACTGCACAGTGTGATGTGGAGGAGAGAAGCTGAGACTCCGGAGCAGAAATCACCTACATGCCAGCACTGGTAATAACAAACGGATACACGCATATATTGGGGGGGATACCTCATAGTCAATCAATGTAACTACCAGTGTATTCAATTGGAGGCACTCCCACCTACATCGTAGGACAGTAAGGACCCACCAAAAACTACATATAACCACAAGGAAAAAAGTGGAAAAATGTCCGCAAGTATAAAGATAGAAACAACTTTATTATTAAAACTATACAAAAAGGTATCAAACAGGGACATGACAAAATCAGGCAGCAGAGTACATCACCGCAAAAATAGCGAGAGCCCATATATTAGGGTGTAAGTAGATCATGAGCGCAAGTGCGCAACAAAGTATAGGCACAGAAATGCATAATGTAAGCCTTACCCAATCAAATATATATACACACACCCGGCGAATATGGGCTCCCGCACTCCCCGACGCGCGTTTCGGAAGTATAACACTTCCTTCCTCAGGGGGCGTGTCATGCAGGACGACAGAGCGAGTATAAGAGCACCCGCGACCGGAAATGACCATGTCCATTGCGACGCCGATGATCCATCCGCCCGCCCACATACACTGACATCACCGCTGCTGCAAGATCACATGGGGCCCCATGTGACCAAAACAGCAAGCGGCAAGCAGCGACGGGCAGAGGGAGGGACCCACACTGCATCACAATAAACGGCGGCCATATTGACTGTGGGTAACATGCCAGCACCATACCGCAACAAGCAGAGCGGTGCTGCACCGCCATACAGGGGAATGAAAATACATAATACATAATGCAATTTAAAACATAAAAGCCCCAAACCACAAACACATATGGTGGAGGTGCAAAACAAATATAACACACATTGTATAGACCCAAATTGTACAATATAATATATGTATAAGCACACAATAAAACAATGCTGTACATTAATCGATCAACATGACATTATAGTTAGAAGATGAAAAATACCATAACATCATACATCATACATTATTTGTATACCAATATACATTGTGGCTATTACCGTATCTAGATAGGCCACATAGTAACAACCTGCATAGGGCCAATAATATACATATAACCAAACGGATACATATACAAAATATTTGTGCGGAATCCACCCCATCTTCATCTTAACAGCTCCACTCTCCATCACAAGCAACACGAATATGGCAAGAGTCACTGAAAAATAAAACAAAATTAGTAAAAGAATATAAAACCAAAGAGATGAATGCACAATGCAGCCCGCAAAATACATCAGCAAGGGGACCCCAGAAAAGGGACAAAGGAAAGGCACTCATTAAGCCCATTGGGATGAACAGTGTTCAGAGCCCAAATCCATCTTGTCTCCAGCTGGGACAGACGCTTAGACAAACCACCACCACGGATGTTAATATTTAAGGATTCAATACCACGTACCCTCAACAGTGTACCATCACAGTTGTGGAAGTCCTTAAAATGACGTGGTATTGTTTTTAAGGTGGAGGCGTCCGCATGACCGACTGCCGCCTGAATGCCCAATACGTGTTCCCTTATTCTAACCTTGAGCTGACGAGTAGTCAGCCCAACGTAAATAAGGTTACACGGGCACGTAGCATAGTAAATAACGTATCTTGTGGTGCATGTGATACGCTGACGAATATTAAACGATTTAGTACCATCGGCGTTCAAGAACCTATCACATCGCACCACATTCGGACAGGCGACACATCGGCCACACGGAGCACACCCACCACGACTAGCAAATCTATCAAGAAAAGTGGGCAACACCTGTTCAGGATAATGACTAGAGACCAAATGGTCTTTTAAGTTCTTCGCCCTTCTAAAGGACATCAATGGTGCTGGTGGAACCAATTTTTTCAATATAGGATCAACCTTAAGAATCGGCCATGCCCTTTGCAAGCTGGAACGAACCATATCAGCACGGGAACTAAACGTAGTCACGAATCTCACCGTGTCATCCGCCTTTTGCCTAGGTGTATTATTATATAGGAGGCTGTGGCGGGAAGCATGCTTGGCTCGATGATATGCCATCTTCACCATCCTGCGACTGTACCCACGGGCAAGAAAACGCTGCCTCAGCTCCTCAGCTCTAGTCTCAAAGTCACCATCAGACGAGCAGATTCTGCGAAGATGGAGAAATTGCCCCACTGGCACAGAACGAATCATGTGCTTAGGATGACCCGAGGAGGCAAAAAGTAATGAATTGGTAGCCGTCTGCTTTCTAAAAATATCAGTTTGTAGATAACCAGAATTGTCTCGCCTGATGGTGACATCCAAGAAGTCAAGTGACTGAGAGTCAAAAACAAAGGTCAAATGCACATTGAGGTCATTGCTGTTCAAGGTCTGCATCACCTGCCCAAGGTCGACGGGGGTGCCCTGCCAAATGAAGAAGATGTCGTCAATGTAACGTGTCCATAAAGGGACACGGTCCATTAACCCCTGTTCATTAGACAGAAAAAGGTCCCTCTCCCACAACCCCAGGAAAAGACCAGCATAAGCGGGCGCAAAGGCCGCGCCCATGGCGGTCCCCTGGAGCTGAAGGTAGAAGGACCCCTTAAACACAAAAAAATTATGAGTTAGGGTGAACTCTAAAAGTTCCAGCAGAAGTTCTCGTAGGCCACGCGGCAATGATGATGTACCTAAAAAATAGCGTACAGCCGCAATGCCATCTTTATGTCTAATGTTGGTATATAATGATTCAACGTCTGCTGAAACCAGAAGAGAATCACCCTCCAAACACAACCCGTCGACCCTGCGCAGGAGATCACCCGTGTCCCGCAGAAAGGAAGGGAGGCTTATCACAAGAGGCTGAAGGTGGTAATCGATCCACTTATTAATATGGTCCAGGAAATTCCCTCTACCAGACACGATAGGTCTGCCGGGCGGTGTGGAGGCATTTTTGTGTATCTTGGGGAGGAGATATAGCGTCGCCACAGCTGGCTCAGGAACCACCAAAGCCGATACTAGCTCTTTGGTGACAATGCCGTCCTGAAGTGCCCGTTTAAGAATCTTATCCAGTTGGCTGAGGCAGCGTTTTCTTGCCCGTGGGTACAGTCGCAGGATGGTGAAGATGGCATATCATCGAGCCAAGCATGCTTCCCGCCACAGCCTCCTATATAATAATACACCTAGGCAAAAGGCGGATGACACGGTGAGATTCGTGACTACGTTTAGTTCCCGTGCTGATATGGTTCGTTCCAGCTTGCAAAGGGCATGGCCGATTCTTAAGGTTGATCCTATATTGAAAAAATTGGTTCCACCAGCACCATTGATGTCCTTTAGAAGGGCGAAGAACTTAAAAGACCATTTGGTCTCTAGTCATTATCCTGAACAGGTGTTGCCCACTTTTCTTGATAGATTTGCTAGTCGTGGTGGGTGTGCTCCGTGTGGCCGATGTGTCGCCTGTCCGAATGTGGTGCGATGTGATAGGTTCTTGAACGCCGATGGTACTAAATCGTTTAATATTCGTCAGCGTATCACATGCACCACAAGATACGTTATTTACTATGCTACGTGCCCGTGTAACCTTATTTACGTTGGGCTGACTACTCGTCAGCTCAAGGTTAGAATAAGGGAACACGTATTGGGCATTCAGGCGGCAGTCGGTCATGCGGACGCCTCCACCTTAAAAACAATACCACGTCATTTTAAGGACTTCCACAACTGTGATGGTACACTGTTGAGGGTACGTGGTATTGAATCCTTAAATATTAACATCCGTGGTGGTGGTTTGTCTAAGCGTCTGTCCCAGCTGGAGACAAGATGGATTTGGGCTCTGAACACTGTTCATCCCAATGGGCTTAATGAGTGCCTTTCCTTTGTCCCTTTTCTGGGGTCCCCTTGCTGATGTATTTTGCGGGCTGCATTGTGCATTCATCTCTTTGGTTTTATATTCTTTTACTAATTTTGTTTTATTTTTCAGTGACTCTTGCCATATTCGTGTTGCTTGTGATGGAGAGTGGAGCTGTTAAGATGAAGATGGGGTGGATTCCGCACAAATATTTTGTATATGTATCCGTTTGGTTATATGTATATTATTGGCCCTATGCATGTTGTTACTATGTGGCCTATCTAGATACGGTAATAGCCACAATGTATATTGGTATACAAATAATGTATGATGTATGATGTTATGGTATTTTTCATCTTCTAACTATAATGTCATGTTGATCGATTAATGTACAGCATTGTTTTATTGTGTGCTTATACATATATTATATTGTACAATTTGGGTCTATACAATGTGTGTTATATTTGTTTTGCACCTCCACCATATGTGTTTGTGGTTTGGGGCTTTTATGTTTTAAATTGCATTATGTATTATGTATTTTCATTCCCCTGTATGGCGGTGCAGCACCGCTCTGCTTGTTGCGGTATGGTGCTGGCATGTTACCCACAGTCAATATGGCCGCCGTTTATTGTGATGCAGTGTGGGTCCCTCCCTCTGCCCGTCGCTGCTTGCCGCTTGCTGTTTTGGTCACATGGGGCCCCATGTGATCTTGCAGCAGCGGTGATGTCAGTGTATGTGGGCGGGCGGATGGATCATCGGCGTCGCAATGGACATGGTCATTTCCGGTCGCGGGTGCTCTTATACTCGCTCTGTCGTCCTGCATGACACGCCCCCTGAGGAAGGAAGTGTTATACTTCCGAAACGCGCGTCGGGGAGTGCGGGAGCCCATATTCGCCGGGTGTGTGTATATATATTTGATTGGGTAAGGCTTACATTATGCATTTCTGTGCCTATACTTTGTTGCGCACTTGCGCTCATGATCTACTTACACCCTAATATATGGGCTCTCGCTATTTTTGCGGTGATGTACTCTGCTGCCTGATTTTGTCATGTCCCTGTTTGATACCTTTTTGTATAGTTTTAATAATAAAGTTGTTTCTATCTTTATACTTGCGGACATTTTTCCACTTTTTTCCTTGTGGTTATATGCCAGCACTGGGCAGAGTCCCTCCAGTCACCAGCCTGGGGCCACGGGGCCCCAACGTACAGCCCACAGCTCAGTGTTATCCATGGCAGCAGCTCCCCTTCCTCCTTGTTATCTTTAAGGTTTAGCAATAACCTTCATACAGATGGGAAGGGGTTAAGCTTCTTCCTACCCCACTGGTGCAGGTTTGGTGCAGCATGCATGTATTCTGGGTGAGCTGGGCGGCTACAGGCTGCACCCCACCAGCTGCTCCTCCAGACATCACCCACATTTTTAGGCAGCGGAGACAGACAGCAGCAGACTGAGCCACAACTGCAACCACTGCTGGATACCTGTGCACTCACTGGGGCAGGGGTAGGACGGAGCGGAGCTCCTCCGGGATCTGCCTGATAAACTTCAGCACTGTCTGCAGCCACCCAGGGGGGAGAGCAGAGAAGTGCTCTCTCCGCCCACAAACAGTCACACTGGCTGCCTTCTGTTAACCCCTATGTGTGCCTGCCTGGCTGCACTGACTGAGTGAGAAGATGCTTGTGTCAGAGCTGGCACATAGGGGTTAAGAGAACGCAGCCAGCAGTGACTTTGTGGTGGGAGAGAGCATGTTATCTCCTGCTCTGCTCTCCCAGCTGTATCTATGACAGCATGAGTGGGCCCCCCCTCTCCCCAGGGCCCCGGCATTTGCCCGGTGTGCCGGGTGCTGACGCCGGCCCTGCTGCCTGCAATGAGCCTGCGAGCAGAGAGCCAAGCCTGCCGGCCAAGAGCTTGCCAGCAGAAAGTCAAGCCTGCCTGCCAAGAGCCTGCCAGCAGAGAGCCAAGCCAAGCCTGCCTGCCAAGAGCCTGCCTGCAGAGAGCCAAGACTGCCTGCCAGCAGAGAGCCAAGCCTGCCTGCCTGCCAAGAGCCTGCGAGCAGAGAGCCAAGCCTGCCTGCCAAGAGCCTGCCAGCAGAGAGCCCAGCCTGCCTGCCAAGAGTCTGCCTGCAGAGAGCCAAGCATGCCTGCCAAGAGCCTGCCTGCAGAAAGCCAAGCCTGTCTGCCAAGAGCCTGCCTGCAGAGAGCCAAGAGCATAGCCTGCCAGCCACAGAGTATATCACACAGCTATCAGCCAGGTCTTCTTCTGGGAGCCCTCCTGAACGTCGGCAGCACACTAAGGTAAATAAAAGTTCTGTTTTTAGAGATAATTTTTTTTTTGCACAGTCTGAATGTTTATCTATCTATATCTGTCCCATATCTATCTGTCATATTTTATTTTTTTATATGTATATATTTTTCAATTAATGTATTTATCAATCTCTAATTTTTGTAGGAAGCTGCAGCAGAAGAGGTGCTTCCAGAAGAAGACCGAAGGGGTGGAGAGAGACCTGGAGTGGGATTGCAATTGGTAAGTGCCTTGCATGCATCGCAGAACCACAACCTCACACTACACCCGACACATACAAACAAAAGATCCTTACCGAAAGAACACTGCACGCAACACATAAAAAGCCAATACACAAGCACATAATTATTTTTTTTATTATAGTCTTCTGATTCTGGTGCTCGATCCAGAAGTCCTCAGAGTTGCTCCCAGGGTTGTCGGCGTGAGGGTGCGGGCGGCCGTCATCGTATAAGCATCTCATTTTTTTTTTAATTTGAACCTAATGTTGTTTTGAATGTAATGGTTTTTTTTTCTTCTTTTTCAACAGGCTTCACAGCTTGCTCCTGACTCGGACGCTGAGGAGGTTGGGCTAAATATTGACTTCCTCATCGATCTGATCCGAGAGGGAGCCGCTGTGGAACATGGCTGACCGCCGCCACGCTGATGTCATTGTGACCCGTCGGCTCTGGGATCAAGTCTGCGAACAGCTGGTAGACAACTGGGAGGACCTCGATGTTCGGGCCCAGAATCAAGCTAGTAAGTACAGTTATGTCCATATATAATTGGACAGAGACAACATTTTTCTAATTTTGGTTATAGACATTACCACAAGGAATTTTAAACAAAACAATTCAGATGCAGTTGAAGTTCAGACTTTCAGCTTTCATTTGATGGTATCAACATTAAAATTGGATGAAGAGATTAGGAGTTTCAGCTCCTTAACATGTGCCACCCTGCCAGTTCCTTCCTAGGTCCGATGCCCGGAGCCTGACGGCCATAGCTAGGAACCTGATGATCGCTATCTTGGCCTGTGCCTTGCCTGTGACCCAGATGTCCTGCCTTTGTCTGATGTCCTGATATAACCGATGCCTTGGGCTGCCACGCCTGTGTCCCACATGTCTTTCCAGTGTCCCTGATGTCCTGATGTAGCCAATGACCTGTGCTGCCATGCCTGTATCCCAGATGTCTCTCCTGTGTCCTGATGTCCTGCCTGTGTCCTGATGTCCTGCCTGTATCCTGATGTCCTGATGTCCAGCCTGTGTCCTGATGTCCTGCCTGTGTCCTGATGTCCAGATATCCAGTCTGTGTCCGATGACCTGATGTCCACTCTGAGTCCAATGTCCTGAGGTCCAGCCTGTGTCCAGATGTCCAGTCTGTGTCCGATGACCTGATGTCTAATCTGAGTCCGATGTCCTGAGGCCCAGCCTGTGTCCAGATGTCCAGCCTGTGTCCGATGACCTGATGTCCAATCTGAGTCCGATGTCCTGAGGTCCAGCCAGTGTCCAGATGTCCAGCCTATGTCCTGATGTTCTGCCTGTGACCCGTTGTTCCACCAGTTCCCCGGGGTCCACCCTGTGATGATGTCTGTCCTGGGTTTGTGTCTTATGTTCTCCTGCTGAGCCTGTGCTACGCCTGAGGCCTGAAAGAGAGGCCGTCCTAGTAAGGCCGTGCCAGATGACCCTGGACTGCATCAACCCGTGATGACCACTGCCATCGTCTGACGTCTGTCCAAGGTCGGTGTCTGATGTTCTCCTGCTGAGCCTGTGCTATGCCTGAGGCCTGAGAGAGAGGCCATCCTAGTATGCCCGTGCCAGATAACCTTGAACTGCATCAACCCGTGATGTCCTCCTGGCTTCGTCTGTTATCCTGAGACTTGTACCCTTCCTTGATGTGCGGAATCGGGATTCTGGCATCATGTTTTGTTTATGTACTGTGTTTTCATTTAATTAAACTTTGTTTCTTCATACCTGAAGTTGTGCGGTGTAATTTAGTTCTGCATATCACCATCTTGTCCACATGCTCAGCTCAGAGGCGTAGCTAGGGATTTGGTTCAGGGGGGCGAAGCTTCTGAGTGGGTCCCTAACCAGGTAAGCTTGATTACTACTGGGTGACGCGCCCTAGTAGTGGAGGAGAACCTCAGCAGATGACAGCGATGTTGCTGAAAATAATCTCTATACAAAGAGTAACATTGATATTACCGCCATATGGTGAGTGGTAAATACCAACCCTGCAGAACATATAACAGATCAAAGTACAGTTACAGATGGTGACTTACCGCTGACGTTCTTTCTGATGGAGTTGTTCACTTTTCTCGTCTTTTCCATCTGGCCCAGACTGACACAACTTCTTCCAGCCACGACTGCCCACTTTACATTTAATAATGTCCTGAGTCTCCCCCCTGTACAGCTCCCCTATACACAGTATGATGCTCTCTTATACACGGTATAATGCCACCTCACTGTATAGTACCACCCACACAGTATACTGACCCCTTTGTAGCCCCAAACTGTTTGATGCCTCCAACACTGTAATCCCCACACTGTACGATGGCCACCTAGATAGCCTCCATATAGTATAATGCACCAGATCGTCCTAAATATAGTATAATGCACTCCCCATATGCCTACTCTATATTGTATAATGCACCCCTATAGGCAGACTCTATAGCACAAGGCAGCCCCCATAGGCAGACTCTATAGCACAAGACAGCCCCCATAGGCAGACTCTATAGCACAAGGCAGCCACCATAAGCAGACTCTACAGCTCAAGGCAGCACCATAGGCAGACCCTGTAGTAAAAGGCAGCACCCCCATAGGCAGACCCTGCAGTATAAGGCAGCACCCCATTAGCCAGACCCTGCAGTATAAGGCAGCACCCCATAGGCAGACTCTGCAGTATAAGGCAGCACCCCATTAGCCAGACCCTGCAGTATAAGGCAGCACCCCACAGGCAGACCCTATAGTATAAGGCAGCACCCCACAGGCAGACCCTATAGTATAAGGCAGCACCCCACAGGCAGACCCTGTAGTATAAGGCAGCACCCCTATAGGCAGACTCTGTAGTATAAGGCAGCACCCCATAGGCAGACCTTGTAGTATAAGGCAGCACCCCATAGGCAGACCCTGCAGCATAAGGCAGCACCCCCATAGGCAGACCCTGTAGTATAAGGCAGCACCCCCATAGGCAGACCCTGTAGTATAAGGCAGCACTCCCATAGGCAGACCTGGCTGTAGTATAAGGTAGATCCCATATAAAACAGTAAATAAATACTCACCTCTCTTCCCCCTGTTCCCGCTGTGCTCCGAGCTCTCGCTCATCTCCTGACAGAGGTTGCGATGATATCACTCCCCTGCACCGGGTCAGTGACGGCATCTGTGACGTCAGATGCTGACAGGGGGATGATGGGAGGAGTGTAGCGCTCCTTCCCTCATCAATGCGGTCAGCTGTATCGGCTGTATGCGGTCAGCTGTATCAGCACGCGCAGCGCAATATCAGCATTTAGGGAAGGGCAGCGAGCAGGGTCTGTGGCAGCTGAGCCAGTAGTGTAGCTCTGGGTGGGCCCCCTCTGAGCATCGGGCCCGGGGCGATGGTTCCCTCTGCCCCCGGTAGCTACGCTACTGGCTCAGCTGCCACAGACCCTGCTCGCTGCCCTTCCCTAGCTTGGTTAGGTCCAGGTTACTCTATGTGGTCCAATGGGTCCATATTCCATTCCCACTTGGGACGCTCACCCCACGTCATCATGGTCTGGCAACGTGGAGGCGTCGGCTAGGCTGCCTCTGCGGTTGCAGTCGTAACAGAAATATATTACATGAAGTAAGACACTACTGATGGACACAGCTCATGAGGGGAGCATACCTCCACATACTGTACCTCCAGCTCTGTTGCATCTTAGAACATTCTCCACTTGGATTATTAGGTTAGTAGATGTTTGCACATATGGTGGCTTCCCCAATCCGAAAATGAGTTTCCAATTGAACTTTGATTATCCTAGTGTTATGGACTACAGAACACCTACTGTATAAATTTGTACTTTACAGTTGTTTATAGTTTTGTTGCATGTTTGTATGTTTATTTTCTGGTTCTAGGAATGGCGATGGACATCACATCAAGGTTGCGTTATCGTTAAATCTAAAAATTTCAGATGGACAGTGTCTTGCCTCTTGACTTTGAAATCATACAGTATTTTACTGTATTGTTGTTGTTGCGTTACTATGCAATAAGTATTGTGTTTTCGAAGTTTGTCCTGTCTCTCTACTTGTCTGCTTCCCTGCTTTTGTTGTCAGCAACACCTCCCTTCTTCCTTAGTTTGCATCAGCCATCTTAAGAACCTCATGTCTTGCAGCTCTAGTTCAGAATAACCTTTTTTATCTATTGCAGCTGTAACAGCTACAGCTATCTTCTGGAATTTTCATATGTACCTCCCGAAGTTGATTCAAACAATCTGATTTAATCTTTTTGTGTGAGTAATGGTTCATAGAGACAGCCATTGAAATGTTATCTCAAGCACCTTACACTTGCAACCTAGTTATAGAGTCAGAATAAATACTTCCAGAAATCGTTGTCTGTGAACAAAGTTCACCATGCAATCCACAAATGCAATTTAAACTCTATGGGGTGATGAACTGGCCACCTACAGTCCGGACTTTTCACCAATAGAAAACATTTGGTGAATTATGAAATGAAAAATGCAGTAGAAAAGACCCAGGATTGTTGAGCAACTAGAATCATTACATCAAACAAGAAAAGGACAAAATTCCTCAACCATAACTCCACCACCTGAACTCCTCACTTCCCAGAGGTTTACGGGCATTGTAAAAAGAAGAGGAGGTGCTACAAAATGGTAGACATGTTTTAAGAAGGAGAACCTGAGTCATGACTATATAAAAGTTATAAAGATTTTATTATTGCATCAAAATTACCAATGATAAAGATTTACATTATAAAAATTACTGTGGGTACAAAAGATTTTGATCCGTAGGTGAGATGAAAGAACAGTGGCCAGAGGTCAGATAGGATTACATAATAAGAAGTATGCGAACCACCCATAAATTTTAACAACCTACACAAGAGATGTCAGCACCATTTGGCATTCATGTCAAATTGTGCAATTTGTTACCCTGTACCAAATTGTAGCAAGAGAACAATCTGATAATGCTGGATCTATTGTGAAATCTAGAGTACGTATCTGGTGCACGCTATACATGTGATACAATAATATTAAATAAAGGGTTAATTACACATTAGATGACAGATCTTACCTGGACTGCGGCCATGTTCCCCAATGCGCGTTTCGCGTGGATGTCTGTTATGATCTGGTGGTTTAGGAGCAACATGGGACGAGCTCTGAAGGAGGTGGTACCTGTACTGATCGCAGTCCCTAAGCTCAACACAACACTAGAAGTAGCCGTGGGATGATCCTGACACTCCCTAGGCACATCGTCACAGCCTGAGAACTAACTACCCCTAAAGATAGAAACAGGAAAACTATCTTGCCTCAGAGAAAATCCCCAAAGGATAGCTAGCCCCCCACAAGTAATGACTGTGAGTGGAGAGGGAAAAGACATACACAGAATGAAACCAGGATGAGCACAGGAGGCCAGTCTAGCTAGATAGATAGGACAGGATGGAATACTGTGCAGTCAGTATAAAACACTACAAAAAATCCACACAGAGTTTACAAAAATCTCCACACCTGACTAAAGGTGTGGAGGGTAAATCTGCTTCCCAGAGCTTCCAGCTACACAGAATTAATTCATACTGACAAGCTGGACAAACATAGAAAGCACAGAACGGATAACTCCACAACCTGTGGACAGAAAAGAGCAAGCAAGGACTTAGCTTTGCTGAACTGGTCAGGATAACAGGGAAATCCAAAGAGATGTGAATCCAACCATGAACCATTGACAAGTGGCACAAGCTGAAGGAAAGAGCCAGGCTAAATAGCCGAGCAGAATAGACAATCAGTGGAAGCAGCTGCTGACTGCTAAATCCAAGGAGCAGCCATTCCACTTAAAACCACCGGAGGGAGCCCAAGAGCAGAACTCACAAAAGTGCCACTTACAACCACCGGAGGGAGCCCAAGAGCAGAATTCACAACAGTAGCCCCCCTTGAGGAAGGGTCACCGAACCCTCACCAGAGCCCCCAGGCCGATCAGGACGAGCCAAGTGAAAAGCACGAACCAAATCGGTGGCATGGACATCGGAGGCAACAACCCAAGAATTATCCTCCTGGCCATAACCCTTCCACTTGACAAGATACTGAAGCCTCCGCCTCGAAAAACGAGAATCCAAAATTTTCTCAACCTCATATTCCAACTCTCCCTCAACCAACACCAGGGCAGGAGGATCAACTGAGGGAACAACGGGCACCACATATCTCCGCAACAAAGATCTATGGTAAACATTATGAATGGCAAAAGAGGCTGGAAGAGCCAAACGAAAAGACACCAGATTGATAATTTCAGAAATCTTATAAGGACCAATAAACCGAGGCTTAAACTTAGGGGAAGAAACCTTCATAGGAACATGATGAGAAGACAACCAAACCAAATCCCCCACACGAAGCCGGGGACCAACACACCGACGGCGGTTAGCAAAACGTTGAGCACAGGTGCCACGTATCTCCGCAACAATGACCTATGGAATACGTTATGGATGGAAAAAGAAGCTGGAAGGGTCAAACGAAAAGACACAGGATTAAGAACCTCAGAAATCCTATACGGACCAATGAAACGAGGCTTAAACTTAGGAGAGGAAACTTTCATAGGAATATAACGAGATGACAACCAAACCAAATCCCCAACACGAAGTCGGGGACCCACACAGCGCCTGCGGTTAGCGAAACTTTGAGCCTTCTCCTGAGACAACGTCAAATTGTCCACCACATGAGTCCAAATCTGCCGCAGCCTGTCCACCACAGAATCCACACCAGGACAATCAGAAGTCTCAACCTGCCCAGAAGAAAAACGAGGATGAAAACCAAAATTACAAAAGAAAGTTGAAACCAAAGTAGCCGAACTAGCCCGATTATTAAGGGCAAACTCGGCCAACGGCAAGAAAGACACCCAATCATCCTGATCAGCAGACACAAAGCATCTCAAATAGGTCTCCAAGGTCTGATTAGTTTGCTCAGTTGGGCCATTAGTCTGAGGATGAAACGCCGAAGAAAAAGACAAATCAATGCCCATCCTAGCACAAAAGGCCCGCCAAAACCTAGAGACAAACTGAGAACCTCTGTCAGACACAATATTCTCCGGAATGCCATGCAAACGAACCACATGCTGAAAAAACAATGGAACCAAACCTGAGGAGGAAGGCAACTTAGGCAAAGGTACCAGATGGACCATTTTAGAGAACCGGTCACAAACAACCCAGATAACAGACATCTTCTGGGAAACCGGAAGATCCGAAATAAAATCCATGGAAATATGCGTCCAGGGCCTCTCAGGGACCGGCAAAGGCAAAAGCAACCCACTAGCGCTGGAACAGCAAGGCTTGGCCCGGGCGCAAGTCCCACAGGACTGCACAAAAGCACGCACATCGCGCGACAAGGAAGGCCACCAAAAGGACCTAGCAACCAAATCTCTGGTACCAAAAATCCCAGGATGACCAGCCAACACTGAACAATGAACCTCAGAAATCACCTTACTTGTCCATCCATCAGGAACAAACAGCTTCCCCACTGGACAGCGGTCAGGCCTATCAGCCTGAAATTCCCAAAGCACCCGCCGCAAATCAGGGGAGATGGCAGAAAGAATCACCCCTTCATTAAGAATGCCAACCGGCTCAAGGACTCCAGGAGAATCAGGCGAAAAACTCATAGAGAGGGCATCAGCCTTAACATTCTTAGATCCCGGAAGATACGAGACCACAAAATCAAAACGGGAGAAAAACAGGGACCATTGAGCCTGTCTAGGATTTAGCCGCTTGGCCGACTCGAGGTAAATCAGATTCTTATGATCAGTCAAGACCACAACGCGGTGCTTAGCTCCCTCAAGCCAATGTCGCCACTCCTCAAACGCCCACTTCATAGCCAACAACTCCCGATTGCCGACATCATAATTACGTTCCGCAGGCGAAAACTTTCTGGAAAAAAAAGCACACGGTTTCATCAAAGAACCATCAGAATCCCTCTGAGATAAAACGGCCCCTGCCCCAATCTCAGAAGCGTCAACCTCAACCTGAAAAGGAAGAGAAACATCCGGCTGACGCAACACAGGGGCAGAAGTAAATCGGCGTTTAAGCTCCCGAAAGGCCTCAACAGCCGCAGAGGACCAATTCGTCACATCAGCGCCTTTCTTCGTCAAATCAGTAAGGGGCTTAACCACACTGGAAAAGTTGGCAATGAAACGGCGATAGAAATTAGCAAAGCCCAAAAATTTTTGAAGGCTCTTCACAGATGTGGGTTGAATCCAGTCATGAATAGCTTGGACCTTAACAGGATCCATTTCCATAGACGAGGGAGAAAAAATAAAACTTAAAAAAGAGACCTTCTGAACTCCGAATAGGCACTTAGACCCCTTCACAAATAAAGCATTATCACGAAGGATCTGGAACACCATCCTGACCTGCTTCACATGAGACTCCCAATCATCGGAAAAAATCAAAATATCATCCAAATATACAACCATGAATTTATCAAGATAATTGCGGAAAATATCATGCATGAAGGATTGGAACACAGATGGAGCATTAGAGAGCCCGAATGGCATCACAAGGTATTCAAAATGGCCTTCGGGCGTATTAAATGCAGTTTTCCATTCGTCACCCTGTTTAATACGAACAAGATTATATGCCCCTCGGAGGTCAATCTTAGTAAACCAACTAGCCCCCTTAATCTGAGCAAACAAATCAGAAAGCAAAGGCAAGGGGTATTGGAATTTGACCGTGATCTTATTAAGAAGATGATAATCTATACAGGGTCTCAAGGAGCCATCCTTCTTAGCAACAAAAAAGAAACCCGCTCCCAATGGTGACGAAGACGGCCGAATATGCCCTTTCTCCAAAGATTCCTTAACATAGCTCCGCATGGCGGCATGCTCTGGCACAGACAGATTGAAAAGTCGGCCCTTAGGGAACTTACAACCAGGAATCAAGTTAATAGCACAATCACAGTCCCTATGTGGAGGAAGGGAACTGGACTTGGGCTCATCAAATACATCCTGGAAATCCGACAAAAACTCAGGAACCTCAGAAGAGGGGGAAGAGGAAATTGACATCAAAGGAACGTCACTATGTCCCCCTTGACAACCCCAACTAGTCACAGACATAGTTTTCCAATCCAGCACCGGATTATGTTCCTGTAACCATGGAAAACCCAGTACAACAACATCATGCAGGTTATGCAACACCAGAAAACGGCAATTTTCCAGATGTGCAGGAGCCATGTACATGGTCATCTGCGTCCAGTACTGAGGTTTATCCTTGGCCAATGGTGTAGCATCAATGCCCCTCAAAGGAATAGGGCTCTGCAAAGGCTGCAAGGAAAAACCACAGCGCCTGGCGAATTCTAAGTCCATTAAGTTCAGGGCAGCGCCTGAATCCACAAATGCCATGACAGAAAAGGACGACAATGAGCAAATCAGAGTCACAGATAAAAGAAATTTAGGCTGTACAGTACTAATGGTAACAGACCTAGCGACCCTCCTAGTACGTTTAGGGCAATCAGAAATAACATGAGCAGAATCACCACAGTAAAAACACAGCCTATTCTGACGTCTGAATACCTGCCGTTCTGTTCTAGTCAAAATCCTATCACATTGCATAGGTTCAGGACTCTGCTCAGAGGACGCTGCCATATGGTGCATAGCTTTGCGCTCGCGCAGACGCCGATCAATCTGAATGGCTAGAGACATAGATTCGCTCAAACCAGTAGGCGTAGGGAAGCCCACCATAACATCTTTAAGGGCTTCAGAAAGACCTTTTCTGAAAATAGCAGCCAGAGCATCTTCATTCCATTTAGTGAGCACAGACCATTTCCTAAATTTCTGGCAGTATAATTCTGCCGCTTCCTGACCTTGACACAAGGCCAACAGGGTTTTTTCTGCATGATCCACAGAATTAGGTTCGTCATGCAATAATCCGAGCGCTTGAAAAAATGCGTCTACATTCAGCAATGCCGGATCCCCTGATTCAAGGGAGAATGCCCAGTCCTGAGGGTCACCACGCAGCAAGGATATGATGATTTTAACTTGCTGAATGGGATCACCAGAAGAACGGGGTTTCAAAGCAAAAAACAATTTGCAGTTATTTTTAAAGTTCAAAAACTTGGATCTGTCCCCAAAAAACAAATCAGGAGTAGGAATTCTAGGCTCCAAAGCCGGAGTCTGGACAACATAATCTTGGATACTCTGTACTCTTGCAGCAAGTTGATCCACACGAGAAAACAAACCCTGAACATCCATGCCAGAGCATAAATCCTGAACCACCCAGGGATCAAGAGGAAAAAAAAGACAGAACAGAGCACAGAAAAAAAATGGCTCAGAATTTTTTCCTTCTTTTGAGATGCATTTAATTCATTTTTGGCCACTTGTACTGTTATGATCTGGTGGTTTAGGAGCAACATGGGACGAGCTCTGAAGGAGGTGGTACCTGTACTGATCGCAGTCCCTAAGCTCAACACAACACTAGAAGTAGCCGTGGGATGATCCTGACACTCCCTAGGCACATCGTCACAGCCTGAGAACTAACTACCCCTAAAGATAGAAACAGGAAAACTATCTTGCCTCAGAGAAAATCCCCAAAGGATAGCTAGCCCCCCACAAGTAATGACTGTGAGTGGAGAGGGAAAAGACATACACAGAATGAAACCAGGATGAGCACAGGAGGCCAGTCTAGCTAGATAGATAGGACAGGATGGAATACTGTGCAGTCAGTATAAAACACTACAAAAAATCCACACAGAGTTTACAAAAATCTCCACACCTGACTAAAGGTGTGGAGGGTAAATCTGCTTCCCAGAGCTTCCAGCTACACAGAATTAATTCATACTGACAAGCTGGACAAAGATAGAAAGCACAGAACGGATAAGTCCACAACCTGTGGACGAAAAGAGCAAGCAAGGACTTAGCTTTGCTGAACTGGTCAGGATAACAGGGAAATCCAAAGAGATGTGAATCCAACCAGGAACCATTGACAAGTGGCACAAGCTGAAGGAAAGAGCCAGGCTAAATAGCCGAGCAGAATAGACAATCAGTAGAAGCAGCTGCTGACTACTAAATCCAAGGAGCAGCCATTCCACTTAAAACCACGAGCAGAACTCACAAAAGTGCCACTTACAACCACCGGAGGGAGCCCAAGAGCGGAATTCACAACAGATGTCGCTTCCTCGGGGGGGGCTAAAGATGAATAAATGGGTTAAGAGGAATAAATCATCTGTGACCACGTCATACCGTATATACTCGAGTATAAGCCGACCCCCTAATTTTGCCACAAAAACTGGGAAAACCTAATGATCGAGTGTAAGCCTAGGGTGGGAAATGCAGCAGCTACCGGTAAATGTCAAAAGTAAAAATAGATAGCAATAAAAGTAAAATTAATTGAGACATCAGTAGGATAGACACATTTGCCCAATATAATTCTGCACAAATGTTGATTATGGCCCCATAAGATGCTCCATAGAGACACTTGCCCCGTAATGCTCCACAAACGATAATTATGGCCCCATAAGATGCTCGTACAGACACTTGCCCCATATAGTACTGCACAAACGTTGATTATGGCCCCATACAGACACTTGCCCCATATAGTGCTGCACAAACGTTGATTATGGCCCCATACAGACACTTGCCCCATATAGTGCTGCACAAACGTTGATTATGGCCCCGTACATTCACTTGCCCCATATAATGCTGCACAAATGTTATGGCCCCATAGATGCTCCATACAGACACTTGCCCCATTTGCTGCTGCTGCGATTAAAAAAAAAAATCACATACTCACCTCTCCATCGCTCAGGCCCTGGCACTTTCAATATTCACCTGACTTCGTTCCGGTGCCACTCCATCTTCATCGTCTCCTGCACTGACGTTCAGGCAGAGGGCGCGCACTAACCACGTCATCATGCCCCCTCACCTGAGCGTCACTGCAGAAGACGGTAAAGACAGAGCGGCACCTGGAAAGGGGAGCAGGTGAATATCGCGCAGTGCTGCGCTCCCCCTCCGCGTATTACTCACTTGCTCCTGGCGCGGTGCAGTCCCTGCTTCCCTGGCGCTGCTGCTTCTTCCTGTACTGAGCGGTCACCGTTACCACTCATTCTAGTAATCAATGTGCAGCTCCACCTGCATGGGAGGTGGAGCCGCATATTCATTACTGTACCATGTGACCGCTCAGTACAGGAAGAAGCTGGGGTGCCAGGGAGCCAGGGACCTGCAGGGACCGCGCCAGGAACAGGTGAGTATAATTAGACGGCCCCCGCTCCCCCTCCCCTGCCGACCCCTGGGTATGACTCGAGTATAAGCCGAGAGGGGGACTATCAGCTAAAAAAAAAGGGCTCAAAATCTCGGCTCATACTCGAGTATATACAGTAATCTATAAAGTGCACCCAAGCAGCAGCAGGCAACTTCAAACCCTATTGTGCCAGGAGATTCCACTGTCCATGGCTGGCTGTAACGACAAATGAGATCGATCATTTGTACAGTCAAACTTTGTTGAGCATGGTTGTTAGTGTACTACTGATTTGTGTTAGTCTCATTGTGTCACAGTGGCAGCACCAATCAACTGCTTATATAATTTAGGTGGCAAAGTAGTGAAGCATTCTGCATCTTTTGGGATGGGGGAAAGGAAAATAGATTTTAGCAAAATTTATAAATTTATACAACAGGGGTGCATTTTTGGGGGGCGTTATTATAATCTTATTTGTAATGGCGACATCGTTTTGACGCCATTAACAATAAGGCTATGTGCACACATTGCGGATTTTGCTGTGGATCCGCAGCAGTTTTGACGCTGCGGATCTACAGCTGTTTTCCGCAGCATGTGCAGAAAAAACGCGTGGAAACGCTGCGTTGTTTATTCTGCAGCATGTCAATTCTTTGTGCGGATTCCGCAGCGGTTTACACCTGCTCCATAATAGGAATCCGCAGGTGTAAAACCGCAGGTGGAATCCGCACAAAAACCGCGGTAAATCCACAGTAAATCCGCAGGTAATCCACAGTGCGGTTTACCTGCAGATTTAGAAAAACAGGTATGGAAAAATCAGCAGACATCCTCTTGCATACAGAGAGGAAAACATTAAGGGAATCAAGACAAACATGGGAATCGGGAGGTCCAATGAATAAAAAGTCATCCAAATAATGCAAAACACTACCACCATGCGAATTTGATTGGACCACCCAATGCAAAAATGAAGAAAATAATTCAAAATAAAAATATGAAAGGGAAAAGCCCATGGGCAAACATTTATCAAAAAAAATGATGTTCAAAAGTAAAGCCTAATGAATTAAAACCGACCGGATTGACAGGTAGTAAAAAAAAGCAGACTGTATATCAGATTTAGCTAAAAGCGCATGTTTGCCATAACTCCTAAGAAAATCTAAAGCTGAATCAAAAGAAGCATAACGAACCGAACATAAAGACTTATCCACCTCATCATTCAAGGAAAAACCATGAGGAAAAGATAAATGGTGGATATGTCTAAATGAGCCTGGCTCCTTTTTGGGTACTATACCTAATGGGGAAATACGGAAATTTGAAAAAGGAGGGTTAGAAAAAGGTCCAGCAACCTGCCCTAAACCAATTTCCTTAAAAAATTTTGACCTAGCAACATCTGGAAAATCAAATAAAGAACTTAAATTTCTAACAATTGTGCAGCCTTGGCTGGTAAAAGGAGGGACAAAAAAAAACAGAAGAAAACCCTTGAAACAATAAATCAAGACCTTTTGAAATGCGATAATTATTTAGCCAAGGCAGCATTTTTTCCAACCTCACTGGGGTCTGAGCTTTTGAGAAAGTTCTCTTTATTTTGAAAGACATGAGAATTCAAAGCTTGCCTCTTAAAGCATTTGGATAAAGGGTGAGACCCCGCACAGAGGGAACATTCATGCTTAAACCTGCAATTGTGAAGCCATTTACAGGAGGACTCGTTAACGGCGAAACAAATGCCCTTTTTTGCAGGAAGGGCAGTTGTCTGACTAGAAAATGAATGCTCCTCTGCGGGAGCATCATATTTATCCAGAGACCCACATCTTTGACTCCCCAAGACACATTCGGATGCACAGACAATTTCTGCCTAAATGCCTCATCATACGAAAGCCATGCCAAGCCTCCAAAGTTACGGTAGGCTTCCAGGATAATATCCAAATGCTGAAAGAGGCCCGTACAGAGGTTGGGAAATTTCTCCCCGAGCACCGCAGAGTAAATTATAAAGGCTTGTAGCCAATTATGAAATAACTTAACTGGACTTTTAACATCATTGGAAGGCCTGTCATCTTTCTTATCAGATTTAGGCTGATCCTTATGGGGGAGCAATGAAAACAGATCCACATATTTCATGCTCCAAATGAGATCTTTCACTGATGAACTCAGATGAAAGCCAAGAGGGGATACCTCACATACTGGGGCCTCTTTCAAGAGGGGCTGAGGCACTTAAGCATTAAATTAACATCAGGCTTTTGCTAGTTAACCAAAGGGGAGGACACAGATGGTAATTCCCTAAGGTTTCTGCAACCACAGCACTAATAAAGGATTTCAACTGCACACTAGACAAAGACAGGGGCACAGAAAGCATCTCACCCCTTCTTGAATTATCAAAGACCTGTTCAGGGAGGTGGCTCCCGCTCAAGCCCAATGGTGGGGGCGAGCGGAGCTGATCAGATACTTGCAGTGGTGATGACTCCTCTTCTTTCTGATCCGAGTCTGCCGTTCTCCAGACGCAGGTGGGCGTAGCATCATCGAGGGGATCCTGAATCCGGACAAGGGGGAACTAACGGCTGCAGCCACTGAGGTAGGGAACACCGCCGCAGCGGTTTTACGGCTGCAGTGACGCGAGGACTCACCGGCAGCTCCAGATGACGCGGGCGCCGGATGATGACAATGCCGGGAATCTCGCACAGGGCTTTGAGAATTCCAGGAACGGAGGATGGACGGCTTCACGCGTACATCCTGTACGCGGCTTCCGGAGCTGGGGCACTGACCAGGAGGTGAGTACCTTCTTCTCTGCATTCTCTTCCTTCTTGGACTGACGACCGCCTCTGCCTCAGCAGCAGGAAGAACCGCTGGCTGGGAAGAAACCAGAGCAGGAGTAGGAATGGAGGATTCTCCTTCTACCAAGGCAGGTTGAAAAGACAGGCAGTTATTCAGCACCGTCCTCTTTACTGGCCCTCTTTAAAAGCTGCTGAAGTAAATTGGCTGGATTCATCTTCTTTATTCACAGTAGCTGTAATGAGCAAAACTGAGGGGAATCTCAAATTAAATATAGAATACTCTTCCAGCTTTTTTCAAACTGCCAATCAGCAATGAATAATCTTCCCGCCTTTTTTCAAACTGCCAATCAGCAAGCAGTAAAATAGCACCAATACCAACCAGCTATAACCAGAAAAAAAACTGAAAACTGACAGAAAAAGATGATCTCTGACTGAAAGAGAAAACAGTGAAATAAATACACTTAAAGAAGAATTCAATATAATTCAACAAATTTATAAATTCAAAATAATAGGGTCCGTGTTCCCATGCGACCCCCCCAGCATACTGCGCCACGGGATGGTGCTTTCAAGAGATCGGCGCTGGGCTAAACAGGCAAGTAGTTAGCAACTACCTATCTGTTTGTTTTTATTAAATTTGGACCAAGAACTGAGTAAAATTCCCAGATAACCTCCTTAATCTCACTAGATAGATAACCCTACAGTGCATATTTGCCACAAGTCCTGTTAATGTTAAAGGGAACCTGTCACCCCGTTTTTTGAGATTGAGCTATAAATACTGTTAAATAGGGCCTGCGCTGTGCGTTACTATAGTGTATGTAGTGTACCCTGATTCCCCATGTATGCTGAGAAATACATTACCAAAGTCGCCGTTTTCGCCTGTCAATCAGGCTGGTCTGGTCAGGTAAGGGGGGCGTGTTCACAGCGTTCTTTTCTTCCCCAGCTTTCCTTGGTGGCGTAGTGGTGTGCGCATGTCCAGAGTTCCGACTTCCCTGCGCCCACGTGAAGACACAGTGCGCGATCTGCGCTGTAATCCCTTGCATCGGTGGGGGCGGCCATCTTCCTGGGGCCGCGCGTGCGCAGATGGAGTGCTCTGCTGCACGGGGCTTCAGGAAAATGGCCGCGGGATGCCGCGCGTGCGCATTAGAGATCGCGGCGGCCATTTTCCCAAAGCCGAGATGCAAACTCGGCTTTGGGAAAATGGCCGCCGCGATCTCTAATGCGCACGCGCGGCATCCCGCGGCCATTTTCCTGAAGCCCCGTGCAGCAGAGCACTCCATCTGCGCACGCGCGGCCCCAGGAAGATGGCCGCCCCCACCGATGCAAGGGATTACAGCGCAGATCGCGCGCTGTGTCTTCACGTGGGCGCAGGGAAGTCGGAACTCTGGACATGCGCACACCACTACGCCACCAAGGAAAGCTGGGGAAGAAAAGAGCGCTGTGAACACGCCCACCTGACCAGACCAGCCTGATTGACAGGCGAAAACGGCGACTTTGGTAATGTATTTCTCAGCATACATGGGGAATCAGGGTACACTACATACACTATAGTAACGCACAGCGCAGGCCCTATTTAACAGTATTTATAGCTCAATCTCAAAAAACGGGGTGACAGGTTCCCTTTAAACAACCCCATTCAAATGATAGAAAGTTCTAAACAGTGAGAATACATACTAAAGCTGAGATCAGACAGGTGTATATCATTTTCCACAAATGGAATGCAATGGCCATACTGATGTAACACCTGCACTGGGAACTGTTAGGGGAGCTACTGGTATACTGGGATTTACAGACACTAAGAAGAGCTTTGCAGCTGCTGTTATACCAGGACCTACAGACATTAGCAGATTTTCCTCTGAGCTGCAGTGGACTACAATTCCCAAGGACCCCTGGACTACAATTCCCAGGGATCCTTGTTTGAGTCAGATGACACAGCTTGGATTGGAGGAGGAGGGACTTGGAGGCAGGAGCTGGGGAGAAAGTGAAACTAAGAATTCACAGGAAGAAAAGAGCGTGGTATCTTGTTGGGAGAGACGGAGCACGGGGGACTTGCCTGGCCCCATGCTGCAGGGTTGCTGTCCTCCCGGATATACTCGTGTTGCTGGAGAGAGTGCGACTTTGTGTTACCCTCTGGAGCAAGTTGCATCAAAAACTTGGAGATTTCTGCCTGCACTCCCACCGTATAAAGGACTGAATCCGGCCGCCCCCAGCTGGTGTCCAGAGAACCATCCGACCGTTAGAGACGTGCCGTGAGTGACTTTCTGAGACTTGTGGTCCTACCAGCGTTATTTACAGTGAGTACATTACAGCTCACACTATTGCCAGTTATATTCGTCTAAGTGCGCCAACTGTTTTAATTTGCGCGCCTGCATCCGCGGCAACTGGGCCCCAACGTTTGGACTGAGTTAAACTAGAAGAAACAAACAAAAAACCCTACTAGGTTATACTTGCAGAGTTGAAGTAGAATTAGAGTGAGATGTGTATATGACCTTGACAGAGCACAGTTATTTGTATTTCATGTTATTCTTTTAAATCCATCTAATTTATGCTGCATAGCAATAAACCTGTTAAACTGTTTTACTCCTGATCCCTGTGAGTGTGTACTGAGAGTGGCAGGGGTTTCCCGAATCAGCCCCTGGCAGAAGATAATAGCCCTTCTGCAGTCCCAGAGAGAGAACTCCAATCAATATTCGGGTGGAGGCACTGCGCCCTGGAGAGGTGAGACCCCCCATAACACCCAGTGTACCGTGGTAGCCCTAAAGGGGTGTTACAGTGGAGGCACTGCTGAGATCTAGAACTAACACAGGAGTATTTACTATGGAGACTTTAACAGAACAAGAAGTGTATTTATGGTGTGAAGAGATGGATGTTCCCGCCAAACAAAGCTTTGCAGTGAGTGGTGAGCTCTGTGATGCGTCTGATGAAGAGATACTGGAAATAGTTAACCGACTCACTGAACTTGCCCACCCTAAAGTGGTTGATCGCCGGAAGGAAAAGGGGGGACAATTACCCACAGCCCTGATTTCAACCGGGCAGATCTTGAGGAAAGAATACTTCCCCTCTATGGTAGTTGTGTCTTCAGAGTATGGTCGACAATGGCAGATCACTTGGCCTACTGAGTCCGAAGTTGAGACCCCGCAACAGGAATCAACCACTCAGCCTAGAAAGACTAGTATATCTCCACCTTCTACTCCACCTAGATTCCGTCTTGAAGAGACAGCGGCCCCTGCTGATGTGCTTATGACAGCTATGGAAAAGTTAGTCAGTCAGTTTGCCAAGATGCAGCCAGAAGGGAACTACCGTCGTCTAAGAATTTTCTCAGGTGCCCTCCCCACCCCTACTGGAGAAGAAGGATATGATACTTGGAGGGATGTCACTTTACAGTGCCTAGAAGAGTGGCAGTGCACTGATGCTGTAAAGAGGCAGAGAATAGTAGAGAGCTTGAAGGGTACTGCTATGGAGGTGGTGCAGGCTGCTTGGCGGAGCAAGCCTCTGGCAACTTATCAAGATTATATGAGTGCTTTAGAAGATGCTTTTGGATCCCCTGAAGATGCTACTGATCTACTCTTTAAACTCCGTACCACCTACCAACAGCCAGATGAGAAGATGTCCGACTATTTATACCGACTAGATAAGCTGGTTCATAGAATAGTAGCTAAAGGTGGCATCAGCCCTCAAGAAGTTGATCAGTGTCGCCTGGAACAAGTACTCAGAGGAGCTCTCACTCATGATCCAATTGCCCAGCGGATGAGGTCTTGTGATAGAGAGAAGATTCCTAGATCTTTTCATGAGTTGCTTAAGGAAGTTCGGAAGGAGGAGGTTATTTTGGCCGCAAGAGAGAAGGCATCCCCTCGGGTGACTACTGTTGCCTTGAAGCCAGAAGCCGAATGCCGACACATAGAACTGTTGAAAGTCATCGAGAAACAGGGGGAGCAGATTACCCAACTGTTAAGTGCTCAGGCCAAGACAATACAGCGACTTCAAAGTGTTGCGGAGGTAGCCAAGCAGAAAACACTGGTTTCAGGAAGAGAGAAAGAAGATCTCGGTAGAGTGGAGAGTAGGAAACCAGAAGGGTGCTTCGTCTGTGGGAGTCCAGGCCATATAGCTCGTCAGTGTCCAAAGAGGTGGAGCTCAAAAAACTCTTCACAGCTTCCCCATCACCCTCAGAGGCAGTCGGGAAACGGGAAAGGGGGCCAGTAGAACCCCATACTGAGCCCCCATCAGCAACTAGGACCTACTCTACCGCCCCATCTAATAGTGCATCATCGAAAGCCCTGCCTGAAGGTTTAGTGGGACCATCCCCACATGTCCCCGCATATATCAATGGTCAACCTTGCACAGTATTACTGGATAGCGGGTCTCAAGTATCTATCATCTTTGAAGGATGGTATAAGAGATATTTATCCAAAGTGCCTCTGAAACCGTTGTCTGGACTCGTGGTGTGGGGACTGAGTGAGCACAGCTACCCCTACAGAGGATACGTGTCCGTGACGCTACGATTCTCAGAGACTGTTGTTGGAGTGGATAAAGAGATACCCATCATAGCGTTAATCTGCCCAGAGGCCGAGGCAGATGAGAGACAAACACCTGTCATAGTGGGAACAAATGCCAACATCTTCCGTATGTTAGCTCAGTGGTGTCGGGAAGTTGGGGGAGAAAATTACTCGCAGACCCTATCCATCCACCCAGTCTGCCTGGAGGCCTATGTGAGAACGGAGGAGGAGAAGAGGGAACTACGGCCTGAAAACTTTGACCCTTGTTTTGAAGGAAGCGAGCTAAAAGGAGAAGAGAGGGGGTTGGTCATTGATGGCCTGATGATGCGAGGTGCAGTTTTTTCTCTAGGTGAATGGGACATGAGCCTCGCTCATGGAGTGGAGCATCGCATTCGGTTGAAGGATCAAAAGCCTTTTCGAGAGAGGTCCCGAAGATTGGCTCCAGCAGATATCGAAGATGTCAGGCAGCATCTACGCGGTATGTTATACACAGGAGTCATCATAGAATCTAGTAGCCCTTATGCTTCCCCCATTGTGATAGCTCGAAAGAAAAATGGAGCTATTCGGATGTGTGTGGATTATCGAACCTTGAATAAGCGTACGATCCCCGACCAGTACACTGTGCCCCGAATTGATGAAGCTTTGGATTGCTTGCAAGGGAGCCAATGGTTTTCTGTGTTAGATCTCCGGAGTGGCTACTATCAGATACCCATGTCAAAAGAAGATCAAGAGAAGACTGCTTTTATCTGCCCCATTGGGTTCTTCGAGTTTCAGAGACTGCCTCAAGGACTGACAGGTGCTCCGGCCACTTTTCAGAGATGTATGGACAAAGTAGTGGGGGACATGCACTTACGTGAGGTCCTGGTTTATCTCGATGATCTAATTGTTTTTGGGAAGATTCTGGAAGAACACAACCAGCGTTTGTTCAAGGTGCTGGATCGGTTGAAGGAGGCTGGGTTGAAGTTGTCCCTTGATAAGTTCCGGATTTGCCAGACGACTGTGAAATATGTGGGGCACATAGTCAGCAGAGAAGGAATTTCCACCGACCCCGCCAAAGTGGAGGCTGTTGTAAACTGGCCAAAACCCACCAAACTGAAGGAGCTTAGGTCCTTTTTAGGATTTTGCGGATACTACCGAAGATTTGTACCCCAGTACTCTCGGATTGCGAAGCCATTAACTGCCCTTACTCAGGGGTATCCCCCTTCCGGGAGGACAGCCCATTCCTCAAGGTCAGGAAAGAAGGTCTACTTCAAAGTTAACGAACTTTTTGGGGATAGATGGACACCGGCATGCGATGAGGCATTCGAGAAATTGAAGTCATGCTTGACCCAAACCCCAGTGTTGGCCTATGCAGACCCCAGCAAACCATATGTGTTACATGTAGATGCTTCTCTTGACGGGCTAGGAGGGATTCTTTATCAAGACCATGAAGGCTGTCTGCGTCCCGTCTACTACATTAGTCGAGGATTGACTCCCAGTGAACGCAACTACCCAGCCCACAAACTGGAGTTTCTGGCCTTGAAATGGGTTGTAGTGGACACGCTGCATGACTACCTCTATGGGGTACCCTTTGTGGTTCATACCGACAACAATCCATTAACCTACGTGAGAACCACGGCAAAACTGGATGCCACGGGGTACCGGTGGCTTGCCGCACTCTCTTTGTACGATTTCAGCTTAAAATATCGACCGGGGATCAGTAACATCGATGCAGACACACTCTCTCGCCTGCCTAGGGAACCCTTAAATGAAGAAGAAGGAGGATGGATAGAGGTCCCTGCCCCTGAGGTGAAGACTCTGTGCCATAGACATCAAACTAATGCTCTCCCTATTCAAGGTTGTGCTGAATTCCTAGGAGTATCCAGTGAAGCGCTCCCGTTGTTGTACTGCCAAGTGACAAATGTAACCCCAGACTTTCTCCCTCAACTGACTCGTAATCAAGTCCAAAAGGCGCAGCAGGATGATCGATCAGTGGGGGTGGTCCGATGGTGGGTTAAGAGGGGCTGGAGGCCCGAAAAGAATGCATTACGAACAGAGGAATCTGTCCTGCTGACGCGGCAGCTAGAGTCTCTGGTAGTAAGAAATGGACTACTATACCAGGAGGCAAAGCGCCAGAAGGAAGGAGTCCACCGACAGCTGGTGTTACCCACCCGATTCCGGAGGATGGTCATGAAGTCCCTGCATGATGACCATGGACATCTTTGCATCGAAAAGACCACGAGTCTTGTGGCTGACCGATTTTACTGGCCTCGGATGGAAGCGGATATTGAAGACTACTGCAAATCATGCTCCCGATGTGTGTTGAGAAAAACCTTGCCTTTGAGAACAGCCCCCCTTGTGAACATTACCAGTGATGGCCCACTTGAGCTAGTGTGCATTGATTTCCTCTCCATCGAGCCTGATGAAAGCAATGTCAGTAATGTGTTAGTGGTCACTGACCATTTCACCCGATATGCCCAAGCCTACCCCACCAAAGATCAAAGGGCAACTACTGTAGCAAAAACACTATGGGAAAAGTTCTTCGTGCATTATGGGCTGCCTGCCCGCATCCATACCGATCAAGGAAGAGATTTCGAAAGTAGACTAATCATAGTAACATAGTAACATAGTAACATAGTTAGTAAGGCCGAAAAAAGACATTTGTCCATCCAGTTCAGCCTATATTCCATCATAATAAATACCCAGATCTACGTCCTTCTACAGAACCTAATAATTGTATGATACAATATTGTTCTGCTCCAGGAAGACATCCAGGCCTCTCTTGAACCCCTCGACTGAGTTCGCCATCACCACCTCCTCAGGCAAGCAATTCCAGATTCTCACTGCCCTAACAGTAAAGAATCCTCTTCTATGTTGGTGGAAAAACCTTCTCTCCTCCAGACGCAAAGAATGCCCCCTTGTGCCCGTCACCTTCCTTGGTATAAACAGATCCTCAGCGAGATATTTGTATTGTCCCCTTATATACTTATACATGGTTATTAGATCACCCCTCAGTCGTCTTTTTTCTAGACTAAATAATCCTAATTTCGCTAATCTATCTGGGTATTGTAGTTCTCCCATCCCCTTTATTAATTTTGTTGCCCTCCTTTGTACTCTCTCTAGTTCCATTATATCCTTCCTGAGCACCGGTGCCCAAAACTGGACACAGTACTCCATGTGCGGTCTAACTAGGGATTTGTACAGAGGCAGTCAAGGAGCTATGCGCTATCTGTGGGATCAAGAAATCCAGAACCACCCCGTATCACCCCCAAGGGGACCCTCAACCTGAGAGGTTCAACCGTACCCTTCTGAACATGTTAGGCACTTTGGATCCCAGGAAGAAGGGACAATGGAGCAGGCATGTGAGTCAGTTGGTTCATGCCTACAATTGCACCACAAATGAGTCAACGGGATACTCGCCCTATTTTCTCATGTTTGGAAGAAAAGCTCGGCTACCAGTGGATATTAGTTTTGGGACATCCTTTGAAAATTCTAATGGGAAGACCTATTTAAAATATGTGTCCCAGCTAAAAGAAGACTTGGAAAAAGCGTACAGATTGGCAGAGCAGGCCTCTGGTCGGTCAGGGAAGCGCAATAATACTCGCTACGACTGTAGAGTTCGGGAACAAGTTTTACTGCCTGGAGATAGAGTTCTTATCCAACTTCTAGGTCTTCCTGGGAAGCATAAGCTTGCTGATCGGTGGTGTACTGACCCTTATGTGGTGATGGAGAAGCTGCCTGGTGTCCCGGCCTACAGAGTGAAGCCCGAGAAAGGGAGTGGAGCTGTCAAAACCTATCATCGACACCATTTGTTGCCTGTGGAAAAAAACATCCTGTTACCGCCATTGCCAACCCAAGGAGGTGATACAAACCTTCCATGCAATAGGAGAAGTCGTAGGTGTCAACAACCACCCCAGCCTGGAGTTGCTTCAGGAGGAAGTGACAGCGAGTCTGGGGATGAATGGGGATCTGAAGGTCAATGGAGCTACAGGTGGACTGAGGACCCATGCCCCATAGGGGGGGGGCCCTGAAAACCAGACTTCTGACGTGGAAGCACAAAAAAAGGACATTCGTCAGGAGGCGAGTGCGCTCTGCTCACCATTGGGGGAGAGTTCAGAAGAGGGACATTTATTAAATGAAGAGATCCACCTGGATGAGCCCGTTCTTGACCGACAAGAGTCGGGAGCTGAGGAGGGGGCCCCCTCAGTACACACTCGTCCCAAACGGGACACTAGGCCACCCAATGATGCTGACCTATGATAGAAAGGGACATACCACTGAGGTCCCCCGGCTGATACACTTCAATTCAAAATCTGTTTGGCCTTATTTCCCAGTATCTCCTATGTGTCCAGGAGGTGGTTTGCGTGCATGTAAATTTGGTGTTAGTCAGGATGCTTTAACCCCCATTCATGTTTCAGGTGGTGAGTCCTCATGTCGTGATGGGACACTTTCAATGACTCACCAGGGGGAGAGTGTAACACCTGCACTGGGAACTGTTAGGGCAGCTACTGGTATACTGGGATTTACAGACACTAAGAAGAGCTTTGCAGCTGCTGTTATACCAGGACCTACAGACATTAGCAGATTTTCCTCTGAGCTGCAGTGGACTACAATTCCCAAGGACCCCTGGACTACAATTCCCAGGGATCCTTGTTTGAGTCAGATGACACAGCTTGGATTGGAGGAGGAGGGACTTGGAGGCAGGAGCTGGGGAGAAAGTGAAACTAAGAATTCACAGGAAGAAAAGAGCGTGGTATCTTGTTGGGAGAGGGAGCACGGGGGACTTGCCTGGCCCCATGCTGCAGGGTTGCTGTCCTCCCGGATATACTCGTGTTGCTGGAGAGAGTGCGACTTTGTGTTACCCTCTGGAGCAAGTTGCATCAAAAACTTGGAGATTTCTGCCTGCACTCCCACCGTATAAAGGACTGAATCCGGCCGCCCCTAGCTGGTGTCCAGAGAACCATCCGACCGTCAGAGACGTGCCGTGAGTGACTTTCTGAGACTTGTGGTCCTACCAGCGTTATTTACAGTGAGTACATTACAGCTCAGACTATTGCCAGTTATATTCGTCTAAGTGCACCAACTGTTTTAATTTGCGCGCCTGCATCCGCGGCAACTGGGCCCCAACGTTTGGACTGAGTTAAACTAGAAGAAACAAACAAAAAACCCTACTACGTTATACTTGCAGGGTTGAAGTAGAATTAGAGTGAGATGTGTATATGACCTTGACAGAGCACAGTTATTTCTATTTCATGTTATTCTTTTAAATCCATCTAATTTATGCTGCATAGCAATAAACCTGTTAAACTGTTTTACTCCTGATCCCTGTGAGTGTGTACTGAGAGTGGCAGGCGTTTCCCGAATCAGCCCCTGGCAGAAGATAATAGTCCTTCTGCAGTCCCAGAGAGAGAACTCCAATCAAGATTCGGGTGGAGGCACTGCGCCCTGGAGAGGTGAGACCCCCCATAACACCCAGTGTACCGTGGTAGCCCTAAAGGGGTGTTACACTGATCACAGGTCTCCCTCCCCAAACTTACAGCCTCAGGCCGCCGTCACACACAGCGTAAAACAATACGGTCCGTATATTACGGCCGTAATACGCTGAAAAGTCCCGAAAAAAGTGGTCCGTAGCTCCTCCGTAGGCAGGGTGTGTCAGCGTTTTTTGCGCATGGCATCCTCCGTATGTAATCCGTATGGCATCCGTACTGCGTGGTTTTCTCGCAGGCTAGCAAAACCAACATACCGCTATAGAAGTGATCCCTGTGTCCCAAAAAGAAAAGAAAATATATATATACTGTCTATATATATATATATATATATATATATATATATGTGTCAGTAGACACATATATTAGAGAGAAAAGCCGGTAATTCAGTGCGGTGTACAGTAAAATCGCACTGACAGCTTACAGTAGAATAGGTAGAATAAATGTGTACACATAGAATAGGTATATATATATATATATGTCAGTGAGACACATATATGTATATATATTAATATTTATTCCAGCGCTAGACAGCTTGAAAGCCGGTAATTCAATTACCGGCTTTTTCCTTCTCCTTCCTAAAACCCGACATGATTTGAGACATGGTTTACATACAGTAAACCATGTCTTCTCTCCATTTTTTTTGCAGATTCCACACTACTAATGTCAGTAGTGTGTATCTGCAAAATTTGGCCGTTCTAGCTCTTAAAATAAAGGGTTAAATGGCGGAAAAAATTGGCGTGGGCTCCCGCGCAATTTCCTCCGCCAGAGTAGTAAAGCCAGTGACTGAGGGCAGATATTAATAGCCTGGAGAGGGTCCACGGTTATTGGCCCCCCCCTGGCTAAAAATATCTGCCCCCAGCCACCCCAGAAAAGGCACATCTGGAAGATGCGCCTATTCTGGCACTTGGCCACTCTCTTCCCATTCCCGTGTAGCGGTGGGATATGGGGTAATGAAGGGTTAATGCCACCTTGCTATTGTAAGGTGACATTAAGCCTAATTAATAATGGAGAGGCGTCAATTATGACACCTATCCATTATTAATCCAATACTAGTAAAGGGTTAAATAAAACACAAACACATTTTTTAAAATTATTTTAATGAAATAAAAACAATGGTTGTTGCAGTATTTTATTCAACGCCCAATCCAGTCACTGAAGACCCTCGTTCTGTGAGTAAAAAAACATAATAAACCAACAATATACTTACCCTCCGCAGATCTGTAACGTCCAACAATGTAAATCCTTCTGAAGGGGTTAAAACATTTTGCAGCAAGGAGCTGTGCTAATGCAGGCTGCTCCTCGCTGCAAAACCCCAGGGAATGAGGCTAAAAATAGATCAATGATCTATATTTAGCTTCATTTGCGGTGAGGCGCCCTCTGCTGGATGTTCATAGATCGTGGGAAATTACCTAGAAAGCCAGGGAGCTTTCTAGGTAATTTCCCACGATCTATGAACATCCAGCAGAGGGCGCCTCACCGCAAATGAAGCTAAATATAGATCATTGATCTATTTTTAGCCTCATTCCCTCTAACAGCGCTGCGTATTTCTCGCAAGTCACACTGCGTGTCCGTGTGTAATCCGTATTTTTCACGCTTCCATAGACTTTCATTGGCGTATTTCTTGCGCAGTACGGTGACAAACGCAGCATGCTGCGATTTTGTATGGCCGTAGAAAGCCGTATAATACTCATCAGTAAAATACGGCAAATAGGAGCAGGGGCATAGAGAATAATTGTGCCGTATTTTTTGCGAGTTTTACGGACGTAGATTCTGCGCTCTTACGTCCGTAAAACTCGCATGTGTGACGGCGGCCTCATATGTGTGTGTGATGCTGTAAATTTAGATTGGGAGACCCACGGTCAGTACAGCCATTGCATTCCGTTTTTGGATCATGAAAAACACGTCTGAACCTGGCCTAAGGCTGCAGAATTGTTGCAGTATATTCGCTCGTGGAAAATGTGCTGCTTTTTACTGTGTCAACATAGTACAAGAGATTCTAAAAATCTCATGCACAAGCTAAGAAAAATATCCACTCTGTAAATTGGCAAGAGCTGCCAGTTTGAGATCTCAAGCATATCAATTTATGTTGTAGACGTCAGTGCGAATTTCACCATTGGCAATGCAAACGGTGAAACATGAAGCTACTCTGCACCTTCTTTGCAATAATATTCATTGTGGTGTATACAACTGCTGATATATTTGTGGGACCTTAGCAGGCCATACAGTGAGTACAGAAAGTAATTAGACCCCTTTAAATTTTTCACTCTTTGTTTCATTGCAGCCATTTGGTAAATTCAAAAAAGTTCAATTTTTTCTCATTAACGTACACTCTTGCACCCCATTTTGACTGAAAAAAAAAACAGAAAAGTAGACATTTTTGCAAATTTATTAAAAAAGAAATACTGAAATATCAAAAGGTCATAGGTTTTCAGACCCTTTGCTCAGTATTGCGTAGAAGCACCCTTTTGAGCTAGTACAGCCATGAGTCTTCTTGGGAATTATGTTTTTCACACCTTGATATGGGGATCCTCTGCCATTCTTCCTTGCAGATCCTCTCCAGTTTCGTGAGGTTGGATGGTGAATGTTGGTGGACAGCCATTTTCAGGACTCTCCAGAGATGTTCAATTGGGTTTAGGTTAGGGTTCTGGCTGGACTAGTCAAGAATGGTCACAGAGTTGTTCTGAAGCCACTCTTTTGTTATTTTAGCTGTGTATTTAGGGTCATTGTCTTGTTGGAAAGTGAACCTCGCGCAGGCGTGTACTGCGGAGAACATAGAATGAACTTCAATCCAGTATTGCGGCCAGCATGCAGCCAGCGGGTAAGGAAAGGGTGAACCAAACACCCGAAAACTCCGCCCATATGCCCGAAAACTGGTCCCGCCAAATTCAGGTGACAGGTTCCCTTTAAACACATCTGGACTCCAATGAAGGAGTAGAACCATCTCAAGGAGGATCACAAGGAACTAGACAGCATGTGACTTAAATATGAGTGTCTGAGTAAAGGGTCTGAATACTTATGACCATGTGATATTTCAACTTTTATTTTTTAAATAAATTTGCAAAAATTACTACATTTCTGTTTTTTTTTCAGTCAAGATGGGGTGCAGAGTGTACATTAATGAGAAAAAAAAAGAACTTTTTTGAATTTTCCAAATGGCTGCAATGACACAAAGAGTGAAAAATTTAAAGTGGTCTGAATACTTTCCGTTCCCACTGTGTATATATACATATTTTTTATATATGCAAAACAGATCAGGAAAAGTTTATGGAATGAACGGCACCAGAGGAGTACACTATCAGGATACACGTGAATCCAATTTAACAGCTTGCACGAAATCCCAGGGATCGAGGTGCTCAGCATGAAGTCTGTGATACAAATAATAGAAAGAAATGCGGCACTCACCCTTTTCTGCTTGTGAAATCATGGTGTTTTTATTGGACCGACATGAAGAAATTGTTACATGTCCATGTAATACATCAGGCGTACAGGAGGGTGCGGGGAGAGAAAGTCCCTGGTGGGCGAATCATCTTGGCGTCAGGAACAGGATGGACTGACCCAGCAAATCGGGTCATGTGCGCCTAAGAGACTGTGCCTAACTGTGATTTATTGAGACTGTGCATTGACTATTGCCGCCATTACTGCCACCATTATAGCGCCACGAGGAGCACTGGAAAAGACAAGTGTGCCATCGTGGGCAGGGACTAGTTGCACGGCGCAAAAATAATGGCTGCCCACTCCAAATATTACTGTACCATGCGGACATGTCCATCAGCAACAGAGATCTGCCTCCTGATCCTGAATGGAGGAAGAAGCTCTGCCCCCAGAACTGAATATGCAGCTCCGCCCCCTTGGTAGGCAGAGCCGCATATTCATGATTGTAATGATCGGCCCCACGTGACCGCATACAGGAGACGCTGCGGCCAGAAGAGGACGCTGCGGCGAGGGATCCGGAAGCTAGGTGAGTATTTTAATCACAGCGGGGGGAGGGGGGGGGCACACAGGGGGGGGACCTGGATCTGCATTTTAAACACTAATATTCATATGTTCCCTGCAGCAAACGCTGCTGCAGGGAAGATATGAATCGCGGCTTCAGCACCAGTGGGGGGGACAGCGCTTAATGTAGCGCTGTCTCCTGCATGGCACACGGACTGCATACGGACAATGTCCATGTGCGGTACGTGTTTTACACGGACCCATTGACTTTAATGGGTCCGTGTAATCCGTGCGCTCCCACGAACACTGACATGTCTCCGTGTTTGGCACACGGAGACACGGTCCGCAAAAAATCAATGACATCTGAAAAGATGCATTGATTTTTATGTGTCTACGTGTGTCAGTGGCTCCGGTACGTGAGGAAACTGTCACCTCACGTACCGGAGCCACTGACGTGTGAAACTGGCCTAAAGAGGAGGAGTACCACGTCCGGTGCAAAGCCTTTGACGAGAGGGACCTATGTGCTAAAGCCCAGGCCCGCAAGGACCACACACACCTGAGGCACAGTAACACATAGAGCCCGGGGCGTGATAGAGTCCCTGTAAAAAGGCTCGTGTTACCTGCCATGCAGGTATTGTCCTATCCTAAATGGGGGACAGAGAAGAACAGTGAGGACCTTATCTGAAGCCATAGGCAGTAAGGGACTACAACACCACCACACTACAGGAAAAAAACTCCACCTGGTAAAGGGGACTCTGGATTCGCTTCCAAGCCAGCCAGACCCTGCCTGCCCTGTGATCTGGTGCCCTGGACTGTGGCTGCCTGAAGTCTTCAGTAAACCAGGTAAAGAGACTGCACACCTATGTCCTCGTTCTTTACTGCACCATTCACCATCTTCCATCTACACACCGGGAGCCGTGGGGATATACTTTACTTGTGGGAAGTTATACCATCTAGCTGCCATAACATCATCCCAGTGGACCCCTTAAAGCAGCATCGGTCACTGACTGAATACCACAGGTGGCGTCACGAACATGAACTTTATTAAATTTCCCCTTTTTCATGGGCGCCCAGGGCCACGGACCGGGTCGCCAACGTGACATCCCCCTGTAAACCCGGACCCGGTACCGGGTACCCCACGGCCCTGGCGGGCGACTCATCTACAGCAGCTGTTCTGTATTCCCAGAGCGGTGACTGAACCAGCGCAGGCACCGCCCCCCATGACGGATTACCAAATACTGGCAGGGAGAATGAAGATCATTTTCTCCCTGCCGCATTAAGGTGCCAGACAACACAATAAGGCCGGCGTCACACTGGCGTATTGCATCTGATGCAAGATGCTAATGACACTCGGCTCCTGCTTACAGCAGAGCAGGAGCCGAGTGTCATGCGTCTGTGCTCCGATTCTCTCGCACAGGGAGGATCGGAGCACAGCTGCGGAGGAGGCGGAGAAATGAATATCTCCATCTCCTCCATTGCTGGGGTCCGCTTATAGCGCACATCACTCGGATGATATCCGAGTGGTGTGCGCTGTCTCACTCACACCCATAGGCTTATATGGGTGCGAGTGAGCTGAGAGTTTTCCTCGGTCCGAGACAATCGCAGCATGCTGCGATTGTCTCGGACCGAGGAAAACGGCCGATAAAAAGTCGGCTGCTGGGAGCTGCCCCATAGCTTAACATTGGTCCGAGTGCAATGCGATTTTTTTTTATCGCATTGCACTCGGCCGTTTAAAACGCCAGTGTGACGCCGGCCTAATGCTGTTAACCTGCAGATTAACAATGTTATTTCTGGTGACAGGTTCCCTTTAACATTACAGACAGGTGCTTTAAGTTGTTGAGCCACAAGCTAGTGGTGTCACTGACAGAATTTTGTGTACTTGATCTGTATTCCAAGATCTGACTTCAGGAAGATTATAATGATAGAAATACACAGGGGCAATAAGAGATGTTTTCATCCTTTAAAATTACTAAAAAATAATTCTGAAAATCACTTGATAACGAAAAAATAATGTAATTTTTAGGCTATGCGCACACGTTGCGGAAAGGTGTGCAGATTTTTCCGCAGAGTTCAGCAGCGTCTTCAGTCTACAGAGCAGAGATTTAATGGAATCACGTCCACTTTGCTTTGAAATTTAGACCATGTTCACACGTAGCATAAATGCTGCATATTTTATGTTATTTTTTGCATAAGAGTTCTGGTGTTTTTAACTGTCCAAGCAAAGTAGATGTAATTTAATGAAAACTGCGCCGCTATTATTTAAGGGTATGTGCACACGCTGCAGATTTTGCTGCAGATCCGCAGAGTATTAGCCGCTGCAGATTCACAGCAGTTTTCCATGCGTTTAGGCCGGCTTCACACTCAGCGTATGAAAATATGGTCCGTATATTATGGCCGTAATACGCTGAAAAGTCCCGAAAATAGTGGTCCGTAGCTCCTCCGTAGGCAGGGTGTGTCAGCGTTTTTTGCGCATGGCATCCTCGTATGTAATCCGTATGGCATCCGTACTGCGTGGTTTTCTCGCAGGCTTGCAAAACCAACATACCGCTATAGAAGTGATCCATGTGTCCCAAAAATAAAAAAAATATATATATACTGTCTATATATATATATATATATATATATATATATATATGTCAGTAGACACATATATGTATATATATTAATATTTTTTCCAGCGCTATACAGCTTGAAAGCCGGTAATTCAATTACCGGCTTTTTCTTTCTCCTTCCTAAAACCCGACATGATTTGAGACATGGTTTACATACAGTAAACCATGTCTTCTCTCCTTTTTTTTTGCAGATTCCACACTACTAATATCAGTAGTGTGTATCTGCAAAATTTGGCCGTTCTATCTACTAAATTAAAGGGTTAAATGGCGGAAAAAATTGGCGTGGGCTCCCGCACAATTTTCTCCGCCAGAGTAGTAAAGCCAGTGACTGAGGGCAGATATTAATAGCCTGGAGAGGGTCCACGGTTATTGCCCCCCCCTGGCTAAAAACACCTGCCCCCAGCCACCCCAGAAAAGGCACATCTGGAAGATGCGCCTATTCTGGCACTTGGCCACTCTCTTCCCATTCCCGTGTAGCGGTGGGATATGGGGTAATGAAGGGTTAATGCCACCTTGCTATTGTAAGGTGACATTAAGCCTAATTAATAATGGAGAGGCGTCAATTATGACACCTATCCATTATTAATCCAATTGTAGTGAAGGGTTAAATAAAACACAAACACATTATTTAAAATTATTTTAATGAAATAAAAACAATGGTTGTTGGAGTATTTTATTCTACGCCCAATCCAGTCACTGAAGACCCTCGTTCTGTAAGTAAAAAAACATAATAAACCAACAATATCCTTACCCTCCGCAGATCTGTAATGTCCAACGATGTAAATCCATCTGAAGGGGTTAACATATTTTGCAGCCACAAGCTTTGCTAATGCAATGATGCTCATGGCTGCAAAAACCCCAGAAAATGAAGGTAAAGTAGGTCAATGACCTATATTTAGCTCCATTTGCGGTGAGGCGCCCTCTGCTGGCTGTTCCTAGATCGTGGGAACTTTCCTAGAAAGCTCCCAGGCTTTCTAGGTAAGTTCCCACGATCTATGAACAGCCAGCAGAGGGCGCCTCACCGCAAATGAAGCTAAATATAGATCATTGACCTATATTTAGCTTCATTCCCCGGGGTTTTGCAGCAAGGAGCAGCCTGCATTAGCGGAACTCCTTGCTGCAAAATGTTTTAACCCCTTCAGAAGGATTTACATCGTTGGACTTTACAGATCTGCGGAAGGTAAGTATATTGTTGGTTTATTATGTTTTTTCTTTTACAGAACGAGGGTCTTCAGTGATTGGATTGGGCGTTAAATAAAATATTACAACAACCTTTGTTTTTATTTCATTAAAATAATTTATAATAATGTGTGTGTGTTTTTTTTAACCCTTTCATTCAATTGGATTAATAATGGATAGGTGTCATAATTGACGCCTCTCCATTATTAATTAGGCTTAATGTGACCTTACAATAGCAAGGTGGCATTAACCCTTCATTACCCCATATCCCACCGCTACACGGGAATGGGAAGAGAGTGGCCAAGTGCCAGAATAGGCGCATCTTCCAGATGTGCCTTTTCTGGGGTGGCTGGGGGCAAGTGTTTTTAGCCAGGGGGGGGCCAATAACCGTGGACCCTCTCCAGGCTATTAATATCTGCCCTCAGTCACTGGCTTTACTACTCTGGCGGAGAAAATTGTGCGGGAGCCCACGCCAATTTTTTCCGCCATTTAACCCTTTAATTTAGTAGATAGAACGGCCAAATTTTGCAGATACACACTACTGACATTAGTAGTGTGGAATCTGCAAAAAAAATGGAGAGAAGACATGGTTTACTGTATGTAAACTATGTCTCAAATCATGTCGGGTTTTAGGAAGGAGAAAGAAAAAGCCGGTAATTGAATTACCGGCTTTCAAGCTGTATAGCGCTGGAATAAATATTAATATATATACATATATGTGTCTCACTGACATATATATATATATATATATATATATATACCTATTCTATGTGTACACATTTATTCTACCTATTGGACTGGAAGCTGTCAGTGTGAGTTTACTGTACACCGCACTGAATTACCGGCTTTTCTCTCTAACAGCGCTGCGTATTTCTCGCAAGTCACACTGCTTGTCCGTGTGTAATCCGTATTTTTCACGCTTCCATAGACTTTCATTGGCGTATTTCTTGCGCAGTACGGTGACAAACGCAGCATGCTGCGATTTTGTACGGCCGTAGAAAGCCGTATAATACTGATCAGTAAAATACGGCAGATAGGAGCAGGGGCATAGAGAATAATTGTGCCGTATTTTTTGCGAGTTTTACGGACGTAGTTTCTGCGCTCTTACGTCCGTAAAACTCGCAAGTGTGAAGCCGGCCTTACAGTACCATATAAACCTATGGAAAACAAAATCTGCAGTGCACATACTGCGGAAAAAAACCCGCGGAAACGTAGCGCTGTTTATTCCGCAGCATGTCAATTCTTTGTGCAGATTCCGCAGCAGTTTACACCTGCTCCATAATAGGAATCCGCAGGTGTAAAACCGCAGGTGAAATCCGCAAAAAAAGCAGTAATTCCGCAGGAAATATGCTGTGCGGATTACCTGCGGTTTTACCAAAATCAGTCCGGAAAAATCAGCGGAGTAATCCGCAACGTGTGCCCATAGCAGGTGGAGACAGCTTCTTCCCTTTAAATTTTGCTTTTTTGCTTACATTTTGTTTTTATTTGCATTTTATTGCTGTGTATTTATATGTCTCCCCCCTTTTTGTTTATCCCATTTATGTAAAAAAATCCTTAATAAAAACTACTTTAAGAAAAAAGGCGTCACCAATGCGCCCAAGGACGCTGCTGAGCTGTGCTGTTTTGGTGCTTTTTTCCTCTCTTGTCTTCTATATGGAGCCTAAAAAAACGTAAAAAGCTACAGTTCCTTTTTTTAAGCGCAGAATCAAAGCTTTTCTGTACTATAAAAAATACATTAAAAACGCATCAAATAAGGGGGAGAAGATTGTTATTGTGTAGTTTTGTGCTGAGATTTTCAGAAAGCAAAAAAAACACAGTATTTCTGCAACGTGTGAACATGGCGTTACAGACACAAAAAAGCAGGATGTCATAAAGTGACGCTACATAAAGATGAGAAAGTTCTGACGGCTCCGACTGGGAATGAAGAACAAAAAATAATCCACAGGTCTCACGTAGAGATGAGTAGGACGCACAGGTGATGTTGTGCTGCCCTGGGTGTTTAAAAGCCACGCCGGGGACGCTGGAAGGTAAGAAATTCGCGGACTCCTGTCCAGCTGCCCGGCATCACTGACCAGGACGCTGGACCCGTGAATTCATCCGCTTATCTCTACTCCCAACATGCCCAGGATACAGCGGACAGTACTGGTTTGGGTCTATGCCAGTATTTCCCAAACTCCAGTCCTCATGGACCCCACGAGTCATGTTTTCAGGATTTCCATAGTGTTGCACAGGTGAGACAATTCCTGATGCCTTGATGATACTTCCACTACTTGCGCAATACTAAGGAAATCCTGAAAACATGACCAGTGGGGTCCGTGAGGACTGGAGTTCGGGAAACATTGGTCCACGCCCTGCAGTTTTGGACATCTGGTGAATGTCCCCTCTGACAACTCCGCCTGCTAGGGTAGAAAGAAATGGTAAATGGACGTGGATTGGGGAGTGGCCAAAATTTGCCACACGCCGCATGATCTGTCCCTCTTCCTGTTCTCTAAAATTTGTGAGGTAAGGATAAATCATATTTTATAGCTGTGATCACTAACAATCTCTTTGACCTCAGTATGTGTCCCACAGAGTCCAGATTACTTCAAAATGCTTGATAATGTTTTTTATTAGATCTGCGAGATTCCATCCTTCCTTGGTTGTCCAATTTTGCCGATTTTGTAGTTGTTTGTGCTTCCTCTCTCTGCTCAGTATATGTAAGTTGTATGCATTGATTTTTTGATCAGATGTACACCCTTATGGGTATGTGCACATGTATTCTTGGCCACTGTGGATTTTTCCGCAGCAGATTTGGTAAATCTGCAGCAAAAACGCTGCGTTTTTGCTGCAGATTTATCGCGAATTTACCGCGGATTTACTGCGGTTTTACAACTGCGGTTTTCCATAGGAGCAGCTGTGAAACCGCTGCGGAATCCGCAGAAAGAAGTGACATACTGCGGAATGTAAACCGTTGCGTTTCCGCGCGTTTTTTTCTGCAGCATGTGCACAGCGTTTTTGGTTTCCCATAGGATTACATTGAACTGTAAACTCATGGGAAACTGCTGCGGATCCGCAGCAAAATCCGCATCGTGTGCACATAGCCTATATATTCCAGCACATGCTGAGTTAACATGCCAAAAGACAAGTTCAATTCATCCAATGAGCAGGCACATGGTTTTCTCCTCCCTCTATTTTATTTCAACAAAATAACTGATCTCATTGCAACAGCAAAGACCAGCAAGGTGAGGTCCTAAAAGAATCTAGCACAGAAGGTGAGTTGGTTTTCTATACCTGCACCATTTGTAACAGTTGTATAGAATCCAAGACATGGAAACTCTAAAGTGTCTTTGTTTTAAAACTTCTACTTCAATGTAATAGTAAATAACTTTTAAATTGTGTGTTGTATATACAGTGATCTTTAGTATTCATATGCAAAAGGAGTTTAACGATTTTGGCTGTAAGATCCAGCTTAAAGCGGATGTGTTTTGCCTGTAAGGGCTCATTCTCACATGCGAGAAATTCGGATGAGTCTCGTACGTCAATACCCGGCACTCAGGAGCGGAGTGTGCGGCCGCGGAGCAATACATGCAGCCGCATGCTCCGCTCCTGAGTGCCGGGTATTGACGTGCGACTCGACTCATCCGAGCATGTGAGTATGAGCCCTAAGGGTGCATTCCATTGTAACGGTCCAGCTGTGGCTTCCGGCTATAACAGTCCTGCGCGCCTGCTGTTTCTGTACTGTTCCCTGCGCATTTGCAGGTTTCTTGCAAGAAAACGCCTGTTTCACAAGGAAAACTAATGACTATACTGACTGACTGTGTGTTCTTGAAGGTGAAACAGCTGTTCCCTTGTGCAGTTTAAAGACTAGAGTGGTACCAGGCTGCTTCGGTCAGAAGCTGTAGTGTGAATGCAACCTAGGGAATTGGACAACACCTCTCCTCTTAGAGAAATATTTCAGTTTGAGTAAATAATGATTCCTCATTGTATAATAAACTTAGTATCTTCAACCCCCGAAGCCTGTTTTTCACCTTCCTGACCAGGCCAATTTTTACTATTCTGACCACTCTCACGTTATGAGGCCATAACTCTGGAACGCTTCAAAGGATCCCGGGGATTCTGAGACTGTTTTCTTGTGACATATTGTACTTCATGTTAGTGGTAACGTTTATTTGAGAAAAAATCAGAAACTTATATTCCAATTTTCAAACTCCTTGATTTTTATTCCCTTAAATCAGAGTTATCACACAAAATAGATATTAGGTAACAATTCCCACTTGTCTACTTTACACCAGCACAACTTCTGAAGAAAAACATTTTTTTTGTTAAAGTTATAAGGGTTAAAAGTTTGACCAGCAATTCTCAATTTTTACAAAACTATATAAAATATATATATATATTTTTTTTTTCTTTTTTGGGACCACCTCACATTTGAAGTGACTTTGAGGGGCCTATATGATAGAAAATTAGTTAGCTAGCCAGCATAAGTACATGTGGGGATTCCCTAGCAACCAGGGGACCCCACGTGTACTCAGCCTGGCTAATAGCTGTAAATCATTCAGCTGAGGTGATGAAAACTAAATCTCCGAGCACTAGAAAATACTCGGTTACCGGAGCGTACTCGGGAAATCTCAAGTAGCGAGTAGATTAGCTCATCGCTACAGAAAATGCCAAAAGTGACACGATTCTATAAACTTCACCCCTCAATTCAAAAAGGCAAAGATGAACATTTTAATTTTTTTTTTTTTTTTTTTTTTTTTTTTTTTACTTTCACAAAAGTATCAGAAGAAAAGAAACCTCAAAATTTGCTGTGCAATTTCTGTGGTGTGCATTGGGGTCCAATACCCCACATGTGGGGGGAAAAAACAGTTTGGCTGCACGGCATGGCTCGGAAGGGAAGGAGCGCTATATGATATTTGTATTTATTTTTTAATGTAAAATTTGCTGGGATTATTAGCAGATGCCATATCATGTTTGCAGAGCCCCTGATGTGTCTAAGGGCAGTCTCACACGTCCAGATAATTCCGGTACTGGATTTATCCATGTCCGTGTGCCGCTGCGTTTTTGTGGCACATCAGTGTGGATCTTGATTTTACACACAATTATTCATATCTTCTCTACAGCAAACGCTGCTGCAGGGAAGATATGAATGGCGGCTTCAGCACCAGTGGGGGGGGGACAGCGCTTCATGTAGCGCTGTCTCCTGCACTGCACACGGACAACGTCCGTGTGCGGTACGTGTTTTACACGGACCCATTGACTTTGTAATCCGTGCGCTCCCACGAACACTGATATGTCTCCGTGTTTGGCACACGGAGACACGGTCCGCAAAAAATCAATGACATCTGCACAGATGCATTGATTTTAATGTGTCTACGTGTGTCAGTGGCTCCGGTACGTGAGGAAACTGACACCTCACGTACCGGAGCCACTGACGTGTGAAACCGGCCTAAAGAGTAGTAGCCCCACAAGTGTCCCCTGTTTGGAAACTAGAGCCTTCAGGTAACTTATCTAGATATGTGGTGAGCACCTTGAGCCCCCAGGTGCTTCACAGAAGTTTATAACGTTGGGCAGTGAAAATCTAAAAAATAAATTTCCTATAAAAAATATCTTTAGACTCAAATTTTGCATTTTCATAAAGCTTTGACTCCATGGGTGTTTTTCCCTTCACCATGACAGCGCCGCACGTGAGAGATGGCATCCGCCCCCAGGAACAGGAAACCTGTAGCAGAGATATAAGAATGGGGCGGCCCCTCTCTCCTCAGTTTGGTTTCCTGTTCCTGCAGGTGGACGCCTGTTGCAGAGCTCCTACCTCCGGAGGGATCTCCCTCTGATGATTCCGGTCCGGAGGCCGAGGTCCGCGGGGGGGCCAGCCGTAGTCGGCGGCATCGCGTGCGGTGCTGTCCGGTGTCTGGCTGCTTGGTCCGCGCCATCCCTTTCCCTCGCTGGACTCCCCGGCGACCGCTCTGTGCAGGAGGCCGGTCCGGGGATATGGGGGCGTGTCCTTCACTGACGCTGGCGCCGAAGTGAAGGATGACGACTTCCGGTCGCAGGAAGTGATGTCACACGCCGAGGGAGCCGGTGTGCTGGACACTTCCGGGCGGAAGCTGATCCAGTGGCGCGCACACCGCTCCTCTATAAGATACAGCAGCAAAGAGGAGTCGCTGGTCCTGCTCTTCAGACGGAGATGACCGAACTAGCGGTAGATCCGGAGCTGCTGATGCCTGCGCCCAGAATGTCGGAAGACACTCAAGCTGCAGCGGTACCCAGGGTCCTGGAGGGGTGAGTGCCTTTGTAAGGCAAGCTACACACACACGGATACCCTGTGCACTATGTTTTATAGGAAGGGAAAGCCACCTCCAAGCAAAAGAATAGGGTCTGTCCACTATGTAAAGAAAAACTCCCTAGGCTATACAGCAAAAAGGTCTGCCAGCCCTGTATCGACAGAACAGTTGCGGAGGAATCTTCTTCCCTATTACAAAACATTAAAACAATTATACGGGAGGAAGTTAAATCTACAGTTAAAGAACAGTTGAAACATCACACAAAGGAGACCCCCCCTCCCCCAACAAGTGAACAAGGGTCGGACATAGATTCAGGGGATGAGCTGGGAGCCTTAACCCCCTCTGATGCCTCAGATTTAGACTCCTCAGATGAGGAGTATGGCCACCCATGTTTTCAGTCGGAGGACATTGGGAAGCTGCTCAAACTTGTCAGAACGACTATGGGGGTAGAGACCCCTAGAGAACCACGGACAATCCAAGACACCATGTTTAGCAACTTGGAGGAGAAGAAGCAAAAGTTTTTTCCCTTCCATGATAACATTTTCAAATTAATAAAACGTGAGTGGAAAAAGCCTAATAAAAAGATGTCCGTCCCTCAGGCATTAAAACGCAAATACCCCTTTGATGAGGAAGTCTGTGAAAAGTGGGATAAGGCCCCTAAACTAGATGCAGCCATCGCTAGCACCTCTAAAGGGGTTGCGTTACCATTTGAAGACATGGGAGCCCTAAGGGACCCACTCGACAAAAAAGCAGATGCTTTTCTAAAGTCGGCTTGGGAAGCAGCGACATGGTCATTTAAACCCGGGGTTGCTGCCACTTGCACGGCACGTGCTATGGTCAAGTGGTTAAAGGAGTTAAGTGACCAAAGCAAAAACAAATGCCCGAGAGAGAGGCTTCTGGAAGCATTGCCTTCTCTGCAAGGCGCCGCAAGATTCCTAGCAGACGCCTCGATAGATTCGGTTAGAAGTGCCGCACGTGTGTGTGCGTTATCCAATTCAGGAAGGAGAACATTATGGCTAAAAAATTGGACAGCTGACTTCCAATCAAAGGTCAAACTCTGGAGTACCCTGTGAAGGGCAATACCTTTTTGGAAAAGCTCTAGACGAGATCCTTGAGAAAGCGTCGGACAAAAAGAAGCGGTTTCCACCTCCTTCCTTTCCCAGGCGCCGATGGGATACCTCTCGTTCGTCCTTTCGTGGTGGATATAGAGGGACCCGCGGCCGATCAGATGACAGGTCTAGTCGAGGCAGACCCTGGAGAGAGCGAAAGGAAAGGGGATTCCTTTTCAACAAGCCTCCCCCCAAGCCTGATCCCAAAAGTCAGTGACGCCAGTATTCCGGTGGGGGGAAGACTCCGGCGGTTTGTCCATCACTGGGCAGCGCTGCCGGCTTCTCAATGGATAACAAATTTGTTGTCAGAGGGTCTGAGGTTCAAGTTCTCCAACCTCCCACCAAATCGTGTAAAAATGACCCAGTTGGCGGGAAAAAATCAGGCCATATTAAAAAGAGAAATTTATCTCCTCATGCAAAAAGAGGTGTTAGTAGAAGTACCCCATCAAGAGATAGGGAAAGGGTTCTACAGCACTTTATTTCTAACACCAAAACCAGACGGCTCGCTGAGAGTAATATTCAACCTAAAGGCCCTAAACCATTACATTCAAATAGACAAATTCAAGATGGAAACTTTAAAGACTGCAGTAAAAGTACTCGACCCAAACTGTTACATGGTGGTGATCGATCTTACAGACGCTTACTACCATGTGCCAATCGCTGTCCAACACCAACAATATCTAAGATTAGTGGTAAATCTGGGGGAAACCCCTGTCCATCTACAATATCAATGTCTTCCTTTTGGGGTAGCCATAGCGCCCCGTATATTCACAAAAATTATTTCCGAAGTAGCATCTTTCGTCAGAAAAGAAGACATAATGTTGGTACCCTATTTGGACGATTTTTTGATAATAGCAAAAAACAAAGAAAGTTGCGAAAAAGCGGCCGCAAGAGTACTGGAGGTGCTGACCAGTTTAGGATGGATGATAAACCTGAAAAAATCAAGGCTTGTCCCAACTCAAACTCAAGAATTCCTCGGAATCGTGTTAGATTCAGTCAAGCAGGAGTGTGTCCTCCCACAGAGGAAAGTTCAATCTATTCAGCAGAGAGTACAGTCATTCCAACTACAACAGACTATCTCTCTGAGGAATGCAATGTCACTCTTAGGAGTCCTAACGGCAACAATTCCAGCAACGCGATGGGCACAAAGCCACACACGAGAGTTACAATGGCAAATACTAGCTGAACAAGAAAGGAAATCCATACAATCTGAATCGGAAGATTCTTCTATCACCAAAGGTTCAAAACTCACTAGAGTGGTGGCTGAAAATAGAAAATCTAACCAACACAGTGCCATGGTCAGTACGAGATCCAGTAGTCATTACTACCGATGCGAGTCCGTGGGGTTGGGGGGCACACTTAGGAGATCAGGTCCTTCAGGGTCAATGGGGGAGCCCAATGACAACAGCGTCCTCCAATCTAAAAGAATTGTCTGCGGTAAGACTAGCACTTCTTCATATAGGAAAAAGGATTCTGGGAAGACATGTGGTGGTGTTGTCCGACAACAACACAACGATAGCTTATATAAACCGCCAAGGGGGCACAAGATCAACATCCCTTATGGCAGAGGCCAAAGAACTTTTTATATGGGCCGAAAACAACCTTCTTTCACTAACCGGAACATACTTGAAAGGATCAGAGAATCAAGTAGCCGACTACTTAAGCCGTCACACATTACATCAGGGGGAGTGGTCCCTGAACCAGCGAGTATTCGGGAAAATATGTGCCAGCTGGGGCGTTCCAGACATAGACTTGTTCGCCACAAAACAAAATCGGAAGGTGAAGAGGTTCTATTCTCTGAACCCAAGAGAACACCCGGAGGGGGTAGACGCGTTCCTATATCGGTGGAACTTCCATCTAGCATACGCATTCCCCCCAATACCATTAATCCCGACAGTCCTCAGGAAAATTCGGGAAGACAAAGCACGAGTGATCCTCATAGCTCCCTTTTGGCCGAAAAGAGCATGGTTCACATGGCTCAGGCGCATGTCTATCTCGGACCCGTGGATCTTTCCGGATGCCCCGGATCTCCTATACCAAGGGCCAGTTCAACATCCCCAAGTTCACAGGTTGCATCTCACCGCCTGGAACTTGAAAGGGGACTTCTGTTAGCAAAAGGATGCTCAAGCCCTTTGGTGACCACATTGCTCGCTAGCAGGAAAAAAGTCACCTCAGACAAATACCAGAAAATCTGGCAAAAATTCCTAGATTTCTCGGGGCGACAGTTGTCTAACTCTGGTCAACAGGTCACGGTAAAGGAAATTCTTGAATTTCTCCAAAAAGGGTTGGAAAAAGGTCTGTCTACTAGCACCTTAAAGGTGCAAGTCTCTGCCCTTGGTGCACTGTTTGATCATAAACTTGCTGACCACCCTTGGGTCTATAGGTTCATTCGAGCCTCCTTTACTTCCAGACCCTCAAAATTAATACCTAAGGTAGCTCCCTGGGATTTAAATTTAGTTTTAAAGGCTCTAACCGTTTCCCCCTTTGAACCTCTTGATTCTATATCAATAAAATCCTTGACTCTAAAAACGGTTCTCCTAGTTGCCTTGACGTCTGCCCGCCGTACTTGTGAGTTACAAGCTATGTCGGTGAACCCTCCTTACACTACTTTCCATGATGACAAAGTAGATATTAAAACCGACCCTGCCTTTCTTCCGAAGGTCAATTCTAAATTTCATAGAGACCAGGAAATTATTCTGCCCTCTTTTTGTTCCCAACCAAAATCCCAGGGGGAGAAAACCTTCCATTGTCTCGATGTCAGATGCTGCCTCCTTCAATACATAGAGGCCACAAAATCTTGGCGTCAGTCATCGGCCCTTTTTGTCACCTTTCAGGGGACAAACAGGGGAAAAAAGGCCTCAAAGGCAACTATTGCACGGTGGTTGCGTACGGCTATTTCACTTTCGTATTCTTTTTCTGGTCAAGTTCCCCCACAGGGTGTTACGGCTCACTCCACGTGTGCTATAGCCACTTCCTGGGCGGAAAGGGCTAATGCCTCGATAGAACAGATTTGTAAAGCGGCAGTATGGTCATCACCCTCTACCTTCTTCCGACATTATAGGTTAGACTTGGGTCAATCAGACTTGTCTTTTGGGAGAAAGGTGTTGTCTGCTGTCGTCCCACCCTAGGAATCTTCTATTTCTTCCTCTCACGTGCGGCGCTGTCATGGTGAAGGGAAAAATGATAATTACTTACGGGTAATTTGATTTTCCAGAACCATGACAGCGCCGCATTAATTCCCGCCCTATCTTGGTGATGGTTGTGTGATTCACAAAAAAAAACAAAAAAAAAAAACTTATTGTATATATGCAAAACATGTGTGTAGACAGAAGCTAACGAAAGATTATACAAATGTAAATATGATACATAACTGTGTACTAACAAAGCGGTCATCTTCCATACTCTGGAAACAAACTGAGAAGAGAGGGGCCGCCCCATTCTTATATCTCTGCTACAGGTTTCCTGTTCCTGGGGGCGGATGCCATCTCTCACGTGCGGCGCTGTCATGGTTCTGGAAAATCAAATTACCCGTAAGTAATTATCATTTTCCGGAAACAAGCAGTAGTGGATGTTGCTGAGTGAAAATTGCAAACTGCTGTTGTAGTTACTAGTACGTTGTACCCAGCTCATGCTTTTGGAGCTTATGCACCCATAAATTAGGTGGCCTGTCATCGGTACAGAAATGCCAAACATGTGGTCAAACTAAAGGCTCAGAAGGGAGGGGGGGAATTTGGATTTCAGAATGCAAAATTTGCGGAATTTCTTTTGGGAAGTGAGGAGCTATTTTGTTTTTCCAGAGCCTTTTTACTGCTAGTAACGTGGAAGCCCCCTATATTTCCATTGACAACTGACAGACCTGAGTGGCGGCTTGCTTTATTTTGTGGATTGCTTTGATTGGGAACATTTTACATAGCATTTGGGATCACATTTATCTGGCGCTCTATGCTGAGCCCTTAATTTGGGATTTCCATCTAAATTTCCGAGTGATATGACAGATTAAATCCCTGATGGATTAATTCACTATAATGAGGCAGCAGAGTTGGGCTGCAGTCACACTATTAGTATTTGGTCAGTATTTTACATCCAGTATTTGGAAGCCAAAACCAGGTGAGGAAAAGTAGAATAGAAACACATCACCACTTCTGGATTTATGACCCACTCCTGGTTTTGGCTTTCAAATACTGATGAGAAATACTGACCAAATACTGATAGTGTGACTGCAGCCTCACTCTGGACTCCGTCTGGCCTCTGTTCAGCGGTGTCCTTCTTTTCAGAAGTGTATAAAACTCTGGCGGACCGCGCTTTTATGCTCGCCTAAAATGACGGGCAGCGCCGGACCAAAGGTTCTACGGCGTCCACAGTGCCTCCATCTGACTCATTATAGGTAATCTTCTGCCATGAGTTCCATTTGAATCACTTATTTTCAGAGATTTACACTAAAGCGCCGGTATAAGCGCTCAGCGTAGAGTGCAGGATGAATATGAGCTGAACCTTACTGCAATTTTTAGGAGGCAGAATGAGCAAATCAACAGAAGGTGAAGATTTGGTTTTATTTTATTTTTTTTTTGCACTGTCCCTTGTGCTGTGAAATTGATTAAATGACTATATTCTTCGGGTCGGTGCGAGTATAGCGATGCCAGATTTATATTGTGTTATCTTTGGCTGTTGTCACACACTAAAAAAAAAAAAAATGCTTTTTTCGTTGCAAAACTAGTTTCTGCATCCCCATATTTACATAGCTATAGTTTTTCCATATATCTGCTGACAGAGGCATGCGATGCCTTTTTTTTTTTTTTTTTTTTTTTTGCTGACGTTTTTTATTGGTACCATTTCCGGGCACATAACTTTTTTTTTTTTTTATTGCTTTCTATTCTGATTTTTGGGAGTCAGAAAAAAAAAAAAAGCAATTCAGGACTTTTTTTTTAACCCCCCTCAACGACTGCCAACACGTCTTAACGGCGGCAGTTAAGGGTACTTAAACCACAGCGCCGTTAACTTACGGCGCTGTGGAAAGTGTATAGCGCCCACTCTGGGGTCTTGGTTGCTAGGGGTAGCAGACACCACAGAGAACATGATTTGGGTTGTTTTTTAGGGTTAGGGCTGGGTTTGAGGTTAGGGTTGGGATTAGGGGTGTGTAGGGCTTAGGGTTTTGATTAGGGTTATGGTTAGGGGTATTTTGGGGTTAGGGTTGTGATTAGGATTATGGATCAGGTTAAGGGTGTGTTGGGGTTAGGGTTGGAATTAGAATTGGGGGGGTTTCAACTGTTTAGGTACATCAGGGTCTCTCCAAACGAGACGGACAATTTTGCGCTCAAAAAGTCAAATGGTGCGCCCTCCCTTCTGAGCTCTGCCGTGCGCCCAAACAGTGGTTTACCCCCACATATAAGGCATCAGCGTACTAAATACTAGTTGAACAACTTTTGGGGTCCAGTTTCTTCTGTTTCCTATGAAAATACAAAAAATTGGGGGCTAAAAATTCATTTTTGTGGGAAAAAATGTTTGTTTTTATCTTCACGGCTCTGCGTCAAACTTCTGTGAAGCACTTGGGCGTTCAAAATGCTCACCACATATCTAGATAAGTTCCTTTTTAATGGGTCTAATTTCCAAAATGGGGTCACTTGTGGGGGTGTTTCCACTGTTTAGGCACATCAGGGGCTCTCCAAATGCGACATGGTGTCACATCTCAATTCTGCATTAAAAACGTCAAATGGTGCTCCTTCTCTTCCAAGCCCTGCCATGCGCCCAAACAGTGGTTTACCCCTACATATGGGGTATCTGCGTATTCAGAAGAAATTGCACAACAAATTTCGTGGTTCATTTTCTCTCTTTACGCTTGTGAAAAAAAAAAAATTGGTTCTGAAGAAAAATGTTTGAAAAAAAACAAAACAAAAGTTAATGTTCATTTTTTTCCCATCCACCTTGTTTCAGTTCCTGTGAAGCACGTAAAGGGTTAATAAACTTCTTGAATGTGGTTTTGAGCACCTTGAGGGGTGTAGTTCTTAGAATGGTGTCAAGTTTGGGTATTTTCTGTCGTGCACGCCCCTCAAAGTGACTTTAAATGTGAGATGGTCCCTTAAAAAAAAAAATGGTTTTCTAAATTTTGTTGTAGAAATGAGAAATTGCTGGTCAACTTTTAACCCTTAACTCCCTAACAAAGAAAAATTTTGTTTACAAAATTGTGCTGATGTAAAGTAGACATGGGGTAAATGTTATTTATTAACTATTTTGTGTGACATATCTCTGATTTAAAGGGCATAAAAATTCAGTTTGAAAATTGCAAAATTTTAAAAATGTTCGCCATATTTGCGGTTTTTTTGAATAAAAACGGAAGTAATATTTAAAAAATGTTACCACAAACATGAAGTACAATATGTCACAAAAAAACTGTCTCCGAATCAGCAGGATCCATTAAAGCATTCCAGAGTTACAACCTCCTAAAGTGACAGTGATCAGAATTGTAAAAATTGGCTCTGTCACTAAGGGTATGTTTCCACGTTCAGGAAACGCTGCGTATTTAACGCTGCGTAGAGCCTCAGCGTCCAGATGTTACAGCATATATGCATTAAAAGACGCATGGTCATACCCGCGGAAACGGACATGCACCGTGTCTTTTAAGGACGCAGCATGTCTTATAATGCTCAAACAACGCAGGTGACCTGCCAGTTACCTCAGGTGCAGATTTGGTCATATGGTAAAATAGATAAGGCAGCTTTATTCTTCGGGTCATTACAAGTAAATGGGATATTGCTGTAAGTGTTCGTTTTTTGTTATATTTTTTTTTTTTTCTTTTTTTACGTTTTAGTGCTTTTTAGACAATAAAAACTACTTTATAGAGAAAAAATTATTGTTGCATCGCTTTATTCTGAGAGCTACAGCTTTTTTTATTTTTCCGCTGATGAAGCTATATGGCGGCTTGATTTTTATAGGACAAGATGATGTTTTCCGCTGTACCTTTTTTTTTATTTACGTTCATATTATTTATTTTTTTTTTTTTATCTAGTTTTATTGCATTGTTAGTTCGGCAGTATGATGCTAAAGCAAACTTTTTTTTTTTTTTTTTCTTTTTTTCAGTGTTTGCTGAATGGGTAACTAGTGGGGCAGTTTCATAGCTTGGGTCGTTTCGGACACGGTGATACCAAATATGTAAACTTTTATTGTTTACTTTACATGGCTTTTATTATAATCTATTGTTTTTTTTTTTTTTTCTTTTTAAGTTTTATTCGGTTTTTTTTTTTTTTTTTTTAAATATCTTTACATTGTGCCATGGAAGCAGACCGGGAACAAGCTCCCTGTGCAATGTTCCACAATGTCGTTGTCACTATTGACAGCAGCATAAGAGGGGTTAAAAGTCCGCGATTGATGCTAACACCAATCATGGGCGTTGCTGCTGACACCTGCACTCAATTGCTGCCGCGCTCAGCAATTTAGAAGTGTTTGTGTAAATATGGCAGTTTGCGGGAACATAGCACCGCATGTCAGATGGGATTAAATGAATTTCTTATTATCTGACAAGATCCAAGATCTCAGTCCAACAAAACACAGGACCGCGTTCATATATGGGGCCAAGCAGATGTCCAATTTTTCCTTCAGAGCATTTCCTCGGAATCGGACCACACCTTGATAAATGTCTGATCAGAGTGTGATTTGTGTAATCTGCCCGAATCTCTCCGATGAGACCTGCCCTTGGGAAAACAAATTCTGTCTTGGTTAGGTGATAAGTAGGGTTGAGCGACCTTGACTTTTTTTAGGGTCGAGCCGGGTTTCGCGAAACCCGACTATCTCAAAAGTCGAGTGAAATCGGCCGATTATGGCGAAAAGTCGAGGATCGACCGAAACCCAATGCAAAGCCAATGGGAATTTTTTTTTTTTCTCGCTCGCTCTCTCGAAAAGCTGGTGTTACACATTGCAAATCGCTACAGCGCACAAGCGACAACATGGCGATAGGCGTCCACGCCCCTAAGACCTATGTCATCATTCTGCCCACGCCCCTTCATTGGCTGAAAAAAATGGCACCAAGCGCGTCATACGAAACGCGACTTTGGCGCGAAAGTCGCGTACCGCATGGCCGACCCCACACAGGGGTCGGGTTTCATGAAACCTGACTTTGCCAAAAGTCGGCGACTATTGGAAATGAACGATCCGTTTCGCTCAACCCTAGTGATAAGGCAATGAATGTCCAAGGCACCAGACATTCTTATCAATTTCCTTTATTGGTTACAGCATGCGCAAATAAAAAATATATTTTGGGCCCCACACTGCCTTTCTCAAGCCATATAGAGTGAATAAAAACAAAACAGATGCTGTGTGTGGCTGGAAAATCTTTTTTTTTTTTTTTTTTTTTTTTTTTGCATGCTGCAACCAATAAAGGAACTTGAGGATAACGTCCGATTCCTTAGACATTCATTACTTTTATTGGCAATACGGTAGACAGTTGCATCGAGACAGCACATACTAAGGAATGGCCCATGAGATTTTACAAATGAACTGGTCATGACACAGGTATTCAAGTCAGTAGAATCCTTAAAAATGAAAGAGGGGGGAAAACAAACTACAGTTTTCACATGAGTCCTTAACCTCCTCTCGATATATAACGTACTAGTATTTCCCATGTCACACAGCAGATGCATGTAGGTCATGGGAAGCTGAATAAAATACTTTGGCATGTTTTCCCTGCACCCATAGACTTGAATAGGTGAGTGGCATCCAAATACAAAGTGAAATATTTCACTTCAAAGTTTTTTGTTGTTTTTTTTTTTTTTTCACTGACAGTGATCAGCACTGCCCTATTGAAAAACATTAGTCTGTGTGCTTGCAGCGCCCCAGAGACCTGGTCGTTGCAGTAATGTCGCTCTGCTGCTAAGGAGGGTGATGTTATGTCTGATTGCACTAAAGGAGTTCACCTGACCAGGTATCACAAGCACACATTACACTTCACACTCTGGCCACTAGGGGGAGCAAAAGGCACTATGTATTAGGCCACTCCTCACACTGGTAAAACTAGGGGTCAGATAGGAAGTTAGAACAGAACGCAGCCTGGGGAGAGTCCAGGGAGGACCTGTCAGGGGTGGGTTCCTGACAGGGGCCTAGCAGAACGAATAGAAGGCAACGGAACCGCGCCTGCACTACCTTGCAGCGGTATCCTAAGAAAGGACAAGAAGAGGATATTGTGGAAAGTGAGAAACGAGATCAAGCACAAAGGAGAGCCAGTAGGAGTCGTGCCCCGAGAACGACAACATCCTACTGAGGCGCGTGACCGGAACACCGAGGAAGTAACTGACTTTATGCCTTACTTCAAATACCGCAGGACAGTTAATTATAGGTTGGCTGTCTACCATACATCACCTAAGCAGACATAGGGGGCAAGCTTGGAGAGGGGCGTCTCTAGGGTCCCAGAATAGCTCCGAGCCTTCCCGTCAAACGGGTGCATCCTATCCAGATAAACTTGGGGGACGGAGAGAGAATGAGAACAGAAGTTGTGAGGACTATCCCGAATGCTCAGCAGGGAAGAACTACAACACATAGGCGCTAGTGATAGGCAACGATTTCCACCTGCAAAGGGAACTCTGGATGTGCCTTCAGACCGGCCGGTCTCAGACAGCCCTGTTGACAGTGCTCTGGATTGAGGATCCTGAAGTCTTCAGTAAAAGGTAAAGAGACTGCAACCCTGTGTCCTCGTTATTGATTGCACCTCACACCATCGCCACCTACACTACTGGGAAGCCCTGGGGATATACTTCACCTGTGGGAATATATACCATCTAGCTGCCATAACACCACCCCAGTGGACCCCAAGCAGCATCGGTCGACCTGACCGAATACCACAGGTGGCGTCACGAATCTTTAGCCGACTTTCACCACCCCTTTTATTGGACGCCCCTTAGCAGGGTCACGGACCGGGTCCAGCCACCGTGACAACCTAAGAACTGAGACAGAGAGGACCAGTACCGAGTAACCCGCAGCCCTGTGTCTGGGGGCGCTCCATGCTATCTGATAAAACACTTGGCCTTAGACCAGTTTCACACATCCTGATATTTCCAGTACCGGAGATATCCGTGTCCGTGTGATATATCTGTGGGCCGCATCAGGACCACACGGACGGCCGCTGGTAAGCAGTGCTACAATAAGCGCTGTTCCTCTGTGTGTGTGGTGCTGAACCTGGCTTTCATCCATTGTTCCCTGCTCTACCGGTGAGCAGAGGAGAATGAAGAAGAAAAAAAAAAAAGTGTGGCGCCCCCCCCCCCCCCCTCCTATATTTTACAACCAACCCGGCAAAACTCACAGGTGTGGGCTGCTATTCTCAGGCTGGTAATGGGCTATGGATATGGTCCCCCCCCCCCCCCCCATCTTTAAAAAAAAAAAAAAAAAAAAAAAAAAAAGAAAATGGCCCGCGGCTGCCCAGAAAAGGCAGGTGCACCAATTCTGGAGCTTTGCCCGATTCTTCCCACTTGCCCTGTATTGGTGGCAAGTGGGGTAATGAGGGGTTAATGTCACCTTCCTATTGTCAATAAGACACCTATCCATTACTAATCTTCTAGTTGTTAAAGGGTTAATCAAACACCACACTCATCCAAGTTTCTCGCAAGTGAGTATGAGCCCGTAAGGTGATTCTCTACAAAAATGTAGGCAGTATTGGTGTCTCATGTTTACCACTATAGAGAGGAGTCATAAGACCAGTGTGTGGTTTCTCCTACTCCTGCACTGATTAGAAGCACTTCACCTTCATATTAACCCCTTAACACCTGGAGCTTTTTTCGTTTTTTCACTCCCCTCCTTCCCAGAGCCATAACTTTTTTTTTTTTTATTTTTCCATCAATATGGCCGTGTGAGGGCTTGGTTTTTTTTTTTTTTTTGTGGCACGAATTGTATTTTGAACACCATCATTGGTTTTACTATGTTTTGTAGTAGAAAACTGGAAAAAATTCCAAGTGCAGTGAAACTGCAAAAAAAGTGCAATCCCGCACTTAATTTTTGTTTGGCTTTTTTACTAAGTTCACTAAATGCTAAAAGTGACCTGCAATTATGATTATCCAGGTTATTGCGCGTTCATAGACACCAAACATGTCTAGGCTTTTTTTTTTTTTTCTTTAATCTAAGTGGTGAAAAAGATTCCTAACTTTATTAAAAAAAAAAAAAAAAAAAAAAAAAGAGAAAAATTGTGCCATTTTCCAATACCCATAGCTTCTCCATTTTTAGTGATCTCGGACTGGGTGAGGGCTTATTTGTTGTGTGCTGAGATGATGTTTTTAATGATACCATCTTGGTGCAGATATAATCTTTTGATCAACCGCTATTGCATTTTAATGCAATGTCGCAGTGATTGATTTTTTTTTTTTCCTCGCTACATCGTTTAGCAATCAGGTTATATTTTTTATTTTTTTATTTTGGCATGCTTCAATAGTCTCATGAATGGGCTATGGCAGCTTCTAGTCTAATCAGCTACATAGAGGCGATGATTAGATCACCTTTATGTAGATTTGCTCACTTGCTATGAGCGGAGACCACTAGGTGGTGCTCATAGCAATCCGGCACTGTCAATCATAGAGGTCTCCAGGAGACCTCCGGTTGTCATGCCAACACACTGGTGACCCACGATCACGCGACGTGGGTCACCGGTGTGCGTATTTCTGGCACGATTCCCGGAAGCGGTAATTACCGTATATACTCGAGTATAAGCCGACCCGAGTATAAGCCGACCCCCCTAATTTTGCCACAAAAAACTGGGAAAACTTATTGACTCGAGTATAAGCCTAGGGTGGAAATGCAGCATTTACCGGTGAATTTCAAAAATAAAAATAGATCATTATTTCCCCATAGCTGTGCCATATAGTGCTCTGCACCGTTCACTGTGCCCCCTAGCTGTGCCATATACAGTGCTCTGCACCGTTCATTGTGCCCCCTAGCTGTGCCTTATACGGTGCTCTGCACCGTTCACTGTGCCCCCTAGCTGTGCCTTATACAGTGCTCTGCACCGTTCACTGTGCCCCCTAGATGTGCCTTATACGGTGCTCTGCACCGTTCATTGTGCCCCCTAGCTGTGCCTTATACGGTGCTCTGCACCGTTCATTGTGCCCCCTAGCTGTGCCTTATACGGTGCTCTGCACCGTTCACTGTGCCCCCTAGATGTGCCTTATACGGTGCTCTGCACCGTTCATTGTGCCCCCTAGCTGTGCCATATACGGTGCTCTGCACCGTTCACTGTGCCCCCTAGATGTGCCTTATACGGTGCTCTGCACCGTTCATTGTGCCCCCTAGCTGTGCCATATACGGTGCTCTGCACCGTTCATTGTGCCCCCTAGCTGTGCCTTATACGGTGCTCTGCACCGTTCATTGTGCCCCCTAGCTGTGCCTTATACGGTGCTCTGCACCATTCATTGTGCCCCCTAGCTGTGCCTTATACGGTGCTCTGCACCGTTCATTGTGCCCCCTAGCTGTGCCTTATACGGTGCTCTGCACCGTTCACTGTGCCCCCTAGATGTGCCTTATACGGTGCTCTGCACCGTTCATTGTGCCCCATAGATGCTCCACATTAATCTGTGCTGCCGCTGCTACTGCTGCAATAAAAAAAAAAAAACACATACTCACCTCCCTTGATTGCAGCTCCCAGCGTCTCGTTCCGGCGCCTCCATCTTCCCGGCGTCTCTGCTCTGACTGATCAGGCAGAGGGCGCCGCGCACACTATATGCGTCATCACGCCCTCTGCCTGATCAATCAGAGAGCGCAGACGCCGGGAAGATGGAGGCGCCGGCCGGGAAGATGGATCGGCGCCCGGCGGCTGGAACGAGGACAGGTGAATATGCTATACTCACCTAGTCCTAGCGATCCTCGCGCTGTCCCCTCCTGTCTTCGGCGCTGCAGCTTCTTTCTCTATCAGCGGTCACCGGCACCGCTGATTAGAGAAATGAATAAGCGGCTCCGCCCCTATGGGAGGTGGAGCCGCTTATTCATTTCTGTAATGAGCGGTCCCACGTGACCGCTGAAGAGAGGAAGAAGCTGCAGCGCCGAAGCCCGTGGGACGGCAGGGACAGCGCGAGGATCGCTGGGACTAGGTAAGTATGCCCCAGCGCCCTCAGCCCCTCACCTGCCGACCCCACCGCTACCATGACTCGAGTATAAGCCGAGGGGGGCACTTTCAGCCCTAAAATTTGGGCTGAAAATCTCGGCTTATACTCGAGTATATACGGTAAATGCAATGGTCAGTTTGACAGCAGCATTTAACTAGTTAATAGCCACAGGTGGATCATGATTCCACCCGCAACTATTGTGGGCACATGTCAGCTATTTTGACCAGCTGACATGTCCCAGGAAAGATGTGGGTCCAACACCAGAGTCCATGCTATTATGCCCGATGTCGGTAAGGGGTTAATGATGTAAATGTCTTTTGCTAGTGCAGGGGTTAATCTGCTCAGTTGCGAGCTCCTGGAGCATCTAGGCCAGGGGTGAGGAACCTTAGGTCCCCAGGGCCATTTACGGCCCTAAATGACCTTTTGTCAAGCCCCCCGAGCAGATTCTCAGGGACCACATTCTTGGGCAGAGAGCTGTATTTTGATTGCCACAAGCTCACGAATTTCTTCTTGCTCTGTTGGCGCACACACATACAGTTCACTGCTGAACACTGAAGGGCATGCAATAAAAGATTACGTCCTGAAACCTGTGCCAGTCAGGATGCACTGTGTGGGCGGAGCTTGTACGGCTCCGAAGGATGGTATAAATATCCAAATGGCCCTTGGCAGAAAAAAGATTCTCCACTCTTTGTGCATGGCTGAGAGCCTAAATAATTAGCCACTCCCATCTCCTATATAATCTGGGCCCTGGCTAGCACTCATGGCTGGAGGTTGTTCTTGGTTATTAAAGAAGACATTTGGTGGATTTCTGTGACTATTGCTAGGTACTGAGTGTGAGAATTCCCTTTCTTCTCCTACTTTCGTGTCCGAGGACGCACGTTCAGTTACTTAACCGTCTGAATCCGGCCCCTGGGGCCCAATGAGCAGCACACTATTCTACCAAAACCTAAATGCAATGTAAATTGTACATCTGTAGTTCACAACCTAACTGTCCCTGTGTTATTGTCTTACAGCGCAATCATGTGGCTCCCACTACTGGCGTTATTGGGTTTAATCCTATTATACAGATGGTACAGACAGAGTCGGATCCTAGGAAATCTCTCAGAAAAATATGTTTTCATCACTGGTTGTGACACTGGATTTGGAAGACAATTGGCTAAACAGCTGGATGGACGAGGAATGAAGGTTCTGGCGGCTTGTTTAACAGAAGCAGCAGCTAAGGAGTTAAATCAGGAGACCTCCAGTAGACTCCAAACTGTCGTTCTTAATGTTACTGATGGCAAAAGTGTGAGTGCTGCTGTCAAGTGGGTTGAAAACACTGTGACTGACAAAGGTAAAAGTGTAATAAAAATCACTTATTACGACATAGGTACGTTATTAGAAGATGCACTGGTTTATTAAAAGATGTACTCTTCTTAAAGGGAACCTGTCATGTCAAAAAGCCCAACTACGAGGAGGAAATTAATTTTATTTCTCCCTGCAGCCTCCGGCTTTCAGTCGTAGAGGAGCAGCTTTTAGTCACCGCTCTGACTGACAGCTGGCTCTGTACTGATGCACTGCTGAGTTGGAGACTAGATTAGTCTGGTGATGCTGCAGGTGACTGAAGGTTTCTCCCATAGACCAAGACTTGTCAGACACCTCTAGTAGCGCTGGGAAAAGCCAGCTGGGATTTGCACTCTATTAGCTTTGTGCTGGCCAGATCTTCTAAATATATTCTCCGGCATATGGGAGAAACCTCTACCTGGCTGCAGATGTGCTGCCAGGCTCTGATTGATGCTGCACATGGCGTTGGCAGCATGAATCAGATGACAAGTTACCTTTTTAAAATGGTTTTCACACGATCAGCTGTTTAAAAAGTGGTAAAGGGGTTCTTCAAGAAATGTATTAAAATATATAATAAACATTTTTCTAACTTACCTTTTATTTAGCCAAGTGTATGCTTTATCTGTGACTTTATCTGTATTTGTGACAAATTTTCTTAAATTTAAAACGTGATGTCAAAACTGTCTCTAATAAGACCAATAACAACTTTTCGCTTTTATAGATTATAATTTTTCAAATGTGTATATAATCACATTTACTGTGACTTTGCAAAACCAACTATGACATTTCGTCTCATCCTGAGCCTTGTTTACATGTGGTAAGTGTTTAGAAGGAAAGTGGCATCAAAGTATACACCAAATGCTGCTGGCAACAGCAAGGAACAGAGAATCTGCTTGGGTAAGGCTACTTTCACACTAGCGTTGTTTTCAATGCGTCGTTTAGGGGAAAAACTCATCCTGCAAACAGGAAACCCTACGGAGAGATAAAAGGGGCGGTCCCCCTCGCTCCCAGTGTTTGGTTTCCTGTTCCTACGGGAAGATCCACGGAGAAGAGGATTCCCAGCCTGGACGCCGCTTGCGCAGTTTACCTGTGAGGACGGCAAGGGCTCCAGGACTGGATGCAGCGTCGGGGGTGCTGATTCAGTTTTCCCCCCTCTGCTGGCAGACGTCGCGAGACCGGGTCGTGGGGGCCGGTTCGCGGCAGATGTCCGGCGGTCTGCGGGGCAAGCACCAGGTGGTAGCGTCGCGCCGTCCTCGGCGGACGCTTGTGCGGTGTGGAGCTCAGTGTATGCCCCCGGAAGTGCTGGTAAGCTTCCGGGGTGCGGAGGAGTGAGACGGCGCTGAAGCCGGTAACAGCGCCGGAGTATCCAATATGGCCGCGACCCGGAAGTGGTTAGCACTACCGGGTTCAACAGGAAGAACATGGCGGCCCCCATGTGAAAAGGACGCCGGCACTGCATCCCGGCGTCCAGAATGGATTCTGCAAGAGAGCCTGCGGTACCTTCTCTAGAGGTTACCACCGTCACCCCTCGCAGCCATGCCAGCAGCAGCAGCCGCTCTAGGCAGAGCGGATCGTCCAAAAGGAAGCCACCTGCATCTGTGTCTCCTCCTCAGCCGGTACCTGATCGGTCAGCTTCTGGATGAGTGTGCACCTACCCCACTAGTCTGATTATTGTCCCTCTCCCTTTATAATAGGCAAAAAGGAAGGAAAAAGCGAAACACAAGCAGTGTGCGTTATGTATCCAGCCCCTTCCGGATAGTTACACTAAAAGGCTATGTGTTTCATGTATAAAATCAACGTTACGTGAGGAAGCCTCAGTTAAATCAGAGGATATAAGGGCCATGATTAGGGAAGAATTACGAGCCCTACAAAGCGTTGACAGAGAGCCACGTATTAAGGAGAAAAGAGGATACGTTTCACCTGTATCCGATCAGCCGTCTGAGTTAGAGGGAGCAAACTCAGATCGCAGCAGGAGATATCCTCAGATGAGGATCAGGATACGTGCTTCCCCACAGATAGCATTGACAATCTGGTGAGATCAGTTTGCAATACCATGGGCATAGAAGATCTTAAAGTCCCTAAAACACAGCAAGACATTATGTTTGCTGGCCTATCCGAAAAAAAGAGACCCTCTTTTCCGGTAATAACGGCAGTAAAAAGTCTGATCAAAAAAGAGTGGGAAAGCCAGGGGCAGAGGGGGTTACCACCATCCTCAAAGAGACAATACCCTTTTAATGATGAAGAATTCACAACATGGTCAAAAGCCCCAAAAGTAGATGCAGCTGTGGCGTCTACATCAAAGAAATCCTTACTGCCTGTAGAGGATTCAGGCTCGTTACAAGATCCTCTAGATCGCAAAGCCGATTCGCTCCTTAAAAGAGCATGGGAGACTTCGGCAGGGGCCTTTAAACCGGCAATCTCAGCCACATGCACCGCAAGATCCATGCTTGTTTGGCTGAGTGACTTGGAAGAAGGGCTGAAAGGAGGTCTCTCTCGAGAGAAATTATTGTCCTCTATACCCCTAATTAGAGGTGCCACAGCCTTTCTAGCGGACTCATCTGCCGACTCTATACGCCTGGCAGCCAAGTCGGCAGGATTAACCAATGCAGCACGTAGGGCCCTATGGCTTAAGGGCTGGAAAGGTGACCCTCAGACCAAGTCTAAGTTATGCAGCCTTCCATGTCAGGGTGAGTACCTGTTTGGTACCAAACTGGATGAGATCTTAACTAAAGCAGGGGAAAGGAAGAAAGGCTTTCCAAATAGTAATAATTACGTTCCATTTTATAGGAGAGCGTTCCGAAAGCCCGCATTTAATAAAAGGAAGGAGTTTAAGAACCAGGATCGCTGGGCCACAAGAGACACAAAACAAAAGGGTGCGTTCTTTGGGAAGCGCCCTTTCAAGTTTGAAGAAAAACCCCGTTAGGACAGATCTACCTGTGGGAGGCAGATTGTCCTCCTTCGCTAATGAATGGCGGGCCATAACAGCAAATATTTGGGCAAATAACCTTATTGCCTCTGGGTTACAATTAAAATTTTCCCGAGTCCCTCCGGACTCATTTCTATTGACTTCATTAAAGTCTCAGTTACAACAAGAGGCATTGGAGCAGGAGGTAATAAATCTCCTAGCTAAGGGAGTCTTGGTGGAGGTTCCATTCCTACAGGAGGGAAAGGAATTCTATTCCCCGTTATTTTTGATTCCAAAACCAGATGGAACATTCAGAACTATTATTAATCTTAAAAAATTAAACATCTACCTAGAAAATCAAACCTTTAAGATGGAATCTATCCGGTCCACCATTAAACTCCTGTTTCCCTATTGCTTTATGACAGTTCTCGACCTTAAAGATGCGTATTACCATCTACCTAGTTATGCAGAGCATCAACAATATCTCCGTGTAGCGATTGTATTGAATGGGTGTGTCCGACACTTTCAGTATACTGCAATGCCTTTTGGGCTATCTATAGCCCCAAGAGTATTCACTAAACTAATGGCGGAGGTAATGTCATATCTAAGACTAAAAGACACTCTCGTAATTCCCTACTTAGATGACATCTTAGTAGTAGGAAATTCTCCTTCGCAATGTCAACAACGGTTGTGTGATATGATGGCATCTCTGCAAAAATTGGGTTGGATAATAAACTGGGAGAAATCTAGACTTATCCCAACAACTCGGCAAATTTTCCTAGGGATTATATTAGATTCTACAAGCCAGAAATGTTTCCTTCCGGAAAATAAACAGATAACGGTCAGGAATAAAGTTCAGTCAGTAATAGATAAACCCCTAATTTCTTTGAGAGAAGGCATGTCCCTTCTTGGCTCCTTCACGTCATGTATTTCAGCGGTTCCATGGGCCCAATTTCACTCAAGGCATTTACAGTACGAAATTTTACATGAAGAAGAAAAATCTCATGGTCATTTAAATATTAAAATTTCCCTTTCTAATAATGTAATCCAATCTCTGATATGGTGGCTAGATCCAAAAAACCTGGTCAGTGGAGTCCCCTGGGTAGTTAAACCCTCAAATATAATATATACTGATGCCAGTCCTACTGGCTGGGGCGCACATTTAAAAGACCATTTAGTCCAAGGATTATGGTCAGTCACGGAGTCAGACGACTCTTCTAATATAAGAGAGCTAAAAGCTATCTATCATGCTCTATGTGAATTCCTTCCGCAGCTACACGGGACACATACCAGAATTCTGTCCGACAACATGACCTCAGTCGCCTATATCAATCATCAAGGAGGAACAAGATCAGGAACGCTCATGTCTATAACCGAAGACATTCTAACCATAGCCGAAGAACATCTTCTGTCCCTGTCAGCGCTACATGTCAGAGGAGTGGACAACTCAAGAGCAGACTTCCTCAGTCGTCATACCCTCCACCAAGGAGAGTGGGTCCTAAATCATCAAATTTTCAAAATAACCATGAAATGGGGTACACCCGAGATAGATCTCTTCGCCACAAGACAAAACCGACAACTAAAAAGATTCGCTTCAATGTTCCGGGCCGACAATCCCAACATTCTCGATGCCCTTCAGACTCCTTGGACATTTCAGAAAGCATATGCTTTTCCTCCTCTGATTCTTCTACCAACAGTAATCAGGAAGATAAGGGAGGACCGGGCAAATATAATCCTGATTGCCCCATTTTGGCCAAAAAGACCATGGTTTTCCCTGCTCAGAGCCATGTCCATCTCGGATCTGTGGATCCTCCCGGAGGATCAGGATCTTCTTTCCCAGGGGCCCTTCAACCACCCTCATGTGAAGGGACTAAGGTTGACAGCCTGGAATTTGAGAGGCAGCTGTTAAAACTAAGAGGCTTCTCCGATAGTGTAATTAATTACCTTGTTAACAAGTAGAAAAAGATCCACTACTGACATATATGTGAGAGTGTGGAAGAAATTTCTAAATCTCTATCCATCGGCGTTATCTAGTGAAATTCCCGTCTCCACTATTCTAGAATTTCTTCAAAAAGGACGTGACCTAGGTCTTTCAGTTAATACTCTGAAAGTACAAGTTTCTGCTCTAGGGGCCTTGTATAGTCACAATGTTGCGGGTAATAGATGGATAGCTAGATTTATTTCAGCTTGCCAGAGATCAGAGCCAGTTCAGATTCCGCAGATGCCTCCTTGGGATATTAATTTGGTCCTGGAAGCCTTAACAGGTCATCCATTTGAGCCTCTAGACTTAGCTCACATTAAATATATTTCACTTAAGACCGTTCTTCTTGTCGCGTTAGTATCGGCAAGAAGAGTAGGTGACATACAGGCGCTATCAGTAGATCCTCCCTTTATGTCAATATTTCCTGACAGAATTGTCCTGAAAACAGACCCACCCTACCTACCTAAAATGTGTACAAAATTCAATAGGTCTCAAGAGATCCTTCTTCCTTCTTTCTATAATAATCCTACAGACCAGGAAGAAGAGAAGTACCATACTTTAGATGTGAGAAGGGCTATAATAACTTATCTGGATAGGACTAGCGCCTGGAGGAAGAGCAGGGCTCTCTTTGTTTCCTTCCAGGGTCAAAGGAAAGGATCTGGTGTTACAAAAGGCACACTATCCCGATGGATTCGGGAGGCAATATACCTGGCCTATTCATCTAAAGGGGAGAATCCACCTGAGACTGTGAAGGCACATTCCACCCGGGCGATAGCATCATCCTGGGCTGAACGAGCAGAGGTTCCTATAGAACTCATATGTAAGGCCGCAACCTGGTCCTCTCCTTCTACCTTCTATAGTCACTATAGATTAGATCTATCTGCCTCCACTGACTTGTGTTTCGGTAGATCAGTCCTTAATACGATAATCCCCCCCCAAATAACTATCTCTGAAAGTCTCTCAGTGGGTGCTGTCGTGGCAAAGAGAAAACACCGGATTACGTACCGGTAATGCTCTTTTATAGAGCTACGACAGCACCCCTTCACTTCCCTCCCATTTACATATATTAGTGTACATATGAGCACTGTTAAGGGTGGTGGATTCTTGTACTTATACATAGTTAAATTATAATGAATGATGATAAAGAATTGTCTACTAAAACTGGTGGGCGGTTCCTCGCAATCTCTGTAACCCAAACTGTGGGAGCGAGGGGGACCGCCCCTTTTATCTCTCCGTAGGGTTTCCTGTTCCTAGGGGCGGATCCCCTCTCTCAGTGGGTGCTGTCGTGGCTCTATAAAAGAGCATTACCGGTACGTAATCCGGTGTTTTTCCCATAGAGTAACATTACCGACGCATTGTGACATATTGACACACGTCGCAAACCGTCGTGCGACGGTTGCGCCGTGTTTTGGCGGACCGCTGGGAGCAAAAAACGTTAAATGTAACGTTTTTTGCTGTCGACGGACCGCTTTTTCCGACTCGCAATGGGGCAGCGGATGCGCCGGAGAAATGCATCCGCTGCCTCCGTTGTGCAGCGCATGAATCGCTAGCGTCGGAATCTCGGCCTGACGCATTGCGATGGGCCGAATCTGACGCTAGTGTGAAAGTAGCCTAATATGGCAGCTATGTTTGGGACGGACTGTGTGAAGCAAGAGACAGATGCACTAAAACTGTCAGCGTGACGGAGAGAGACGTTCATTCTCAGTCCACTAAAGAAAGATCATCTTCTTTATTCCGCCTCCACTCCTCCATGTCCTGTCAGGCTGACCGAGATGGACGGACGTTCATTCTCAGTCAGCTAAAGAAATGAGTTCATCTTCTTCTCCTTTAGTCCACCTCCACTCCATGTCTTGTCAGGTTGACTGAAGAGAGGAATGTTCGTTCACGATGTCTGACAGGATGCTGCTGTGACATGACCTGTCTTGTGCTTCTTGCAGCCCGTAGTCCTACTACGTGTCCTCTGAGACCATAGGACAGGTTATGATTGAAGGTAGCTACCATCTTGAAATCCTGATGGAGTGCAGTAGATAAAGCAGACTTTTTTGCTATATAAATGGTATTCAGAAAATATTTCATATTTAAATGTGTATTTATTTTAGTAAATTTCTCTGAGGAAACCCTTAAATCTTTGTGCACTACTCTGCAGGAATGACCATCCACCAGCTCTTAACGCAGGGAAATGTGATCTTCTTATACAATTGTTCCGTGGCCGCTGTTAACATAGTATTACATGTCAGGTATGTAAATGAGTGGGTACCATGTAAAACATAGGACAGATGCATCAGAATAATACAATGTCTGGTCATATAGGGCCTGCATGTACAGTACAGACCAAAAGTTTGGACACACCTTCTCATTTAAAGATTTTTCTGTATTTTCAGGACTATGAAAATTGTACATTCACACTGAAGGCATCAAAACTATGAATTAACACGTGGAATTATATACTTAACAAAAAAGTGTGAAACTGAAATTATGTCTTATATTCTAGGTTCTTCAAAGTAGCCACCTTTTGCTTTGACTGCTTTGCACACTCTTGGCATTCTCTTGATGAGCTTCAAGAGGTAGTCACCGGGAATGGTCTTCCAACAATCTTGAAGGAGTTCCCAGAGATGCTTAGCACTTGTTGGCCCTTTTGCCTTCACTCTGCGGTCCAGCTCACCCCAAACCATCTCGATTGGGTTCATGTCTGGTGACTCTGGAGGCCAGGTCATCTGGCGTAGCACCCCATCACAGGTGTGTTTGGGGTCATTGTCCTGTTGAGAAATAAATGATGGTCCAACTAAATGCAAAGCGGATGGAATAGCATGCCGCTGCAAGATGCTATGGTAGCCATGCTGGTTCAGTATGCCTTCAATTTTGAATATCGTATATACTCGAGTATAAGCCGAGATTTTCAGCCCATTTTGGGGGGGCTGAAAGTCCCCCTCTCGGCTTATACTCGAGTCATACCCAGGGATCGGCAGGGGAGGGGGAGCGGGGGCTGTCTAATTATACTCACCTGCTCCTGGCATGGTCCCTGCAGGTCCCTGGCTTCCCTGGCGCCGGCAGCTTCTTCCTGTACTGAGCGGTCACATGGTACCACTCATTACAGTAATGAAAATGCGGCTCCATCTCCCGTAGGGGTGGAGCCGCAAATTCATTACTGTAATGAGCGGTAACGGTGACCGCTCAGTACAGCAAGAAGCTGCGGCATCGGGAAGCAGGGACTGCACGGCGCCAGGAGCAGGTGAGTATAACAGGAAGTGCAGCGCTGTGTGATATTGACCTGCTCCCCGTTCCGGCGCCGCTCCGTCTTCAACGTCTTCTGCAGTGACGCTCAGGTCAGAGGGTGCGGTGACGTGGTTAGCGCGCGCCCTCTGCCTGAACGTCAGTGAAGAAAACGCTGAAGATGGAGCGGCGCCGAAACATTTGTGCAGCACTATATGGGGCAAATATCTTTATAAAGCATCTTATGGGGCCATTATTAACCTTTTATGCAGGATTATATGGCGCATATTTTAATATGGAGCATCTTATTGGGCCATCATAAACTTTATGGGTCATTATATGGGGCTCCTGATTCAATATGGATATTCAAAAACACTTAACCTACTGATGTCTCAATTAATTTTACTTTTATTGGTATCTATTTTTACTTTTGACATTTAACGGTAGCTGCTGCATTTCCCACCCTAGGCTTATACTCGAGTCATTAAGTTTCCCAGTTTTTTTTTTTTGTGGCAAAATTAGGGGGTAGGCTTATACTCGGGTCGGCTTATAACTCAAGTATATATGGTAAATCCCCAACAGTGTCACCAGCAAAGCACCCCCCACACAATCACACCTCCTCCATGCTTCACGGTGGGAACCAGGCATGTAGAGTCCATCCGTTCACCTTCTCTGCGTTGCACAAAGACACGGTGGTTGGAACCAAAGATCTCAAATTTGGACTCATCAGAACAAAGCACAGATTTCCACTGGTCTAATGTCCATTCCTTGTGTTCTTTAACCCAAACAAGTCTCTTCTGCTTGTTGCCTGTCCTTAGCAGTGGTTTCCTAGCAGCTATTTTACCATGAAGGCCTGCTACACAGTCTCCTCTTTAACAGGTGTTGTAGAGATGTGTCTGCTGCTAGAACTCTGTGTGGCATTGACCTGGTCTCTAATCTGAGCTGCTGTTAATCTGTTATTTCTGAGGCTGGTGACTCGGATAAACTTATCCTCAGAAGCAGAGGTGACTCTTGGTCTTCCTTTCCTGGGGTGGTCCTCATGTGAGCCGGTTTTTGTAGCGCTTGATGGTTTTTGCAACTGCACTTGGGGACATTTTCAAAGTTTTCCCAATTTTTCGGACTGACTGACCTTCATTTCTTAAAGTAATGATGGCCACTTGTTTTTCTTTACTTAGCTGCTTTTTTCTTGCCATAATACAAATTCTAACAGTCTATTCAGTAGGACTATCAGTTGTGTATCCACCAGACTTCTGTGCAACACAACTGATGGTCCCAACCCCATTTATAAGGCAAGAAATCCCACTTATTAAACCTGACGGGGCACACCTGTGAAGTGAAAACCATTCCCGGTGACTACCTCTTGAAGCTCATCAAGAGACTGCCAAGAGTGTACAAAGGAAAGTACCTCAATCACACTTAATATGGAACACCAGGGAGTACCCAAGCCAGGGATAATTCTCAGAATATATTTTTATTGATTATTAATGACCGTACATAATAAATATAAAAAGATCATAAAACCAGATATATTTGTGCGTACCGCAGGACTACTATATATAATAGACTGCAAGCTAACCCAATATTGCACGATGTGTCCCAATTAATAGCAGTGTCAAAGATAAATATGTGTAAAAAATAGTGTAAAAATTCATGTTTAAAATCCAAATGGTCACTCTCATTTCCCCATAAAGTAAAATACAACCATAAAAATATATATATATATATATATATATATATATATATATATATATATATATATATATATATATATATATATATATATCTCTAATATATCTCTCATATTGAGTGGTAATTCTGTGTTTTAACAAGTGTACAAAGCAGTCATCAAAGCAAAAGGTGGCTACTTTGAAGAACCTAGAATATAAGGCTACTCTCACACATCAGGTTTTTTGTTTCAGGCACAATCCGTCAAGTCTTGAAAAAAAAAACGGATCTGGTTTTTTTTCTCATAGAGTTGTATTAGCACTGGATTGTGCCTGATGGCTACACGTTTCATCATTATTTATTTATTTTTTTTATTTATTTTTTTTGTGCGGCGAAAAGCGCACACCGACTGGACCGGCCAAAAACGCATGAAACGGGCATGTGAAACAATGATTCCGGCGTCTGGATCCAGATTTTGAAGCATTTTCCATTGAAATGATGCAGATCCAGTCATGAAAATACAGAAAAATCTTTAAATGAGGGGTGTCTAAACTTTTGGTCTGTACTGTATGTAGATACCCCACTCGAAAACATCTGTATTCTCTAGCATGGTGAGTCTTCATAAAGCATTTTATGTTTGTTTTTCTTCCAGGTCTCTGGGGACTGGTGAACAATGCTGGCATTTTAATCCCTGTGTGCCCTAACGAATGGCTGAAAAAGGAGGACTTTAAAAAGATTCTAGATGTCAATCTCCTAGGGATGGTAGATGTAACAATCAATTTGCTCTCCTTGATCAGAAAATCCAAAGGCCGCATTGTGAATGTTTCTAGCATCGCAGGAAGGCTGGCATTTTGTGGAGGTGGATATTCCATATCTAAGTTTGGGGTTGAGGCTTTTTCAGACGTTTTAAGGTAAAATTATTTATCTAGTGCATCATGGAACCTAAACTTGGTGTGGACATGAAGCATTGTGTGATGTTATACTCTCGTCACCACTTGTTGTTTGTTCCCAAGTCAAACGTCTGAGAATATCTGAGCTGGTATACCTAGCACCCTGCCACAGTGGCAGCTGCTGGGACCTGGACAGAGACAACCAATGTTGCTGTGCCTGCACAGTGTGATGTGGAGGAGAGAAGCTGAGACGCAGAAATCACCCACATGCCAGCACTGGGCAGAGTCCCTCCAGTCACCAGCCTGGGGCCACAGGGCCCCAACATACAGCCCACAGCTCAGTGTTATCCATGGCAGCAGCTCCCCTCCCTCCTGGCATCTGGTTAACCCCATTTATGCGGGTCGGATTGTTATCTTTAAGGTTCAGCAATAACCTTCATACAGATGGGAAGGGGTTAAGCTTCTTCCTACCCCACTGGTGCAGGTTTGATGCAGCATGCATGTATTCTGGGTGAGCTGGGCGGCTACAGACTGCACCCCACCAGCTGCTCCTCCAGACATCACCCAGATTTTTAGGCAGGGGAGACAGACAGCAGCAGACTGAGCCACAACTGCAAGATACCTTTGCACTCAGGCACTGGTAGGATGGAGCTCCTCCAGGATCTGCCTGATAAACTTCAGCACTGTCTGCAGCCACCCAGGGGGAGAGCAGAGAACGTGCTCTCTCCGCCCACAATGTCACACTGGCTGCCTTCTGTTAACCCCTATGTGTGCCTGCCTGGCTGCACTGACTGAGTGAGAAGATGCTTGTGTCAGAGCTGGCACATAGGGGTTAAGAGAACGCAGCCAGCAGTGACTTTGTGGGGGGGAGAGAGCATGTTATCTCCTGCTCTGCTCTCCCAGCTGTATCTATGACAGCTAAGTGGGCCCCCCTCTCTCCCCAGGGCCCCGGCATTTGCCCACTGTGCCGGGTGCTGACGCCGGCCCTGGCAGTCAGATACAGTGACTCCATCGCACCGAGATTCTGACATTCCGTACATGGTGTATCACCCTCCCTTTTGGCTAAGCTACTGGATGGGATCCTCAAAACCCACAGTAATAAACGTAGTATATCCAGGCTCCCTGTCCACCTCTTCTGCTGTCTCTTCTTCTTCAGTCTTGCATCGACATCGCTGCATTGCGTCACTTGCATCCATTGCATCACGTTGACCAACATCCCCTGTGTGGCATCAGAAGTAATCTGCGTTCTCCTGGGGTAAGTGACTCCAGCACATCTGATAACCGTATCGGCGTACTGAAGACACAGATACTGTTAGCAGTATCGCAACCCATATAGCCATCTAGCATTTAACAGATTTGTTCGCCAGCTAGTCTGGCCCTTAATATAATATAATATAATACTTTCAAGGAAAGTTCCCACGATCTAGGAACAGCCAGCAGAGGGCGCCTCACCGCAAATGCAGGTAAATATAGGTCATTGACCTACTTTACCTTCATTCCCTGGGGTTTTGCAGCGAGGAGTAGCATTGCATTAGCAGAACTCCTGGCTGCAAAATGTTTTAACCCCTTCAGAAGGATTTACATAGTTGGACTTTACAGATCTGCAGAAGGTATGTATATTGTTGGTTTATTATGTTTTTTTTTTTTACAGATCGAGGGTCTTCAGTGATTGGATTGGGCGTTAAATAAAATATTACAACAACCTTTGTTTTTATTTCATTAAAATAATTTGTAATAATGTGTGTTTTTTTTAACCCTTTCATTCAATTGGATTAATAATGGATAGGTGTCATAATTGACGCCTCTCCATTATTAATTTGGCTTAATGTCACCTTACAATAGCAAGGTGGCATTAACCCTTCATTACCCCATATCCCACCGCTACACGGGAATGGGAAGAGAGTGGCCAAGTGCCAGAATAGGCGCATCTTCCACATGTGCCTTTTCTGGGGTGGCTGGGGGCAGATGTTTTTAGCCAGGGGGGGCCAATAACCGTGGACCCTCTCCAGGCTATTAATATCTGCCCTCAGTCACTGGCTTTACTACTCTGGCGGAGAAAATTGCGCGGGAGCCCACGCCAATTTTTTTCCGCCATTTAACCCTTTAATTTAGTAGATAGAACGGCCAAATTTTGCATATACACACTACTAACATTAGTAGTGTGGATTATGCAAAAAAAAATGGTGATATGAGATGGTTTACTGTATATAAACCATGTCTCATATCATGTCGGGTTTAGGAAGGAGAAAGCAAAAGCCGGTAATTGAATTACCAGCTTTCTGCTATATCGCGGCTGTATGAAGTAAGAATATATATACATATGTGTCTTCTGACATATATGTATGTGTGTGTAATATATATATATATATATATATATATATATATATATATATATATATATATATATATATATATATATATATATATATTTATTAGTTTTTGTTTTTTTTTACACATGGATCCCTTGTATAGCCGTATGTCGGTTTTGCAAGCCTGCGATAAAAACACGCAGTACGGATGCCATACGGATTACATACGGAGGATGCCATGCGCAAAAAACGGTGACACACCCTGCCTATGGAGGAGCTACGGACCACTATTTTCGGGACTTTTCAGCGTATTACGGCCGTAATATACGGACCGTATTTTCATACGCTGAGTGTAATGCCTGCCTAAGGCAGCCACACTATTTAACCCCTTAACAACACATGACTCTTCTTTTCTTGTAGCTGATGGCTGTGATAAACAGCCATCATCTGCCTCTAGCAGCTCTGCTCCACTCGCAGCAATTAACCTGTCAAATGCGCTGTCAATCTGTGACAGCAATACTTACAGCGCGCCATCAGGAGGGTGCTCAAATCTATACACCATGATGGCCAGGGGTCTGCTGAAGACCCCTATGCCTGTCTTGACTGCAAAACTGAAAGCCAGCCTGTAGCTGGTGTCCATAGGAGACTGTGATTTTTGCTATATACAGCAATACTGTGGCATTGCTGTATATACAACCCCTGGCAAAAATTATGTAATCATCAACCTTGGAAGATGTTCATTCAGTTGTTAATTTTTTATTTAAAAAAGCAGATCACAGACATGGCACAAAACTACAGTCATTTCAAATGGCCACTTTCTGGCTTTAACCCCTTCATGACCTTGGGATTTTTCGTTTTTCCGTGTTTGTTTTTCACTCCCCTCCTTCCCAGAGCCATAACTTTTTTTTATTTTTCCGTCAATTTGGCCATGTGAGGGCTTATTTTTTGCGGGACGAGCTGTACTTTTGAACAACATCATTGGTTTTAGCATGTCGTGTACTAAAAAACGGGAAAAAATTTCCAAGTGCGGTAAAATTGCAAAAAAAAGTGCAATCCCACACTTGTTTTTTGTTTGGCTTTTTTGCTAGGTTCACTAAATGCTAAAACTGACCTGAGATTATGATTCTCCAGGTCAGTACGAGTTCATAGACACCTAACATGACTAGGTTATTTTTTACCTAAGTAATGAAAATAAATTCCAAACTTTGCTTAACCCCTCTGTGACCTTAGACGTACTATCCCGTCGAGGTGCCCTGGGCTTATCTGACCCTGGACGGGATAGTACGTCATAGCCGATCAGCCGCGCTCACGGGGGGAGCGCGGCCGGGTGTCAGCTGCTTATCGCAGCTGACATCCGGCACTATGTGCCAGGAGCGGTCACGGACCGCCCCCGGCACATTAACCCCTGGCACACCGCGATCAAAGATGATCGCAATGTGCCGGCGGTGCAGGGAAGCACCGCGCAGGGAGGGGGCTCCCTGCGGGCTTCCCTGAGCCCCCCGCAGCAACGCGATGTGATCGCGTTGCTGCGAGGGTCTCACCTCCCTCCCTGCTCCCTCCAGCCCCGGATCCAAGATGGCCGCGGATCCGGGTCCTGCAGGGAGGGAGGTGGCTTCACAGAGCCTGCTCAGAGCAGGCACTGTGAAGCCTGCACTGCTCTAAGTGAGATCAGTGATCTGACAGAGTGCTGTGCAAACTGTCAGATCACTGATCTGTGATGTCCCCCCCTGGGACAAAGTAAAAAAGTTAAAAAAAAATTTTCCAAATGTGTAAAAAAAATAAAAAAAAATATTCCAAAATAATGAAAAAAAAAAAAAAAATTATTCCCATAAATACATTTCTTCATCTAAATAAAAAACCAATAAAAGTACACATATTTAGTATCGCCGCGTCCGTAACGACCCGACCTATAAAACTGTCCCACTAGTTAACCCCTTCAGTAAACACCGTAAGAAAAAAAAAAAAACGAGGCAAAAAACAACGCTTTATTATCATACCGCCGAACAAAAAGTGGAATAACACGCGATCAAAAGGACAGATATAAATAACCATGGTACCGCTGAAAGCGTCATATTGTCCCGCAAAAAAAGAGCCGCCATACAGCATCATCAGCAAAAAAATAAGTTATAGTCCTGAGAATAAAGCGATGCAAAAATAATTATTTTTTCTGTAAAATAGTTTTTATCGTATAAAAGCGCCAAACCATAAAAAAATGATATAAATGAGGTATCGCTGTAATCGTACTGACCCGAAGAATAAAACTGATTTATCAATTTTACCAAACGCGGAACGGTATAAACGCCTCCCCCAATAGAAATTCATGAATAGCTGGCTTTTGGTCATTCTTCCTCACAAAAATCGGAATAAAAAGCGATCAAAAAATGTCACGTGCCCAAAAATGTTTTCAATAAAAACGTCAACTCGTCCTGCAAAAAACAAGACCTCACATGACTCTGTGGACCAAAATATGGAAAAATTATAGCTCTCAAAATGTGGTATTGCAAAAAATATTTTTTGCAATAAAAAGGGTCTTTCAGTGTGTGACTGCTGCCAATCATAAAAATCCGCTAAAAAACTCGCTATAAAAGTAAATCAAACCCCCCTTCATCACCCCCTTAGTTAGGGAAAAATAAAAAAAAATGTATTTATTTCCATTTTCCGGTTAGGGCTAGGGTTAGGGTTAGGGCTAGGGTTAGGGTTAGGGTTGGGGCTAAAGTTAGGGTTAGGGTTTAGATTACATTTACAGTTGGGAATAGGGTTGGGATTAGGGTTAGGGGTGTGTCAGGGTTAGAGGTGTGGTTAGGGTTACCGTTGGAATTAGGGTTAGGGGTGTGTTTAGATTAGGGTTTCAGTTATAATTGGGGGGTTTCCACTGTTTTGGCACATCAGGGGCTCTCCAAACACGACATGGCGTCCGATCTCAATTCCAGCCAATTCTGCGTTGAAAAAGTAAAACAGTGCTCCTTCCCTTCCGAGCTCTCCTGTGTGCCCAAACAGGGGTTTACCCCAATATATGGGGTATCAGCGTACTCAGGACAAATTGGACAACAACTTTTGTGGACCAATTTCTCCTGTTACCCTTGGGAAAATACAAAACTGGGGGCTAAAAAATAATTTTTGTGGGAAAACAAAAAGATTTTTTATTTTCACGGCTCTGCGTTATAAACTGTAGTGAAACACTTGGGGGTTCAAAGTTCTCACAACACATCTAGATAAGTTCATTGAGGGGTCTAGTTTCCAATATGGTGTCACTTGTGGGGGGTTTCTACTGTTTAGGTACATTAGGGGCTCTGCAAACGCAATGTGACGCCTGCAGACCAATCCATCTAAGTCTGCATTCCAAATGATGCTCCTTCCCTTCCGAGCCCTCCCATGCGCCCAAACTGGTTTACTGCCACATATGGGGTATCAGCGTACTCGGGACAAATTGGACAACAACTTTTGAGGTCCAATTTCTTCTCTTACCCTTGGAAAAATAAAAAATTGGGGGCAAAAATATAATTTTTGTGAAAAAATATGATTTTTTATTTTTACGGTTCTGCATTATAAACTTCTGTGAAGCACTTGGTGGGTCAAAGTGCTCACCACACATCCAGATAAGTTCCTTAGGGGGTCTACTTTCCAAAATGGTGTCACTTGTGGGGGGTTTCAATGTTTAGGCACATCAGTGGCTCTCCAAACGCAACATGGCGTCCCATCTCAATTCCTGTCAATTTTGCATTGAAAAGTCAAATAGCGCTCCTTCCCTTCCGAGCTCTCCCATGCGCCCAAACGGTGGTTTACTGCCACATATGGGGTATCAGCGTACTCAGGACAAATTGGACAACAACTTTTTGGGTCCAATTTCTCCTGTTACCCTTGGTAAAATAAAACAAATTGGAGCTGAAGTAAATTTTTTGTGTAAAAAAGTTAAATGTTCATTTTTATTTAAACATTCCAAAAATTCCTATTAAACACCTGAAGGGTTAATAAACTTCTTGAATGTGGTTTTGAGCACCTTGAGGGGTGCAGTTTTTAGAATGGTGTCACACTTGGGCATTTTCTATCATATAGACCCCTCAAAATGACTTCAAATGAGACGTGGTCCCTAAAAAAAAAAATGGTGTTGTAAAAATGAGAAATTGCTGGTCAACTTTTAACCCTTATAACTCCCTAACAAAAAAAAAAATTGGTTCCAAAATTATGCTGATGTAAAGGAGACATGTGGGAAATGTTACTTATTAAGTATTTTGTGTGACATATCTCTGTGATTTAATTGCATAAAAATTCAAAGTTTGAAAATTGCGAAATTTTCAAAATTTTCGCCAAATTTCCGTTTTTTTCACAAATAAACGCAGGTACTATCAAAGAAATTTTACCACTATCATGAAGTACAATATGTCACGAGAAAACAATGTCAGAATCACCAGGATCCGTTGAAGCGTTTCGGAGTTATAACCTCATAAAGGGACAGTGGTCAGAATTGTAAAAATTGGCCTGGTCATTGACGTGCAAACCACCCTTGGGGGTAAAGGGGTTAAAAAAAAAAAAAAAAAAAAAAAATTGCGCCATTTTCCGATACTCGAAGCGTCTCAATTTTTCATGATCTGGGGTCGGTTGAGGGCTTATTTTTTGCGTGCCCAGATGACGTTTTTAATGATAGCATTTTGGTGCAGATACGTTCTTTTGATTGCCCGTTATTGCATTTTAATGCAATGTCGTGGCGACCAAAAAAACGTAATTCTGGCGTTTCAAATTTTTTTTCTCACTACGCTGTTTAGTGATCAGGTTAATGCTTTTTTTTTTTTTTTTTTAATTGATCGGGCGATTCTGAGCGCGGCGATACCAAATATGTGTAGATTTGTTTATTTTTTTTATTTTTTTTTTTTTATTGATTTATTTTGATTGGGGTGAAGGGGGGGGGGGTGATTTAAACTTTTATATATATATTTTTTTTTTTTTACTTTTTTTTTTTTTTTAATTTTGCCATGCTTCAATAGCCTCCATGAGAGGCTAGAAGCAGGCACAGCACGATCTCCTCTGCTACATAGCAGCGATCTGCAGAAAATCAGGTGTGCTGTGAGCACCGACCACAGGGTGGCGCTCACAGCTACCGGCGATCAGTAACCATAGAGGTCTCAAGGACTTCTATGGTTACAATGGAGAAGCATCGCCGACCTCCGATCATATGACGGGGGTCGGCGATGACGTCATTTCCGGATGCCGTAGTTAAATGCCGCTGTCTGCGTTTGACAGCGGCATTTAACTAGTTAATAGGCGCGGGCAGATCGCGATTCTGCTCGCACCTATTACCGGCACATGTCAGCTGTTCAAAACAGCTGACATGTCCTGGCTTTGGTGCGGGCTCACCACCGGAGCCCGCATCAAAGCGGGGCTTCTGACCTCGGACGTACTATCCCGTCCGAGGTCAGAAAGGGGTTAATAAATGCTAAAACAAATCAAGACCAAAAAAGTTGTAGTCAGTATTTGTTACTTTTTTAGAACAAGCATAGGGGAAAAATTATAGACTCAATTATGTGGGGGGAAAAATTATGGAATCGCCCTCAAAATTTCAATTCCCAAAACTAACACCTGCATCAAATTAGATCTGCTAGTTCGTCTGCATCTAAAAAGGAGTGACCACACCTTAGAGAGCTGTTGTACCAAGTGGACTGACATGAATCATGGCTCCAACATGAGAGATGTCAATTGAAACAAAGGAGAGGGTTATCAAACTCTTAAGAGTCATCACGCAATGTTGCAAAAGATGTTGGTTAGTGATGGTCGAGTATACTTTTAGACAGCTGACTGAACAACCAACATTAGTGATGAGCAAGTATACTCATTGCTCGGGTTTTCCCAGCACGCTCGGGTGATCTCCGAGTATTTGTTGGTGTTCGGAGATATAGTTTTCATCGCCTCAGCTAAATGATTTACAGCTATTAGCCAGCTTGACTACATGTGGGGATTCCCTAGTAACCAGGCAACCCCCACATGTACTCAGCCTGGCTAGTAGCTGTAAATCATTCAGCTGAGGCGATGAAAACTAAATCTCCGAACACTAACAAATACTCGGAGATCACCCGAGCGTGCTGGGAAAACCCGAGCAATGAGTATACTTGCTCATCACTAATGTTGGTTGTTCAGTCAGCTGTCTAAAATCTGGACCAAATACAAACAACATGGGAAGGTTGTTCAAGGCAAACATACTGGTAGACCAAGGAAGACATCAAAGCGTCAAGACCGGAAACTTAAAGCAATATGTCTCCAAAACAGGAAATTCACAACAAAACAAATGAGGAATGAATGGGAGGAAACTGGAGTCAACGTCTGTGACCGAACTGTAAGAAACCGCCAAAAGGAATTGGGATTTACATACAGAAAAGCTAAATGAAAGCCATCATTAACACCTAAACAGAAAAAAACAAGGTTACAATGGGCTAAGGAAAAGCAGTCATGGACTCTGGATGACTGGCTGAAAGTCATATTCATTGATGAATCTCGAATCTGCATTGGGCAAAGTGATGATGCTGGAATTTTTCATTGGTGCCGTTCCAATGAGATTTATAAAGATGACTGCCTGAAGAGAACATGCAAATTTCCACAGTCATTGATGATATGGGGCTGCATGTCAGGTAAAGGCACTGGGGAGATGGCTGTCATTACATCTTCAATAAATGCACAAGTTTATGATGATATTTGGACACTTATCCCATCAATTGAAAGGATGTTTGGGGATGATGAAATCATTTTCAAAGATGATGATGCATCCTGCCATAGAGCAAAAACTGTGAAAACATTCCTTGAAAATAGACACACAAAGTCAATGTCATGGCCTGCAAATAGTCCGGATATCAATCCAATTGAAAATCTTTGGAAGTTGAAGAAAATGGTCTATGACAAGGCTCCAACCTGCAAAGCTGATCTGGCAGCAGCAATCAGAGAAAGTTGGAGCCAGATTGATGAAGATTCCTGTGTGACACTCATTAAGTCCATGCCTGAGACTGCAAGCTGTAATAAAAGCCAGAGGTGGTGCAACAAAATACTAGTGATGTGTTGGAGTGTTTTGTTTTTTTTTTTCTCCATGATTCCATATTTTTTCCCACATAATTGAGTGAGTCCATAATTTTTCCCCTATGCTTGTTCTAAAAAAGTAACAAATACTGACTACAACTTTTTTGTTCTTGATTTCTTTTAGTGTTTATTAAAGCCAGAAATTGTCATTTGAAATGACTTTAGTTTTGTGCCATGTCTGTGATTGTTTGTGTGTTTTTTTTTTTTTGTTTTTTTTTAACAAAAAAAATACAACTGAATGAACATCCTCCAAGGCCGGTGATTAGATTTTTTGCCACGGGTTGTAGCAAAAGCGATCGATGATCACAAGCTCAAGTTCCCTAAAAGGACTAACAAATCTAGTTAAAAAAAAGCAAATCTAAAAGTTCAAATTGTCTCTTTTCCCTTATTAAAAATTAAGAAATAAAAAGAATTCAATACATACTTGATATCCCTGCACTTGTAAAAGTCAGATTTTTCAAAATATGAAATTAATCTATTCGGTAACAGTCTTAAAGGGAACCTGTCACCCCGTTATTTCAAGAAGAGCTAAAAATAGCGTTAAATAGGGGCAGAGTTGCACAGCTTCAAGGAAAATAGCGCGATCTGCGCTATTCAGCCGTTTATCGGTGGGCGCGGCCATCTTTGTGAGGCCGCGCATGCGCAGATGGTTCTTCTCGGCACTTCAGGAAAATGGCCACGGGATGCCGCGCATGCGCAGATGGAGATTGCGGTGGCCATTTTCCTGCAGCCGAGATGCGAACTCGGCTTCAGGAAAATGGCCGTCGAGATCCTTGAAGCTGCGCAGTGGATTCGCCACTTGGACATGCGCACACCACTACGCCACCAACGGAGATCTGGGGGAGAAACAGCTCTGTCACCATGCCCATATGACCTGACCAGCGTGAGTGACAGCCCAAAACGGCGACTTTACAAAGGTATTTCGGCAGCATAGGTGGGGAATAAAGGCTCCAAAAAACACTAATGTAAAGCCCAGCTCTGCCCCTATTTAACGCTATTTTATCGGTCGTCCATGACAGCACTACGGAGAGAGGGGATCCGCCCTTCAGGAACAGGAAACCTACAGATACATAAGGGCGGCACCTCTCCCACGCATCAGTTGGTTTCCTGTTCCTGGAGGACAGGATTCCCTTCAGATACGACGACTTCGTTCACCTATCAACACCCAGGCCGGCTGTCCGACCCAGATAGCGAGGGGGTCTCCTACCTCGGGCAGTGCGGGTCCCTGGAAGCGCCACGGTGGGTCCGGGTAGGACTCCACGACAGTGAGCGGTGCAGGCTGGAGCGACGTCCGGAGGAGGTCCATCCCCAGTGGCAGCAAGGTGAGTATGTCCCCCCTTCCCCCAGAGCGGTTCACCCTCCTGGGCCTCGGTCTTCCCCACCTCTGGCCCCCGTCAGTGCAGTGCGGTGCAGGCTTTCCGGGAGCGCCCTGTGTGCTCCTTTCGGTTCGGGGGGCGGGACCGGAGCCGGGGGTCGGGCGCTGGCTTCTGCCGCGATCGCCGCTGTGCTGCGGCCGTGAGCGGCGGTAGTGTAGCGGCAGGCGGCTGGGGGGTCCGGCAGAGCCGTCCCCGGCTTCCGGGAGCGTCCCTGAGCTCTCTGCCCGAAACCAGAACTGACGCACAGGGGGCGGGGCCTAAACCGGAAGTGAAACGCCGGCCGCTTTTTTGCTTACAGCGCCGCTGTCCTGCATGCGGCGGGGGAGGGGCGATTGGAGGTGGGGGAGCGTCCTGCACGTGGGGGGGTTGATTCGGCCACACAGCTGCACATGTTCCGGATCCGGGGGAAGGGCTATTTATAGCCGAACAGAACGCTGCAGGGCTGCTTGTGTGCCCATCGGCAGCTATGGATGAGCCGGAAGCTGCCGTCGGTCTGCTGGAGCAGGAGCAGGACAGATCCTCTGAGAAGTCCCATGCAAACCCCCAGCCGAAGACGCGCGGACGCAGTAATCAGCCCAGTCGCAGATCTAGACAACAGGATCTGGACCGACCCCTGTTGTGAATTCTGTGGCAGAGCTCCCTCCTGTGGTCACAAGTGGTACTTCGGCTGATTCTCTCTGGGAGCTTCAGTTTGTGGAGGAAAGTGGTACTGCGGCTTCTGAGTTTCCTCTCTCAGGTGATCTGGTGAGGTCGTTAGGTGTGTCTCTACTTAACTCCACCTAGTGCTTTGATCCTGGCTTCCTGTCAATGTTCCAGTGTTGGACTTGTTTTTCCCTGGATCATTCCTGTGGCCTGCTGCTCTGCATAGCTAAGTGCTTCTTTGCTATTTGTTTGCTATTTTTTCTGTCCAGCTTGTCTAATTGTTTTGCTGGAAGCTCTGGGACGCAAAGGGTGTACCTCCGTGCCGTTAGTTCGGTACGGAGGGTCTTTTTGCCCCCTTTGCGTGGTTTTCTTTAGGATTTTGTGTAGACCGCAAAGTTATCTTTCCTATCCTCGCTCTGTTAAGAAAGTCAGGCCTCACTTTGCTAAATCTATTTCATCCCTACGTTTGTCTTTTCATCTTACTCAGTCATTATATGTGGGGGGCTGCCTTTTCCTTTGGGGTATTTCTCTGAGGCAAGGTAGGCTTATTTTTCTATCTTCAGGCTAGTTAGTTTCTCAGGCTGTTCCGAGTTGCATAGGCAGAGTTAGGCGCAATCCACGGCTGCCTCTAGTGTTGTTTGGAGAGGATTAGGGATTGCGGTCTGCAGAGTTCCCACGTCTCAGAGCTCGTTCTATTATTTGGGTTATTGTCAGATCACTGTATGTGCTCTGACCGCTATGTCCATTGTGATACTGAATTGCCTATCACAACAGTACAGGAAGCCTCAAGTGCTAATGATTCTCAATAGAGGGGAAAAAAGAAGTTCTGAGACCATTTTTTTTTCTTTGCACTGTGTTTTGCCTTTTTTTTCCCCTAGACATTTGGGTGGTTCAGGACACAGGTGTAGCAATGGACATTAAAGGTCTGTCTTCATGTGTGGATCAGCTCACGGCAAGAGTTCAAAATATTCAAGATTTTGTGGTTCAGAATTCTTTGTTAGAACCGAGAATTCCTATTCCAGATTTGTTTTTTGGAGATAGAACTAAATTTCTGAGTTTCAAAAATAATTGTAAACTATTTCTGGCTTTGAAACCTCGCTCCTCTGGTGACCCAATTAAACAGGTTAGGATCGTCATTTCTTTTTTGCATGGCGACCCTCAGGACTGGGCATTTTCTCTTGCGTCAGGAGATCCTGCATTAAGTAATATCGATGCGTTTTTCCTGGCGCTTGGATTGCTGTACGATGAGCCTAATTCAGTGGATCAGGCAGGAAAAAATTTGCTGGCTCTTTGTCAGGCTCAGGATGAGATAGAGGTATATTGTCAGAAATTTAGAAAGTGGTCCGTGCTCACTCAATGGAATGAATCTGCGCTGGCAGCTATATTCAGAAAGGGTCTCTCTGAAGCCCTTAAGGATGTCATGGTGGGATTTCCTATGCCTTCTGGTTTGAATGAGTCTATGTTTTTGGCCATTCAGATCGGTCGACGCTTGCGTGAGCGTAAATCTGTGCACCATTTGGCGGTATTACCTGAGCTTAAACCTGAGCCTATGCAGTGCGATAGGACTTTGACCAGAGTTGAACGGCAAGAACACAGACGTCTGAATGGGCTGTGTTTCTACTGTGGTGATTCCACTCATGCTATCTCTGATTGTCCTAAGCGCACTAAGCGGTTCGCTAGGTCTGCCACCATTGGTACAGTACAGTCAAAATTTCTTCTGTCCGTTACCTTGATCTGCTCTTTGTCATCGTATTCTGTCATGGCGTTTGTGGATTCAGGCGCTGCCCTGAATTTGATGGACTTGGAATATGCTAAGCGTTGTGGTTTTTTTTTGGAGCCCTTGCAGTGTCCTATTCCATTGAGAGAAATTGATGCTACGCCTTTGGCCAAGAATAAGCCTCAATACTGGACCCAGCTGACCATGTGCATGGCTCCTGCACATCAGGAGGTTATTCGCTTTCTGGTGTTGCATAATCTGCATGATGTGGTCGTGTTGGGGTTGCCATGGCTACAAGCCCATAATCCAGTATTGGATTGGAAATCCATGTCGGTGTCCAGCTGGGGTTGTCAGGGGGTACATGGTGATGTTCCATTTCTGTCAATTTCGTCATCCCCCCTTCTGAGGTTCCAGAGTTCTTGTCTGATTACCGGGATGTATTTGATGAGCCCAAGTCCGATACCCTACCTCCGCATAGGGATTGTGATTGTGCTATCAATTTGATTCCTGGTAGTAAATTCCCAAAAGGTCGACTGTTTAATTTATCCGTGCCTGAGCACACCGCTATGCGCAGTTATGTGAAGGAATCCCTGGAGAAGGGGCATATTCGCCCGTCATCGTCGCCATTAGGAGCAGGGTTCTTTTTTGTAGCCAAGAAGGATGGTTCGCTGAGACCTTGTATAGATTACCGCCTTCTTAATAAGATCACGGTTAAATTTCAGTACCCCTTGCCATTGTTATCTGATTTGTTTGCTCGGATTAAGGGGGCTAGTTGGTTCACCAAGATAGATCTTCGTGGTGCGTATAATCTTGTGCGTATTAAGCAAGGCAATGAATGGAAAACTGCATTTAATACGCCCGAGGGTCATTTTGAGTATCTAGTGATGCCATTTGGACTTGCCAATGCTCAATCAGTGTTTCAGTCCTTTATGCATGACATCTTCCGAGAGTACCTGGATAAATTCCTGATTGTGTACTTGGATGACATTTTGATCTTCTCGGATGATTGGGAGTCTCATGTGAAGCAGGTCAGAACGGTTTTTCAGGTCCTGCGTGCTAATTCTTTGTTTGTGAAGGGATCAAAGTGTCTCTTTGGTGTGCAGAAGGTTTCATTTTTGGGGTTCATCTTTTCCCCTTCTACTATCGAGATGTATCCTGTTAAGGTCCAAGCCATCCATGATTGGACTCAGCCGACATCTCTGAAAAGTCTGCAAAAGTTCCTGGGGTTTGCTAATTTTTATCGTCGCTTCATCTGCAATTTTTCTAGTATTGCCAAACCATTGACCGATTTGACCAAGAAGGGTGCTGATGTGGTCAATTGGTCTTCTGCTGCTGTGGAAGCTTTTCAAGAGTTGAAGCGTCGTTTTTCTTCTGCCCCTGTGTTGTGTCAACCAGATGTTTCTCTTCCGTTCCAGGTCGAGGTTGATGCTTCTGAGATTGGAGCAGGGGCTGTTTTGTCGCAGAGAGGTTCTGATTGCTCAGTGATGAAACCATGCGCTTTTTTTTTCCAGGAAGTTTTCGCCTGCTGAGCGAAATTATGATGTGGGCAACCGAGAGTTGCTGGCCATGAAGTGGGCATTCGAGGAGTGGCGTCATTGGCTTGAAGGAGCTATGCATTGCGTGGTGGTATTGACTGATCATAAGAACTTGACTTATCTCGAGTCTGCTAAGCGGTTGAATCCTAAACAGGCTCGTTGGTCGCTGTTTTTTGCCCGTTTTGACTTTGTGATTTCGTACCTTCCGGGCTCTCAAAATGTGAAGGCGGATGCTCTGTCTAGGAGTTTTGTGCCCGACTCTCCGGGTTTGTCTGAGCCGGCGGGTATCCTCAAGGAAGGAGTAATTGTGTCTGCCATCTCCCCTGATTTGCGGTGGGTGCTGCAAAAATTTCAGGCTAATAAACCTGATCGTTGTCCTGCGGAGAAACTGTTTGTCCCGGATAGGTGGACAAATAAAGTGATCTCTGAGGTTCATTGTTCGGTGTTGGCTGGTCATCCTGGAATCTTTGGTACCAGAGAGTTAGTGGCTAGATCCTTTTGGTGGCCATCTCTGTCGCAGGATGTGCGTTCTTTTGTGCAGTCCTGTGGGATTTGTGCTCGGGCTAAGCCCTGCTGTTCTCGTGCCAGTGGGTTGCTTTTGCCCTTGCCGGTCCCGAAGAGGCCTTGGACACATATCTTTATGGATTTTATTTCAGATCTTCCCGTTTCTCAAAAGATGTCAGTCATTTGGGTGGTCTGTGATCGCTTTTCTAAGATGGTCCATCTGGTACCCTTGTCTAAATTGCCTTCCTCCTCTGATTTGGTGCCATTGTTCTTCCAGCATGTGGTTCGTTTACATGGCATTCCAGAGAATATCGTTTCTGACAGAGGTTCCCAGTTTGTTTCGATGTTTTGGCGAGCCTTTTGTGGTAGGATGGGCATTGACTTGTCTTTTTCCTCGGCTTTCCATCCTCAGACTAATGGCCAGACCGAACAAACCAATCAGACCTTGGAAACATATCTGAGATGCTTTGTTTCTGCTAATCAGGATGACTGGGTGTCCTTTTTGCCTTTGGCTGAGTTCGCCCTTAATAATCGGACCAGCTCGGCTACCTTGGTTTCGCCATTTTTCTGCAATTCTGGGTTCCATCCTCGTTTCTCTTCAGGGCAGGTTGAGTCTTCGGACTGTCCTGGTGTGGATACTGTGGTGGACAGGTTGCAGCAGATTTGGACTCATGTAGTGGACAATTTGACCTTGTCCCAGGAGAAGGCTCAACGTTTCGCTAATTGCAGACGCCGTGTGGGTCCCCGACTTCGTGTTGGGGATCTGGTTTGGTTATCTTCTCGTCATATTCCTATGAAGGTGTCCTCTCCTAAGTTTAAACCTCGTTTTATTGGTCCGTATAGGATTTCTGAGGTTCTTAATCCTGTGTCTTTTCATCTGACCCTTCCAGATTCTTTTTCCATACATAACGTGTTCCATAGGTCATTGTTGCGGAGATACGTAGCACCTATGGTTCCATCTGTTGATCCTCCTGCCCCGGTTTTGGTGGAGGGGGAGTTGGAGTATATTGTGGAGAAGATTTTGGATTCTCGTGTTTCAAGACGGAAACTCCAGTATCTGGTCAAATGGAAGGGTGATGCTCAGGAAGAGAATTCCTGGTTTTTTGCCTCTGATGTCCATGCTCCCTATCTTGTTCGTGCCTTTCATGTGGCTCATCCTGGTCGGCCTGGGGGCTCTGGTGAGGGTTCGGTGACCCCTCCTCAAGGGGGGGGTACTGTTGTGAATTCTGTGGCAGAGCTCCCTCCTGTGGTCACAAGTGGTACTTCGGCTGATTCTCTCTGGGAGCTTCCGTTTGTGGAGGAAAGTGGTACTGCGGCTTCTGAGTTTCCTCCCTCAGGTGATCTGGTGAGGTCGTTAGGTGCTTCTCTACTTAACTCCACCTAATGCTTTGATCCTGGCTTCCTGTCAATGTTCCAGTGTTGGACTTGTTTTTCCCTGGATCATTCCTGTGGCCTGCTGCTCTGCATAGCTAAGTGCTTCTTTGCTATTTGTTTGCTATTTTTTCTGTCCAGCTTGTCTAATTGTTTTGCTGGAAGCTCTGGGACGCAGAGGGTGTACCTCCGTGCCGTTAGTTCGGTACGAAGGGTCTTTTTGCCCCCTTTGCGTGGTTTTCTTTAGGATTTTGTGTAGACCGCAAAGTTATCTTTCCTATCCTCGCTCTGTTAAGAAAGTCGGGCCTCACTTTGCTAAATCTATTTCATCCCTACGTTTGTCTTTTCATCTTAACTCACAGTCATTATATGTGGGGGGCTGCCTTTTCCTTTGGGGTATTTCTCTGAGGCAAGGTAGGCTTATTTTCTATCTTCAGGCTAGCTAGTTTCTCAGGCTGTGCCGAGTTGCATAGGCAGAGTTAGGCGCAATCCACGGCTGCCTCTAGTGTTGTTTGGAGAGGATTAGGGATTGCGGTCTGCAGAGTTCCCACGTCTCAGAGCTCGTTCTATTATTTGGGTTATTGTCAGATCACTGTATGTGCTCTGACCGCTATGTCCATTGTGATACTGAATTGCCTATCACAACAGACCCCCCCCCCCCCCCCAGTGATCCGGTACCTACCGCTACTGCCTGGGTAAGAGATCTACGTGAACGTACCCTGTTATGGCTGTCAATCAGGCAACACAGCGTGCAGTAATCAGCGCACATACAGAGATCTGGCAATAACCAAAAACAATAGGACGAGCTCTGAGACGTGGAATCTCTGTAGACTGCAGTACCTGATCTATCCTCACACAACTATAAGCAGCAGTGGATTGCGCCTATCACTACCTATGCAACTCGGCACTGCCTGAGGAGCTGACTAGCCTGAAGATAGAAATACAAGCCTGACTTACCTCAGAGAAATACCCCAAAGGAATAGGCAGCCCCCCCACATATAATGACTGTTAGCAAGATGAAAAGACAAACGTAGGAATGAAATAGATTCAGCAAAGTGAGGCCCGATATTCTAGACAGAGCGAGGATAGCAAAGAGAACTATGCAGTCTACAAAAAACCCTAAAACGAAAACCACGCAAAGGGGCAAAAAGACCCACCGTGCCGAACTAACAGCACGGCGGTGCACCCCTTTGCTTCTCAGAGCTTCCAGCAAAAGTTAATAGCAAGCTGGACAGAAAAAACAGAAAACAAACTAGAAGCACTTATCTAGCAGAGCAGCAGGCCCAAGGAAAGATGCAGTAGCTCAGATCCAACACTGGAACATTGACAAGGAGCAAGGAAGACAGACTCAGGTGGAGCTAAATAGCAAGGCAGCCAACGAGCTCACCAAAACACCTGAGGGAGGAAGCCCAGAGACTGCAATACCACTTGTGACCACAGAAGTGAACTCAGCCACAGAATTCACAACAGTACCCTGATGCAGTCTTTTCCTATGTTTATTTCCGTAGGGGAAAAAATGAGCTGGTAAAGTAAAAATCAAGGAGTGCGCACTATGCGCTTGCCCTTTGCCAGACGCCTACCCTAAGAGACTGTCAGTCGTGTGTGCGGCAGACGGTAGGAAATAAATTGATGGGAACACGGTTTAGCGGTAGCACCGGGGTAAAATTACATAGCCTTTTTCTCCGCTCCCATAGGTGGCGGAAGAGTCTCCTGATTTTACATCAAACCTTAGGGAGATTATCAGGAAGGAGGTGAAAGATTCCCTAAAATCCCTGTCCCAGGGGGAAACTTCCAAAAGAAGGGAGCCTAGCGCCTCAGATTCGGATTCATCCGCTGGCCCTAGAAAGGAGAATGATTCAGACACTTCTGTTTCCTCAGCGTCCTCTTCAGAAGAGGATTCTAATCGTTTGTTTCCCGCTGGACCAGATGGCCAAGCTGATCAAATCAGTTAGATCCACCATGGGGGTGGCTGACGAAAGGCCAGAACTTTCAGCGCAGGATCTAATGTTTGGCGGTCTAGACCCAAAAAAGCGTAGGTCTTTTCCGCTTAATGACAAGGTTCAGAACCTTATCAAAAGGAAATGGAAAAAGCCAGAGAAGAAAGGCTCCTTTCCACTGGCCTTTAAACGCAGATATCCCTTTGAGGACCCCCTGGTGAATACGTGGGATAAAGCACCAAAATTGGACGCAGCAGTAGCTAAGGCGTCTAAAAGATCATCTATCCCCTTTGACGACATGGCTTCCCTAAGAGATCCCCTCGATAAGAAGGCTGACTCTTTTCTTAAAGGGACATGGGAGATGTCGGCGGGTGCCCTAAGACCTGCAGTAGCGGCGACATGTGCAGCCAGATCAATGATGGTTTGGCTGGATCAGCTAGGATCCAAATTGGAAGAGGGAATCTCCAGGGATTCTATGTTAAAATTCCTGCCAACAATTCAGAATGCCGCTGCCTTTCTCGCGGACGCATCTGCAGATTCGGCAAGGATGGCAGCCAGAGCGGCTGGATTATCAAATGCGGCACGCAGGGCCCTGTGGCTGAAATGTTGGCCGGGTGACCTTCAATCGAGATCCCGTCTGTGCTCTATCCCATGCGAAGGGGAATACCTGTTTGGTCCAGTCCTGGACGAACTGCTGGAGAAAGCCGGAGACAAGAAGAGAAAATTTCCCAGTCTACCGACCACTTCTTACAGGCGTCCCTTCGCAGGGAAAAGGTTCTTCCGAAGGAGACCGGCTAGAGACCAGAGCAGATGGGACGATAAAAGGAAGAAAGGTACTGGATTTACAGTGGGGCAAAAAAGTATTTAGTCAGTCAGCAATAGTGCAAGTTCCACCACTTAAAAAGATGAGAGGCGTCTGTAATTAACATCATAGGTAGACCTCAACTATGGGAGACAAACTGAGAAAAAAAAATCCAGAAAATCACATTGTCTGTTTTTTTTTAACAATTTATTTGTATATTATGGTGGAAAATAAGTATTTGGTCAGAAACAAAATTTCATCTCAATACTTTGTAATATATCCTTTGTTGGCAATGACAGAGGTCAAATGTTTTCTGTACGTCTTCACAAGGTTGCCACACACTGTTGTTGGTATGTTGGCCCATTCCTCCATGCAGATCTCCTCTAGAGCAGTGATGTTTTTGGCTTTTCGCTTGGCAACATGGACTTTCAACTCCCTCCAAAGGTTTTCTATAGGGTTGAGATCTGGAGACTGGCTAGGCCACTCCAGGACCTTGAAATGCTTCTTACGAAGCCACTCCTTCGTTGCCCTGGCGGTGTGCTTTGGATCATTGTCATGTTGAAAGACCCAGCCACGTTTCATCTTCAATGCCCTTGCTGATGGAAGGAGGTTTGCACTCAAAATCTCACGATACATGGCCCCATTCATTCTTTCATGTACCCGGATCAGTCGTCCTGGCCCCTTTGCAGAGAAACAGCCCCAAAGCATGATGTTTCCACCACCATGCTTTACAGTAGGTATGGTGTTTGATGGATGCAACTCAGTATTCTTTTTCCTCCAAACACAACAAGTTGTGTTTCTACCAAACAGTTCCAGTTGGTTTCATCAGACCATAGGACATTCTCCCAAAACTCCTCTGGATCATCCAAATGCTCTCTAGCAAACTTCAGACGGGCCCGGACATGTACTGGCTTAAGCAGTGGGACACGTGCAGGATCTGAGTCCATGGTGGCGTAGTGTGTTACTTATGGTAGGCCTTGTTACATTGGTCCCAGCTCTCTGCAGTTCATTCACTAGGTCCCGCCGCGTGGTTCTGGGATTTTTGCTCACCGTTCTTGTGATCATTCTGACACCACGGGGTGGGATTTTGCGTGGAGCCCCAGATCGAGGGAGATTATCAGTGGTCTTGTATGTCTTCCATTTTCTAATTATTGCTCCCACTGTTGATTTCTTCACTCCAAGCTGGTTGGCTATTGCAGATTCAGTCTTCCCAGCCTGGTGCAGGGCTACAATTTTGTTTCTGGTGTCCTTTGACAGCTCTTTGGTCTTCACCATAGTGGAGTTTGGAGTCAGACTGTTTGAGGGTGTGCACAGGTGTCTTTTTATACTGATAACAAGTTTAAACAGGTGCCATTACTACAGGTAATGAGTGGAGGAAAGAGGAGACTCTTAAAGAAGAAGCTACATGTCTGTGAGAGCCAGAAATCTTGATTGTTTGTTTCTGACCAAATACTTATTTTCCACCATAATATGCAAATAAATTGTTAAAAAAACAGACAATGTGATTTTCTGGATTTTTTTTTTCTCAGTTTGTCTCCCATAGTTGAGGTCTACCTATGATGTAAATTACAGACGCCTCATCTTTTTAAGTGGTGGAACTTGCACTATTGCTGACTGACTAAATACTTTTTTGCCCCACTGTATGTTTGGAGGTGGGGGACGTCAGGAATCATCCCGGGAAGTCAAAAAACCACCCCAATGACTAGTCGCCCCGGTGGGAGGTAGACTATCTGCCTTCTACCCGGCCTGGTCCAAAATCTCCAGTAGTGATTGGATTTTGGGGATAATAGCTACGGGTCTGCGGCTAGAGTTCTCCTCTATCCCTCAGAACTTCTTCAGAATCACCCCTCTCAGGTCCTCTCCAGCAGAACAGGCGGCCCTGGAAGCGGAAGTTCACGACCTGCTCAATAAGAATGTCCTGTCAGAGGTTCCGGAAGGAGAACAGGGTAGTGGATTCTACTCTCCTCTATTCCTGATACGTAAACCTGACGGCTCCTTCAGAACAATTATTAACCTTAGAGCTCTGAATAATTTCCTGACCGTTCAATCATTTAAAATGGAAACTATTAACACCGCAATAAAGCTGCTGTTTAAAAACTGCTTTATGGTAGTATTGGATTTGAAGGACGCCTATTACCATATCCCTATTTATGCAGGTCACCAACGATTCCTGAGGGTGGCGGTACGGTTGGATGGGGTAGTCAGACACTTCCAGTATAGGGCCCTTCCCTTTGGTATTTCGGTCGCCCCTCGGGTGTTTACCAAAGTAATGGTGGAAGTTATGGCACACCTGCACGAGTCTGACATTCTAATAATCCCCTACCTGGACGATCTCCTTATCGTAGGTAAAACGGCGGATCACTGTCTGGAGCAGTTACATAAAGTGATGTCGGCTCTAGAGCGTCTGGGGTGGATGCTAAACGTTAAAAAATCACAGTTACAGCCCATGACGGTGCAGCGATTTTTAGGCCTGACCCTGGATTCCCAGGTTCAGGAATGCCGTTTGCCTCAAGAAAAAATTGATCGCCTGCACCTTCAGGTGCTGAATGCCTCTAAAATTCCCACCATGTCCCTTAGAAGAGCCATGTCTCTGTTAGGCTCTCTCTCGTCCTGTATTCCAGCGGTCCGATGGGCCCAGTATCAAACGAGGATACTTCAGGGCGAGGTGCTGTTACATCAAAAAAGGTTGGGGGGATGTCTGGAGAGCCTCCTGACCCTATCCCAAGATGCTATTGTATCCCTCGGATGGTGGCTAGACAGAGAGAACCTGTCCACGGGGGTCCCCTGGGAATATAATGTAACTCGTATTGTCACCTCGGACACTAGCCCTTCTGGGTGGGGGCTCACATGGGGGATACATTGGTCCAGGGGCTTTGGGATCGGGGTCAGATGGAGATGTCTTCCAATCTAAAGGAGTTAACGGCTGTGGAACAGGCGGTTAAAACACTCCTTGTCTATCTACAGGTCCACCACGTGCGGGTATTCTCGGACAATCGGGTCACCGTGGCATACATAAATCACCAAGGCGGGACTCGTTCCAAATCCCTGATGTGTGTAGCATATCGTCTGTTTCATCTAGCAGAGCAACATCTTCTCTCATTGACGGCTCTTCACATAAGAGGGGCAGAAAACACTACGGCGGATTTCTTAAGCCGCAACACATTAAGGCAGGGAGAGTGGTCCCTGAACGGCTCCATCTTCAACCTCATCGTGGAAAGATGGGGTCAGCCAGAGGTAGACCTGGTTGCCACAAAAGAAAACAGGAAAGTGGCACAATTCTGCTCTCTGAACCCCAGAGAAAATCCCCTGTCAGTAGACGCCCTCCTCATAGACTGGAACTTCAGGCTAGCCTACGCCTTTCCTCCCCTGTCTCTACTTCCTCTGGTGGTGAGGAAAATCAGGAAGGACAAAGCCACAGTGATATTAATTGCCCCCTTCTGGCCCAGAAGGACGTGGTTTCCATGCCTAAGGGCTATGTCGATATCCGACCCATGGGTCTTGCCAGACATCCCAGATCTCCTATCCCAGGGCCCAGTCTACCATCCTCGGGCGGTTGGCCTTCATCTGACGGCGTGGATTTTGAGCGGGCGCTGTTAAAAGATAGAGGGTTCTCTCCGGCCCTCATTAACACGCTGCTGAAGAGCAGAAAAATAACCACAAAAATCTGTCAGAATCTGGAAGGGATTTCTTCAGAACTCGGGGGCAACAGCTGGACAGTCAATACCGATTGTCCAGATCTTGGAATTCTTACAAAAGGGGTTAGATATGGGGTTGTCCCCAAATACTCTTAAAGTGCAGGTGTCAGCCTTAGGGGCCCTCTTTGGCTGCAACATTGCTGAGAATCACTGGGTCAGCAGATTCATCAGGGCGACAAAACGGTCTAGGCCAATGGTAAAGAATAGGGTCATGCCATGGGACCTGAACCTAGTCCTCTCAGCCATGAGAGGCCCCATTTGAGCCGATTACTTCAGCATCTATTAAAATTTTATCTCTTAAAGTAGCCTTCTTGGTGGCCATAACATCGGCGCGTAGGATAGGTGACATACAAGCATTATCCAGGGTTCCCACTTACATGCAGTTTAGGGATGATAGTGATACTATCCCCTGATCCAGCATATCTTCCTAAAGTAGTGTCCAGATTCCACAGAACACAGGAAATAGTTCTTCCATCTTTCCTCCCCAATCCTACTAACGATAAGGAAAGGAAGTTACACACTTTAGATGTAAAAAGATGTATCTTGGAATATCTAGCAGTAACTGATCCCTGGAAGATAGATAACGCCCTATTCGTGTCCTATCAGGGTAGTAGGAAGGGTCATAGAGCTTCGAAATCTACTTTAGCTAGATGGATCAGGGAGGCTATCTCGCTGGCATACATCTCAAAGGGCAAGCCGGCGCCTGAAGGTCTTAAAGCGCATTCCACTAGAGCTATGGCGGCTTCGTGGGCGGAAAGATTGGAGGTTTCGATCGACCAGATTTGTAAGGCTGCTACTTGGTCTTCCCCAAACACATTTTATAACCACTATAGATTGAACCTGGGTGCCTCTTCTGACCTCTCATTTGGTGTAAGGGTGCTGCAAGCTGTAGTCCCTCCCTAGTTACTCTCTGTAATTCTCTCCGTAGTGCTGTCATGGACGACCGATAAAGTCTTAGTTACTCACCGGTTAACGGTGTTTCTCGGAGTCCATGACAGCACCTGTACATACCCTCCCATCTTCTTAAGTTCTGGGTGTACACCTCTTCCTTTGTTTATATAATTAACGGGTAGTGAATAGTTAGTTATTGTATTATTGTTTATTATGTATGCTATTAACCTTGGTGGTCCTCTTGTGCTCTGTAAACCAACTGATGCGTGGGAGAGGTGCCACCCTTATGCATCTGTAGGATTCCTGTTCCTGAAGGGCGGATCCCCTCTCTCCGTAGTGCTGTCATGGACTCCGAGAAACACCGTTAACCGGTGAGTAACTAAGACTTTTAGCTCTTCTTGAAAAAAACGGGGTGACAAATTCCCTTTAATGAGAAAAATATATATCAAAACTCCAGAATTCCAGTTTTTCGGCATCTGAAACACAAAACAAATTTAAATAAGAGGTGATCAAAACATTATATCTACCCCAAAAGGATATCAATAAGAACAATGGCTCGGCGCACAAAAAGACGTTCATACAGCTCCATATCCCGAAAATTGAAAATCTTATCTCTTGAAATTGGTGTCATGAGCACTTCTTCTCTTTTTTTTTTTTTTTTTTTTTTTTTTTTTCTAATTTCTGAGTTATCTTCGACACTTAAAACGAAAGCTATGCATGTTTGGTATCTCCATAATCATACTGATCTGGAGAATCCTATTCCATTTTTTCGTATTTCACCACACTTGGAATTTTTTTTTTTTTTTCCCCCCGCTTTCCAGTACATCAGAAGATAAAATGTATTCAAAAGTAGAATTTGTAACAGCAAAAAAACAAGCCATCACAATAAAAGTTATGACTCTTGGTATAAGGGGAGGAAAAAATGAAAGTGCAAACATGAAAAATTGCCTCTTCCTTATCTGGTTAATGTGGATTAAAGGTGGCTCTTTCCTAACAGATTTTTTTTTTTTTTTTTTTTTTTTTTTTTTACAACTTATTCCTGATGTACAATAACAAATATATTATGGTACCGTGTTGGCCAGAAAAATCAATGTGAATACTTTTCTGCCCAATGACGACAAAAGTACTCTGGGAGTGATATCTTAGCCAATACAAGTATCGCTCCCAGAATACTTTTGTTGTCATTGGGCAGAAAAGTATTCACAACAACTTAAGGTACCGTCACATTTAGCGACGCTGCAGCGATATAGATAACGAGCCGATCGCTGCAGCGTCGCTGTTTAGGTCGCTAGGAGACGTCAAACACCGGCAACAGCAGAACGATGCAGGAGCGATCCAGTGACGTACTTATCGTTCTCGCTGGTTGTTCGCTCCATTGAAAACCATTGCAGGCATCGTTGCTTTTGCTGTCAAACATGACGAATCACGCCGACCTGACGACCAAATAAAGTTCCGGACTTTCAGCGATGTCACAGCAGGATCCTGACCGCTGGTGCGTGTCAAACACGAGATCGCTATCCAGGACGCTGCAACGTCACGGATCGCTGTCGTTCTCGTTGGAAAGTTGTTCAGTGTGAAGGTACCTTTATACCTAAAGGTACCTTCACACTGAGCAACTTCTGAACGATAACGATAGTGATCCGTGACGTTGCAGCGTCCTGGATAGCGATCTCGTTGTGTTTGACACGCAGCAGCGATCAGGATCCTGCTGTGGCATCGCTGGTCGGAGCTAGAAGGCCAGAACTTTATTTCGTCGCTGGATCACCCGCTGTCATCGCTAGATCGGCGTGTGACGTCGATTCAGCAATGTCTTCACTGGTAACCAGGGTAAACATCGGGTTACTAAGCGCAGGGCCACGCTTAGTAACCCGATATTTATAATAATAATAATAATAATTTTTATTTATATAGCGCCAACATATTCCGCAGCGCTTTACAAATTATAGAGGGGACTTGCACAGACAATAGACATTACAGCATAACAGGAATACAGTTCAAAACAGATACCAGGAGGAATGAGGGCCCTGCTCGCAAGCTTACAAACTATGAGGAAAAGGGGAGACACGAGAGGTGGATGGTAACAATTGCTTTAGTTATTCGGACCAGCTATAGTGTAAGGCTCAGGTGTTCATGTAAAGCTGCATGAACCAGTTAACTGCCTAAGTATGTAACAGTACAGACACAGAGGGCTAATACTGCATAAAGTGAATGAGCACATTCTTTTTTTTTTTTTTTTTTTTTTAAATAGGCCACACAGGGATCGTTACATTAATGCATTGAGGCGGTAGGCCAGTCTGAACAAATGAGTTTTTAGGGCACGCTTAAAACTGTGGGGATTGGGGATTAATCGCATTAACCTAGGTAGTGCATTCCAAAGAATCGGCGCAGCACGTGTAAAGTCTTGGAGACGGGAGTAGTAACCCAGGTTACCATTGTAAATGTAAAAAAAAAAATACTACATACTCACATTCCGGTGTCTGTCACGTCCCTCGCCGTCAGCTTCCCGCACTGACTGTGAGCGCCGTCCGTAAAGCACAGCGGTGACGTCACCGCTGTGCTCTGCTTTACGGCCGGCCGGCGCTCAGTCAGTGTGGGAAGCTGACGGCGAGGGACGTGACAGACACCGGAATGTGAGTATGTAGTGTTTTTTTTTTTTTTTCTCTTTACATTTACAATTGTAACCAGGGTAAACTGCCCTGCGCTTAGTAACCCGATGTTTACCCTGGTTACCTGGGGACTTCGGCATCGTTGGTCGCTGGAGAGCTGTCTGTGTGACAGCTCTCCAGCGACCACACAACGACTTACCAAAGATCACGGCCAGGTCGTATCGCTTGTCGTGATCGTTGGTAAATCGTTTAGTGTAACAGTACCTTAAGATTTATTCTAGAACAAAAGGGGATCTGTTAGATACCACTGTTGCTACTGATCCTGGTATCTAAGGGATCAAAGATTTGCCAAGGAATTTAATCACCCTATCTGCTCCCTGGTGCCTCTGCTCTGTGGTCATGGGGTGCTTATAGCAGCCAGTGCCTAATAAAGGCCTCCAGGGGTGTAAGTATAGTGGATGTAGGGGTTTCCGTTGCACCCAGGCCTCTGGAGTCTATCGGTGCCCTAAATGCCATCTTAGCCCATGTCAGAGGACGAATGCTGTCAAAGACCGGTTATAGTTGTGCGTCCTTTGGAGACATTGAATTGGGACTTGTGAGTAAATAACTGACCATAAAGTATTACATAATGGAAGATCCAGTCTCCTTGTGGAACCAATTGAGTGTGTTGTGGGTTTTGTTTTTATGTTTTAAAACAAAAAAATGTTTTCTGTTTATTTAATGCAGACGAGAGCTCAAACAGTTTGGAGTTAAAGTCTCCATCATTGCTCCTGACTTTTTCAAAACTAATATATTGAATGCAACCCAATTAAAAGAAAGTGTTACAAACATCTGGGAGAAGTTACCCATGAATCTAAGAAATGACTACGGGGAAGACTACTATCACAATTGTAAGTGTGATTTGTTCTAAATGAAGGAACATTTTAGTTATGATGGCTGAAAATAGAAAATTTTATATAACTACAATAGTTGGTTCTTCCATAAACCTCTGTCTGTAACCGTTCCCGCTGCGCCCTTCTGGTCCCAAGTCGACAAAGGACCTCAATTCCTGGCATACAAATACTGATGTAAAACACTGACCAAATGCAGCAGACTGTTTTCAGATATTTGCATTTGATCAGTAATTCCCATCAGGATTTATAAGCCAGACTCATGAGTGGAACATACAGAGAGGAAAAACGCTCACCGGTTCTGTTTTGCAGCCATTCCCGCTTATTACTTACAAATGCTAATGAAATACTAACCACAACTATTGATGTGTGAATAAGTCATGAATTATTACTATATCATTCTCACAAGAAATGTTCATGACTAGCATTGTGAGGATACAAATAAACTGAATGAGACCTCCTATGTCTAGTTGGAACGTGGCCGGGATTATGCATATCGCGTACTCGCTGGTCACATGACCACTTAGTCTCTCGGCCTGCACCACGCGTGTCAGAGTAACTGCAATATTGTGTGAAAAACATCGACAACCCTTAAACCCCTTCCCGATATGCGCCTCCATTCCAGCAAATCGCCATATATATACGGCGTGATGACCATGTGGGCTCACTCTATGCGCCACCGCAATCAAATGTTGGTTGTCCGCTCTGTATGGGCAACCTCCATGATCGGAGTTGGCACTGATCCCGGGCATTTAACCCCTCAATATTGACAGCGACACTGCAGTGTATTGCAGAGAGAGGTTGAGCCGATGGTCCCCATGGTGATTCCAGGCCAAAAGATGGCCGCGGTGTCACCCAGGGACAGTGGCCTGTCGGCTCATGCTCAGCGCAGGAGCGGACACATCTCCTTCCTGCATCTGAGACGCTGCTCTAATGCTCTGCAGTGCAGAAGCATTGCAGAAAATCAGATCAGCGATCTGTCAGTATACGGTTGATGTCCCATCCTGGGAAGATGTGTTAAAAAATAAATTGTAAAGTAAACAAAATAAAAAAAAATATTCCAATAAATCCATTTTTGTAAAAACTAAAATAAAGCTACAAATGAAAAAAGCAGGCTGCCGCGCTAATACACATGCCGTTGCACAACCTTATGTACCTGTAGTCACTGCATGTTCCGGAATTGCAAGGGCGGCACTTACTTGTGTGTGCCCGAAGTCACTGGTGATGCAGCTAGGTAAGCTGAGATCACGATTGGGGAGCGCCCTCCCTTTGCACTGTATATGGCTCCTGAATCCCCCTCTGCAAGAATCGGCGGTCTGCCTCGGCCGAAGGCGCCGCTTTATAGTAGCGTGGTGTACAGGGGGCGTGGTTAGCAGTGACGTCACCTGCCCGTGGAAGACTGACATGTACAAGGGCCAATTACCGACGTGTTTCGAGCTCGATGTGACTACAGGCACATAAGGTTGTGCACCGGCACGTGTGTATTAGCGCGGCAGCCCCCTTTTTTCATTTGTATTTTAGACATTTATTTGGGCAGATTTGAACATCGCATCTGCCAGGGTGCCAGCGGCTTACACATTATAGCAGAAAAGGACAGCGCCAGTGTGTTTTGGGTTTTATAAAATAAAGTTACGCATATTTGGTATCTCCACGTTCAGAATGACCTGCCCTATAAAACTGTCCCACTAATTAACCTCTTCAGTGAACACTGTTTTAAAAAATAAAGCACAGGGTTTTTTTTTTTTGGTTTTTTTTATCATACTGATGAATAAAAAACAAAATAAAACTCTATCAAAAAGACTAATGTAAATAAAAATGGGATCTTTGAGAACGTCATCTTGTCCCGCAAAAAACAAGCTGCCACAAGCTGCCATACAGCTCCATCAATGGAAAAATAACTTCTAGCTCTCAGAATAAAGTGATGCAAAAATAATTTTTCTATAAAATAGTTTTTGTGTAAAAGAGCCAAAACACAAAAAAGCATAAATGTGGTATCCCTGTAATCATACTGACCCAAAAAACAAAGCTGCCTTATCAATTTTACCATATGCGGAAAAACATTAAAAACATACTAAAAAAACACTAAATTACTGGTTTCTGTTCATTCTGCCTCCCAAAAATGGGAATAGAAAGCAATATAAAAAATTTAATGTGCCTGAATAAGGTACCAATAAAAATGTCAACTCGGCCCGCAAAAACAAGCTCGCATAATTTTATTTAATTTTTTTAGGCAGAAATGAAGAAATATGTAAAAATTATAGTTAAATCTAAAACATGAAGATGCAAAAACTAGTTTTTGCAATAGTGTTTTTTTTGTTTTTGTTTTTTAGTGTTACAGCAGCCAAACAGAGAAATCGCTATAAATTTGATATCGCTGTAGTCACACCGACCTGAAGAATAAAGCCATCTAATCACTTATACCGCACAAAGAACGGTGTAAAACATAAATAAAACCAATTCTTCACCTGCTGTTGATTTGTCCATTCTGCCTGCTAAAGGTCGCAGTAAGGCTAATCTCAAATTTATCCTGCGCTCTCCACTGAGCGCTTACAAGGGGTTTCCTCTGAAATACATGAATTACACAGAACCAGCTATAATGAAGATTTTCTATAGTGAGGTAGATGGTAGATGGAGGCACTGTGAATGCTGTCTGACCTGTGATCCGGCGGTGTCACCCTTCTTAGTATTGCATAAAAGTGCAGTCCGCCACAGTTTTGTGCACTTCTGAAAGACACTCCTGAACAGAGGCCAGACAGAGTCCAGAGTAACTCTGCTGCCTCATTATAGTGAATGGATCTCTCAGGGGTTTGATCTGTCATGCCACTCAAAGATTTAAAGGGAAACTCCAAAGTAGAGCGCCGGATAAAGGTGATCCTAAATGTTATGTAAATTATTCCCAACAAAAACTTCACCTTAATCCACAAAAAAAGCATGTCCCCATTCAGGTCTGTCATCTGTTAACGGAAATATAGGGGATTCCAAGTTACTGGTAGTAGAAAGGCTCTGGAAAAGCAAAATGGCTCCTCGTACCCCAAAAGAAAATCAGCAAATTCTGCACTCCCAAATCCAAATGCCCTCCTCTGTGTGAGCCCCACACAGCTATGACCATTTACAATTTTCACTCAGCAAAATCCACTGCTGCTTGTTTAGGAAAAACACCCATGGAGTCAAAATCCTCACTACACCTGTAGATAAATTAGCAAAGGAGTATAATTTCCAAAATGGGGTCACTTGATGGGGGATTTTGCTCTTCTAGTACTTGGGGGGGCTCTGAATATAAAGTTCTCAAATTATTCTAGCAAAATTTGCACTCCAGGAGGCAAACGGCGCTCTGTCCCTCCCGAGTCTTGTCGTATGGCTAAGTAGTACAGTACAGCCACATATGGGGTATTTCTACATTCAGCAGAAATTGAGGGACATTTTGGTGCCATTTTTACCAGTTACCCAGTATGCAAATTTTAAAATCTGGTACTAAAACTAAATTTTTGGTGGTAAAAATGTACCCCTAGATGAATTCATTGAGGTGTAGTTTGTAAAATGGGATCTCTTACGGGGGGTTCTGCTGTTCTTGGCACCTCAAGGGCTCTACAAAAAATGGTTTTGTAAATTTTGCTAGAAAATTGAGAAATCGTTGGTCAACTTTTAACTCTTTATAACTCCCTAACAAAAAATTCTTAACATTTTTTTTTTGCTGATGTAAAGTAGAGATGTTCAAAATTTTAATTTTATTCATGATTTTGTGACATTTTTATGCCCTTTAAATCAGAGTTAAGTTTTAAAATTGCAAAATGTTCCAAATATCTGATATTTTCACAAAGAAATGCAAGTTCTATCAAACAAATTTTACCAGTATCATGAAGTACAATGTGTCACGAGAAAACAATCTGTGAATCAGTGGGATTCGCTGAAGCGAATTGTAACATTTTGGCCAAGTCAGGAATGTGAAAACAGGCTTAGGATGAAGGGGTTAAATGTTGCCAAATGATATTGAAATAAAACTGCATGTTTTATATGTACTGTATTTCTATGTTGTATGAAACTTTTTTAAAAGTCTTCAATCTCTCTGCAGACTGTAAATTTCTCGATGTTACCTGCTCGATGTCTACCACCAAACTTACAATTGTTACAGACTGTATGGAACATGCCCTGACTGCTGAGCACCCGTGGACCCGTTATTCTGCCGGATCTTATGCCAAATTCTTCTATGTGCCATTGTCTTATCTTCCAACATGCGTAACTGATTACATACTTTGCTCAAGGCTCTGAGTTTATTACATGAATGATTACTCTGCATGGTTGTATTGACTAATTTAAGACTTTCATCTCCCAAGAAAACTTCTGTTATTTTTCAATAGTCAATGTGCATGATGGATGGAGGACACAAGGCCAACAAAACAATTTAGCAGTTAAATAGATATGCTATTGACAAGTTACTCTACCAATAACTGCCAAGGTAATGCTGGGACTACACAATATTTGGCAGGGACACGGGTGGCCCTGGTCGCTGTATACTGTTACAAAGGACTCAACTTGTTCCACCTTTTTGCTGGTTGTAATGCAACTCATTCACTTGTATGTTGTAATGTATCACCACAATAAATAGTTATTTCACACTGACATCTCCTATGAAAATACTTTTTGTGCATGGTGGTAAACTTCTCTGACATAACCCCGGTCAGCAACTGACGTATAAGCAACTGAATGGGCTGAACCTGTCATAAACCATTAACCTTTCCCCCAACCGTTAATATAATGATGTAGCCCTTTAAAAGATAAAACCAGTTGATTTCTTTCTGATTTTAAAGCACTGCTACAGCACAAAGAAATTTCCAGCTTCATGCTGTACTTCCTCCCTCCCCTGCCTGATTGTTAGGTCAGTGGCCATATACCAGAGCAAAGGACTTGACAATCAGCCAGAGGAGGGTCCTGCTACATAGGAAATATAATGTGCAGCTGGAAGTACATCGTCACACCCCATAAAAAGGATTGAAAGGCTTATCTTTTAACCCCTTCACCCCAAAGCCTGTTTTCACCTAAGTGACAGGGCCAATTTTTACAATTCTGACCACTGTCACTTTATGAGGTCATAACTCTGAAACGCTTCAACGGATCCTGGTGATTCTGACACTGTTTTCTCGTGACATATTGTACTTCATGATAGTGGTAAAACTTCTTCGATATGACTTGCATTTATTTGTGAAAAAAACAAAAATTTGTCGGAAATTATGAAAATTTAGCAATTTTCAAACTTAGTTTTTATGCCCTTAAATTAGAGAGTTATATCACATAATATAGTTAATAAACAACATTTCCCACATGTCTGCTTTACATCAGCACAATTTTGGAAACATAATTTTTTTTTTTGTTAGGACGTTATAAGGGTTAAAAGTTGACCAGCGATTTCTCATTTTTGCAACAAAATTTGCAAAACCATTTTTTTACGGACCACCTCACACTTGAAGTGACTTTGAGGGGTCTATATGACAGAAAATGCCCAAAAGTGACACCATTCTAAAAACTGCACCCCTCAAGGTACTCAAAACCACATTCAAAAAGTTTATTAACCCTTCAGGTGCTTCACAGGAATTTTTTGAATGTTTAAAAAAATTGAACATTTAACTTTTTTTTTTCACAAAATTTTTACTTCAGGTCCAATTTGTTTCATTTTACCAAGGGTAACAGGAGAAATTGGACCACAAAAGTCGTTGTACGATTTGTCCTGAGTACGCCGATACCCCATATGTGGGGGTAAACCACTGTTTGGGCACATGGCAGAGCTCGGAAGGGAAGGAGCGCCATTTGACTTTCCAATGCAAGATTTGCTGGAATTGAGATCGGAGCCCATTTCACGATTGGAGAGCCCCTAAACAGTGGAAACCCCCACAAGTGACACCATTTTGGAAAGTAGACCCCCTAAGGAACTAATCTAGATGTGTGGTGAGCACTTTGAACCTCCAAGTGCTTCACAGAAATTTATAATGTAGAGCCGTAAAAAAATTTTTTTTATTAATTTTCACAAAAAATGATCTTTTTGCCCCAAATTTTTTATTTTCCCAAGGGTAAAAGGATAAATTGGACCCCAAAAGTTGTTGTGCAATTTGTCCTGAGTACGTCGATACTTCATATATGGGGATAAACCACTGTTTGAGCGCATGGCAGAGCTCGGAAGGGAAGGAGTGCCATTTGACTTTTCAATGCAAAATTGGCTGGAATTGAGATCGGACGCCATGTCGCATTTGAAGAGCCCCTGACGTGCCTTAACAGTGGAAACCCCCCACAAGTGACCCCATTTTGGAAAGAAGACCCCCTAAGGAACTTATCTAGATGTGTGGTGAGCACTTTTAACCCCCAATTGTTTCACTAAAGTTTAGAATGTAGCATTGTGAAAATTAAAAAATCATTTTTTCTTTCCACAAAATGATGTTTTAGCCCGCAATTTTTTTTTTCCCAAGGGTAACAGGAGAAATTGGACCACAAATGTTATTGTCCAATTTGTCCCGAGTACGCTGATACCCCACATGTGGGGGGGAACCACCGTTTGAGTGCATGGCAGAGCTCGGAAGGGAAGGAGCACCGTTTGAAATGCAGACTTAGATGGAATGGACTGCAGGTGTCATGTTGCATTTGCAGAGCCCCTGATGTACCTAAACAGTAGAAACCCCCCACAAGTGACCCCATATTGGAAACTAGACCTCCAAAGGAACTTATCTAGATGTGTTGTGAGAGCTTTGAACCAACAAGTGTTTCACTACAGTTTAGAACGCAGAGCCGTGAAAATAAAAAATATATTTTTTTCCACGAAAATGATATTTTATCCCCTATGTTTTTATTTTCCCAAGGGTAACAGGACAAATTGGACCCCAAAAGTTGTTGTCCAACTTGTCCTGAGAACGCTGATACCCCATATGTTGGGGGGAACCACTGTTTGGGCACACAGGAGAACTCGGAAGGGAAGGAGCACTGTTTTACTTTTTCAAAGCAGAATTGGCTGTAATTGAGATCGGACGCCCCCTGATGTGCCTAAACAGTGGAAACCCCCAATTATAACTGAAACCCTAACCCCTAGCCCTAACCCTAACCCTAGCCCTAGCCCTAACCCTAGCCCTAATGGGAAAATGGAAATAAATACATTTTTTTACATTTTATTATTTTTCCCTAACTAAGGGGGTGATGAATGGGGGTTTGATTTACTTTTATAGCGTTTTTTTGGCGGATTTTTATGATTGGCAGCTGTCACACACTAAAAGACGCTTTTTATTGCAAAAAATAGTTTTTGCATCACCACATTTTGAGAGCTATAATTTATCCATATTTTGGCCCACAGAGTCATGAGGTCTTGTTTTTTGCGGGACGAGTTGACGTTTTTATTGGTAACATTTTCGGGCAGATGACATTTTTTGATCTCTTTTTATTCCGATTTTTGGGAGGCGGAATGAACAAAAACCAGCAATTCCTGAATTTCTTTTAGGGGGGGGCGATTATACCGTTCCACGTGTGGTAAAATGGATAAAGAAGTTTTATTCTTCGGGTCAGTACGATTACAGCGATACCTCATTTATGTAAATTTTTTTTATGTTTTGGCGCTTTTACACAATAAAAACTATTTTATATAAAAAAATAATTGTTTTTGCATCGCATTATTCTGAGAGCTATAACTTTTTTTATTTTTCTGCTGATGATGCTGTATGGCGGCTTTTTTTTTGCGGGACAAGATGACGTTTTCAGCGGTACCATGGTTATTTATATCCGTCGTTTTGATCGCGTGTTATTCCACTTTTTGTTCGCCTGTATGATAATAAAGCGTTGTTTTTTGCCTTTTTTTTTTTTTTTTTTTGCGGTGTTCACTGAAGGGGTTAACTAGTGGGATAGTTTTATAGAGCGGGTCGTTATGGACGCGGCGATACCAAATATGTGTACATTTATTTTTTTTTACATAAATAAATGGATTTATTGGGAAATGTTTTTTTTTTTTTTTTTTTTTTTATTTGGGGATTTTTTTTTTACACATTCTATTTTTTTTTTTTTTACTTTCTAACATTGTCCCAGGGTGGGACATCTCTGTATTAGATCAGATCGTTGATCTGACACTGTGCATAGCACACTGTCAGATCAACGATCTGACAGGCAGCTTAGCTGGCTCTCCAGCGCCTGCTCTCAGCAGGCGCCGGCTAGCCAGGTCACTTCATGACCCGGAAGGAGTCCGGCGGCCATCTTGGATCCGGGGACTCCTTCCGGGTCACCGGCGCAACGCGATCTCATTGCGTTGCTCCGGTGGGAGAGCGCAGGGAGCCCCCGTCCCTGCGCGATCCCCCTCTATGACGCTGTCACTACTGACAGCGGCATCAGAGGGGTTAAATGCCCGCGATCGGCGATAGCGCCGATCGTGGGCATTGCTGCGGGGTGTCAGCTGTCGTATACAGCTGACACCCGCACCCGATCACCGCGGCGCTCAGCGCGAGACCGCGGTGATCGGTGCGCCGTACTAGTACTGCTGCTGGCACTAATGCAGTGCCGGCAGCGCAGTACTAGTACGGCGCATGTCGCGAAGGGGTTAAAGGACTAGAGAAAGTGTGTGTGTGTGTGTGTGTGTGTGTGTTTTTTTTTTTTTTTACTTTTTGTTATCACTACTCATTAGAATATAAGTTTAATGAGATACTGTATAATAAAAAGGAAAAGGATGTGGGAAGGAGCACACAGAAAAACACCAACGTATTGTAATAATAATCTTTATATAGCGCTAACATATTCCGCAGCGCTTTACAGGTTGCACACATTATCATAACTGTCCCCGATGGGGCTCACAATCTAGAATCCCTATCAGTAGGTCTTTGAAATGTGGGAGGAAACCGGAGTGCCCGGAGGAAACCCACGCAAACACGGAGAGAACATACAAACCCTTTGCAGATGTTGTCCTGGGTGGGATTGGAACCCAGGACCCCAGCGCTGCAAGGCTGTAGTGCTAACCACTGAGCCACCGTGCTGCCCGAAATCAGCACTTTAGAGGAGGCCATATCCACCACAACATTCTATTTTTAATATTTTCTGAAAACCAGATTGCCAGGTCATTTCCCCTCACTGAATAATATCCAACAGGGCCATTGGCCATGAAAAGCTTTGAGGCAATTATCATGTGCAATCATGTTTTCCATTTTCATAATCTTGTTAACCTCTTCTGTGAACCAGTAGTGTAGCTACCGAGGGGGCTATCGCCCCGGGCCCGATGCTCAGAGGGGGCCCACCCGGAGCTACGATACTGGCTCAGCTGCCACAGACCCTGCTCGCTGCCCTTCACTAAATGCTTGACATTGCGCTGTGCGCACAGATACAGCTGACCACATTGATGTGGGGAGGAGCGCTACGATCCTTCTCCCAGCATCCCCCTGTCAGCATCTGACATCAGACGCTGACAGCGGGCACGATGACGTCACTACCCGGTGCCGGGTAGTGATGTCATCGTGCTCGCTGTCGGGAGATGAGCCGGAGCTCGGAGCACCGTGGGAACTGGGAGGAAGAGAGGTGAGTATTTACTGTTATTTTTATGGGGGCTGCCTTATACTACAGTCAGGTCTGCCTATGGGGGTGCTGCTTTATACTTCAGGGACCACCTGTGGGGTGCTGCCTTATACTGCAGGGTCTTGCTAATAGGGTGCTGCCTTATAATGCAGGGTCTGCCTGTGGGGGTGCTACCTTTTACTACAGGGACTGCCTTGTGCTATAGTCTGCATTATACAATATAGAGTAGGCCTATAGGGAGTGCATTATACTATATGGAGGCTATCTAGGGTGCCATCGTACAGTGTGGGGATTAGTGTTTGATGGCTCCAACAGTTTGGGGGCTACTAAGGGGTCAGTATACTGTGTGGGTGATACTATGCAGTGAGGGAGCATTATACTGTGTATAGGGGAGCTGTACAGGGGGAGACTCGGGACATTATTAAATGTAAAGTGGGCAGTCGTGGCTGGAAGAAGTTGTCGGTCTGGGCCAGATGGAAAAGACGAAAAAAGTGAACAACTCCATCAGAAAGAACGTCAGCGGTAAGTCACCATCTGTAACTGTATTTTGATCTGTCATATGTTCTGCAGGGCTGGTATTTACCACTGACCATATGGCGGTAATATCAATGTTGCTCTTTGTATAGAGATTATTTTCAGCAACATCGCTGTCATCTGCTGAGGTTCTCCTCCACTATTAGGGCGTGTCACTCAGTTGTAATCAATCTTACCTGGTTAGGGGCCCACTCAGAAGCTTCACCCCCCCCCCCCCCAACCAAATCCCTAGCTATGCCTCTGCTGTGAACCACCTGTATACAAGCAGAGTCTTCCAGTATCTGGCCAGCACCTGCCTGTCTGTGCCATCTATTCTTGGCTGTTCCAGCTTGCTACCCCTTGGAGGGTCAGCTGCTATTTGTCTGAGGTCTTTTATAGAGTAGCACCTGGCGTCCATCTGGAGCCAAGTGTAACTGAGTCGCCCACCAGGGCTGTGGGGTACTCTCTACCGGGTCCGGTGTTCACAGGGGGATGTCACGTGGCTGCGACCCGGTCCGTGGCCCTGGGCGCCCATGTAAAAGGGAAAGGTCTTTAAAAGGGATAAAGTTTATGTTCGTGATGCCACCTGTGGTATTCGGTCAGGGTGACCGACGCTGCTTTAAGGGGTCCTCTGGGGTGATGTTATGGCAGCTAGATGGAATAACTTCCCACAGGTGAAGTATGTCCCCAGGGCTTCCCAGTGTGTAGATGGTAGAAGGGTGAGAGGTGCAGTAAAGAACGAGGACACAGGTTTGCTGTCTCTTTACCTCGTTTACTGAAGACTACAGCAGCCACAGTCCAGGGCACTGGATCACAGGGCAGGTAGAGTCCGGCCGGTTTGGAGGCAAGTCCAAAGTCCCCTTATCCAGGTGGAAAGTAAAAGCTTTCCTTTGCGCTGTAGTGGTGTAGTCCCTTACTGCTAGAAGCTTCACATAAGGTCCTAACAGATGTTCTTTCTCTCTCTCTGTCCCCCAGTTAAGATAGGACAAAACCCGTATGACTGGTGACTTGAGCCTGTTTATAGGATCTCTTAGCTCTGCGGGGTGTCACCGTGCCTCCTGGGTGTAAGTGCGGACAGGTAACGTGAAATTAGCTTTCCTGCCGGTCTCTGATGTAAAGCGTGGAGGTCCTTACAACCTCGGTATTCTGGCTACCGATGTTCTGCGCCTCAGAAGGAGGCAGCCTGTTCGGGGCTGGTCCCCTTCTTGTATCCTCTTCTGTACTCTGCTTTCCTGCACGCTCGCTGCAATCAATTCTGCTTTCTAAAATGTCTCTGGGAGCTGCAGCTCTGGGGGCATGCACAGCTCCGTAAACTCTGTTCTTCTCAGGTTGATGTCTGGAACTCTCTAACTTTCCCTACAGACTACCAGTGATATATAGATTATCTAGATCTCCTAGTAAATAGGATCAAAAGCTCCCCCTGGTGGCCTGGAGTGTGAATGTGTTGTATGTTTGTGGTACCTGGTTACAATTATCCTTCCTTGCCTACAAACGTAGCATCACTCTCCCTGTGAGGAAAGCGACATTACTGTGACGACCAGGACCCTGGGGCGCCACACTACCATGCCACCTACGAGTCAGGTGTTCGCCTAGTGACGCCCCTCCAGGCTCTCCTTGGTCTACGGCAGAGTGGTTCCACTACCACATGCGATACTGATAAGCGGAGCCCAACAAAAAAATGAAGCAACATTTTAGTTCTTAAAGGGAACCTGTCACCCCGTCGTTTTTTGAGATTGAGATATAAATACTGTTAAATAGGGCCTGCGCTGTGTGTTACTATAGTGTATGTAGTGTACCCCGATTCCCCACCTATGCTGAGAAATAACTTACCAAAGTCGCCGTTTTCGCCTGTCAATCAGGCTGGTCAGGTCGGGAGGGCGTGTTCACATCGCTGGTTCTTCCTCAGCTTTACGTTGGTGGCGTAGTGGTGTGCGCCTGTTGAAGTGACTAATCCACTGTGGGCACGTGAACAAGCAGCGCGCGATCTGCGCTGTCATCCCTTTCGTCGGTGGGGGCGGCCATCTTCCTGGGGCCGCGCGTGCGCAGATCGAGTGCTCTGCTGCACGGGGCTTCAGGAAAATGGCCGCGGGATGCCGCGCGTGCGCATTAGAGATCGCGGCGGCCATTTTCCCAAAGCCGAGTTTGCATCTCGGCTTTGGGAAAATGGCCGCCGCGATCTCTAATGCGCACGCACGGCATCCCGCGGCCATTTTCCTGAAGCCCCGTGCAGCAGAGCACTCGATCTGCGCACGCGCGGCCCCAGGAAGATGGCCGCCCCCACCGACGAAAGGGATGACAGCGCAGATCGCGCGCTGCTTGTTCACGTGCCCACAGTGGATTAGTCACTTCAACAGGCGCACACCACTACGCCACCAACGTAAAGCTGAGGAAGAACCAGCGATGTGAACACGCCCTCCCGACCTGACCAGCCTGATTGACAGGCGAAAACGGCGACTTTGGTAAGTTATTTCTCAGCATAGGTGGGGAATCGGGGTACACTACATACACTATAGTAACACACAGCGCAGGCCCTATTTAACAGTATTTATATCTCAATCTCAAAAAACGGGGTGACAGGTTCCCTTTAAGTCATATTATTACAGATAGTTCAGTCATAATGTCACAAATAATGGACAAAGTTAGAGGCCAATCATCTATTTCACATGGAACATATAACTAAAGGACAAAGGATGATCAACAGGCCAATGTAGATATAAAAATAGAAAAACCTTTATTGAAAAATAATACATGCAACTAAACAGGTGGATATGACCACAGTGCATACAAACAATTTAACCAGAACGGGACATGAGGAACCTGGCTAGTAGCATCATGGTGGTATTAAAATAAATGGATGGTAAAATCATGGATGAAAAATCCTACTGATGGCCCCAAAGTAAGAGCATGGGAACACTGGCCAAGGGCTAAATGCACAATATCACATAAAGTAATCATTTAACGAAATATAGCATACCCAAAATACGGATCCAGCGAATCACCAAAATTGGTCAGAGGGGGCGCACCAGGAAGCCAGGGATCACCACATCACCCCGATGCGCGTTTCGGCAGAGCCTTCGTCAGGGGGCATGGTTATAATCAAAAATGTGCGGCTTAAAAAGAGGATCGGAACCAATCGGTATAAAACTGGAAGTGATATGCCGTTGCCATGGTGTCGTTATGCGATCACAGATATCATTATAAAAATGCATAGTATTAACAACATAGATGCATAAATAGATAGTGGAGAGTGCGAACGATATCCAGGACACAAATGGTATGGAAATGGGGCCATGATATAAAGATGCGCTGTACCGCTGGTGACGCATGCGCAATCGCAGCACAAACCCCTCCAACAGCGTCGGCGTCATGGGGAGACGGAGCCAAGGCACAATGGTGCAACATGGCGCCGCGTCTCCTAGAGACACCAAAAGCCGAAAGACGCAGCAGGTCCGACACGCATGCGTGCGCGGACAGCGCAAAATATATCAAATATTATGAAAAAAAGGACTGGAGAACACAATGGAAACTGAAACGGACAAAAAAATGAGAAAAGGCAACAATTTCAATAACTTGGACCATAATGTGGCCAGCGATAAAGAAAACCACAAAAATTAACAAATAACACAAAAGCAGCATTAGCCACAATAATATTTGACATAAACAAAAAGCAAAATAGTATTAGGGTTGATAAGTGTCAATATAATAGACATAATATAGAAATAATAACAATTTGAGAAGTAAAATGTGGCAATCTTCATGAAGAATAGTCCTACGGATGGAATGGAATATAATACAAGGGCTGATGTGGAACTACAGGTCCCAAGTCTAAGGCTGCTTTCACACATCAGGTTTTTGGTTTCAGGCACAATCCGGCAAATTTGCTAAAAAACGGATCCGGTGTAAATAGTGAAAAAACGGATGCAAACTGATGCACCGGATCTGTTTTTTTAGCCGGATCAGACTCAGTGTACTGCGCATGGAGAGAGAGCGAGAGAGAGCTAGCTTCTGGGCATGCTCAGTGTCTTAAAAACGGATTCAGTCGCCGGAAATGTTCTTTCACACATCAGTTCCATGCGTTTATTGCCGGAAACGTCCCTTCAGGCTTTTTCGCCGGACACAAAAACGTTGCAGGAGACGTTTTTTGAATCCGGCAAAAAAGCCTGAAGGGACGGATCCGGCACAAAACGGATGAAACGGATGAAACGGATGTCCTTCAGGCACAATCCGGCAGTAATACAACTCTATGGGGAAAAAACGGATCAGGCATCAGAAAAAAACTGATCCAGATTGTGCCTGAAACTGCCGGATTGTGCCTGAAACCAAAAACCTGATGTGTGAAAGCAGCCTAAAAACAATAAAACAAAATTAGAAGTATACAACACACAAATAAAATCAAGAAAAATGGTTATAGCACAAGATGAAATCTAGACTGGACAGCAGTCCGGCATCACAAAAAAGGGACAAAGCTAATTTGTTCATTGAGTCCCATAGGATGTAGTGTGTTTAACGTCCATATCCAGCGAGATTCAAGCTGGGCCAGACGCTGGGATATCTTACCCCCACAAATGTTTGGTTTCAAGGGAATCGATGCCCCTTATTCTAAAGAGGGTAGCATCATAGTTATGGCACAGTCTGAAGTGTCTGGGAATAGTTTTAAGGATCTATGGATCTTTACTCTCAGCTGCAGCTATGATACTTAAAACGTGTTCCCTAATGCGGATTTTGAAAGGACGTGTAGTCAAGCCAATATATATAAGGCCACAAGGGCATGTGGCAAAATAGATTACATTGAGTGGTACAATTCATGGACTTCCTGATTTCAAAATTTTTTGATCGATCAGCATTAAAAAAGGTATCACATTTGTCCACATTAGGACATGCCACACAATGTCCACAGGGAGCACAGCCAAGCCTTTTGCGGTATTGATCTAAAAATGTAGTTTTGGGGTTACCCACATAATGGCTGTGCACAACAAGATCTTGCAGTTTTTTTGACCGTCTGGTAGTAATCGTAGGCCTCTCAGGTACGTATTTGGATAGTATCGGGTCAGATAGTAGAATAGGCCAGGACCTAGTGAGAGCATCTCTAACTGCTGGAAAGCAATTATGATAATCGGTGACGAATCTGATCTTACCATCGGATAATTTCATATTGGTTTTATAAATAAGATCATGTCTTGAAGAGTGTTTGGCACGGTTATCTGCCCGCTTTACCATGCGGTGACTATAGCCCCTTTCATAAAATCTTTCTGAGATCAACGGCTGGATTTTCTAAAGATGTCAGTTTGTATGCTATAAGTGACATCGCATTTAATTAAAACATCCAAAAATTCAACACATTGGGCATCATGATGGTAAGTAATGCGTATATTAACATCATCATCATTAAAGGAACCCATGAACTCATGTAGGGAGTTAGTGGGACCATGCCAGATCATGAAGATGTCGTCTATGTACCGCGTCCAAAGAGGGACGCGGTCCATAGACGAGATCCGATCTGACAGGAAGAGGTCCCTCTCCCACAGCCCCAGGAACAGGTTAGCATAGGACGGCGCGAAGGCCACCCCCATGGCCGGTCCCTGGAGCTACAGGAAGAAGGACCCCTTAAAAGTAAAAAAATTGTGGGTTAAAGTAAATTCTAAAACTTCCAAAACCAAATTCTGAAAATCAACGGGAAAATTAGACATATTTAAATAATATTTTGTGGCTCTAAGGCAGTCATGGTAATACTCGCATAGAGAGATTCAACATCTGCCACCACCATGACGGCCTCAGGGTCAATCTGTAAATCATCAATTAGTTTGAGGAAGGCACCAGTATCTTTTAAGAATGATGGAAGACTCTCAACACGTGGCTGTAAGATGGAATCAATCCAACGATTGACGTGCTCCAAGAAGTCCACCCCCCCCCCCTCCCCTAGAGATTATTGGACGTCCAGGGGGAATGGTACTGTTTTTATGAATATTCGGTAGGAGGTAGAGTGTGGGAATTGTGGGCTCGGCTATAATGAGTGCCGATGCCAATTCTTTTTTTATTGACTTCCGTTTCCACTGCTCAATCAAGAATGGATTGCAACTGTGACTTAAAGGCTGATAAGGGATTATGATTATATGTAAGCTTTTTTGTAACCCGTTTTGTCATTTAATTGTCGATAGGCTTCTTTTTCGTACATAGACTGGGGCCATATAACTATGTTCCCCCCTTAACAGCCGGTTTTAATCCAACATCAGGGAGTTTTTGTAGTGTTTTAAGATGTTCGCATTCATGACGTGATGGATTGTCCTTAGTAATAGATCTCGGAATTTGCATAACGTCTTTAGTGACAATCTGGATGAATAAATCGACATTGACACAAGTTGATGGGGGGGGGGGAACTTCTTGGAATGTGATCTAATCGACGGAGGTATCTTACCATCAATAGAGGTATGGTGTTCATCATAGAGTTCCTCCAAAATTCTCAGGGCAGATTGTTCCTCTTCTGTAGGAAATAAAGCATGTAGGTTACCATCATGAAAATGTTTTTAAAAAGTAAAGATCTAGCGAAAATATGTAGATCCTTAATGGCCAAAAATGTGTCGAATCTGGAAGACGCAGAGAATGACAGCCCCTTACATAATATTGCAAGATCAGCATAAGTGAAGGTATAAGCACTGAGGTTAATTACCTTATTATTCCTTTTGGGTATTTCCGGTGATCTGTGATCGTTCCTTCTGTAGGGATGATAATTACGTTCGCGTGGTCTTTTGTAATTAACACCTGATCAAGTAGTAAGGGAGGTAGAAGCTGAATCCGAATATTCGCTGAGTGATGATACTGAAGAGAATGAAGGTGTGTGTTTCATACGTACAGATGCAGATGAAGACTTTTTACAGAAGAACACGTTGTTCAACTGATAGTCTCTTGTATCTCTGTTAAATTTCAATGTCTGTGACTCATTTATTTTCTTAACTAGAATGTCCAATGTTTTTTCTAGTTGTAGCTCAAAGTTCTTAAAAATCTCATTTGGACATTTTAATTTAAACTCAGACAGTGCTAAATCAATGGATGAATACAAATTAGTGAAAGATTTAGAATTCAAGTCTATCAGAAGTTGTATAAAAGTTGTTGGAACAACTTGTACACGCCTCCTCCCACAACGAGACAAATGATTCATCGTCTATCGGGAATGCTGGAATCACTTTGATCCGTAAGCCTCTGGGGATTATACTGCGAGATTTAAATTTTTTTCAAGATAGCGCGATTCCACCGTATCTTGGTTCTTTTTACAAATAATGCTTTCAAATCCGAATATTGATTATTCCAATTGTGACTACCGGACTGCTGTGAGTCAGTGGCTTCACCACCAAGCACCTGTTCAATTTGATTAAGCCAAACCTTCTCTTTGGCTTTGTAGTCCATTTTGTTGGACGGGAGCAAACCTGTGCAAAACACAGCAACAAACACATAAGCGGAGCCCAACAAAAAATGAAGCGACATTTTAGTTCTTAAGTCATATTATTACAGATAGTTCAGTCATAATGTCACAAATAATGGACAAAGTTAGAGGCCAATCATCTATTTCACATGGAACATATAACTAAAGGACAAAGGATGATCAACAGGCCAATGTAGATAAAAAATTAGAAAAACCTTTATTGAAAAATAATACATGCAACTAAACAGGTAGACAGGTGGATATGACCACAGTGCATACAAACAATTTAACCAGAACGGGACATGGGGAACCTGGCTAGTAGAATCATGGTGGTATTAAAATAAATGGATGGTAAAATCATGGATGAAAAATCCTACTGATGGCCCCAAAGTAAGAGCATGGGTAGGATTTTTCATCCATGATTTTACCATCCATTTATTTTAATACCACCATGATTCTACTAGCCAGGTTGCCCATGTCCCGTTCTGGTTAAATTGTTTGTATGCACTGTGGTCATATCCACCTGTCTACCTGTTTAGTTGCATGTATTATTTTTCAATAAAGGTTTTTCTATTTTTATATCTACATTGGCCTGTTGATCATCCTTTGTCCTTTAGTTATATGTTCCACATGCGATACTGGTACAGAACTAGTTTATAGTGATCTGAGCCGTTAGGAACTCCACTAACATCTCAATTTTTACATAGTATTGCTGCTAAATGTTCCATCAATAATTGTGTATAGGAGGGGTGATAAGTGACACCCTTGTCTTGTCCCATTTTTAATAGAAAATGTGGCAGATAGAAGGCTATTTACCTTAACTCTCTCACTTTAAGGTCAGTGTATAAGGATACAATTTCAGATAACAAGAAAGTGCCCAACAGAAACAAGGCACATTGGGTCCCCCTTTTATTTTTGCATGTAAAATTAACAACATTTTATGTGTTTTCACAACCTTATCTAATGTTAATGAAGCCGACCTGATCATTGATGGCAATTGAGGGTAGGCAGTGGGAGAGCCGTGTTGTGATTATTTTAGAGAATATCTTGACATCTACATGAAATAATGACAAAAATTAGGGAGGAATTTGATTCTTTTTCAGGCTTTGATACAAACATTACGTGAGCCTCAAAGCAATTGGTGGGGCAAAAGGGGAGTCTTCTGAGTTGTACATTTTTTTCCCAAAAATGGTAATAACTGGGGTGCAAACATTTTATAAAATCTATTACTGAATCCATATGGCCCAGGGCTCTTTCCGATAGGGAATGATGTAATGGCCTCTCCTACCTCTTGTTCAGTAAAAGTTTTTGTCTAGTACCTGGTGTTAACCACAATCTTTAATAGCAACAAAATGCTTCAGCTATCTCAGTGAGGTTATGAATTTCTGGCCCAGGTGCCCCTTTAATTTGTACAGGCATATCCTTTGCATGTGAGAACCTCCTTGGCAATGAGCAATCATTTATCTGGGAATTCGTACGACTACCTTCGCATGCGATCTTGGTATTTTGTATAAGTGTGCTCTATTAACCTGGCTTAATGTCACCTTACAATAGCAAGGTGACATTAACCCTTCATTACCCCATATCCCACCGCTACACGGGAATGGGAAGAGAGTGGCCAAGTGCCAGAATAGGCGCATCTTCCAGATGTGTCTTTTCTGGGGAGGCTGGGGCAGATGTTTTTAGCCAGGGGGGAGGAGGCCAATAACCATGGACCCTCTCCAGGCTATTAATATCTGCCCTCGGTCACTGGCTTTACCACTCTGGCGGAGAAAATTGCGCGGGAGCCCACGCCAATTTTTCCCCGATTTACCCCTTTAATTTAATAGCTAGAGCACCCAAATTTTGCACATACACACTACTAACATTAGTAGTGTGGAATATGCAAAAAAAAAAAAGGGATATGAGATGGTTTACTGTATGTAAACCATGTCTCATATCATGTCTCACTTACTCTCATATATATATATATATATATATACCCCTATACTATGTGTAGACATTTATCTTAGCTGTTCTATTCTAACCTGTCAGTGTGATTTTACTGTACACCGCACTGAATTGCTGGCTTTTTTATAGAACACCGCTGCGTATTTCTCGCAAGTCACAGTGCTGGTCCGTGTGTAATCCATATTTTTCTGGCCCCCCATAGACTTTAATTGGCGTATTTATTGCGCAATACGGTGACAAACACAGCATGCTGCGTTTTTCTGCGGCCGTAGAAGACCGTATAATACGGATCAGTAAAATACGGCTGATAGGAGCTGGGGCATAGAGAAGCATTGTACCGTATGCAATCCGTATTTTCAGCACCTCTCTTACGTCTGTAAAACACGCTAGTGTGAGGCCGGCCTTAGAGTCCCACAAAAGCCTCGGGCTCCCGGCTGCTGCGCTCTGACTCCGATCGCAGTTCCCCTCTGAGCCCTTTCTCTCTCCTTTGCTCCTTCTCTCTGTAGCTCTACCAAATACAACCATAGCTCCCAACCGTCCCTCATTCTGCGGGACTGTCCTGATTTTCAGGCTTTGCCCCGCAGTCCCGCACGGGACTGTGCTTCTCCCGTAGACAGCAGAAGCAGCTGACATGCCCCCTTGCATGAGGCCACGCCCCTTCCCCTGCAGTCTGTTTATCTTCCAGTGGTACAGCTCAGAGGGAGAGAGGGGACATTTTTGAGGTACGTGTCACGGAGAGGGTGTGTGTGTAGGTGCTGAAATCTTTGCCTGCATTGTAAGCAGAGCTGCTGGGAGTGGGACACATCTACAGCCGGGAGTCCCCCTGTACACTGGCATCTAACACCAGGGCTCTTACCCAGGCTGTGTCCGGCAGGTAAGAGGCCCTTACCTGCCGGACACAGCCTGGGCGTCAATGTAAGCAGCAGTGGCGCTAATGCCTGGTTATCCTGCGTGGAATGAGTAGGGCTGAGCATGGTGGGATGGACACTGACAGCCTCCTGTGTTACTGGCCTCTGCTGCTGTGATTGCAGATCGACGTATCAGGTATGGAGAAGTCTGTGCAGTTAGCCGTGTGTGTACGAGGTGTATGGAGTGGAGCTGAATGTGTGTGGAGCGGAGCTGAATGTGTGCGAGGTGTATGGAGCGGAGCTGAATGTGTACGAGGTGTATGGAGCGGAGCTGAATGTGTGCGAGGTGTATGGAGCGGAGCTGAATGTGTACGAGGTGTTTGGAGCGGAGCTGAATGTGCACGAGGTGTATGGAGCGGAGCTGAATGTGCACGAGGTGTATGGAGCGGAGCTGAATGTGCACGAGGTGTATGGAGCGGAGCTGAATGTGTACGAGGTGTATGGAGCGGAGCTGAATGTGTGCGAGGTGTATGGAGCGGAGCTGAATGTGTACGAGGTGTTTGGAGCGGAGCTGAATGTGCACGAGGTGTATGGAGCGGAGCTGAATGTGCACGAGGTGTATGGAGCGGAGCTGAATGTGCACGAGGTGTATGGAGCGGAGCTGAATGTGCACGAGGTGTACGGAGCGGAGCTGAGTGTGTACGAGGTGTATGGAGTGGAGCCGTGTGTGCAAAGTGTACGGAGCGCAGCCGTGTGTGTAGGAGTAGCTATGTGTGGCCATTATATGGTACGAAGTATCATGTGCGGCCAATATACAGTATGGAGCATCATGTGCGGTCATTATACAGTATGGAGCATCATGTGCAGTCATTATACAGTATGGAGCATCATGTGCAGTCATTATACAGTATTTAGCATCATGTGCAGCCAATATACAGTATGGAGCATCATGTGCAGTCATTATACAGTATTTAGCATCATGTGCGGTCATTATACAGTATGGAGCATCATGTGCAGTCATTATACAGTATTTAGCATCATGTGCAGGCCATTATACAGTATGGAGCATCATGTGCAGGCCATTGTACAGTATGGAGCATCATGTGGGGCCATTATACAGTATGGAGCATCATGTGCGGTCATTATACAGTATGGAGCATCATGTGAGGCCATTATACAGTATGGAGCATCATGTGCGGCCATTATACAGTATGGAGCATCATGTGCGGCCATTATACAGTATGGAGCATCATGTGCGGCCATTATACAGTATGGAGCATCATGTGTGGCCATTATATGGTACGAAGTATCATGTGTGGCCATTATACAGTATGGAGCATCATGTGCGGCCATTATACAGTATGGAGCATCATGTGCGGTCATTATACAGTATGGAGCATCATGTGTGGCCATTATATGGTACGAAGTATCATGTGTGGCCATTATACAGTATGGAGCATCATGTGCGGCCATTATACAGTATGGAGCATCATGTGCGGCCATTATACAGTATGGAGCATCATGTGTGGCCATTATACAGTATGGAGCATCATGTGTGGCCATTATATGGTACGAAGTATCATGTGTGGCCATTATACAGTATGGAGCATCATGTGCGGCCATTATACAGTATGGAGCATCATGTGCGGTCATTATACAGTATGGAGCATCATGTGTGGCCATTATATGGTACGAAGTATCATGTGTGGCCATTATACAGTATGGAGCATCATGTGCGGCCATTATACAGTATGGAGCATCATGTGCGGTCATTATACAGTATGGAGCATCATGTGCGGCCATTATACAGTATGGAGCATCATGTGCGGCCATTATACAGTATGGAGCATCATGTGCGGTCATTATACAGTATTGAGCATCATGTGTGGCCATTATACAGTATTGAGCATCATGTGCGGCCATTATACAGTATGGAGCATCATGTGCGGTCATTATACAGTATGGAGCATCATGTGCGGCCATTATACAGTATGGAGCATCATGTGGGGCCATTATAAAGTATGGAGCATCATGTGCGGCCATTATACAGTATGGAGCATCATGTGCGGCCATTATACAGTATGGAGCATCATGTGCAGTCATTATACAGTATTTAGCATCATGTGCAGCCAATATACAGTATTTAGCATCATGTGCAGCCAATATACAGTATGGAGCATTGTGGGGCCATTATACAGTATTGAGCATCATGTGTTTCCATTATACAGTATGGAGCACTGTGTGGCCATATTTTTTTGTTTATAATTATTCTTTATGAAACAGTGTGATCAGCAGTGCTAAATGGGTGTGGTTGGGGTGTGGATATGGGTGTGACTAGTTATGAATGGGTGTGCTCAGAGGCGTGGCCTAAAATTTGCGGCGACGCAAACTTTGTCCTTCTTTCCCATCTTCAAAAGTTGGGAGGTATGCATACAACAACCCCTCAGGCGCTCTTCCAGAGGTCGCAGCTCCCTCGTGGCTGCCAGGCCTCTCTGTCTGTTCCAGACGTCCTTCCTCTATCTCTCTCCCTCCTGGAGACTGACTAGCTCCTCCTCCAGGTCAGGATACATATAGCTTAGGGAAACTCCCCTGAATCCGGGTCCTGGGCTCTCCCTCCTGACCTGGATTCGGAATGTATTGTGTGTGGGTGCCTTACCTGGTAAAGAGAACTTCATTGCCTCCAAGCATGATATTACCTTCCCAAAGGAAAGGCAACATCACTGTAGCAACCGGTTACCTGGGGTGTTACATCTGCACGGCTGCATGCGGCGGTCCTGCGTTTATGCACATACGGCGCGTCTTTCTAGACTGCAGCATGTCTACCGTGCGGAGACGCTCCATCTCTGCAAGATAAATAACCTGGTCTATGGCTAGGATGCGGTGATTCCGCATGTGTGCAATGAACACATCTGGAATCACCGCACGTACAGAAGGGGGCAGGGCGGGCTATCCGCTGCGGCCAAAGCGCAACATTTCCTGACCGTGGAAACATAGCCAAATAAAATGACAGCTCTTAAAACCGCATCATTCATCAGCGGTTTCCAGAGCACAAGGCCTCGGGGGGAGCAGATTCATTGCAGCCATAAGACGCTCAATGCGCATGGTAGTAATATGGCGCCATCTTGTGGAGAATCGCTTCACCCGCTTGGCGCCATCATCTGGTCACTACAGCTGAGTACCCCGATTACCCCCATTGTCGGCCAATATCCTGCTCTGTGGCCTGTCAGCCATGATGAGCCAACCAGGGACCAACACTGACCATATTCTGGTGATAGGGTGAATAAATCCCGCTGCGCACTTACAGCTAAAAGGAGATAAAACTACATCTCCCACAATGCTAATAGTAGAAACCGGAAGTGACGTCAGAGTTATGGCAGAAAGTGTGGGCGTGGCCTGGCGTTTCCCGCGTAGTTTGTGTTGTTGCTGTCAGAACACTCGCTAAGTCCGGGCTGCAGCATGGACTTGTCGGTGTATGACCCGGCCAGTCTGCCGGACCTGCTGCCGCTCTACTACCGGAGGCTGTTCCCCTTCTACCAGTACTACCGGTGGCTGAACTACGGGGGCGGTGAGAAGAAGGCTTGTAGTGTAGCGGGCAGCGGTCCTCGGCACGGGTTCTCCTATATCGGGGGCGTCCAGTGTCATATCCGGCTCCTCGCCCTCTCTATGTTTGTGAGCGTTCAGGCTGCGGGTTTCTATCCGGTAAATGCACAGACCGGGAAAGGAAGCTGCGGTTACTGATGGAGACTCCCGGATCTGGTGATAAGTGCTGGACAGTGGTGCGGTGTACAGGGGAGGTGCAGGACATAGTGGGGGTGTACAGGGGAGGTGCAGGACGTAGTGGGGGTGTACAGGGGAGGTGCAGGACATAGTGGGGGTGTACAGGGGAGGTGCAGGACGTAGTGGGGGTGTACAGGGGAGGTGCAGGACATAGTGGGGGTGTACAGGGGAGGTGCAGGACATAGTGGGGGTGTACAGGGGAGGTGCAGGACATAGTGGGGGTGTACAGGGGAGGTGCAGGACATAGTGGGGGTGTACAGGGGACGTGCAGGACGCAGTGGGGGTGTACAGGGGAGGTGCAGGACATAGTGGGGGTGTACAGGGGAGGTGCAGCATGTAGTGGGGGTGTACAGGGGAGGTGCAGGACATAGTGGGGGTGTACAGGGGACGTGCAGGACATAGTGGGGGTGTACAGGGGAGGTGCAGGACATAGGGGGTGTACAGGGGAGGTGCAGGACATAGTGGGGGTGTACAGGGGAGGTGCAGGACATAGTGGGGGTGTACAGGGGAGGTGCAGGACGTAGTGGGGGTGTACAGGGGAGGTGCAGGACATAGTGGGGGTGTACAGGGGAGGTGCAGGACGTAGTGGGGGTGTACAGGGGAGGTGCAGGACATAGTGGGGGTGTACAGGGGAGGTGCAGGACATAGTGGGGGTGTACAGGGGAGGTGCAGGACATAGTGGGGGTGTACAGGGGAGGTGCAGCATGTAGTGGGGGTGTACAGGGGAGGTGCAGGACGTAGTGGGGGTGTACAGGGGAGGTGCAGGACGCAGTGGGGGTGTACAGGGGAGGTGCAGGACATAGTGGGGGTGTACAGGGGAGGTGCAGGACATAGTGGGGGTGTACAGGGGAGGTGCAGCATGTAGTGGGGGTGTACAGGGGAGGTGCAGGACATAGTGGGGGTGTACAGGGGACGTGCAGGACATAGTGGGGGTGTACAGGGGAGGTGCAGGACATAGGGGGTGTACAGGGGAGGTGCAGGACATAGTGGGGGTGTACAGGGGAGGTGCAGGACATAGTGGGGGTGTACAGGGGAGGTGCAGGACGTAGTGGGGGTGTACAGGGGAGGTGCAGGACATAGTGGGGGTGTACAGGGGAGGTGCAGGACGTAGTGGGGGTGTACAGGGGAGGTGCAGGACATAGTGGGGGTGTACAGGGGAGGTGCAGGACATAGTGGGGGTGTACAGGGGAGGTGCAGGACATAGTGGGGGTGTACAGGGGAGGTGCAGCATGTAGTGGGGGTGTACAGGGGAGGTGCAGGACGTAGTGGGGGTGTACAGGGGAGGTGCAGGACGCAGTGGGGGTGTACAGGGGAGGTGCAGGACATAGTGGGGGTGTACAGGGGAGGTGCAGGACATAGTGGGGGTGTACAGGGGAGGTGCAGGACATAGTGGGGGTGTACAGGGGAGGTGCAGGACGTAGTGGGGGTGTACAGGGGAGGTGCAGGACGTAGTGGGGGTGTACAGGGGAGGTGCAGGACGTAGTGGGGGTGTACAGGGGAGGTGCAGGACGTAGTGGGGGTGTACAGGGGAGGTGCAGGACATAGTGGGGGTGTACAGGGGAGGTGCAGGACATAGTGGGGAGGTGCAGCATGTAGTGGGGGTGTACAGGGGAGGTGCAGTACATAGTGGGGGTGTACAGGGGAGGTGCAGGACATAGTGGGGGTGTACAGGGGAGGTGCAGCATGTAGTGGGGGTGTACAGGGGAGGTGCAGCATGTAGTGGGGGTGTACAGGGGACACACGGAGCATAGTGGCGGTGTACAGGGGACGCGCAGCGCGTAGTGGCGGTGTACAGGGACCTGCAGCACGTAGTGGCGGTGTACAGGGGACGCGCAGTGCATAGTGGGGGTGTACAGGGGACGCACGGAGCATAGTGGGGATGACTGTTCACTAGTCTGTTCTGGAGTTCAGGGTTCCTGCTCCTTTTTAATAACAAACACAATTTCCAAACAAGATCCATTTGCTAAGTGATGTGAACCGAGCAGTGGAGCCGAGTCAGAAGCAGAAGAAATGTCTTCTATGGAGTGGCGGATCATACTTCTGTCTGATGGATTGGTCGGGGTTGGGCACATACATGTAGAGTGTTACCTGCCAGGCTGTTTGTTGTGGAAGAACTTCCCTGGCCGCACAGAGCCCTGATCTCATCCCATCGGACACCCTTGGCTTGAACTACAAAGGTGCTCGCTCTTGTGGATGAATGTAGGAATTCCCACACTCCAAAATCTTGTACACCCAGAAGAGTGGTCTCCTAATGAGCGTTATCCGTACAGAACACACAATGGGTTCAGGGTTGTCCTCTTGGTGACCCCTGTATATAGTCTTCTGTAATGCTCTAATATGGTTACTGTATATGTAATAAACCTGCCTGTTTGTCTTTCAGTTGTAAAGAACTACTTCCCAAACAGAGAGTTCAGTTTCACCCTGAAAGACGACATCTACGTGCGCTATCAGTCCTTTAATAACATGAATGAGCTGGAGAAGGAGATGCAGAAGATGAATCCCTACAAAATCGACATAGGCGCCGTGTATTCCCACAAGGTCAATACTAACACTCTTATGTAGTAACCAGGGCACATGGCGTATATTAATTATAGACCTAAAAGCAGCACACAAATCATTGCACCCATTGCGCATATATGTGTAACTGCCACACCAGTCAGCCATAACGTTAGAGGGGTCTGGTCTAAACCGACAAGTTTGCAGTCACTTTATATGACTGCAGACTTGTAAATCCTCACAGTGCATTCACTTTCAGGACTCTGGTGTCAGCAGCGGGAACGGCGGTCATGTGACTGCATGTATATGGGAAACAGTCTAGTCAGATTGTGACCGTAAGTGTGCATAACGTATACGTGCGGCCACATGACCACCGGTGCCGACACCATGCACTGTGAGGATATGCAGGTCTGTAGTCACAGAGAATGAAGACCCCTCATGCTGCCAGTACAGCTCTGCCCGCTTTAGCAGTAGACCCCACAAGATTTCTGAAGGCGACCTGGTACATCTGGCACCAACACACTAGCAGCAGATCCTGAGTTGCAAGATGGGTTCTTTATGGATTGGACTTATTTTTCCAGCACATCCTACAGTTTCTCAGTTGGATTGGGATCTGTAAGACTTGGGGGTTAACACCTTGACCTCTTGGTTATTGTTGAGCAATGATTGCAGTGCGGCAGGACGACTTATCCTTCTAAAAGAGACCACTGCGTAGAATCCCTTTGCACCTTAAGGGGTGTTCTTAGTTTGCTGCAATCTTTAGATAAATTATATGTCACAGATGTCCTGTGATGTAGAAGAAGATGAGACCAGGGACCTCCTTCACTCCTTTGTGGTCCATTTTAGGTGCTGCCATGCACTTGTGTTCTGACATCTTTTTGTAATAGCCAGAAACTTTTTCAGCAGTTTTTCTACAGTAGCTCCTCTGTGGGATCAGACCACACAAGCCAGTGAGGCATGATCACCTGTCCCTTAGGTACTAACCACTGCTTCCACCCACAGGACCTGCTGTTTAGAGATTCTCACCCCGTTGCATTCCCATTACAGTTTGTCTCGTAGCCTAAGGCTAGGGTCACATTGCGTTAGTGCAATCCGTTTAGCGCTAGCGGATTGCGCTAACGCAATGTTTTCTATGGGGCTGCGGTCGGGGTCGCGGTAACGTCCCCGCTCTCGCAGATCCCCGATCTGCGAGAGCGGGGAACGGACCGGGGGCGCGCCTCGGACGCTGCAAGCAGCGTCCGCGGCGCGCCAGGAATCACCGGCGCGTCGCTAGCGCGTGCCGAACATGGCACGCGCTAGTGAAGCGCGTTCCCATTGCCTTCAATGGGCGCGTTAGCGGACGCGTTGCACGGCGTTAATTTCGCCGTGCAACGCTGTCCGTTAAACGCGGTCCCATAACGCAATGGGAACCCAGCCTTACATTTGTCCATTTTCCTACTTCCATCAAATCAACTTGAAGATCTGACTGTTCATTGGCAGCCTAATATCCCACTCCTTGACAGATCCCATGCCATGGGATACTCCATTGTGCTCTTCAGTGGTTTTAATATTGTGGGTGATCAGGGTATGTGGTTTTTAAACTATTGCCTGTCCAGGAAACACCACATAATGTTTGCAAATCATTTCTACAGCCCAGTATGCACAACTCTGTGAAATCTGGAACCTTTCAAGCTCAGGAGAAGGAGCTGGTGTTTGATATCGATATGACTGATTATGACGATGTGCGGAGATGCTGCAGGTAATAATCTCATCCTGATTCCGTGCCATCTTCACCTTTAAATCTGGTGTCACTTTTTCTTCTAGTTTATATCTGACAGTATTTTGTATTTGTGCTAAACTTTTAAATGTTTTGCGGGCTATATTGCTTATGTAAATCAGTGTTATTGATAATTATCAATGCTGCTTACTAATGTGCTTATTGTTTCCAATGATGGTGGACCGTGTGACTACTTTTTTTTTTTTTTTTTGCCTTCTCATCTGTTTTACTCCCCTAGGAGCATTGCCTGGCTTAAGTCCCCTTACACATTTTGGTACTGTTCAAAAGGAGAAACTTTACTCTAAACATCCATTTAAAGCCTCTCGCCCACCCTGCCAGTGTCCTACGCAGCACTGACAAGCTGCAGTTATCTACAGATTGAGGTTGTTCCCTTTGGTGAAGACTCTTGTATGGCTAAATAACCTAACTAATGTGGAAAACTTGTCATATGGTCAGTTACCGCCAATAAATGGCACGAGAGAACACTTAATTCATTTCTTTCTCACTCACAAGAGGGCTAATTTGCAGACCTTTTTTCAATAAGTCTGCCTATGCCAGCTTGGTGCTCTCCACCCTCAGCCTTCTACGTAGTGTTATACCATGTGTCCATAGGAAGCTAGCGCAGGGCCTAGGAGGATGAGTTGTGTGTGGTCACATGTTCCTCCACTGGGGGCCACTTTAGTGATGGAAGCACATTCCTGGTGGGAAAAGTGTCTCAAAAGGGCCCAACTTCAGAAATATAAAATTTTATACATTAGTAATTGGCACGTAATCTTCATCCATATACGATGTATTAGCAATAAAGGTGCACTTTAGAATCAGTACTTTTGTTGTCTGTTCTAAATGACTTTTCTAATCAATATGTCATGTCTAGTTCTGCAGATATCTGCAATAAATGCTGGACATTGATGACCATTGCCATTCGTATCCTGGACCGATCCCTCTATGGTATGTATTTTATGTAATGTATTGTAGGGCTGATGTGTGCTTGCATCATTTGAACTGTATGAAGAAGATATTTTTCTGCTTGTATTTCATTGTGAGAAGCTTCACAGGTCTGTCAGTCATTTTACTTCTAGTTACACCCTGCCCAATATGTCAGCTGATCCCCCACAGGCTTGTGTTCTTTCTTGATAACCCAAATATACCAAATGATACATAATAAAATAGGATTCTGCCACTAAAGTCTTTGTTTCCGATCTTTCCTTCTCAGAGGACTTCGGCTTTCAACACCGATTATGGGTTTACTCGGGTAGAAGAGGCGTTCACTGCTGGGTGTGTGATGAGTCTGCAAGGAAACTTTCTCAAGCGGAGAGATCAGCGGTGGCAGAGTATTTAACTATTGTGAAGGTACAGTGATGTCTATTCTAGTCTTCTGCAGTTCGCCATACAGTGGCATGTAAACGTTTGGGCACCCCTGGTCAAAATTACTGTTGTTGTGAACAGTTAAGCAAGTTAAAGATGAAATGGTCTCTCAAAGACCTAAAGCTAAAGACGAAACATTCCCTTTGTATTTTAGGCAAAAAAATATATACCTGTATAGTAATTTTTTCCATTTTAAAAATTAGAAAAAGGAATATGGGCCGATGCAAATGTTTGGACCCCCTTGGAGATTTGTGTTCTCAGATAATTTTGGCCAAGGTTTCAGGCCTTCATTAGCCTGTTAGGGTTATGGCTTGTTCACTATCATTGTTAGAAAAGACCAGGTGATGCAAATTTCCCAGCAGTATAAAAACCCAAACTCCTCTATCCTTGTGCCAAAAAACAGCAGCCATTGATTCTTCTATGCAGCTGCCTAGCACTCTGAAAATGGTCCACAAAGCAGCAGAAGGCTATAAGAAGATAGCAAAGTGTTTTCAAGTTGTCCTTTCCTCAGTTTGAAATGTAATTAAGAAATAATAATTAACAGGAACAGTGGAGGTCAAGACAAGGTCTGGAAGACAAAGCAAAATCTTAGAGCAGCTTTTAGGATTGCTATATAGGTAAAGAACCCCCACTTGACTGCAAAAGTCCTTAAGAAAGATTTAGGAGACTTTGGAGTTGTGGTACATTGTTCTGTTCAGATGCACCTGCACAAATATGGCTTTCATTGAGGAGTCCTCAGTAGAAAACCTCTCCTTCGTCCTCGCCATAAAATTCAGCATCAGAAGTATGCAAAAGAACAGCCTGGTGCATTTTGGAAACAAGTTCTGTAGACCAATGAGGTTAAAATAAAACTCTTTGGGAACAATGGTGAAATGTATGTGGAGAAAAGAGAAGAGAATTTCAGGAAAAGAACATCTCGCCAACCATTAAGCTTGGGGGTGGATCTATATTGCTTTGGGGTTGTGTTGTTCCCCGTGCCACTGGCTGCATTTCATGGGTAGAGGGTAGAATGGATTCAATGAAATTTCAACAAATTATTGATGCAAATATAACACCATCTGTAAAAAAAAAAAAAAAAAAAAAAGCTGAAATTGAAAAGAGGATGGCTTCTACAAATGGATAATGATCCTAAACACGCGTCAAAATCCACAATAGGTTATCTAAAAAGGTGAAAGCTGAAGGTTTTACAATGACCCTCACAATCCCCTAATCTGAGCATCATTGAAAATCTGGCTAGACCTCAAATAGCAGAACATGCAAGACGACCCAGGAATCTCACAGAACTGGAAGAATTTTACTAGGAAAAATGGATGGAAATCCCTCAAACAAGAATTGAAAGACTCTTGGCTGACTTCAAAAAGCGTTTACAGGCTGTGATATTTGCAAAAGGGGGTGCTACTAGGTCCAAACCATGCAGAGTGCCCAAAATTTAGCTTCAGCCCATTTTCCCTTTTGTAATTTTTAAAAATGGAAAATATGGAAATATATATCTTTTTATTTTTGCCTAAAATACAAAGTAAATGTGTCAATGTTTAACTTTAGGCTTTTTAGAGCTCACTTCATCTTCAGCTTGCCTAACTTTTCACAATAACAGTAATTTTGACCAGGGGTGCCCAAAGTTTTACATGCCGCAGTATACCTGCCTAGAATTGTCTTATTGATGCTTTTTAGATTTTGCTTCTCTGGGATCTTTAAGATTTTTTTTTTCTTTTGCAAAGATGAATATATTGCATAAAACACTTGTGTTACCCGTTCACTGGCCTTCTGGATTATCTGGACAGTGCCACACTAGATCCGTTTCTGTAAAATATTGCAGTTTAGCCCCATTCCTTGTAATAGAGCCAAGCTGTAATTTCTGATACAGTCTGGAAAGAAATCTGCCATATTTTTCTTACTCAGGACAACTTCTTCCAATAATAAACATTGCAAGGTAACACAAAGCATCATTCCAGCTAATAATGAAGACTGCGACATTCACTATTCCGTTGTCTGGAGCAGACTCTTGGGTGAATCTATTACTTTTAATTTGTTTTATAAGAAAGAAAAGAGACCATTAGCCATTCCCTTTTATCAAATACTAGATGGTGGCCCGATTCTAATGCATCGGGTATTCTAGAATATGCATGTCCACGTAGTATATTGCCCAGCCACATAGTATATTGCCCAGCCACGTATTGCCCAGCCACATAGTATATAGCAGAGCCACGTAGTACGGTATATTGCCCAGTCACGTAGTATATAGCAGAGCCACGTAGCATATTGCCCAGTCACGTAGTATATTGCCCAGCACAAAGCCACGTAGTATAGAGACTTAAAAAAACAAAAACATATACTCACCTTCCGAAGGCCTGGTATACTCACCATCCGCCGCCTTTCCCGCTCCTCGCCACGCTCCCGGGACCGCTCCATTGCAAGCGGCAGCATTCGGTCCCAGGGCTTGTGTGAGCAGGACCTATGATGACGTCGCGGTCACATGACAGTGACGTCACGGCAGGTCCTTGTCGCACACCAGCCCTGGGACAGGACCGGAAGCTGCCGCTTGCAACGGAGCGATCCCGGGAGTGTGGTGAGGAGCGGGAAAGGCGGCGGAGGGTGAGTATAGCAGGTTTTTTTTTTTAATTATTTTTAACATGACATATTTTTACTATTGATGCTGCATAGGCAGCATCAATAGTAAATAGTTGGGGACACACAGGGTTAATAGCAGCGGTAACGGAGTGCGTTACACCGTGGGCCGTTACCGCTGCCATTAACCCTGTGTGAGTGGAGGGGATTACGGAGTGGACGCCGGGCAGTGAGTGCAGGGGAGTAGAGGAGGGACTAATCGGACTGTGGCCATCGCTGATTGGTCGCGGCAGCCATGACAGGCAGCTGCCGAGACCAATCAGTGAATGAATAACCGTGACAGAAGGACAGACAGACGGAAGTGACCCTCAGACAATTATATAGTAGATGGAACCATTCACTTATATGTATACCCGTACCCTTCATGTCCACTGCTCGACATTGAAATTCCAAAATCAAGAAGGATCGATAGACATGTTAGTGATACACAAATGATAGAAGAAAAAGACATCATGGAAAATTTCTGAATATGTTTAATCAGCATAAAATGAGTGCCTCACACGGAAATCAGAGCACCTTAGTTACTGTCAGTGAGATTAATAATGGTTCTCTGACGAATGTTTTGCCATGGTGTTTGAACTTGTAGAAAATCATCAATATCCACTGCTGGCAGCTAGATTTGCAGTTGCCAACCAATGATATCTTAGATATGCTCAATGGCAGACCATTCCAGAGACTTTGCTGGGCGTGGTAGCACGTTTAGGCCACACAGGCTGCTCCCAGTAGTATGAGTAACATGTAGCCTGGCATATGAATGTGTGTAATTCTACACGTGGTGCTCATTCTCAATACTGAATAAAGTGGGCTTTAACCCCTTAACGACTGCCGATACGCCTTTTAACGGCGGCAGTTAAGGGTACTTAAACCACAGCGCCGTTAATTAACGGCGCTGTGGAAAAAGTAAATAGCGCCCCCAGAGTCCGATTTTTCTCCGGGGTCTCGGCTGCCGGGGGTAGCAGAGACCCCAGAGAACATGATTTGGGTTTTTTTTACCGACCCCGCTTTTGCGATCGCCGGTAATTAACCGTTTACCGGCGATCGCAAAAAACCCCCCAAAAAACGCGATTTCCCTTTTAATTTCTCTGTCCTCCGATGTGATCGCACATCAGAGGATAGAGAAATGGGGTCCAGATAGCCCCCCAAAACTCACCTGTCTCCCCCGGTGCTCCTCGTGGCTCCCGATGGGCGCCGCCATCTTTCTCCGGCGGGCGCATGTGCAGTGCGCCCGCTGGCCGGCATCGGGAGGATATTTGGGGTCTCGGCTGCCGGGGGTAGCCGAGACCCCAAAGAACATGATTGGGGTCGGTTATACCGACCCCTGTTTTGTGATCGCCGGTAATTAACTGTTTACCGGCGATCGCAAAAAAAAAAAAAAAAAAGTGGTGTGTAATTCTGTCCTCTGATGTGATTGCACTTCAGAGGACAGAGAAATAGGGGGATTCGGGGACTCTATTATACTTACCGGTGTCCCTGTGTCCTCTCCTGCCCTTCTTTGGAAAACAAAATGGCGGGCGCATGCGCAGTGCGCCCGCCATCTGCCGGCCGGCAGGAGAAAGCAGTTGGGGCTAAATTTAGGGTTAGGGTTGGGGCTAAATATAGGGTAAGGCTTCTTTCACACTTGCGTCGCAATGCGTCGGCCCGACGCACGTTGTGAAAATTGTGCACAACGTGGGCAGCGGATGCAGTTTTTCAACGCATCCGCTGCCCAATCTATGTCCTGGGGAGGAGGGGGCGGAGTTACGGCCTTGCATGCGCGGTCGGAAATGGCGGACGCGACGTACAAAAAAAAGTTACATTGAACGATTTTTTTGTGCCGACGGTCCGCCAAAACACAACTAATCCAGTGCACGTCGCGATCCGTCGGCAATACAAGTCTATGGGCAAAAAACGCATCCTGCGGGCACATTTGCAGGATCCGTTTTTTGTCCAAAACGACGGATTGCGATGGATGCCAAACGACGTAAGTGTGAAAGTAGCCTTAGGGTTAGGGTTGCGGCTAAAGTTAGGGCTAGGGTTGCGGCTAAAGTTGGGGTTAGAGTTTGGATTAGGGTTAGGGTTTGGATTAGGGATGGCATTAGGGTTACGCTTGGGATTAGGGTTAGGTTTGGGATTAGGGTTAAGGTTAGGGTTGTGATTAGGGGTGTATTGGGATTAGGGTTAGGTTTGAGATTAGGATTAGGGATGTGTTGGATTTAGGGTTTTGATTAGGGTTATGGTTAGGGTTGACATTAGGGTTGTTTTGGGGGTAAGGGTTGTGATTAGGATTATGGATCGGGTTGAGATTAGGGTTAGGGGTGTGTTGGGGTTAGGGTTGGAGTTAGAATTGGGGGTTTCCACTGTTTAGGTACATCAGGGGGTCTCCAAACACGACAGCCAATTTTGCGCTCAAAAAGTCAAATGGTGCTCCCTCCCTTCTGAGCTCTGCCGTGCGCCCAAACAGTGGTTTACCCCCACATATGGGGCATCAGCGTACTCTGGATAAATTGGACAACAACTTTAGTGGTCCAATTTCTCCTGTTACCCTTGTGAAAATTAAAACTTGGGAGCTACAAAAATATTTTTTATTTTCACGACCCTGCATTCTAAACTTCTGTGAAGCACTTGGGCATTCAAAGTTCTCACCACACATCTAGATAAGTTCCTTGGGGGGTCTAGTTTCCAAAATGGGGTCACTTGTGGGGGGTTACTACAGTTTAGGTACATCAGGGGCTCTCCAAACACGACATGGCGTCCGATCTCAATTCCAGCCAATTCTACATTGAAAAAGTAAAACGGCACTCCTTCACTTCCAAGCTCTGCGGTGCACCCAAACAGTGGTTTACCCCCACATATGGGGTATTGGCGTATTCAGGAGAAATTGCATAACAAAATTTATGGTTACATTTCTGTTTTTACACTTGTGAAAATAAAAAAAAATGGTTCTGAATTAAAATGTTTGCAAAAAAAAGTTAAATGTTCATTTGTTCCTTTCACAATGTTTGTTCCTGTGAAGCACGTAAAGGGTAAATAAACTTCTTGAATGTGGTTTTGAGCACCTTGAGGGGTGCAGTTTTTAGATTGGTGTCACACTTGGGTATTTTCTATCATATAGACCCCTCAAAATGACTTCAAATGTGATGTGGTCCCTAAAAAAAAAAATGGTGTTGTAAAAATGAGAAATTGCTGGTCAACTTTTAACCCTTACAACTCCCTAACAAAAAAAAATTTTGTTTCCAAAATTGTGCTGATGTAGAGTAGACATGTGGGAAATGTTATTTATTAAGTATTTTTCGTGACATATCTCTCTGATTTAAGGGCATAAAAATACAAATTTTGAAAATTGCAAAATTTTAAAAATTTTCCCCATATTTCCGTTTTTTTTCATAAATAATCGCAAGTAATATCGAAGAAATGTTACCACTAACATGAAGTACAATATGTCACGAAAAAACAATCTCAGAATCAGCGGGATCCGTTAAAGCGTTCCAGAGTTATAACCTCATAAAGTGACAGTGGTCAGAATTGTAAAAATTGGCTCGGTCATTAAGTACCAAATTGGCTCGGTCACGAAGGGGTTAAAATGTTCCATTTTTTCATCATTTGCATATCAGTAACATGTCTAGCCATTCTGTGGGTTACATAATTGTACAACTTTTCTTTCCTGGTGTTGTAATTGAAAGTTTGAGTGTGAACGTACAATTTTCATAGTCATGAAAATAAAGAAAAATCTTTAAATGAGGTGTGTCCAAACTTTTGGTCTGTACTGTATATGTGTGTATATAGATAGATAGATATAGAGAGAGATATATATATAGAGATATATATATATAGAGATATATATATATATAGAGATATATATATATATAGATAGATAGATAGATAGAGATATATATATATATATAGAGAGAGATAGATAGAGATATATATATATATATATATATATATAGATAGATAGATAGAGATATATATATATATATAGATAGATAGATAGATAGATATATATATATATATAGATATATATATATATAGATATATATATATATATATATAGATATATATATATATATAGAGAGAGAGAGATATATATAGAGAGAGAGATATATATATATATATATAGAGAGAGAGAGATAGATATATATATATATATATATAGAGAGAGAGAGAGAGATAGAGATATATATATATAGAGAGAGAGAGATATAGATAGATATAGATAGAGAGATATAGATAGATATAGAGATATAGATAGATATAGAGACATACACATACACATATATACACACACACACCTGATCACTGACTCCATTTGGTCTCTAAAAAGTTTTTTTTTTTCTCTCCTTACAGGGAGGAGAAGAAACCATAAAGAAAGTACAGCTTTCTGATCCAATTCATCCATTCATAATGTATGTTCACCATTCTTCAATGCTGATATTAGGGCCACCTTCACTGATGGTCAAGTGCCTAGGAAGAAAAAAAACAGGGGTGCATCAAGTGATATATATATCTCTATTAGCCATGAGCAAGTGTATTTAACTGCTCGGAGATTTATTTTTCATCCCGGCAGCTGAATAATTTACAGCAACTAACCTGCTTGATTACATGTGAGGATTCCGTAGCAACCAGGCAACCCCCACATGTACTCAGCCTGGCTAGTAGCTGTAAATCATTCAGTTGCCCCGATGAAAACTAAATCTCCGAGCAGTCATAAATACTCGGAGGTCACCCGAGCAGCGGGTACACTCGCTCATCACTAATCTCTATCACTCTACAAATCACCACTCAGACAAGACCAAATGTTTTGTATAGTTTTTAGCATCAGTGCACATGAAGATATTGGGGCTGGAGCAGGTTCAAAGACATGATACTGAAGTTAAAAAAAAAAAATAGAATGGATGTCCTACAGTACCCAAAAAATGATTAAAAATTCAGCTGAAGGGTGTACTAATAACTAAGTGTATCACGGTTCAACACAGAGATCTTAGTCTATAACAAGGTACTGTAGCTTCCTCTACATTTCTCCACCAACATAGAAGGGGTTGTTGGCTTCATTAGAGTCTCTGCAGGTCTGGAACAATATTGCAGGCTATTACACTGAACTGGATGGACATTTTTTGTTTTTCAGACTTCCAATCTGTTACAATGTTATTGAATATGTGTTTTTATTTGTTTAGTTTCTTGATAAAAGATTGTGTAAAATAGTGTAAATATGTCTGCTTTTATTTTCTGGATTTTTTTTTTTTACTTTGTACATCTATAAATAGTTGTCCTTTTTAGCATATGTGATCCTGGCACTAACCCTGGTTCTGTATCTTGCAGGAAATCCATTAAGGTTGTAGAGAGATACTTTAAACAATACGCCTTGGTGGATCAGGACATCCTGGAGAATAAGCAATGCTGGGACAAAGTGTTGTCACTTGTTCCTGACGATATCCTTTCTCTTATCTGATCATTACAAAAAGCATGTTGTTGTTGGAAAAGTTTTAACCATCTTGCAAAAATACCGTTAAAATATATCCTTTATTAGTAATGATTACAAACACCCTCCCCATAGGTAATTATACACACCTATGTATATCAAATATAGAAGATACATTTCCAGTACCACAGGAAAAGATTAGCAACCCACCAATAATAGTTACAGAAGAAACCAACAGATCTTCCACCAGAAAAATACATCTAGTCTGTGATGGTAACAAGATACAGTAGCAGTGTCACTGAGGTTATCTTCTCACAGGACGTCATGATTTGATGCCATGTTGTTTAAGAGCCTCCTGATGAATGACGGAGGGAAAACACTTAGGCTGGGGTCACACTGCGTTATGGCAGTCCGTTTGACTACGTTTCACCGTGGCATAACGCGGTGTAACGCAGTCCGTTAACGCTGCCATTTACCCCTATTATCGGGCGCATCGCCAACACATGCCATAATGGGCGTGCGCTAGCGTCTGAGGCTCCGTCACCGCTAGCACAGATGAATCATTCGCGCTAGCAGTATAGCATAACGCGATGGCGTGTATGCTACAGCGTTAACGCGACCCGTCAACACTATGCTTTAACACAGTATGAACCTGACCTCGGAGGCACTGCATGCGATTCAGATGTCACTTGCTTAACCCCTTCAAGTCGCAGCCCGTTTTTGTTTACTCTGTTGCCTCATTGGGGGACACAGGACCATGGTGTTATGCTGCTGTCCACTAGGAGGCGACACTATGCATAATCTGAAAAAGATTAAAGGGCCACTTTCACCCCCTCCAGCAGTTTTAAACTAAAAGAGCCACCTTGTGCAGCAGTAATGCTGCAGTCTAACAAGGTGGCTCTTTTAGTTTTTGTTTTCTGTTATTGCCACAATAAATGTATTTATAATTCTGCTGAAATACCTATCTTTGTACCTGGAGGCGGGTCTGAAGCCTCCTCTTAGAAGCGCCCAACTGCCGTCAGTCATCTCTTGTGTAGATTTTCGCCGCCCCCTCAGCGCTATTACTGTGTGAATTCCGGCGCCTGCGCTCTGCTCCTCTGCCTTGCGCAGGCGCATAGAGCATTTGCCGTCCTATCGCTGGTGCCGGGTTCCGTTCTGCGCCTGTGCGGGCAGTGCGGCCACTCTGTTACTGAATCCCCGCCCCGCACTGTGTTATGCATTATGCACAGTACGGGGCTGGGATTCCTGGGCATGCGCACTGCGCTTCTCAGACGCTCCCCAGGTCCCCCGCCTTTCAGCGTTGCCGAAATATACAGGTATCCTTGCCGGCGTTTGGAACAGCCGCACAGAACAACGCTGGAAGGCGGGGGGACCTGTGGAGCGTCTGACAAGCGCAGTGGGCATGCCCAGGAATCCCAGCCCCGCACTGTGCATACTGCATAACACAGTGCGGGGCGGGGATTCAGTAACAGGCTGGCCGCACTGACCGCACAGGCGCAGAAAGGAACCCGGCACCAGCGCTCGGACAGATAATGCTCTATGCGCCTGCGCAAGGCAGAGCGCAGGCGCCGGATTTCACACAATAATAGCGCTGAGGCTTCTGTCCCGCCTCCAGGTACAAAGACAGGTATTTCAGCAGAATTATAAATACATTTATTGTGGCAATAACAGAAACAAAAACTAAAAGAGTCACCTTGTTAGACTGCAGCATTACTGCTGCACAAGGTGGCTCTTTTAGTTTATAGCGGCTGGAGGGGGTGACAGTGGCCCTTTAACTGTGGCTCCTCCTCTGCAGTATACACCCCTGGACGGCGTTGGCCTTCTCCAGTTTTTGCTTAGTGTCGCATAGGATGCACACCTAAAGATTATATTACAGATGAAGAAAAGAGGGTCTCCTGTGAGACTCCAGACATGGCTCCTTCCTCGGCCCCCTATTACGGGGTGCCCAGTTGAACTAGAGTTGGCTATATCCCCATGTTGCTCCTTCCCCAGTCCCTCGGGTGCTGGTTCGAAGTCGAGACACCCCTCCTTCCCCAATTCCTTTTGGTTTCTGGGTTGAGGTCGAGGTGAGGATAAAGGCCCCTGAAGGTGTGACAACAGCACCCTCCCTAATTCCCCTCTGGGGGTATTAGGTTGAGACACCTCAGGTAGGGCCTGTACAGGCAGCACTCTACAGCTCCCAGCAATAGGCCAGCACACTGCGCCTGCATCCAGGGACCCCAGCCCAGCTGCAGGCTCCTGTTGGGGCCGGGGGGAGTGCAGACTGGCATGGCACAGACACACAGGGCTCCCTGTATCCCTGTCTCTGTGGCAGCACCAGCTCTATACTGCCTCAGGGAGACCCCAACCAGGCTCACCCTTCCGCTTATAGCCCCACCGCCATCCTGCCTTTAAATCCGGGGGGGTCCGGTTCTGATCTGACCCCCTCCCGGACTTTCGCGCCGGCCTGGAGCCCTTCTGGGCCTCAGGCATCTAACTTACGCCCCGGCTTCAGCCTAGCTGAAGCTGCCGCCTCCTCTCTGCCCCCCGGCCCGCCCCCCGGATGACAAATATGACACTCTATAGTGTCATAAAGGGGGTGGATCGAGACGGGCGCGTTTTTACACAGCCTTGCTGCCTTTTTCCAGCTCTCCGCCCCCTTCTCCCCCTCCTCTCCTTCTCAGCAGCCATTTTCTGCTGCAGATTAACCCTGCATCTCCCGGTCTGTAGACCAGGACCAGGCAGCCAGTCTCCGAGGGGCACAGGACTGTGGATCTTCGGTGCTGGACCTAGGGGCACACTGGTGGGGTAAGATCACAGTTGGGTTCTTTACTCAGCTGTGAATCCATATTACCTATAAGGCTCCCCTATAGGTTTTCTCTACCCCTGTAAGGTCCTCTGCTGGCAGCCCTCCTGCACTATGTGCACTATGCCAGGCTCAAGGTCCAAGAGAACCAGGCAGAACTGCTATTATGCATTCTACACACAGCCTGCAGGACCTCTCTCCTCAGTGGCAGCACGTACCCGCATTGCCAGAACTGCATACAAACTAATGTGTCAGAGCCCCAAGAAGCCCCTGCCAATGCCTCGGTGTCTAATGTCACGCCAGAATGGGTCACTCAGAGGTCGCAATCTATGACGGTCTATAGATAACAAACCTCCATATTGCTTCAGGCTCTGCAGCGTCATGCCTCGGCTATGACCGTTATCAAGCAAAGGGAGAGCTTGACTCAGGAACAGAACCACCTGGCACATCCACGTCTAGGTCAGGACGCAAGAGGACCCATAGGTCAAGTCCATCTGCGTTATCCTATAGCACGGTCATCCCCTTATAGGGAGAGACACCGTAGTTCCAGGTCATCTAGACCGTCCCCTTGCAGGGGCAGACAACGCAGATCTCCGCAATCCCCGACCAGTGAAGGCTTCCTCCCCAGCTCACCAGCAGGGGATGCCTCAGCGATACACAGGATTCGAAAGGCATCTGTGACTCCGACTCAGACAGGGAAACGGAGGGGTCTCTGATCCCAATCCCCCCCTAACAATACAGCGCTAGTCAAGGACATAGCCTCTTCCATCCATCGGGTGCTTGACATTTCTAATCTGCCACCAGAGGCCCCAAGATCTCCTTTGAAGGACCTCTGAGGCTGCCTAAGGTTTTCTCTAACCACCCAGAGTTTAAAGCGATCCTTAAAAAGCAGCTCTCACAGCCTAACCAAAAATTCGCTAATCGCAAATATCTGGAGGCAAAGTACCTTTTCCCACACCAAGGAATGGACAGATCCACCCGAAGTGGACCCCCCAGTCTCTAGACTAGCTGCAAAGACCCTCTCTTTACTGCCAGATAGCTCAACCCTCAGGGACGCAGCAGAACGGCAGGTAGAACGCATGGCTCGTTCAATTTTTCGAGGCGGCAGGGGCCTCCCTGGCTCCCACGTTCGCTTCAGTTTGGGCTGCCAAGGCTATCCTGGCTTGGGCCAAAAATTTACAAGCTCTCCAAGCATCTGCTCCAGAGCTGTCGGACCAAGCGGTTAAAATAGCAGTTGTAGCAGATTACATGCTTCATGCAGCTCTGGATTCAGCAAGGGGCGTAACGAGGATAGCATCAAACGCCATCACGACTCGGCGTATCCTCTGGCTGCGGAATGGAAAGCGGACGCAGCCTCAAAGTCCCTCACACACCTCCCATATCTCAGTGGGTGACCTTTTTCGGTGAAAGGTTGGACACAATGATATCCAATGCCACCGGGAGTAGGAGTATTTCTCTCCCTCAACTGAAACCTATACGCACTTACAAGAAGTGTAACAAACCCAATTCCGATCCCTTCGGAATTCCTCGGGTTGGTCCGTCTCGCATCCAGCACGTAACAATTCCCCACACAGGGACAACTCACGGTCGACGCAAAGGGCGGACAAGACCTGGCAGTTAAAAGCAGACAAGTCAAAGCCCGGACGAAAACCTCAGAACTTTTCCTCCTCATGACTCACGGACCCCGGAAGACATCCCACCCGTAGGCGACTTTGCTCCTTTCAGCAAGTCTGGATGCCTACTACTGAAGACAGGTGGATAGGGGAACTAGTGTCTTCCGGATACAAGATAGTGTTCAACTTCCAACCAGGAACCGATTCTTCCACTCGGTCAGCCAACCGTCAGCCAAGACTCGTGCCTTCCACCAAGCGGTTTCCTCGCTTCTTCAAGCAGGAGTCATAGTACCGGTCCCCACGGCCGAGCGCTTCCGGGGGTTCTACTCCAATCTATTCGTAGTACCCAAGAAAGGAGGCAGTGTGCGGCCCACACTGGACCTAAAACATCTCAATAAATATGTACGGGTCCGTCACTTCCGCACGGAGTCTTTTCGGTCCATCATTGCGCCCATGGAGAAGGGAGAATATCTCGCCTCCATGGACATACAAGACACATACCGGCATATACCGATTGCACCGGCCCATCAGAGGCTTCTCAGGTTTGCAATCGACCAGGACCACTACCAGTTCGTGGCTTTACCGTTCGGACTCGCCCCGGCTCCCAGAGTGTTTACCAAGGTCATGGCAGCCATCATGGACGTCCTGCACTCCAGAGACAGCCACCATGGACGTCCTACACTCCAGAGGCATAGTAGTCGTTCCATACCCGGACGAGGCAGCCACCATGGACGTCCTGCACTCCAGAGGCATAGTAGTCATTCAATACCTGGACGATCTACTCATCAAGGCTCCTGCCTTCAATGACTGCGAGCTCAGCGTCTAATCACAAACGACACTCTGAGTCGCATGGGCTGGTTAGTCAACCTACAAAGGTCATCACCAACCCTGAGTCAGTCTCTGACCTTCCTGGGAATGCTAGACAACACCTCCAGGGGTCTAGTTCCCTTTCCCAGGGACAAGGCACTGGCTCTCCGCCTAGGAGTTCGCATCCTCCTCCGCAAACCCCTCCGATCTCTCCGGTTTGCTATGAGAGTCCCTGGCAGGATGGGGGCAGCAATAAAGCGGTTCCATTTGGCCCAGTTTCACCTCAGGCCTCTTCAACTAGCCATTCTCAAGTCCTGGGACAGGAATCCTGTTTCCTCTCGACAGGGAATTCCAGCTAATGTCGTCAACCAGGAGGTCCCTGCACTGGCTGCTCAAGCCAACCTTGCTAGCAAAGGAGAAATCTTTTCTCACAGGTCAATGGAAGGTTCTGACCACCGATGCAAGCCTGACGGGTTGGGGTGCAGTGCACCTACAACACAGGGCAAGTGGTCCCCAGTGGAAGCGACCATGCCCAGCAACAAAATTCGTGCCATCCTCCTGGCATTGAGGGCCTTCCAGCACTTACTGGCAGCCTCTCACATCAGAATACAATCGCACAATGCCACAACTTTGGCATAGGTGAATCACCAAGGGGGGGACCCGCAGTACCCAGGCAATGCGAGAAGTGTCGCACATCCTCCACTAGGTGGAGGACACTCTCGGTTCTCTCGGCGGTCCACATTCCGGATGTGGACAACTGGGAAGCATTCTTCCTCAGACGACAAGGAAGAGATTCGGGACAGTGGTCTCCACCCCAAAATTTTTTCGCCAGATCTGACATCGCTAGGGGACCCCAGATGTGGACCTAATAGCATCCCACTTCAATGCCAAGGTCTCCAACTTCATGGCTAGAACACACGATCCGTGGTTGCTCGGAACAGACGCTCTGGTTCAGGACTGGACCCAGTTCCAGCTTCTGTACATTTTTTCCACCTCTCCCCCTGTTATCCAGAGTGGTGAGAAAAATCAAGCAAAATGGAGTTCCAACCATCTTAATTGCACCGGTCTGGCCCAGACGTACACGGTACGCTGACATCGTGCAACTTACAGAAGACGCCACCTGGCGCCTCCCCGACCGCCCGGATCTTCGATCACAAGGCCCGTTCTACCACCAGAACTCAGGGGCTCTCACTTTGACGGCGTGGCCCTTGAAACCTAGGTTCTAACCCAGTCAGGGCTCTCGACGGACGTCATTGAAACCATGATCAGGGCATGGACGCCAGCCTCTGCCAAGATCTATTACTGTAGCTGGAAAGCTTTCTTTACCTGGTGTGAATCTCGTGGCCAGACTCCACTCCCTTATTCCTTACCCAAAGTACTTGGTTTTTCTCCAATCGGGTCTGGAGGCCAGGCTGTCCCTGGGCTCGCTTAAGAGCCAGGTGTTAGCCCTCTTAGTGCTTTTCAAAGGCGCATTGCTACCAAGCCACAAGTAAGGACTTTTCTTCAGGGGGTTTCCCGATTGGTTCCCCCCTACAGACGACCACTAGAAACGTGGGACCTCAGCCTGGTCCTGACAGCATTGCAGGAACCACCCTTTGAACCCCTTAAGGAGGTCCTGCTCTGCCTTCTATTCCAGAAGGTGTTTTTTTCCTGGTGGCAATCACCTCGCTACGCAGGGTGTCTGAATTGACAGCACTCTCCTGCAGACGGCCCTTCCTGGTTTTTCACCAGGACAGGGTAGTTTTTCTGTATGGTCCCATCCTTCCTTCCGAAGGTTGTGTCCCATTTCCACCTTAATGAGGAAAATTCACTGCCATCCTTTTGTCCGGTCTCGGTTCATAGAGTGGAGAAGGCTTTGCATACGCTTGACCTTGTCAGGGCATTGCGTATATATGTGTCTAGGACTACGTTCTTCCGGAGGTCTGATTCTCTTCCTTCTTCTGGAAGGCGGCCGCAAGGGTCTGCCCGCTTCCAAAGCTACCCTTGCCAGGTGGATCAGATCCACCATACAAGACGCCTACCGCCTTAAGAATTCTCCTCTTCCAGCCGGTATTACGGCACACTCTACACGGGTGGTAGGCGCCTCCTGGGCCATTCAGCACCAGGCTTCGGCACAACAAGTGTGTAAGGCGGCCACTTGGACTAGCCTATACACATTTACTAAACACTACAGGGTTCATACCCAGTCCTCAGCGGACGCGAGCCTGGGTAGATGTGTTCTGCAGGCGGCGGTGCCCCAAGTGTAGCGTCCTGTCTGCACAATATTCGTCCATTGCTTCCCACCCAGGGACTGCTTTGGGACGTCCCATGGTCCTGTGTCCCCCAATGAGGCGACAGAGTAAAGGAGATTTTTGTGTACTCACCGTAAAATCCTTCTCTTAGCCTCTAATTGGGGGACACAGCTCCCACCCTGTTGAGTTCTCATATTGTTCTTTGAGCTCGTACATAGTGGCCTTCTTATAGGCATGCCTATATTATTCATGTTACATTCCTCCTACTGCTTTTGCACAAAACTGGAGAAGGCTGACGCCGTCCAGGGGTGTATACTGCAGAGGAGGAGCCACGGTTAATCTTTTTCAGATTATGCATAGTGTCGCCTCCTAGTGGACAGCAGCCTCATTGGGGGACACAGACCATGTGTGTATGCTGCTGCCACTAGGAGGCTGACACTAAGTGATACAAAGAAAGTTAGCTCCTCCCCTGCAGTATACACCCTCCTGCTGGCTCTCGGCTAACCTGTTCTTGCTTAGTGTCTGTAGGAGGCACATGGGTCTGGTTCAGACCCCAACGTTTTTATTTTATTTTTTACTTTTCTGTACATTTTTATTTTTTAATTAACCGAGTGAAGGGGGCGACGGATCCTTTCAAGGTTCCGATCTCCCCCGAAACATCAAGAGGCGAGTATAGCTCCCCGTACCCTCTCCTGCGACGTGGGAAGCCATGCCTGAGCTCACTTCAGGGGCGACAGTTCCTTCACGGTCCCGATCTCCCCACACCAGCAGCAGGCGACCACATGGAGTGTCGCCTCCATGTATCCTCTCCTGGAGCCAGGACTAATGCCGGACAACTGGCCCTGTCCACCCGGTGAACTCCGTGGATGTACAGAGGCCCCTCTCTATGGCGTCCAAGCGGCCCCCACTGTCCCACCACTGTAAAAGCGGATGGCACAAGGAGGCGGATGGTTCTTCTCCACCTCCCTAACAAAGGGATGTTGGATTGAGGCTTACACTTTTATCCCTGCACCGTCCGCTGGAAAACCTGACCTGCAGCAGAACAGTAGAGTGCGTGCGCTTTCCTCGACGCTGAAACCAAGTCACCCGCGGCGGCTCCATGCCGGTATGCGCACCGATGGTGAGTGGATCCAGTCAGCGATGGGCCTCAGCAGTGGGATATTTACATGCTGACAGGCAGCCTCAGCTTCCCTGTGGCCCACATCCCTGAGGTAACGCTGCGGCCGGCTGCAAAAACTTAGCCCCCGGCTTCGGACGATGTGTAGGCCACAGACGAATGGGGCGACGGATCCTTTCAAGGTTCCTGTCTCCCCGAACCATCAACAGGCGAGCATGGAGAGTGTCACCTCTCCGTATCCTCTCCTGCGACGTGGGATGCCAGGCCTGGGCTGATTCTTAGGGGTGACGGGTCCCTTCAAGGGCACCGATCTCTCCCGGAAGCCGCGCCCGCACTATGGCACGCTAAGGCGGCTCGGCCTGCTTTTCTGGCACTTCTTGCCTGCCACAGGAACGCTCAATTTTCTCAGCCACTACAACGCCCCTCACTTCTGCCGGCTGCAGAAATTTAGGCCCTGGCTTGGGCCTATTCATGGAAGTCTCGAGGCTCCGCCCACACAGTGTCTGTGGCTCTTTCCCCCAGATTGGCGCTTCTCGCTCTCATAACCCCTCTTCCACTACTTCCGAGATCTTTTTGGAAGCAGGAAGAGCCCCAGTGATCGTGGGACCTGCACTGACCATGTCAGGATTTCTCCCTTGCGGTACTAGTCTTTTTCCTTCTTATTGCAACAAAACTGCAAATATGGACTTCCTCGCAGGGAGTCTTCACCTGTGGTTCTTCCCTACTGCATACCGTTAGATCTTTGGGACCTTAATGGTCCTGGGGATCTTACAGTAGACTCCTTTTTTTGATCCGGTCAGACTTTACTATCAGGGAAGGTCGCCCCCTTTTTCCTCTGCGTTCTTGTCATCCTGATGAGTCTTCAGAGCTTGCCGCTCTGTCCTTTTAAACTTTTTTCCTTAATACCATTAAGGCAAGGTTGCCCTCAGGCCATACCCTTCCCTTGTTACCACGGTAGTATTGTATTACCACTGTTACAGGGGCATCGTCTTTCTCTCATCTCTTTCGGCTCCAGTCCACAAAATGGGTTCTCCATAATCTGGATGAAGTAAGTAATCCGAGTGGGTACATATCGAGGACGGTGTCCTTCCGAAGGTTGGACACTTTATTTGGGCTTCCCGACGGTAAGAAAAAGGCTTCCTGATGGTCACAGGTAGGGTTTAGCCGTTTCATCAGACATACTAGCCTGGTGGATTCGTTTCACCATCCAGGAGTCCTTCCGTAGTAGATGTCAGCCTATCTCCCTGTCTGAGGGCTTTAGGCACCAGAGGTCGGCAAGCACGTCTGCAAGCTTGCGGATTCGTCCAGTCCGCATGCATTCTTGAAGCACTATAATTCCCACACTTCCACAGATGTGAGTCTGGGTAGGCGGACTCTGTAGGCCGAGGTGGCGCACTTGTAAGTAGCGGTTACACAGGGCCTGATCTATTGTTGTCCCCGCTCAGGGACTGCTTTGGGACATCCCACGGTCTGTGTCACCCAATGAGGTGAAGGAGAAATAGGGATTTTTGTGTACTCACCGTAAAATCCTTTTCTCCAAGCCATTCATTGGGGGACACAGCTCCCACCCTGTTATTAGCTTGTGCTTGTTTTTATAATTTGACATGCTATACTCTCATATATAATCTGACATGCTATCCGCTCATTTGTTATTGATCTCCTACTGCTTTTGCACCAAACTGGTTAGCTGAGAGCCAGCAGGAGGGTGTATACTGCAGGGGAGGAGCTAACTTTTTTGTATCACTTAGTGTCAGCCTCCTAGTGGCAGCAGCATACACCCACGTCTGTGCCCCCCAATGAATGGCTTGGAGAAAAGGATTTTACGGTGAGTACACAAAAATCCCTATTTTTCTATCAAGGCCATGAGGTTTTTTTGTTTTTTTTTGTGGGTCGAGTTGTACTTTTGAACGACGCCATTGGTTTTACTATGTCGTGTACTAGAAAACGGGAAAAAAATTCCTAGTGTGGTGAAATTGCAAAGAAAAATTGCAATCCCACACTTGTTTTTTGTTTGGCTTTTTTGCTAGGTTCACTAAATGCTAAAAGTAACCTGCCATTATGATTCTCCAGGTCATTACGAGTTCATAGACACCAAACATGTCTAGGTTGATTTTTATTTAAGTGGTGAAAAAAATTACAAACTTCGCTAAAAAAAAAAAAAAATTTCCGAGACCCGTAGCGTCTCTATTTTTTGGGATCTCAGGTTGTGAGGGCTCTTTTTTTGCGTGCCGAGCTGTCGTTTTGAATGATACCATTTCGGTGCAGATAACTTCTTTTGATCTCCAGTTATTGCATTTAATGCAATGTTGCTGCGACCAAAAAAACGTAATTCTAGCGGTTTGAAATTTTTCCGATACGCCGTTTAGCGATCAGGTTTATCCTTTTCTTTCTCGGTTCATTGGGGGGACACAGGTAACCATGTGTGTATGCTGCTGTCGCTAGGAGGCTGACACTATGCAAATAAAGAAAAATAACTCCTCCCCGACAGTATACACCCACCGACAGGCACCAGGCAACTCAGTTTTTTCTTAGTGTCTGTAGGAGGCGGACCTAGATCTAACACCAAATCCGCATTTCTTTTTCTTTCAGGGATTGTGTGTGTTTATTTAATCTTTCCCTTTCGTTTCAGATATACGTCTGGGGGTTACAGGGTGCAGTTCTTCTCACCCTGATTCCGCGCATTAAGCGAATGAGAGAGCAGTGTGGTATCACCCACATCGCACCCTCTCGGATCCGCTGGGCAGGACTTTGTTTCATGTCACCCTGGGGTGTTCATGTTTACTTTCGGTGGCTAGTCCTTGCCTTTTTTCCCGCCCTCATCCCTCTCCTCGGAGTGGGCTGAGAGGAAGACGGTGGTCACCTGCGGTGACCTCCCCCCTTTTAAGGCGTTGACGCCGTCTTCTGCGCCGTTGATATAGCACGGGAAGGAGGACCACATCTCCCAGGACCCTTTCTGCCATCAAGGGATCCTGATGCGTTCCTCATCTTCAGATAGGAAGATCTTCAACTAACAGCAGCCCCCTTTCCCAGTCTCTGCATCGTCGCAATCTCCATGCAGGGGCACTTAACCTTAGTATCCAGCAGCACTTGCCACTGCATGGGCGCTCCGTTACCGGGCTAGGGAATTGGGGGGCCATTGGGTGCTCTTTTATTTAACTCTGGCGCCTCTTTCCTCGCAGCGCGCTTTTTCCACATACGGTATTCCTTTCTGGCAAGTCTCTGCCCCAGGAGGCCGCGCCCCTTCTTCCTTGTTCCCAGCTCCGGCGGGCCACACCCGTCTTTTCCTTGCCAGCTTATCGGGTGCTTGGTTTCTCTTCAGCTGGCCACGCCGCACTGTTTGGCACTTTCTCTGCAAGAGCAGACGCTCGCAGCTTGCGCTTTCCCGGCCAGCTGCCTTCTGTGCATTGCGTAGATGCTGGAAGGCCTTTTTCCGATGACGTCAACAGCAACAGTCTATCCCCTATGGTTTTTTCCCTTCCTTCGCTTCTCGGGTTTCTTCAGTCTTATCTAGATTCAAACCTCTCCCTGAGCACGTTAAAGGGTCAGGTTTCTGCCTTGTCAATTCTCTTTCAAAGAGACCTTGCTTCTCTCCCCCAGGTGAGAACCTTCCTTCAGGGGGTTGCTAATGTTGCACCTCCTTACCATCCTCCGGTCGCTCCTTGGGACCTCAACCTTGTGCTCGGCGCCCTCCAGTATACGCCTTTTGAACCGATTTCAGGACATCTCTTTTTCGCTTCTTTCCTGGAAAGTAGCTTTTCTTGGTCGCCATCACCTTGATCAGGAGAGTTGGTTTCGGCTTTTCAAATCAATGAAGACATCGTCCTTCCTTCTTTGTGCCCTTCCCAGTTCATCCTTTGGAGAAATCTCTCCACAATTTGGATGTAGTCAGGGCTATCCAAGTCTACCTTGCCAGAACTGCTCCTTTTCGTCAGTCCGACCCTCTGTTTATCGTCTCGGAAGGTTGTCAGAAGGGGCTCCCCGCTTCTAAGTCCACAATTGCTTGGTGGATCTGTTCGGCGGTCCTGGAGGCATACCGTGTTCAAGACAAACAGCCTCCCCCGGGGGTGAGGGCTCACTCTACCCGGGCTGTGGGAGCTTCTTGGGCAGTTCGTCACCAAGCTACGGCCTCGCAGGTTTGCAAGGCCGCAGCTTGGTCGTCCATCCACACCTTTGTGAAATTCTACAAGGTGCACACTCAGGCTTCTGTGGATGCAGGCCTAGGTAGGAAGATGCTGCAGGCGGTATCGCATCGGCCGACCTAGTTCTCTATTCCTATTATCCCGCCCTGGGGACTGTTTTTGGACGTCCCATGGTTACCTGTGTCCCCCAATGAAGCGAGAAAGAAAGAGGGATTTTTGGTTCTTACCGTAAAATCTTTCTTGGAGCCTTCATTGGGGGACACAGCACCCTCCCTTTATGTTGTACTGTATTGGCCAAGTGCCGTTGTTGTGGGTTGGTACATAGGTTGAGTTGTTTATGCTTGTTCCTACTACTGCTTTTGCACCAAGTTGCCTGGTGCCTGTCAGAGGGTGTATACTGCCGGGGAGGAGTTATTTTTCTTTATTTGCATAGTGCCAGCCTCCTTGCGACTGCAGCATACACCCTTGGTTACCTGTGTCCCCCAATGAAGGCTCCAAGAAAGATTTTACGGTAAGAACCAAAAATCCCTCTTTTTATTCATAGATCGGGCGATTCTGAACACACCGATACCAAATATGTGTAGGTTTGATTTTTCTATTTAAACTTTATTATTTTTTTATTTCATATTTTTTAAAACTTTTTTTTTTTTTTTACTTTTGCTGTGCTTCAATAGCCTCCATAGGAGGCTAGAAGCTGGCACAACCCGATCGGCTCTGCTACATAGGAGCGATGCTCAGATCGCCCCTATGTAGCTGAATTACAGCATTGCTATGAGCGCTGACCACAGGGTGGCTCTCACAGTAATCCAGCATCAACAACCATAGAGGTCTCAAGGAGACCTGTGGTTGTCATGCCGACGCATCGCTGGCGCCCCAGATCACGTTACATGGGTCAGCGATGCTCGCATTTCCGGCCTGATGGCCAGAAGCACAATTTAAATGCCACTGTCAGAGTTCGACAGCGGCATTTAACTAGTTAATAACGGCAGGTAAATCACGATTCCACCCGCCACTATTGCGGGCACATGTCAGATGTACAAAACAGCTACAGGGGAGATGCGACATGCGCTGTACTGGTACTGCGCATGTCACGAAGGGGTTAAAGGGATCCTGTCACCGGTTTTAGCCAATACGAGATACGGCCACTGTCTTTCAGGGCTGATATACAGCATTCTATAATGTTGTATATAAGCCCCCAATCCGACCTGCGAGAGGAGAAAAAGAACTTTTATTATACTCACCTGCGGGGCGGTCCGGTCCGATGGGTGTCGCTGGTCTTGGTCTGGCGTCTCCCATCTTCTTATGACCCCTGCACTCCTGCTTGCTTCATGTGTATGACGTGTCCCTTCATAATCCACACAGTCTCTTTGGCACAACGCTCCTGCTCAGGCGTCCTGCTCTGTCCTGTTAAGGGCAGAGCAAACTACTGCAGTGCGCAGGTGCCAGGGCTCTTTGACCTTTCCCGACGCCTGCGCACTTAAGCACTTTGCTCTGATGTGCTGGGGAATATGTTGGCGCTATAAACATTAAAATTAATGTTCGGCAGTCTGTTTACACAAATTATTGTAAAATGATCTTGTTCACAATAATTTAGTGTAAATTCAGCATAATTCTGTTCTGTGATGCAGAGTCTTGCTGGCAATAGGCCTCCATATACATTAGGCAATTTCTTGCTTCAAATGGCCGTCTCACAATGTGGGCAAAATGCCTGGTTTGTAAATCGGACCAGAATAGTGCAGGTTAGGATTTTCTCTATGGCGTCTGTGTGGTTAATCAGCCATGTGCGCTGGCACACTAATGGTCTATGTGCTCTCTGGGTGCAGTCTGTAATGCACATGGCAGCCACCTGCAGAAAACACGGTCATGTGAATGAGCTCTAAAGTTGGCGGATGAACTAATGCAGGGATCTCAAACACGCACCTGAGGCTGTTATCTGTGGCCTGGAGCTAATGAGGCAGGGAGCAGGGCTTTACCCCCAAGGTTGGTTTACATGTTAATGACCGGGCCAATTTTTACAATTCTGACCACTGTCCCTTTGAGGTAATAACTGTGGAACACTTCAACCGATCCTGATGATTCTGACATTGTTTTCTCGTGACATATTGTACTTCATGAGTGGTAAAATTTGGCAAAAATTTGGCAAAAATTTTGCAGTTTTCCAGCTTTGAATTTTTATGCCCTTAAATCACAGAGATATGTCACACAAAATACTTAATTAGTAACGTTTGCCACATGTCTACTTTACATCAGCACAATTTGAAGTCACTTTAAGGGGTCTATATGGTAGAAAATACCCAAGTGTGACACCATTCTAAAAACTGCACCCCTCAAGGTGCTCAAAACCACATTCTAGAAGTTTATTAACTCTTCAGGTGTTTCACAGCAATTTTTGGAATGTTTAAAAAATAAAAATGAACATTTAACTTTTTTTCACAAAACATTTACTTCAGCTCCAATTTGTTTTATTTTACCAAGGGTAACAGGATTAATTGGACGCCAAACGTTGTTGTACAATTTGTCCTGAGTGCGCCGGTACCCCATATGTGGGGGTAAACCACTGTTTGGTCGCATGGCAGAGCTCGGAAGTCAAGGAGCGCCGATTGACTTTTCAATGCAAAATTGACTAGAATTGAGATAGGACACCATGTCACGTTTGGAGAGCCCCTGATGTGCCTAAACATTGAAATCCCCCATATATGACCCAATTTTGGAAAGTAGACCTCCTAAGGAACGTATCTAGATGTGTGGTGAGCACTTTCACCTACCAAGTGCTTCACAGAAGTTTATAATGTAGATCTGTAAAAATAAAAAAATCTTTTTTTTCCCACAAAAATATTTTAGCCTCCAAATTTTTTTTTCCCAAGGGTAATAGGAGAAATTGGACCCCACAAATTGTTGTCCAGTACCCCATATGTTGGGGGGAAGGGACACCGTTTGGGCGCATGGCAGAGCTCGGAAGGGAAAGGGCGTCATTTGGAATGCAGACTTAGATGGATTGGTTTGCAGGCGTCACATTGCGTTTGCAGAGCCCCTAATGTACCTAAACAGTAGAAACCCCCCACAAGTGACCCCATATTGGAAACTAGACCCCCCCAAGGAACTTCTCTATGTGTTGTGAGAACTTTGAACCCCCAAGTGTTTCACTACAGTTTATAACGCAGAGCCGTGAAAATAAAAAATCTTTTTTTTTTTTTTACACAAAAATTAGTTTTGAGCCCCCAGTTTTGTATTTTCCCAAGGGTAACAGGAGAAATTGGACCCCAAAAGTTGTTGTCCAATGTGTCCTGAGTACGCGGATACCCCATATATTGGGGTAAACCCCTTTTTGTGCGCACGGGAGAGCTCGTAAGGGAAGGAGCACTGTTTTACTTTTTCAACGCAGAATTGGCTGGAATTGAGATCGGACGCCATGCCGCCTTCGGAGAGCCCCTGATGTGCCTAAACAGTGGAAACCCCCAATTATAACTGAAACCCTAATCCAAACACATCCCTAATCCCAACTGTAACCCTAACCACACCCCTAACCTTGACACACCCCTAACCCTAATCCAAACCCTATTCCCAACCGTAAATGTAATCCAAACCCTAACTTTAGCCCCAACCCTAACCGTAGCCCTAACCCTAACCGGAAAATGGAAATAAATACATTTTTTTAATTTTTCTCTAACTAAGGGAGGGTTGATTTACTTTTATAGCGGGTTTTTTCGCAGATTTTTATGATTGGCAGCCATTACCCACTGAAAGACGCTTTTTATTGCAAAAAATATTTTTTGCGATACCACATTTTGAGAGCTATAATTTTTCCATATTTTGGTCCACCGTCATGAAATTTTGTTTTTTGCAGGACGAGTTGCCATTTTTATTGGTAACCTTTTCGGGCACGTGAAATTTTTTGATCGCTTTTTATTACGATTTTTGTGAGGCAGAATGACCAAAAACCAGCATGAATTTCTTTTGGTGGAGGCGTCTATACCGTTCCGCGTTTGGTAAAATGGATAAGGCAGTTGTATTCTTCGGGTCAGTACGATTACAGCGATACCTGATTTATATCATTTTTTTAATGTTTTGACGCTTTTATACGATAAATTTAAAATTTTTTTTTACATATGTGAATATTTTTTTTTTACACTATAACATTGCCCCAGGGGGGGCATCATGTTATAGTGTAAGATCGCTGATCTTACACTTTGCTGTGCACTGTCAGATCAGCGATCTGATGTGCACTCAGGGAGGCTTCCCGGCACCTGCTCTGAGCAGGCGCTGTGAAGCCACCTCCCTGCAGGACCAGGATGCCGTGGCCATTTTGGATCCGGGCCTGCTGCAAGGAGGTAGGAGACCCTCACAGCAAATCGATCACATTGCGTTGCTCCGTGGGGGGGGGTCTCAGGGAAGCACGCAGGGAGCCCCCTCCCTGCGCGATGCTTCCCTATACCGCCGGAACACTGCGATCATGTTTGATCGCGGTGTGCCGGGGGGCGGTCCGTGACCGCTCCTAGCACATTGTGCCAGATGTCAGCTGCGATCGTCAGCTGACACCCGGCCGCGATCAGCCGCTCTCCCCCCGTGAGCGCGGCCGATCGCATATGACGTACTATCCCGTCGGTGGTCATATGCGCCCATCCCACCTCGATGGGATAGTACGTCATATGTCAGAAAGGGGTTAAAGATTTACAACTGGAATATTTCATTCAGTGATATCTAGGATATGGGATTTTAGTGTTCTCTTTATTTTTTTGAGCAGTGTATATTTAAGCTTATTTTTGTAGGGCAATTTTTGACAATCCATTATTGAAACCAATATTTTGAGCCATTCTGGTAAATTTTTAACCCTTTCCTGACATGGGATGTAACAGTATGTCCTATGTGCGTATGAAACCCATACCACAAAGGGCTGGTGCTTGCTGTTTTATGCAGACCGCTTCTGGCAGTATTTTTGTTCCAGTGTCTCCCAGCTCTGCCAAAGTGCCTGGGTGGCAGCGGGTCGTGAAGTGACAGCTCGTTTAATTCATGACAAACTAGTGTTTCTATAGGCAGAAATCTCTAATTCTAGACTGGAGTAAAATTTGTGGCAAAGCACACGCCACTTGTCAGACGCTCTTGAGGCAAACCCCTGTGAATAAGGAGCGTCTGGCTCCTTCTTGCTCTGTCATCAAAACTGGTGAGAAAATCATCGGTCTTGATGAATTGGGGCTTTTGTATGTACCCTAAAATTATACCGTTAAAAAATGATGGCTCTTATTGCAGAAAAAACAAGCCCACTCGCAGCTCCATCGGCGGAAAGATAAAAAAAAAAAGTTATGGAAAATAGCGTCACAAAACCAAATTTATCTTTTTAACAATGTCCAGAATTTTTGAAGCGAGTACATTACATGGTCAAATGAATGGAGTCTTTCAAAACCACAACTTGTCCTTCAAAAACAAGCTCTCATATGTCTGTCAATGGAAAAATTAAAGTTACGCTCTTGGAAGAAGGGGACGAAAAATGGCGTGGGTAAAAAAATACTGTAATTTGCCATGGTGCAAACAGTAAAGGAGTGTTCTCATCACAGACATTGGCGCTATATTACTGTGGTCAGAGTGATGTGTTCCCTGCCAATCGATGAAACAAACAAGAAAGCCGATCTGCAGTCACAGCTGATGAAATTCTTACTTATTGCAGGGAAAAGTCTTTCTAGAACATGAGCATTGTCCCAATACCCCAGCTATGCCACCCGAATCAGTAACTAGTTATATGGCTGTTTGCAGAAGAAAGCACTTTCCCACATTTTCAGGAGATTCTCCATCTAATACAGTGCAATCTGTTCTATTAGTGATGGTCTAGTAATTTGAAGCAATACTTTTCTCCTTAATTTCAATAACCACCAGCGCGAGAGAGTCTGCTGCGTGATTTCCAGAAAGCGCGATCCTCTGTAGATCGCTGGGAGAAGTTAAAGAAAAATGTACCTGGTTTGGTGCGTAATCCTACTGTAAAAAGCCCATGGATTAGTGTGTCGGTGTACGTTCCCACGGGACATTTCTGCTGTGCATTATCTACAGCAGGAATACCGCAGCTGCGCTTACCATAGAATGGTGCTGTAAATTCACATGTCTCACTCTTTGCATTGTAAGAGGGGAAATACGCACTTGTACTGCAGGATAGATTGACCTGTTATGGATTTAAAAGGGAACCGGTCATGTGAAAAATGCTGTTAACCTGAACATATGGGGTTACTGCAGGTTAATAGCATTCTGGAGTTGCCCCGCACTTGCATTGAAAGCCCGGGTATCAGGAGGAAATTAATTTAATTCCTCCCGGCAACTTCCGGCTTTCAGTCATAAAGGCACAGCCCAGTGCATAGTGAGCCGCTGCTGTAACCATGCCCTGGCACTGACTGACAGCCAGCTTGGCTCTGCAGACTCAGCAGTCAGTCGGTGCGGTGGGGCATGGTTACAGCCACTGCTTTCTATGCAATGTACTGAGCGGTGATTGAAGCCGCCCTAGCTGCTCGTCCATGACTGAAAGCCTGAGGCGGACAGGGGGAGTAAAATTTGTTTCCTCGCAGCAGCCTGGCTTTCAGGTGCAGGACAGCTTCAGAACATTATTAGACTGCAGGTTAACAGCATTTTTCACATGTCAGGTTCAGTTTAAATTTACAGCATTGGTTGATTTATGTTGCAATTTTTTGCTTGTACTTGAGATTCCTTTTAAATGCTTGTAAAATATGTCTGATTGTCTGTATGTGGGAATGTACCCTTAGGACGGGGTCACACTTGCGAGTGCAATACGAGAAACTCGTGCAAGTCTCTTGCATCAAGTCCCGGCACTGCCGCCGGCACTCGGGACCGGAGCGTTCAGTTGCATAGAAAAACTTGCAGCCGCACACTCTGATCCCGAGTGCCGAGTATTGATGCGAGAGACTCGCACTGCACTCGGAAGTGTGACCTCGGCCTTACTCCTGGAGAGGGGGATAGGGACAAAAGGGTGGGAGAAAAGCTAACCTCTCTAACCATCTACTTCTGTAATCTTCTGCCCTATAATACCTCTTGGCTCTATTGTGATCATAGTACTACTATGATGCGTATGTGTAATACTTGTTACTTTTGTCTTTGTTTAAAGGGAACCTGTCACCCCCAGGGCGTTTTTAAGTAAAAGCTACCTTCTGCAGCACTAAGGCTGCATTCTGTGAAGGTGGCTCTTATGATTTTGCTCCCTAATAACGCTGAAATATTCAGTTTTATAAATTGCGTGCCATACCTGTATTGAGTCCGGGGGTATGTTTTTTTTTTTTGTTTGTTTTTTTTTCCCCCTGACTCAACCGCCTCAATCGTCCCCTCAGTGCATCGAGCGCCGCCTCCTCTGTTTTTCCTCACTGCGCCTGCGCCGTGCTCTCATTTTTCGGGCATGCACCGTGCGCGCTGCCCTGGAACTCACCAGCTGATCTACTGATATCGCACCTGCGTGTAGCGGATGCCCGAGATCCCGCCCCGCAGTGTATTATGATTTATTCACACTGCGGGGCTGGGAATCTGGCGCATGCGCAGTTAGTCTCTGTGGCTGTCCCAATCTCCCTCCGCCTCTTTCCTCCAGCGTTATACGACTCGCTGATGTGAGTTCCAGGGCAGCGTGCATGGCGCATGCCCGAAAAATGAGAGCACAGCGCCGGTGACGTGAGGAAAAACAGGAGTCGGCGCCCGGTGCACTGAGGGGATGATTGACGGCTGGGAGGCGGTTGAGTCGGGGGGGGGGGGGGGAAAACGTACCCCCCGGACTCAATACAGGTATAGCGCGCAATTTATAAAACTGAATATTTCAGCGTTATTAGGGAGCAAAAACATAAGAGCCACCTTCACAGAATGCAACATTAGTGTTGCAGAAGGTGGCTCTTTTACTTAAAAACGCCTGGGGGGGTTGCAGGTTCCCTTTAAATAAGGTAAAACTTGTGGATTCATCTTTGTTTTGTTCCTATCTAGGATAAAAAAGGTGCTAATTCAGCGAATGAAATTATGTTACAATATTGCTATCCCCGCTTGGACATTAATGTCAGCAAAGGGGTAAACCATTTGCTGAAAAGTCCCTTCAGTGTCCACCCCAAAACAGGCAAGTGCTCAGAGTTCCCAAACGCATGGTTTTTAGTTTCAGTTATGGGGGGTTTTTTGGCTTGCTGTCGCAAATGTGGTTTGAATTCAGTCAAAGAATCCCTGAGAGGTTGTTCACACGTTGCGATTTTGCTGTGTTTTTTTTTTAATGCAAATTAAAAACTGCTTTTTACAGTACCAGCAAAAGCTGAGTATTCCGAAATGTCATGCACATGCATTGTTTTTTTTTCTTGACTGAACTTGAAAACTTTCAACACAAAAGGAATAGAGTACATATATCCACCAGCACATCAACTTGATGAAAATGATTTAATTAGACATATATTGTAATGACATGTAACATAAACATACCAAAATACAAGAAGGAACAACAACTGAGCACTCAAAGGAAGGGTCACTGCTCCATTATTAAGACTTGGCTGAGCATATATCCATATGTAACAAAAAACTCCATTACTACGGATGCCTTCAGATCCATATGACAAACAATCAAGTTGGCATCAAAAAATACACGTGTTTGAAAGCACCACCCAATTTCAAAAGGCGTATATATCACTGGCGTTGATGCTCACACATTGTAAGTCCGAGAGGTGCAGTGGTCCGCCCTATGACCCCTGACGCGCGTTTCGCGTTTGATGGCTTTCTCAAAGGGGATATATGCTCAGCCAAGTCTTACTAATGGAGCAGTGACCCTTCCTTTGAGTGCTCAGTTGTTGTTCCTTCTTGTATTTTGGTATGTTTATGTTACATGTCATTACAATATATGTCTAATAAAATCATTTTCATTAAGTTGATGTGCTGGTGATATATGTACTCTATTCCTTTTGTGTTGAAAGTTTTGATTGGAGTATTTCACCTGGCGATATGCCGATTTAATATATGGGAAAGGTCCTGATAATAATATACCTTTGACCCTGATAAATATGAAGTGCTGGATTATTTTTGTTTGTATATGAACATGAAAACTGCTGCTTTTTTTTTTTCAAAACTGCAGAATGTCAATTCTTTGTGTTTCTGCAGCATTTTTTTTTTTTTGCACCTATAGAAGGCATTAAGTGCAAAAACGCATCAAATAACGTTCCCACCAGTTTTTGCAGCATTTTTAGTGGAAAAGCAGGTACAGAAGTATGTGAAACCAATTTATTTTTGTGATTTTTTTTTTTTATCACATTTAAACCATAATGTCTCCACCTGAGAATGGCAGCTAGGATTAGTACACTTCAATTAAATTAGTGATATGTGCCTGAAGAATGTTTGAAAGTGAACAGTGCCTGGCCAATGTGTGACAGTGAACAATGGCCAATGTGTGACAGTGAACAATGGCCAATGTGTGACAGTGAACAATGCCTAACCCATGTGTGACAGTGAACAATGCCAACCAATGTGTGACGGTGAACAATGCCAACCAATGTGTGACGGTGAACAATGCCCGGCCAATGTGTGACGGTGAGCAATGCCTGGCCAATGTGTGACAGTGAACAATGCCAACCAATGTGGACAGTGAACAATGCCAACCAATGTGTGACAGTGAACAATGCCAACCAATGTGTGACAGTGAACAATGCCAACCAATGTGTGACAGTGAACAATGCCCGGCCAATGTGTGATAGTGAACAATGCCAACCAATGTGTGACAGTGAACAATGCCCGGCCAATGTGTGACCGTGAACAATGTCTGGCCAATGTGTGACAGTAAACAATGCCAACCAATGTGTGACAGTAAACAATGCCAACCAATGTGTGACGGTGAACAATGCCAACCAATGTGTGACGGTGAACAATGCCCGGCCAATGTGTGACTGAACAATGCCTGGCCATTGTGTGACAGTGAACAATGCCAACCAATGTGTGACAGTGAACAATGCCAACCAATGTGTGACAGTGAACAATGCCAACCAATGTGTGACAGTGAACAATGCCAACCAATGTGTGACAGTGAACAATGCCAACCAATGTGTGACAGTGAACAATGCCAACCAATGTGTGACAGTGAACAATGCCAACCAATGTGTGACAGTGAACAATGCCAACCAATGTGTGACAGTGAACAATGCCAACCAATGTGTGACAGTGAACAATGCCAACCAATGTGTCAGTGAACAATGCCAACCAATGTGTGACAGTGAACAATGCCAACCAATGTGTGACAGTGAACAATGCCAACCAATGTGTGACAGTGAACAATGCCAACCAATGTGTGACAGTGAACAATGCCAACCAGTGTGACAGTGAACAATGCCAACCAATGTGTGACAGTGAACAATGCCAACCAATGTGTGACAGTGAACAATGCCAACCAATGTGTGACAGTGAACAATGCCAACCAATGTGTGACAGTGAACAATGCCAACCAATGTGTGACAGTGAACAATGCCAACCAATGTGTGACAGTGAACAATGCCAACCAATGTGTGACAGTGAACAATGCCAACCAATGTGTGACAGTGAACAATGCCAACCAATGTGTGACAGTGAACAATGCCAACCAATGTGTGACAGTGAACAATGCCAACCAATGTGTGACAGTGAACAATGCCAACCAATGTGTGACAGTGAACAATGCCAACCAATGTGTGACAGTGAACAATGCCAACCAATGTGTGACAGTGAACAATGCCAACCAATGTGTGACAGTGAACAATGCCCGGCCAATGTGTGACAGTGAACAATGCCCGGCCAATGTGTGATAGTGAACAATGCCTGGCCAATGTGTAAAAGTGAATAACACCTGACCAACTCAATGCTCTGCCAATGTCTTGTTTTTACATTTGCTATTGTGCATCTTTTAAGACACAAGTTTTTCTACTAAATATTTTGATCAGATTGCGTATATATAAGCAAAGCTGAACTTTGTGATCCTGAAAAAAGCAGCAAAAACAAAAAAAACTGTGTTTTGTTTTTCAGCCTCTTTTGTTGCCAAGGGATCCGGTTTTGGCTGCAGAAAAAAAAAAGTGATAAAAAAGCAATGTGTGAACATAGCCATAATCATGATCAGCATTGTCTGCACGTTTAATTTTCCTGAAAATAATCTGCTCTTATTTTAGGGAGAATTTCAGTTCCGATTGATATGAAGAAGTTGGACAGTTTTGATCCATTTGCAGTCCCAACAATAAGGTAACCTCAAAAAGCAGGAGATGCTCACTTTTGGCACAGTAAAAATGCAATCTGTACTGTAATGTTCTAGTTGATTCATTACAACACTGCCCATCAGTAAGTCACCAGAGAGAAAAAAGAAAGGTTTTTGTTTTGTTTTTTTAATTGTGGAATTAGAGGTTATCCGAGGCTATATTAAAATTGGGAAACCTTCCATATTCTATAGAAAAAAGAAAAGCTGTGACCCTTAAAAAAAAAAAAAAAATAATTAAAAAAAATTGTGATACTCTGCAATCTTATGCTTGTATTTGTCATCACTGTTAATTTTTGGGGGTCTTAACACAAGAGCCCGTGCTGATGCCTGCACAGCATAGTTCTGTCTTGATTTTCTTGGATTGAGATCAGGACTCATTGCTGGCCAGTTTAAAACACCCCATTTCTGCTTTTTTAACCATTATGTAATTTTGAATGAGTGCTATGGGTCATTACCTGCTTTTGGATCCAGTACTATGTTTGGGAACAGGATTTTCCCCCACAAAAAAAAAATAAAAAAACATTCTGAAGCATTTTCAAGGTCTTCAGTCCAATAGACGGCATCAAAACAGCCTTGTAACATTTTTGATCATCCACCATGTTTCCCTTTTTAGTAGAGTGCAGTTTTCTTTATATCCTTTCTTCATCTAGAAGCATAACTTAAGTGGCTCTTTTTATGAGTTTCTTTAAGAAGTAGGTTCCTCATTTGTGAAGAGCACCCTAATTTATTCAAAGTGTATGGTATGGGTTCACACCCTCAGTCCATATGTCTGTGCTTCAGCCTGAAGTTAGTCTGTACATGATTTTTCGCTACATTTCGGTCCAACTTTTCAAAGGGTCATCAATTTTCTTCTTTCCTCCATGTCCTTGGGGGTCCATGAGTAGGAAACGTGATAACATTTCAGACTGTTCAGGTTGAGTGGTGCACTTAAAAAAGCACTCCAGGTTTTTTTTTTTGTTTTTTTGTTTTCATCATCCTTGAGAATTATTACTTCATTCCATAAAAAGGGGAGAGAGGGTCACTATCTTGGTCTAGAGGAATTCTTGTATGAAGCAATTGCACAGTGCCTATCACACAGTTATTATGTAGACGATCACAGTTCAGCCTCCCTGTCTATTTACTGATAATATATTAATATTAAAGAAAGGATAGTCTGTGTCATCCCAGCAGATAGATGATTCTGGCTCCAACTGTTGCACTGATGCTTTATGGGATTTATAGCAGAGCATTGGGGAATATCATGCAGGATGAGAGTTGGGAATCAAGGTAGAGGCAGAATTACATAGAAGTGCACCATGAAAGAGAGAGTGATGGACAATGAGATGGGGATGTATGAATGGAAAGGTGCTTCTTTAAAGGGAATCAGCAGGTTTTTCCTTTACGCTGCTCTAAGCTTATAATGTAGGAGCAAAGCAACCCTGATTACAGTAATGTGCCACTTACTGGGCTGTATTTTTCTGTTTCAATACAGTCAGTGTTTTATCAGCAGGAGATTATCATTACAGGGTAACTGGCCTTGTGCATCCTGGTCCAATGACCACCCCCAGCTGTGAATAGTAGCTCCCTGTCGCCTATACAATGTACACAGAAAGCTGTGGTGTGCGGGGTTATGCACAGCTCAATAACTGCGCTCTGCTAGATCTGCAGCAGGGAAAACTGTTTCATAGTGTCCAGTGTGATACTTTGCTGGAATCAGGGTCTCTGCCTCTACATCATGCCTCTGTCAGGTTACATAGCAAATACCTGTGTACAAATTCCCTTTTAATATTCAGGACTGCACATAATGTTGACTACAACAGTATTTCATGAGCGTACACTCCCAACAGTACTTGCATGCACAATTTGCAGTTAACCTAGTGCAGGCCTTCTGTTGAGTCCATGATACATAAAGGAAATCTCATTTTATCTTATAAGTCAATGATGTAACTAAACCTGAGATTGCTGCAGTAAAAGAAGGTGTCTACGTCAGAATTCTGGTGTCAAACGCCTTAAATTGGGCATTTTTTGGAGTACATCTCTGATGGAGACGCAGTGCTCCTTCATTAACCCTTACCTGTACTATGCCAGTCTTAAGGAATGGGCTCCTGGGAATCTTCTGTGCAGACTGCTGACCCAGACGTGTCATTGACCAGATGGATGCATTTGGGATGTGTTAACCTAACCTTATAACTACAGGAGCCATTAGTGATGATTTAACCTCAAAGGTGGTCGATTTTTACTGTATTTGAACATCACATTTTTCATTTATGAATGTATATTTTTAAGCTTTGTTTTTTAAAACTCTTATTGTTCACTTTAGCCTAATTTGTAGTGAGCTGGACAACGTAAGCACCATAGACGAGGACCATGTGAGCCCCAATGAAGGCGGCGAGCCAGGCGTCAAACGGCGAACTAGAGGTGACTTGTGTCTAGAACTAAATTTACCAGTTTTGCAATTATGCCTCTGTAAAATGTTGCAAATTTTATGTAGAAGAAAAATTGACTCCATTGGACTGTCGCAGTATTTATAGGCAGTATGAAGGAGCAAGCAATAACCACTTGAATTTGATACAGCAATAGGATATTTTCATGATGCCTTGGCCTATGGACAATAATATTTCTGAAAGGTGTTGCGCATTTATTCTGCACGTGACCGCAAGTATTAAAATCTTCTACCTGCAGTCACGGGACTGCTTGCCCACACCAGGAATACCAGAGAGTCATGACTAGTGATGAGCGAATTTTGTTTGGAAAACGATCGCCAAACATAAATTCAGCACGAAGATGGTGGATTCGTGATTCGTGAACACAAGCAAGTCGGGAAAAATTGGCAACATTCTGTAAAATGTGCGGGAAAATATTTGTGTTGACACAAAAATATTTTCAGCACTTTAGCAACGATAATGGTGGTATATCATGAGCTTTTGGGACGCGTTTTAAGGGAGGGGATTTTGTAAACTGTAAAAAAAAAAATAATAATAATTTTTCCTAACTTTGTGGCTAGCCAATCAGTGCGCAGGAAACATCCGAAATGTCCTGAAACCACGGCTTGTCATTGGCTACTGAAATCACATGTCCCTCTCCATATGCCATATGAAGAGCGGACATGTTTTAGCGCCATTTTGAAACTAACAGCGCAGAGAGGCTGCTCCTGGCGCTGTTAGCAGCGAGATTTTAGGTACTTAGCGGGCTTTAATTAGTCAGATATTTTAGCTAGGTAGTGTACTGTGTGGCTGAGAAATCGACTTTCCAGCAATTTGGTGTTTTGCTATTACTGATGTCCACAGACAAAGCCATCAGGGCACATGTCCTACAAGTGTGTTGTGCACTGCTTCTATTGTGCTCCATGCACGAGTATAGCGCTCTAAATCTCATTTTTTCACTAGTTAAATGTGGAACAGCCTGCTGTATCCCACCTTGTCATTTACTGCTGTGGTGACATTGGTCTGTGATTTGAGCTGTTATGCATGAAAAAATATTTTTGGGGGGCAGTTGCTAGCGCGATTCGCCATGCCATATTTCACCTTATTTAGTGGCAGTGAAATTCCACAGCGTGCATAGCTCATGCATATTGAAAAAAAAATCTCTCTCTCATATATAAAGCTGAATGTGTGTGTGTATGTCTGGGATTGGCATCTGCACCGTCGCAGCTACAGCCACAAAATTTTGCACAGTCACACGTCTGGACCCCGAGAGCGTCATAGGCTATGTTGTGAGGCGAAATTTTAACCCCGCGCGTTCCAATTCACCAAACAATTTTGCCCCATCTACATAATGAGGAAAAAGTGAAAGGAAAAGTGTTGGGAGGCAAATTGACAGCTGCCAAATGTGAACAAGGGGCACTTAAAGAATGAGAGCGATGGCGCCAAAGAGTATATACCGTACAGTTGCTAAGGTGGGGCCCCCCCCATGGGATACTCACCACACACGGGGATGTGAACTCACACACAAAATGCACCACACAATACCACGTGCTTGAACACATATACCACCCTCAGCACACATTTCACCACACATACACCAACCTCGCCACATAAAAGTCGAAACACAAAAGTCACCGCTCAAAACTCATCACGCGCAAAATTCACCACATGCAAAACTAGGCTCACGCAAAACTCGCCACACGTGCAAAAATTCACCTCATGGAAAACTCGCCACGCGGAAAAATTGCCACATGCACAAAAGTTGCAACACATGCAAAAGTTGCCTTACACAAAACTTGCACATACACAAAACGCACCACACACAAAACTCTCCACGCGCAACACTTGCCATGCGCAAAACCTGCTGCACACAACTTGCTACACTAACCTGTCACATGCAGCTCGACACAAAAAGTTGCTACACGCATGTCGCCACACAAAACTCATCTCACAAAAGTCGCTGCATGCATGTCGCTGCATGCATGTCGCCACACGCAACTCAACACACACAACTTGACACATGAAACTTGCCCTAAAACACACACAAGTCTGGTATTATCCTTCAAAAATAAAAAAGACAAACTACAAGAGCAACAACTGTACCATATAGGAAGTACGGCAGCGGTCAGTCACATGACCTGTCTGTTGTGTATGTGTGAGCTAATATATACTGCCAGGGGGAGGGCTTCCTGTTGGCTGGGTATTGATCAGGCTGACAATTTAGCTTACAAATACTGAGGTAAAATTACTGACCAAATAACGTGTGAACGAGGTCTAATACAGGAGGAGATGACATACAGGTATATACCAAGGCTGGTCTTTGTCAAAACCACACTTCTAATGGAGGGTAGAAAAGGTGCAGAAGCAGTCTGGAGTAGGCGAAGTCTGCAAGGGTCCTGTAGCACTGAGTCCGTCACACTGGTGCTTCTGCACCTTTTCTACCCTCCATTAGAAGTGTGGTTTTGACAAAGACCAGCCTTGGTCGAAACGTTAACCGTAACTTAAAGTATCCGTCATTTTCTCTGAACACTAATAAGCATGTGGTGATGCCTGTACTAATAATAAAAAATACAACTTTCACTGTACAAAACAACTTTCAAAAATACAACACACGTCTTGAGTGTGCGGCTGTTTTTTCTATAGACACTGGGACTTTGTGTTCAGCCTGCACCTTTTTTCCATGCGGAGTGCACCACATCTCTTGTACTGCATGGCCAAAAATATTGACACCCCTGCAAATCTGTCAGATAATACTCATTTTGTTCCTGAAAATGATTGCAAACACAAATTATTTGGTATTTTCATTTAATTTGTCTTAAATGAAAAAACATAAAGAATTGTCCTAAAGCCAAATTGGATATAATTCCACACCAAACATAAAAAAGGGGGTGAACAAAAGTATTGGCACTGTTGGAAAAATCATGTGATGCTTCTCTAATTTGTGTAATTAACAGCACCTGTAACTTACCTGTGGCACCTAACAGGTGTTGGCAATAACTAAATCACACTTGCAGCCAGTTGACATGGATTAAAGTTGACTCAACCGCTGTCCTGTGTCCTTGTGTGTACCACATTGAGCATGGAGAAAAGAAAGACCAAAGAACTGTCTGAAGACTTGAGAAACCAAATTGTGAGAAACCATGAGCAATCTCAAGGCTACAAGTCCATCTCCAAAGACCTGAATGTTCCTGTGTCTACTGTGCGCAGTGTCATCAAGAAGTTTAAAGCCCATGGCACTGTGGCTAACCTCCCTAGATGTGGACGGAAAAGAGAAATTGACAAGAGATTTCAACACAAGATTGTGCGGATGTTGGATAAAGAACGTCGACTAACATCCAAACAAGTTCAAGCTGCCCTGCAGTCCGAGGGTACAACAGTGTCAAGCCGTACTATCCCTCGGCATCTGAATGAAAAGAGACTGTATGGTAGGAGACCCAGGAAGACCCCACTTCTTACCCCGAGACATAAAAAATCCAGGCTGGAGTTTGCCAAAACTTAACTGAAAAAGCCTAAAACGTTTTGGAAGAATGTTCTCTGGTCAGATGAGCTTTGCTGCCTCTGGCACTGGACTGCTTGACCGTGTGCATGGCATTATGAAGTCTGAAGACTGCCAACAAATTTTGCAGCATAATGTAGGGACCAGTGTGAGAAAGCTGGTTCTCCCTCAGAGGTCATGGGTCTTCCAGCAGGACAATGACCCAAAACACACTTCAAAAAGCACTAGAAAATGGTTTGAGAGAAAGCACTGGAGACTTCTAAGGTGGCCAGCAATGAGTCCAGACCTGAATCCCATAGAACACCTGTGGAGAGATCTAAAAATGTCAGTTTGGAGAAGGCACCCTTCAAATATCAGGGACCTGGAGCAATTTGCCAAAGAAGAATAGTCTAAAATTCCAACAGAGCATTGTAAGAAACTCATTGATGGTTACTGGAAGCGGTTGGTCACCGTTATTTTGGCTAAAGGTTGTGCAACCAAGTATTAGGCTGAGGGTGCCAATACTTTTGTCTGGCTCATTTTTTTGGAGTTTTGTGTGAAATGATCAATTTTTTGCTTCATTCTCTTTTGTGTTTTTTCATTTAAGACAAATTAAATGAAGATAATACCAAAGAATTTGTGATTGTGATAAACCAGGGATTCAAGCTTCAGGAGGCTAATTTGCATATTCCAGGTGCCTTCTGGGAGAAGCGAAGTCTCCCTAAGCTAGAAGATCGTTGGGTACAGCCGGGACCAGCTGCTTCGAAAGCATCACCAAACCAGGGATTCAAGCTTCAGGAGGCTAATTTGCATATTCCAGGTGCCTTCTGGGAGAAGCGAAGTCTCCCTAAGCTAGAAGATCGTTGGGTACAGCCGGGACCAGCTGCTTCGAAAGCATCACCAAACCAGGGATTCAAGCTTCAGGAGGCTAATTTGCATATTCCAGGTGCCTTCTGGGAGAAGCGAAGTCTCCCTAAGCTAGAAGATCGTTGGGTACAGCCGGGACCAGCTGCTTCGAAAGCATCACCAAACCAGGGATTCAAGCTTCAGGAGGCTAATTTGCATATTCCAGGTGCCTTCTGGGAGAAGCGAAGTCTCCCTAAGCTAGAAGATCGTTGGGTACAGCCGGGACCAGCTGCTTCGAAAGCATCACCAAACCAGGGATTCAAGCTTCAGGAGGCTAATTTGCATATTCCAGGTGCCTTCTGGGAGAAGCGAAGTCTCCCTAAGCTAGAAGATCGTTGGGTACAGCCGGGACCAGCTGCTTCGAAAGCATCACCAAGAATTTTTGCCTGTAGGACATTATTGCAAGAGAGCTTGGCTGAGTAGATTACACAAAGAAGGAAAACACACAGCAAGTCAGCAGGATCTAGGAGCAACATGGCAGATGTGACAACCTACATGGTGAGCTGCAGCATGTGCTACATGTTCACAGATCGACCAGAAGAAGAATCCAATTTCACCTGTCAGAAGTGTAGACTAGTGGCCCTTTTAGAAGAAAAGGTGCGGGGTCTGGAAGAAAGAATAGCAACTTTGAAACTCATCAAAGAGAATGAAGACTTTCTAGACAGAACAGAAGCATCTCTACTGGTCACAGAAGGTGCAAAAATAGTCAGAGAACCTCCAAAAGCAGATGAGTGGAAGCATGTGACCAAAAGAAGCAAGAAGACCATGGAGAAATCACCAACCACACAACTGAAGAACCGATATCAAATCTTTGTAGAGGATGAAGATGGCACACCTAAGAATGAAGCAATACCAGCAAGCAAAAAAGAAAAGGGCACACAGCAACAAGTGACAGCAAAAAGTACAGCCAAGAAGCAACGAAGAGTGGTGGTGGTGGGAGACTCACTACTGAGAGGCACAGAAGCAACCATCTGCAGACCGGACATAACTGCAAGAGAAGTATGCTGCCTTCCAGGTGCGATGATCAAGGATGTGACCGATAGGATACCAAAGCTCTTCAGCTCCAAGGACGTCCACCCATTTCTTCTGATACATGTTGGCACCAATGACACGGCAAGGAAGGACCTACCGACAATCTGCAAGGACTTTGAAGAGTTGGGGAAGAAAGTAAAGGAACTGGATGCACAGGTAGTTTTTTCTTCTATCCTTCCAGTAGACGGGCATGGCACCAGGAGATGGAACAGGATCCTTGATGCAAACAACTGGCTAAGACGATGGTGCAGACAACAAGGATTTGGATTCCTGGACCACGGTGTGAATTACTGGTATGATGGACTCCTCGCCAGAGACGGACTACACCTCAACAAACCTGGGAAACACACATTCGCCAGAAGACTCGCTACACTCATCAGGAGGGCGTTAAACTAGAAGAAGAGGGGACGGGAAGAAAAACATTAGACTCGAACAAAGACGACCCAGGAAAACATATTCAGAAGGGAGGTAAGAACATTTCTAAAACAATCCACAGTGAGGAGATTGGAACAAAACAAAATCCTCTAAACTGCATGCTCGCAAACGCCAGAAGCCTGACAAACAAGATGGAAGAACTAGAAGCAGAAATATCTACAGGTAACTTTGACATAGTGGGAATAACCGAGACATGGTTAGATGAAAGCTATGACTGGGCAGTTAACGTACAGGGTTACAGTCTGTTTAGAAAGGATCGTAAAAATCGTAGAGGAGGAGGGGTTTGTCTCTATGTAAAGTCTTGTCTAAAGTCCACTTTAAGGGAGGATATTAGCGAAGGGAATGAGGATGTCGAGTCCATATGGGTTGAAATTCATGGAGGGAAAAATGGTAACAAAATTCTCATTGGGGTCTGTTACAAACCCCCAAATATAACAGAAACCATGGAAAGTCTACTTCTAAAGCAGATAGATGAAGCTGCAACCCATAATGAGGTCCTGGTTATGGGGGACTTTAACTACCCGGATATTAACTGGGAAACAGAAACCTGTGAAACCCATAAAGGCAACAGGTTTCTGCTAATAACCAAGAAAAATTATCTTTCACAATTGGTGCAGAATCCAACCAGAGGAGCAGCACTTTTAGACCTAATACTATCTAATAGACCTGACAGAATAACAAATCTGCAGGTGGTTGGGCATTTAGGAAATAGCGACCACAATATTGTGCAGTTTCACCTGTCTTTCACTAGGGGGACTTGTCAGGGAGTCACAAAAACATTGAACTTTAGGAAGGCAAAGTTTGACCAGCTTAGAGATGCCCTTAATCTGGTAGACTGGGACAATATCCTCAGAAATGAGAATACAGATAATAAATGGGAAATGTTTAAGAACATCCTAAATAGGCAGTGTAAGCGGTTTATACCTTGTGGGAATAAAAGGACTAGAAATAGGAAAAACCCAATGTGGCTAAACAAAGAAGTAAGACAGGCAATTAACAGTAAAAAGAAAGCATTTGCACTACTAAAGCAGGATGGCACCATTGAAGCTCTAAAAAACTATAGGGAGAAAAATACTTTATCTAAAAAACTAATTAAAGCTGCCAAAAAGGAAACAGAGAAGCACATTGCTAAGGAGAGTAAAACTAATCCCAAACTGTTCTTCAACTATATCAATAGTAAAAGAATAAAAACTGAAAATGTAGGCCCCTTAAAAAATAGTGAGGAAAGAATGGTTGTAGATGACGAGGAAAAAGCTAACATATTAAACACCTTCTTCTCCACGGTATTCACGGTGGAAAATGAAATGCTAGGTGAAATCCCAAGAAACAATGAAAACCCTATATTAAGGGTCACCAATCTAACCCAAGAAGAGGTGCGAAACCGGCTAAATAAGATTAAAATAGATAAATCTCCGGGTCCGGATGGCATACACCCACGAGTACTAAGAGAACTAAGTAATGTAATAGATAAACCATTATTTCTTATTTTTAGTGACTCTATAGCGACAGGGTCTGTTCCGCAGGACTGGCGCATAGCAAATGTGGTGCCAATATTCAAAAAGGGCTCTAAAAGTGAACCTGGAAATTATAGGCCAGTAAGTCTAACCTCTATTGTTGGTAAAATATTTGAAGGGTTTCTGAGGGATGTTATTCTGGATTATCTCAATGAGAATAACTGTTTAACTCCATATCAGCATGGGTTTATGAGAAATCGCTCCTGTCAAACCAATCTAATCAGTTTTTATGAAGAGGTAAGCTATAGGCTGGACCACGGTGAGTCATTGGACGTGGTATATCTCGATTTTTCCAAAGCGTTTGATACCGTGCCGCACAAGAGGTTGGTACACAAAATGAGAATGCTTGGTCTGGGGGAAAATGTGTGTAAATGGGTTAGTAACTGGCTTAGTGATAGAAAGCAGAGGGTGGTTATAAATGGTATAGTCTCTAACTGGGTCGCTGTGACCAGTGGGGTACCGCAGGGGTCAGTATTGGGACCTGTTCTCTTCAACATATTCATTAATGATCTGGTAGAAGGTTTACACAGTAAAATATCGATATTTGCAGATGATACAAAACTATGTAAAGCAGTTAATACAAGAGAAGATAGTATTCTGCTACAGATGGATCTGGATAAGTTGGAAACTTGGGCTGAAAGGTGGCAGATGAGGTTTAACAATGATAAATGTAAGGTTATACACATGGGAAGAGGGAATCAATATCACCATTACACACTGAACGGGAAACCACTGGGTAAATCTGACAGGGAGAAGGACTTGGGGATCCTAGTTAATGATAAACTTACCTGGAGCAGCCAGTGCCAGGCAGCAGCTGCCAAGGCAAACAGGATCATGGGGTGCATTAAAAGAGGTCTGGATACACATGATGAGAGCATTATACTGCCTCTGTACAAATCCCTAGTTAGACCGCACATGGAGTACTGTGTCCAGTTTTGGGCACCGGTGCTCAGGAAGGATATAATGGAACTAGAGAGAGTACAAAGGAGGGCAACAAAATTAATAAAGGGGATGGGAGAACTACAATACCCAGATAGATTAGCGAAATTAGGATTATTTAGTCTAGAAAAAAGACGACTGAGGGGCGATCTAATAACCATGTATAAGTATATAAGGGGACAATACAAATATCTCGCTGAGGATCTGTTTATACCAAGGAAGGTGACGGGCACAAGGGGGCATTCTTTGCGTCTGGAGGAGAGAAGGTTTTTCCACCAACACAGAAGAGGATTCTTTACTGTTAGGGCAGTGAGAATCTGGAATTGCTTGCCTGAGGAGGTGGTGATGGCGAACTCAGTCGAGGGGTTCAAGAGAGGCCTGGATGTCTTCCTGGAGCAGAACAATATTGTATCATACAATTATTAGGTTCTGTAGAAGGACGTAGATCTGGGTATTTATTATGATGGAATATAGGCTGAACTGGATGGACAAATGTCTTTTTTCGGCCTTACTAACTATGTTACTATGTTACTATGTATTGCAATCGTTTTCAGGAAGAAACTAAGTATTATCTGACAGAATTGCAGGGGTGTCAATACTTTTGGCCATGACTGTACTATATAAAGAAGAGATAACATACAGGTATATACTATATACAGGAGGAGATGACATGTATATGCAGTATACAGGAGATGACATACAGCAGGTATATACTATTTACAGGGGAGATGACATAGATATATACTATATACAGGGGAGATGACATACAGGTGTATCTACTATATAATTGTCTAAGGGTCACTTCCGTCTTTGTCTGTCCTTCTGTCTTTCCTTCTTTCTGTCACGGATATTCATTGGTTGCGGCCTCTGTCATGGAAATCCAAGTCGCTGATTGCTCATGGCAAAACGCCCATGACCATTGCCACGACCAATCAGCGACAGGCACAGTTCGGCGGCAACATGGCCTTTCCTTCCTCTCCGCAGTCGGTGCCCGCTCCGTACTCCCCTCCAGTCAACGCTCACACAGGGTTAATGGCAGCGCTAATGGACCGCGTTATGCCGAGGTGTAACGCACTCCATTAACGCTGCTATTAACCCTGTGTGACCAACTTTTTTTTACTATTGATGCTGCCTATGCAGCCTCAAGAGTAAAAAGATCTAATGTTAAAAATAATTTAAAAAAAATAAAAAATCATCATATACTCACATTCTGGCGCCTTTCCCGCTCCTCACGACGCTCCGGTGACCGCTCCATGCAAGCGGCAGGTTCCGGTGGCGAGGATGGTATGCGACAAGGACCTGCCATGACGTCACGGTCATGTGACCGCGACATCATCACAGGTCCTGCGAGAAAGACCTGCCATGACGTCATGGTCATGTGACCGCGACGTCATCACAGGTCCTGCGCCCATACCAACCCTGGGACCGGAAGCTGCCGCGTGCACCGCACACAGGGCCAGGACTTCAACGGAGGGTGAGTATATGTTTATTTTTTACTAGCTGAAGAGCCCGGCGTTGCCTGGGCATAGTAAATATCTGTGGTTAGTTATAGCACGTCACTTCTCTTATTTTCCCATCACGCCTCTCATTTTCCCCCTCACATCTCTCATTTTCTCCCTCACACCTCTCATTTTCTCTCTCACTCCTCTCATTCCCCCTAACACTTGTCATTTCGACCTCCCATCTGTCATTTTCCGATCACTACACTATTTTCCCTCACTCCTCTCATTTTGCATTCACACCTTTTCATTTTCACCTCACACCTCTCATTTTCACCTCAGTATATACATGTTTGTCATCTCCCTTATATATAGTATACACCTGTATGTCATCTCCTGTATATAGTATATACCTGTATATCATCTCCCCTGTATATAGTATATACCTGCTGTGTGTCATCTCCCCTGTATATAGTATATACCTGTATGTCATCTTCTCCTATATATAGTATATACCTGTATGTCATCTCCTCCTATATATAGTATATACCTGTATGTCATCTCCTCCTATATATAGTATATACCTGTATGTCATCTCCTTCTATATATAGTATATACCTGTATGTCATCTCCTCCTGTATATAGTATATACCTGTGTGTCATCTCCCCTGTATATAGTATATATCTGTGTGTCATCTCCTCCTGTATATAGTATATACCTGTGTCATCTTCTATATATAGCATATACCTGTATGTCATCTCCTCCTGTATATAGTATATACCTGTAGGTAATCTGCTCCTGTATATAGTATATACCTGTAGGTAATCTCCTCCTGTATGTAGTATATACCTGTATGTCATCTCCTCCTGTATATAGTATGTACCTGTATGTCATCTCCTCCTGTATATAGTATATACCTGTGTGTCATCTCCCCTGTATATAGTATATATCTGTGTGTCATCTCCTCCTGTATAAAGTATATACCTGTGTCATCTCTATATAGCATATACCTGTATGTCATCTCCTCCTGTATATAGTATATACCTGTAGGTAATCTGCTCCTGTATATAGTATATACCTGTAGGTAATCTCCTCCTGTATGTAGTATATACCTGTATGTCATCTCCTCCTGTATATAGTATGTACCTGTATGTCATCTCCTCCTTTATATAGTATATACCTGTGTGTCATCTCTCCTGTATATAGTATATACCTGTGTGATCTCCTGTATTAGACCTCGTTAACACATTATTTGCTCAGTATTTTTACCTCAGTATTTGTAAGATAAATTGGCAGCCTGATAAATCCCCAGCCAACAGGAAGCCCTTCCCCTGGCAGTATATATTAGCTCACATATACACATAATAGACAGGTCATGTGACTGACAGCTGCCGTATTTCCTATATGGTACATTTGTTGCTCTTGTAGTTTCTCTGCTTATTAATCAGATTTTTATTTTTGAAGGCTAATACCAGACTTGTGTGTGTTTTAGGGCGAGTTTCATTTGTCAAGTTGTAGGTGTTGAGTTGTGTTTGGCGACATGCATGTAGCGACTTTTGTGAGATGAGTTTTGTGTGGCCATGCGTGTAGCAACTTTTTGTGTGTCGAGTTGCATGTGGCAGGTTAGTGTAGCAAGTTGTGTGCAGCAAGTTTTGCGCATGGCGAGTTTTGCGCGTGGTGAGTTTTATGTCTGGTGCCTTTTGAGTATGTGCAAGTTTTGTGTGAGGCAACTTTAGCATGTGTTGCAAATTTTGTGCATGTGGCAATTTTTCCGCATGTGCAAGTTTTGCGTGTGGCGAGCTTTCCATGAGGTGAGTTTTGCACTTGTGGCGAGTTTTGCGTGAGCCTATTTTTTGCATGTGGCGAGTTTTGCGGGTGGTGAGTTTTGAGCGGCGACTTTTGTTTTTCGACTTTTATGTGGCGAGGTTGGTGTATGTGTGGTGAAATGTGTGCTGAGGGTGGTATATGTGTTCAAGCACGTGGTAGTGTGTGGCGCATTTTGTGTGTGTGTTCATATCCCCGTGTGTGGTGAGTATCTCATGTCGGGGCCCCACCTTAGCAACTGTACGGTATATACTCTTTGGCTCCATCGCTCTCATTCTTTAAGTCCCCCTTGTTCACATCTGGCAGCTGTCAATTTGCCTCCAACACTTTTTTCCTTTCACTTTTCCCCATTATGTAGATAGGGGAAAAATAGTTTGGTGAATTGGAAAGCGTGGAGTTAAAATTTCACCTCACAACATAGCCTATGACGCTCTCAGGGTCCAGGCGTGTGACTGTGCAAAATTTTGTTGCTGTAGCTGCGACGCTTCCAACACTTTTCCTTTCACTTTTTTCCCCATTATGTAGATAGGGGCAAAATTGTTTGGTGAATTGGAAAGCGCGGGGTTAAAATTTCACCTCACAACGTAGCCTATGACGTTCTCAGGGTCCAAACGTGTGACTGTGCAAAATTTTGTGGCTGTAGCTGCGACGGTGCAGATGCCAATCCCGGACACACACACAGACACACACACACACACACACACACACACACACACACACACACACACACACACACACACACACACACACACACACACTCAGCTTTATATAGTAGATTTTAAGTCTGTATACTACATGGCTCTGTGTTGTATACTCCGTCGCTGTGCAATATACTACGTGGCTGGGCAATATACTACGTGGCCATACATATTCTAGAATACCCGATGCGTTAGAATCGGGCCACCATCTAGTACTATATATAAGGGAGATGACAAACCTGTATATACTGAGGGGAAAATGAGAGGTGAGGTGAAAATGAAAAGGTGTGAGTACAAAATGAGAGGAGTGAGAGAAAATAGTGGAGTGATCGGAAAACGAGAGATGTGAGGTCGAAATGGCAAGTGTTAGGGATGAATGAGAGGAGTGAGGGGGAAAATGAGTCGTGATGGGAAAATAAGAGAAGTGCGGTGCTATAACTAACTACAGATATTTAGTATGCCCAGGCAACGCTGGGCTCTTCAGCTAGTGTGTGTGTGTGTGTGTGTATATCTATATACATAATTGTCTAAGGGGTACTTCCGTCTGTCTGTCTGTTCTTCAGTCACGGTTATTCGTTCGCTGATTGGTCTCGGCAGCTGCCTGTCATGGCTGCCGCGACCAATCAGCGACGGGCACAGTCCGATTAGTCCCTCCCCTACTCCCCTGCACTCACTTCCCGACGCCCGCTCCGTAATCCCCTCCGCTCACACAGGGTTAATGGCAGCGGTAAGGGCCCGCGGTGCAACGCACTCCGTTACCGCTGCTATTAACCCTGTGTGTCCCCAACTATTTACTATTGATGCTGCCTATGCAGCATCAATAGTAAAAATGTCATGTTAAAAATAATTTTAAAAAAACCTGCTATACTCACCCTCCGCCGCCTTTCTCGCTCCTCGCCACGCTCCCGGGACCGCTCCATTGCAAGCGGCAGCTTCCGGTCCCGTCCCAGGGCTGGTGTGCGACAAGGACCTGCGTGACGTCACGGTCATGTGACCGCGACATCATCATAGGTCCTGCTCACACCAGCCCTGGGACGGGACCGCAAGCTGCCGCTTGCAATGGAGCGGTCCCGGGAGCGTGGCGAGGAGCGAGAAAGGCGGATGGTGAGTATAGCAGGACTTCAACGGGCTATAGGTGAGTATATGTTTTTTTGTTTTTTTTTAAGTCTCTATACTACGTGGCTCTGTGCTGGGCAATATACTACATGGCTGGGCAATACTACATGGCTGGGCAATACTACGTGGCTCTGCTATATACTATGTGACTGGGCAATATACCGTACTACGTGGGCTGTGCTATATACTACGTGGCTGGGCAATATACTACGTGGCTGGGCAATATACTACGTGGCTGGGCAATATACTACGTGGCTGGGCAATATACTACGTGGCTGGGCAATATACTACGTGGCTGGGCAGTATACTATGTCGCTGGGCAATATACTACGTCGCTGGGCAATATACTACGTCGCTGGGCAATATACTACGTGGACATGCATATTCTAGAATACCCGATGCGTTAGAATCGGGCCACCATCTAGTGTATATAGGTTCTTCAAAGTAGCCACCTTTTGCTTTGATGACTGCTTTGCACACTCTTGGCATTCTCCCGAATATCCCCCATCCTCTGGAACTCTCTGCCCCAACACGTCCGACAATCAACCACAGTCGGATCCTTCAGACGGAACCTGAAAACTCATCTCTTCAGGAAAGCCTACAGCCTGCACTGACACCGCTGCCACCTCATCACTATCGAAGCTACCGCCTCACCAACACCGGATCTCCTGCAACCCAACCTCCCCAACCTACTGTCTCCTTCCCCATAATCCTGTAGAATGTAAGCCCGCAAGGGCAGGGTCCTCGCCCCTCTGTATCAGTCCCTCATTGTTAGTTTGTTTACTGTATGTGATATCTGTAACTTGTATGTAACCCCTTCTCATGTACAGCACCATGGAATCAATGGTGCTATATAAATAAATAATAATAATAATTCTCTTGATTAGTTTCAAGAAGTAGTCACCGGGCATGGTTTTCACTTCACAGGTGTGCCCTGTCAGGTTTAATAAGTGGGTTTTCTTGCCTTATAAATGGGGATTGGACCATCTGTCTTCTTGTGCAGAAGTCTGGTGGATACACAGCGGATAGTCCTACTGAATAGACTGTTAGCTGCTTTTTTCTTGCCATAATACAAATTCTAAGTAAAGAAAAACGAGTGGCCATCATTACTTTAAGAAATGAAGGTCAGTCAGTCCGAAAAATTGGGAAAACTTTGAAAGTGTCCCCAAGTGCAGTGGCAAAAACCATCAAGCGCTACAAAGAAACTGGCTCACATGAGGACCGCCCCAGGAAAGGAAGACCAAGAGTCACCTCTGCTTCTGAGGATAAGTTTATCCGAGTCACCAGCCTCAGAAATCGCAGGTTAACCTCAGCTCAGATAAGAGACTAGGTCAATGCCACACAGAGTTCTAGTAGCAGACACATCTCTACAACAACTGTTAAGAGGAGACTATGTGCAGCAGGCCTTCATGGTAAAATAGCTGCTAGGAAACCACTGCTAATGACAGGCAACAAGCAGAAGAGACTTGTGTGGGCTAAAGAACACAAGGAATGGACATTAGACCAGTGGAAATCTGTGCTTTGGTCTGACGTGTCCAAATTTGAGATCTTTGGTTCCAACCACCATGTCTTTGTGCGACACAGAAAAGGTGAAGGGATGGATTCTACATGCCTGGTTCCCACCGTGAAGCATGGAGGAGGAGGTGTGATGGTGTGGGGTTGCTTTGCTGGTGACACTGTTGGGGATTTATTCAAAATTGAAGGCATACTGAACCAGCATGGCTACCACAGCATCTTGCAGCGGCATGCTATTCCATCCGGTTTGCGTTTAGTTGGATCATCATTTATTTTTCAACAGGACAATGACCCCAAGTGTAAGGGCTATTTGACCAAGAAGGAGAGTGATGGGGTGCTACGCCAGATGACCTGGCCTCCATAGTCACCAGACCTGAACCCAATCGAGATGGTTTGTTGTTAGCTGGACCGCAGAGTGAAGGCAAAAGGGCCAACAAGTGCTAAGCCTCTCTGGGAACTTTTTCAAGATTGTTGGAAGACCATTCCCAGTGACTGCATTCTCTTGTTAGGTATACACACATTCCATGTATATGTGTGTGTGTGTGTGTGTGTGTATATATAGATAGCTAGATAGAGAGGGAGAGAGAGAGAGACTCGACCAATCAGCGACGGGCACAGTCTGCCGTGAATTCTGGAATCATCATTGTCCATATACTACGGGGACATGCATATTCTAGAATACCCGATGCGTTAGAATCGGGCCACAATCTAATAAAAAAAAAAATATATATATATATATATATATATATATATATATATATATATATATATATATATATATATATCCGTTGCAAAACGTGATACAAGCTGTCATATCCCACATTGTAATTTTGTGGCGGTTAAATTGCGTGCAGAACTGTTGCTCATAATAAAAAATAAAAAACCATTTTGGGGGTTTTACAAACGTGATACAGCAGGCTATATCTAAATTTGAAATTGTTTGGAGCATATATTCTAGTTTATACAGGCGTCATCCACACTAAAAAGAAAAAAATCTTGTTACTAACGTCATACAGTAGGGGACATCTCACTTTCAAATTGTTTGAAGCATATCTTTGTCATACAGGCCTCATCCACACTCAAAAAATTTTTTTTTCTGTAATACGATACAGCACGACGTATTTCACCTTGTAAATCTAATTTTTTGTTGCTAATACTGTGCTCCTACCACACTATCTGAGCAGCATGACTGGGAAAAGCAAGGCCGTGGTGGAAGTGGGATTCAGCTTGGTGTTTAAGGTGTACGTGGGGTAGGTGGTAATGTTTGTGAAAGCACTAGTGGTGAACCAACATCATGATCTATGCAAAGACAACTGACAACTTCTGTTACTGGACGGGCTACTCGACTACATTTGTTTGGCAGACGCACAGTGGTATGCCTTGTTAAGGCCCATTAAGAGCATGTGCTTGAGTGGAATGCAAGCGCAGCTTCAAGTGGCCTCTCCTCCTCTACCTCAACATCACACCCAGTACAGTCCACAGAAGTGGCACCCAAATTCCCCTTGCTTCCCCCGCATCCCAACTCTACAACAGTACAACTGACTACGGAACCACAGATGGGTGAGTCTGAAGAGCTGTTAACACATTCGATTCCATTTCCATCAGAAGTGTACTCAAAATCTTCAGAGTCCTGAGGAGGAAATCTGCACTGATGGCCAAATTTTTTTTTTTAGCTTGGATCCGGGGCAGGACGAAGTGGGGCCCGAGCAGCATCCTGACCCTCGTGACCAGACGTTAACCCCCCCAAAGAGGGGAGGGGGTGATCCTGATGTGACTTATATCTGAGGCTCCCGCGGACTGTACTGTGCTGTCAGGGCAGGAAGAGGAGGAGGGCAACTGCAAGGGCGAGGAATGTGATAATGCAGAGAATGATGATGATGAGGTGATAGATCCCAGTCGGCGTGAAAATAGGGGCACACATGTGAGTAGTTCCTCTGAGGAAGTTACGTTGCTCCGTACGTCACAGAAACGTAGTAATGCAGCCACGACGAGCAATGCATCCACAGCTGTGGCTGTGACCTGCAGCTCGCATGAGTGGCAGGGGTTGCTTAGCTTGGCCCTTTTTTAACACTGCAAAGGATGAGCCAACTCACGTAATCTGCCAACTTAGGGGAAAAAAACTGAGTTGAGGTAAAAAATGCAATAATTTTGACTACTATATGTATGAACCGTCATATGCGCAATCAACATGCGTTACTCTGGGAATCCCACTCCGCTAAAATTCGGACCTCAACAACCATCAGCTGTCCCATCAATTGCATCTACTGCTTCCTCCTCCTTTGTTACCGTTCCAACTATTGAGACGCAGGTCTTTGACTGCAGAACCTCGAGTTCTTTACCCGCTGCAGTCACTGACTGAGAGCCCGCTGTAACGGAAGCAGACATGACTGCTGTTTTTGACCGATCTTTCTCAATTAACAGTAACATCTCTGTCTGCACCTCTCTCACGGTCCTGCAGTTTGTACAGTTCACCATACTCGGCCGTCTCACAGCACTGCAGCCAGCTCCCAATACAGCAGTTGTGGTCACGTAAAAGATTGTTTCCTTCTACACATGACAAAGCTAAGAGGTTGAACTCCACCATCTCCAATCTGATGGCTATGGAATTGCTGTTTTTCCGACTGGTAGATAGACTGTTTCAGAAAGCTGATGGCCATCGCAGTCCCCCAGTACCAATTGCTTAGTCGCCATTACTTTTCTAAGAAAGCTGTGTGAAGGATCTCACAGAGGAAGGGGGTGTCAACTTCGCTCATCTCAGGAGAGGGGAGAGATAGACCCAGCAGGGATCGGCCCTCTGGTGCCACCATTTGCCCCAGGTCAGTGAGGGAACTGCACCAAGGACAAATAACCAGAAAGGCTTCCCTTATAGGTACAACTTGAGGTGCTCCCAGTGAGGGGGATATACATCACCAGTCCAAGCTGGGGACTGTCACTATCAAGAGTTCCTCACTAACACAGTACGGTATACCGCCACCAGTTCCTTGTTATACATAAGCCCTGTCCGACAACAGGCTTATGTCGGGTCAGAAACCAACCCAGAGTAGCGAATAATTGACCAACTGAGCGTGCTGACGTGGGGATTCGTGAATCGAGATAAAAGAGCAGCCCAAAATTAATTTTATATTTAATCGCCGAAAAGGCGCACTAGGTAAGTACAGGTATATATACAAGAACAAATATACAAGTTTACAGTCAGGAGTGCAGTACAAGGGTAGGGTATAGATAGGTTGCAATTACCATGTTATGTAGCATGTGACCACAGGGAGGTGCTGATGGATCGCAGGTCCAAATCTTAGTTACAGGCTTTCCTGGCTGCGTCAGCTAACGTATCCTCCTGACAGTAGAAAAACTAAGTCCAAAATGAGGGACTGCCTTATATCTTTTTGGCTACTCTCTCTCACACTCTGCTCCCACCCCTGGGTGGTGCAGCCTCTCTCCTTCCATCTCTGAGAATATGATTTTATGTCCAGAACCGTTTATGGCCCATAATTTTCCGCCTGATGCTCTGAATGTGTTGATGGCGCCGCCACTGGGGTCCGCTGTATTTAATCTGCACATAGATTAAATATGGGCAGCACGGTGGCGCAGTGGTTAGCACTGCAGCCTTGCAGCGCTGGAGTCCTGGGTTCAAACCCCACCATGGACAACATCTGCAAAGAGTTTGTATGTTCTCTCCGTGTTTGCGTGGGTTTCCTCCGGGCACTCCGGTTTCCTCCCACATTCCAAAGACATACTGATAGGGAATGTAGATTGTGAGCCCCATCGGGGACAGTAATGATAATGTGTGCAAAACTGTAAAGCGCTGCGGAATATGTTAGCGCTATATAAAAATAAAGATTATTAAAAAATAAAGATTATTATTAATATGCATACTGTGTGTAATTCCTGTTTGCTATGCTTTATAACTCAATAATGCAGAATGCTACAGGTGCCGATTCCGATTATGTGCTCTGCTAGTCTTAGATATATTGCCTTCTGTTATTATAGGTCATTTTCCAGATTCAATGCCTCAGCCTGACTGTGCTCCAGTCAGACAAAAGAGCCAGCTGGCTGCAGCTGCAGCTGCAAAAAAACAAAAAAGTTTGTACCCTTGTGGTAAAAGCTTCAAGGAGTTTCTTCATAGCTCTTTTTATTAAAAGAAAACAATGATCCTGTGGAATCCCAAGGGTGGGAGCACATTTCAGGAGGGGAGAGACCTTTAGTTGGTCCCTCACAAGCTGGACAACCCATTTAGGCAACATCTATTTAATATTGAATTTCACATAAACCGAGGTTAAACGATTGAGTACTTACCAGGATATTCCATTGTATTAAAATATATATATATATATATATATATATATATATATATATATATATATATATACACACATACACATATATATATTTTTTTTTAATTAAGTTGCATTTACTCCTCTGTGACCGATCTCTTATTACTATTCGGGGTCCCATGATCGCCAAATGAAACGTATGGAGTTCTGTCTTCTTTAGTTTTAAATTCTCAAAGGTTTATTTTAACAATTTTTTTTTTTTTCAGATTACAAAAGAACCAGCCTGGCTCCATACGTGAAAGTATTTGAACAATTTCTTGATAAACTTGACCATACTCGAAAAGGAGAAATGTTGTTGAAAAGTGGTAAGTAGAAGCAAGTTGCTGTTAATAGCCATGGATGTGTTAAGACTAGAGATAAGTGAATATTTCAATATTCGGTTCAGATTACAATCATCGTATTTGCAAGATTCGCCGAACGTCATTTGACTCAGTGGGAGTACAGATGAGCGAATATGTTCGGAAACTATCGTCAAACATAAATTCAGCACCAATATGGTATGAATATGGCAAATTTGTTTTCCAAACATATTCGCTCATCTTTAGATAAGACCATACCACAACCATTATATAACCTTCCTACTTTTCATTCTATAGTAAATCTTTTTCACACAGCGTGACATACATTATGCCACATAAACACACGTTACACTGCACTTGAAATGCCTTTTACCATTGCATTGTATTATACTAATCATGTCCTTATGGTCTTTTATTTCTTTAGATCTAAAGAAAGAATTCTGAAATTTATAAAAGGACCTCTTTGCATTGCACACTTGCGTTCTTGATGGTTGGAAACTAAGAAGTCTTACATTTTAAAGAACTCTGGCTTACTTTTCATACTGTCTACAAAGTAGAAACGGCTGTGACCACTCAACCCCTAAATGTGTTAATGGAACAATGACTGCAGTTTTATGAAAAGCCTCAACCTGGATAAAATAACTGAACGAACTTGAACTTATCAAATTGTATTGTTTAGTACAATTTCTTTCATCACTTGTGGTCGCATTAAATATGTATGATTTATATTCTGCAGTATACAGAGAAGTGTAATATATCGCACGTCTATCCTATCTTAGGCTGTGTACTTGGAATTTTTAATTTTTCCCAGTTTAACCCCTTCATGACATCCACCTTACATGTATGGCACCACAGAAGGTTTGTTCCCGCAAACCGCCATACATGTACGACGTGATGATCTTGTGGGCTCACTCCCAGCTAGGCACGATCATCAGTGGGTATCGGCTATATAATGTCTGTGGCAACTAACATGATTGGGGTAACTTTAAAATTCGGGTCATTTGAGGGGGGGGATTCTGCTCTTCTGGCACTTACAAGCTCTGTATATGGAGTCCACAAACTATTCAACGATTATTTGTTCTGTAAGAGTCAAATGGTGCTCCTTCGCTCCCAAGTCTCACCATGCAACTAAGCAGTTCTGTACAGCAACATATGAAATTTTGCATCATTCTCCAGAAATTGTGTGACACACTTTGGTGCCATTTTTACCCCTCTCCCAGTGTGAAATGTAAAATTTGGGGCTAAAACAATTTTTCTGTCAAAATGTAACCACTTTTCTTCACTGCCCTATGGTAGAAAATTCTGTGGCCCACCAATGATGTCAATATGATCACTGCATCCTTAGATGAATTCATTGGAGTGTAGTTTGTAAAATGGGGTCCCTTATGGGGGGGTTCTGGCACATCAGGGGCTCTTCCAGCGGATCATGGCACCAACAAACCATAACAGTAAAATCAGTACTATAATATGGCGCTCCTTCCCTTCTGAGTTTTGCACTGTGCCTAAAAAGTAGTTCCTGATTACATGCAGGGTTTTGGTGCAATCAGGAAAAATTGCACAACAAATTGAAGTCCATTTTTTTCCTATTAACCCCAAGTTTTTATTTTTTTTTAAACTAACACAATTATTATTTCTTCACTTCTAAATGGTATAAAATTTGGGGAGGCACATGTGGTGCCAATATGATCACTGCACCTTTAGATTAATTCATTGAGGAGTGTAGTTTTTAAAATGGAATAATTATTGGGGGGAGAGTTTGTTCTGCCACCTCAAGGGCTCTGTCTATGTGATATGGCAGTCCAGCAAAATCTGAACTCCAATATGGCGCTTATTCCCTTCTAAGCTTTGCACAGTGTCTCAACAGTAGTTCTCAACCACGTCGGTGAACTCTGAAGAAATTGCTCAAGACATTGTACCGTTTTGTTTTCCCCCATTATTTGAAAATTGAAAACTTGGAGCCAAACATAATTTTAGTAGAAAAAGTGGTAACTTTTCATTGACGCATGTTATACAATTCTATGAATCGCTTGAGGGATAAAAATGCTCACTACATGCTTAGATTAATTCCTTGAGAGATGTAGTTTCTAAAATGGAGTCACTTGTTGTTTTTTTTTTGCGGTTTTGGTATTTGAGTTTCTTTAACTGTGACATGGCATCTGCAATCTATTCTGGCAAAATTGTATTCCAGAATTCAATTGGCTCCTCCCCTTCCGAGCCCTGCCATGCACCCAAACAGTAGTTTTCCACCACATATGGTGTATCGGTGTTCCCAGGAGAAATAGCACAACTAATTGGTCCATTACCCTTGTGAAAACAAAAACATTGACTAAAGCACCATTTTTGTGAGAAAAATGTATTTTTCCCAGGATGTCCCTCATGACAGCACGTCAGGAGATAGTCCTACTCATCCTCTAGCGACAGGAAACACGAGAGGTTAAAAGCCCCCTTCCTCCTCCATCTCTAAGTATTTTTCCTGTCCCTAGCAGAACAGAGTACGGAGAGGAAGGAGCACAATAAAAAAAAGCTTACCGGGGATCACAGGTGCCTTGAGCTCTTCCCATTCCAGCTATCAATGATGGCTTACTGGGCGGAGGTCCCTCAGCCAGTCAATGGAGCAGGACGGAGCACTCAACTTCCGCCGCTTCCCTCTTGGCGTCATGCTGCAGAAGCCGGCCAAGACTTCCAGGTCGCGTGTATGGGGGTACATTCCAGTGGTGGAATTCGCTTCCGGCGGGGACTCCCTTTCTGATGACGCACTTGCGTTCCAGCATGGATATAATTTCCGGTTTCGAGGGGTACCACTGATTGGACTGGCACAGCGTGCCTTCCAGCATGGGACCCTAACAAATGCTATGCAGAGCAGTCCCTGGCCAGTGTACGTACCCCCAATAGCGACTAGGGTTTTTTTTTCTCTCTATATCCCATAGCTAATAGCGTGCAATTCTCCTATCTGTTAACTAGGAGAGAGATCAGAATCTTCTTCCCAGAAACGGCCTAAGAAATGTCCGGCGTGCAATACAAAGCTGTCAGAGTCCTATAGAAAACCGCTTTGTTCAGAATGTTTTGCAAAATTTCTTAAAGACGAACAATCCGTCCTGTTAGCGGACATGAGGGCCATGATTAGGGAAGAGGTACAAAGTATGGTTGCTAGTCTCGTACCCACTAAACCAGCCTGAAGCACTTCCCGTCATAAGAGGGCTAGGTGGGAGATGGAGGAATCTTCTGAAGAGGCATATGCCTATTCATACGGTTTGGAAGAGGAAATGGATGCTGAAGCCCCCCAAATACCCTCGAAGGAGAGTAAGAAGTATTTCTTCTCGTCCGAAAATATGGATGACCTGTTGAGCATTATGGGATGGGCAACCATGAAAGTAGAGGAGACTCAGGTGCCATATACAATACAGGACGAGATGTTTGGAGGGCTGAGAAGACCGAGGAATAGAGTGTTCCCCATCAACCAAAACATGAGAGTAATGATCCTGGAAGAGTGAGAGGACACAGAGAAATGTTTGGTTATCCCTAGAGATTTCAAGTTCCAGTTTCCATTTGAACCAGAGGAGGTAAAACTTTGGGAGGAAATCCCAAAAGTTGATATCCCTATTGCCAAAGTAGCGAAAAAGACCAATTCCATTTGAAGATTCCTCTTACCTCCGGGAAGCTATGGACAGAAAGGCAGAGCGGCTACTTAAAAGAAGTTGGGAATCTTCAGCGGCCATCATAAAGGCTAATACAGCCGCCACCGCTGTAGCCAGGTCAATGTTCATATGGATTGATGAGTTGACAACCCAGCTAAAAACTAACACCCATAGAGAGGTCATCATTGGAGATGAGCGAACATAGTCTGCTCCCTTCTTCGGCAAGCTATAGCGCTTACCGAAGAAGCTGCAGCGGGAATCCGGATATCTAGAGCGCTCCTGATGATCAGATGTTCGGCGCCGCAGCTGCATGTGTCATGGCTGTGTGACAGTCACAACACACAGGCTCTTCATGCTTCTGTTGTGACTCACACAGCTGTGACACATGCAGTGGAATCGAACAGCTGATCTTTGGGAGCGCTCCAGGTATCTGGGTTCCCGATGCAGCTTCTTCGGTAAGCGCAATAGGTTGCCGAATAAGGAGGAAACCAACGATGTTTGCTAATCTCTAGTCATCATGGACTCCCTATGTTAAAGATGGCACCACAGTTTATGGCAGATGCCTCAGCTGGGTCTGCAAGATTTGCAGCTAGGAGAAATGTACTATCTAACTCCACACAACGGCCCATCTGGTTCAAGATATGGTCAGGGGATAGCCATTCAAAGAGCAAACTCTGTACAATTTCATTTTCTGACACGTCTTTGGTCCTGTACAAGATAACATCCCTCTGACTAAAAAAGGAAAAAAAAAAGGGGGGGGTTCCCAGGGGAAAAACTAAAGAATACCAGTTCCTCCATAAGCTGCGTGTCCCATATCAATCCCATACACATCATTACAAGAGGAATGGGAAGACTGGAAGGTGGAGTTACCCCAAGGGAGGTAGAGGTAGATCCACCCAGCTTCTTTCTGGCCCATTAAGGCCCTGACACCAGAAACGTGGGGGGGGGGGTACCATATCCCCCTCAGCAGTTTCAGATCACCAAACCGCAATCCCTTTCTCTGTCAAAAATACTGGGGGATATCTGAGATCTCCAAACGTCAGAGGCAATCAGTCCAGTACCACTTAAGGGTAGAATAGTGACCCTGAACTATTTCTTTAACATAAAAAAGCCTTCATGCAGATAATGTACCATTGTAAGTCTAAAACCCCTAAATCAATGGATCAGGTACAGGAGGTTCAAAATGGAGACAGTAAGATCTTGTATCCCCCTGATAGGGAGTCAGCTATGTGTACATTAGAATTAAGGGATGCCTACTCTCATGTGCCCATGCACCCCAACCACCAGCAGTTCCTGAGGTTTGAGCTACAGCATCAGGGGTTAGTCCATCACTTCCAGTTCAGGTGCCTACCATTCGGCCTTTCCTCAGCACCACTCATCTTTACAAAGGTAATGACAGAGGTGGCAGCATTCCTGAGGAAGAAAGGAATTATAATTCCCTAACTGAATGACATCCTGTTGGTAGCGGACTCATCCATCCTCCTCAGACAGCAGCTTGCACAGATGATAGATACTCTAAAGGTTCTAGGTTGGCGTATCAACTGGGAAAAGTCTGATTTGAGACCAGGTACTCAGAAGGTGTTTCTAGGAGTCCTCCTCGATTCACATCGCAGAATATCTTCCCTGCCCGCCTTGAAACAGGTGGAAGTCGAGAACAGGATCTAGATCTTCCAGAGAAAGAGGATAGTAACCAAAAGATGCGCTATGAGTGATTTAGGCCTAATAACATCCTGTATTCCGAGCATACGCTGGAGTCAAGCCCACTCAAGGCAACTACAAGAAGCAGTTTTGTCGGCCTGGAACAGGCATCAATCAGTGCTAGACAGAAGAATAAGGATCTCGGCAAGTCTGAAAGATTCCCTGTCATGGTGCCATCTCGGAAAAGACTTTAGGAAGGAGTGCCATGGGATCTATTCCCTTTCATCAGGATTACCAACGATGCCAGCCTCGTAAGCTGGGAAGCAGAAGTGTAAGGTCAGTACCTTCACGGTACATGGATCCCGGAAGACCAAGGAAGGTCACTACAGGGAGTTAAAGCCACAGTGATATTGGTGGCCCCCTTTGGCACAAGAGAAGTTGGTTCCAGTTCTTACGCCACATGGCCCTGGAAGATCCAGTTCCCCTACCACACAGATACGACCTGCTGTCTCAGGGTCCCCTTTGACATCAGGACGCCTGCTTTCTACAACTAGCAGCCTGGATCCTGAGAGGCAGATACTGAGCTCCAAGGGGCTTTCACAGAAGGTAATAACTATGCAAGCAAGCAGGAAACTGGTAGCGTCAATCATCTATTACAAAGTGTGGAAAAAAATTCTCACTTATCAGAGAATCCATAGCAAAGTCATCCTGTCCGGATATCCCTAAGGTCCTGACGTTCCTCCAGATGGGATTCGATATTGGTTTGAAACCCAGCACGTTAAAGGTTCAGATCTCGGCCTTAACGCATTTCTAGACTACCTTTGAGTCTGTGGTGACCATAATGTATAGGGGGCTTTGGGGGACATTATACTGTGTACTAGATGGTGGCCCGATTCTAACGCATCGGGTATTCTGGAATATGTATGTATGTATATAGCAGCCACATAGTATATAGCACAGGCCACGTACCAAACAGTATATAACATTGCCCACGTAGTATTGCTCAAGTAGTATATAGCAGGCACGTAGTATATAGCAGCCACGTAGTATATAACACTGCCCAGGTAATATATAGCACAGCTCACGCAGTATCTTAACACTCGCCACGTAGTATATAGCAGCCACACAGTATATAACACAGCCCACGTAGTATATAGCAGTGTGGGCACCATATCCCAGTTAAAAAAAAAAGATTAAAGTAAAAAATAGTTATATACTCGCCCTCCGGCGTCTAGCGAAGCTGTGTCGATGCGCGCGCGGCTGCCGCCAGCTTCCGTTCCCAGGATGCATTGCAAAATTACCCATATGACTTAGCGGTCTCGCGAGACCGATGAGTTTTCTGGGTAATTTTGCAATGCATCTCTGGGAACGGAAGCTGGCGGCAGCCGCGCACGCGTGCCTCGGCGGATGACGGAAGGTCAGAATAGCAGGTTTTTTTTTATTATTTTTAACATTAGATCTTTTTACTATTGATGCTGCATAGGCACAAAGGCTGAGGTAGCGGTCCTGCTGTGGGTTGTTGCCCTCCTACGGCCCCCGCCACGTCTCCTGGTGTACTGGCCTGTCTCCTGGTAGTGCCTCCGGACACGACGCTGACAGACACAGCAGACCTTCTTGCCACAGCTCGCATTGATGTGCCATCCTGGATGAGCTGCACTACCTGAGCCAGTTGTGTGGGTTGTAGAGTACGTCTCATGCTACCACCAGTGTGAAAGCACAACCAACATTCAAAAGTGACCATAACATCAGCCAGAAAGCATTGGTACTGAGATGTGGTCCCCACCTGCAGAACCACTCCTTTATTGAGTGTGTCTTGATAATTGCCAATCATTTCCATCTGTTGTCTATTCCATTTGCACAACAGCATGTAAAATTGTTGCTTCCTAAGTGGACAGTTTGATTTCACAGACGTTTGATTTACTTGGTGTTATATTCTGTTATTTAAGTGTTACCTTTATTTTTTTGAGCAGTGTACATCACTGGTGGGGTCACATACATCACTGGGGGCTATATACATCAGAGGTTAGGGAATATACAGCACTGGGGGGGATATACAGCACTGGGGAATATACATATCACTTGGGGGCACGCCCTGGGGGAGGGGGGATATACCGCACTGGGGGAGGCAGGCACATAGATCACCAGGGGGTCATAGAGATCACCAGGGAGTGGCATGAAGATCAGAGGGGGGGCACATAGCTGGAGGAGAGATCACAGGGCACAGAGAACACATGGAAGCACAAATCACAGGGGGTACATAGCAGGGGGGCACATAGATCACGGGGGCACAAATCTGGGAGCCATAGAGATCAAGGGGGAGCACATATCACAGGGGGGTATATAGCTGGAGGGCACAGAAATCACAGGGGGAACAGATCACGGGGGTGGCAGAAAGATCACAGGAAGGGGGGAACAGATCACAGGGCACATAGCTGAGGGTCACAGAAATCACAGGGGGCACATGGCTGGGGGCGCAGGGATCACGGGGATATATAGCTATGGGGCACAAAACTGGGGCCACAGAGATCGAATGGGGGCACATAGCTGGGAGACACAGATTACAGGGGGCCATATAGTTGGGGGGCACAGAGATCATATTGGGGCACATAACTGAGGGGCGGAGATCACCTGCAGAAAGGTACAGAGCTGCGGACACAGATCGCTCTGGACTCTCTGGCAGCAGCCACAGTTTCTGTGACTTGGATCTGGTAATTAAAATATAGGCTGTCGGACAATAAAACACTCAAAAATGCTGGTTCAAATTGGCACCAAAATTGCATCAAATAAGAGGGAAAAGGCATAAAAACAGCAAATATGCAATAATCTGAGAAAGTTGTTATTGTGTAGTTTTATGTGTACACCTGCAGAAAACAAAAAAAAAAACAGTATATCTGCAATGTGTGAACATGGCTTTAAAGGAAAGCCGGTCACCCCCAAAATCGAAGGTGAGCTAAGCCCACCGGCATCAGGGGCTTATCTACAGCATTCTGTAAGACTGCCGTCACACTAGCAGTATTTCGTCAGTATTTTACATCAGTATTTGCAAGCCAAAACCAGGAGTGGGTGATAAATACAGAAGTGGTGCATATGTTTCTATTATACTTTTCCTCTGATTGTTCCACTCTTGGTTTTGGCTTACAAATACTGATGTAAAATACTGACCAAATACTGCTAGTGTGACGGCAGCTTAATGCTGTAGATAAGCCCCCGATGTATCGTGAAAGATGAGAAAAAGAGGTTAGAATATACTTACCCAGGGGCGGTCCGGTCCAGGGCCTCCCATCTTCTTACGATGACGTCCTCTTGTATTCATGCTGTGGCTCCGACGCAGGAGTACTTTGTCTTGTTGAGGGCAGAGCAAAGTACTGCAGTGCGCAGGCGCTGGGCCTCTCTGACCTTTCCCGGCGCCTGCGCACTGCAATACTTTGCTCTGCCCTCAACAGGGCAGACAAAGTACGCCTGCGCCGGAGCCACAGCGTGAATACAAGAAGAGGACGTCATCGTAAGACTATGGGAGGCCCCAGACCGCGACTCCCATCGTACCGGACCACAGCGGGACTGCCCCTGGGTGAGTATAATATAACCTCTTTTTCTCATCTTTCAGGATACATCGGGGGCTTATCTACAGCATTACAGAATGCTGTAGATAAGCCCCCTGATGCCGGTGGGCTTAGCTCACCTTCGATTTTGTGGGTGACAGGTTTCCTTTAACCTCAAAATAATCTTTATGTATATAGCGCCAACATATTCCGCAGCGCTTTACAGTTTAACAGTTTCAAACAACAGTCATAGGTAACAACGTTAACAATACAATAATAAAGCGAAGTAAGATGACCCTGCTCGTGAGAGCTTACAATCATGAGGTGGGGGAGATACAAACCACAGGTGTATATTTACAATGATGTATTTACAATCATGGTCCAGCCATCTTCAGGGGGTGGGGGGTAAATGGAAATAGTGAATGGGCTACACACACAAACATAAAATGACTTTGATTAGTGAACGTGATAGGCCGCTCTGAACAAATGTGTTTTGTGCGAGCGCCTAAAACTATGCAAGTTATGGATGGTCCTAATATCTTGGGGTAGAACATTCCAGAGGATTGGCGCAGCGCGGGAGAAGTCTTGGAGTCGGGAGTGGGAGGTACGGATTAGTGCAGAGGTTAGTTGAAAGTCATTTGCAGAGCGCAGCGGTCGGCTAGGCCGATAGACCAAAATGAGGGAGATGTAAGGGGGTGCCGCACTGTGGAGAGCTTTGTGGGTGAGAACAAGTACTTTGAATTTTATCCTGTAATGAATGAGCAGCCAGTGTAATGACTGGCGAAGAGCGGATGCATCTGAGTAACGATTAGCCAGATGGACGACCCTGGCTGCTGCATTAAGGATAGACTGGAGAGGGGAAAGTCGAGTAAGGGGGAGGCCAATTAATAGAGCATTGCAGTAGTCCAGGCGGGAGTGGATTAGGGCGACAGGCTATATTCACACTTTGCGGATTTTGCTGCGGATCCGCAGCGGATTTGACCGCTGCGGATCCGCAGCAGTTTCCCATGAGTTTACATTTCAATGTAAACCTATGGGAAACAAAAAACGCTGTGCACATGCTGCAGAAAAATCCGCGCGGAAACGCTGCGGATTACATTCCGCAGCATGTCACTTCTTTTCTGCGGATTTTCAGCTGCTCCAATAGAAAACTGCAGTTGAAAATCCGCAGAAGAAAACGCAGTAAAAACCGCGATAAATCCGCAGTAAAAACCGCGATGGGTTTTCACTGCGGATTTTGCAATTCCGCTGCAGAAAAATCCGCAGTGGAATCTGCAAAGTGTGCACATAGCCTTAGGGTTTTTGTTTCCATGGTGAGAAAAGGGCGGATTCTAGAGATGTTCTTTAGGTGTAAGCGGCACAAGGGGGCAAGAGATTGTATGTGGGAGGTGAAGGAGAAATCGGAGTCAAACATAACACCCAGACAGCGTGCCTGCTGCCGGGGTGTTGTTATGGTGCCACCCACGGAGAGGGAAATGTCAGATTTAGGGAGGTTAGTAGAAGGCGGGAGCAGAAGAAGTTCAGTTTTAGAGAGGTTGAGTTTCAGATAGAGAGCGGACATGATGTTGGAGACTGCAGACAGTGGCTTTCTGTAATACAGCTGGGGTAAGGTCAGGGGATGACGTGTATAGTTGTGTGTCATCAGCATAAAGATGGTACTGAAAGCCAAATCTGCTGATAGTCTGTCCAACTGGGGCGGTGTAGAGGGAGAAGAGAACGGGGCCAAGGACTGAGCCCTGAGGTACCCCAACAGTGAGAGGAAGAGGAGATGAAGTGGGGCCAGAGAACAGAACACTGAAGGAGCGGTCAGAAAGGTAGGAGAACCAGGAGAGAGCAGTGTCCTTAATGCCTAGTGACTGGAGCCTGGAGAGTAGGAGAGGGTGATCAACAGTGTCGAAAGCTGCAGAAACATAGTAACATAGTTAGTAAGGCCGAAAAAAGACATTTGTCCATCCAGTTCAGCCTATATTCCATCATAATAAATACCCAGATCTACGTCCTTCTACAGAACCTAATAATTGTATGATACAATATTGTTCTGCTCCAGGAAGACATCCAGGCCTCTCTTGAACCCCTCGACTGAGTTCGCCATCACCACCTCCTCAGGCAAGCAATTCCAGATTCTCACTGCCCTAACAGTAAAGAATCCTCTTCTGTGTTGGTGGAAAAACCTTCTCTCCTCCAGACGCAAAGAATGCCCCCTTGTGCCCGTCACCTTCCTTGGTATAAACAGATCCTCAGCGAGATATTTGTATTGTCCCCTTATATACTTATACATGGTTATTAGATCGCCCCTCAGTCGTCTTTTTTCTAGACTAAATAATCCTAATTTCGCTAATCTATCTGGGTATTGTAGTTCTCCCATCCCCTTTATTAATTTTGTTGCCCTCCTTTGTACTCTCTCTAGTTCCATTATATCCTTCCTGAGCATCGGTGCCCAAAACTGGACACAGTACTCCATGTGCGGTCTAACTAGGGATTTGTACAGAGGCAGTATAATGCTCTCATCATGTGTATCCAGACCTCTTTTAATGCACCCCATGATCCTGTTTGCCTTGGCAGCTGCTGCCTGGCACTGGCTGCTCCAGGTAAGTTTATCATTAACTAGGATCCCCAAGTCCTTCTCCCTGTCAGATTTACCCAGTGGTTTCCCATTCAGTGTGTAATGGTGATATTGATTCCCTCTTCCCATGTGTATAACCTTACATTTATCATTGTTAAACCTCATCTGCCACCTTTCAGCCCAAGTTTCCAACTTATCCAGATCCATCTGTAGCAGAATACTATCTTCTCTTGTATTAACTGCTTTACATAGTTTTGTATCATCTGCAAATATCGATATTTTACTGTGTAAACCTTCTACCAGATCATTAATGAATATGTTGAAGAGAACAGGTCCCAATACTGACCCCTGCGGTACCCCACTGGTCACAGCGACCCAGTTAGAGACTATACCATTTATAACCACCCTCTGCTTTCTATCACTAAGCCAGTTACTAACCCATTTACACACATTTTCCCCCAGACCAAGCATTCTCATTTTGTGTACCAACCTCTTGTGCGGCACGGTATCAAACGCTTTGGAAAAATCGAGATATACCACGTCCAATGACTCACCGTGGTCCAGCCTATAGCTTACCTCTTCATAAAAACTGATTAGATTGGTTTGACAGGAGCGATTTCTCATAAACCCATGCTGAAACGTCAAGGAGAATGAGCAGAGAGTGATCACAGTTACATTTTGCTGTCAGAAGGTCATTGGTCACCTTGATGAGTGCAGTTTCTGTCGAATGTAGGGGGCGGAAACCGGACTGTGAAGGGTCTAGGAGGGAATGAGTGGAGAGGTAACGGGTAAGGCGGGAGTATATCAGGCGCTCCAAGAGTTTTGAGATGAAGGGGAGATTGGAGACCGGTCTGTAGTTTGGATGGGTCGAGGGTGGGTTTCTTTAGTAATGGAGTAATGATAGAGTGTTTGAAGGAGGGGAAAATGCCAGAGGAGAGGGAGAGATTAAAGATTGCAGTTAGGTGAGTTGTGACAACTGGAGAGAGACTGGAGGAGGTGTGAGGGAATGGGGTCGGTGGAGCATGTAGTCGGACAAGAAGACGAGCTTGGAGACTTCTTCTTCTGTAATGGGATCAAATGTGGAGAGTGAGCCAGGGCTGTTTTACTCTGTGTTTGGAGGTTCTGAGGGCGAGGGGAGCTACTTGGTCAAGGGTGCTTCTAAGAGTGTCATTGAAGTGATGTACAGCCATATCAGGACAGAAAAAAGAGGAGATTGAGGACAGTGATGAGTGTAGGGAGTCTGAAAGTGTATGAGGGTTAATGGCATGTAGATTTCTGAATGTGTGGTAGGTAGGAGAGTGCTGGGGTGGGCGAGGAATTGTGAGTGTGAAGGATAGAAAGTTGTGGTCAGAGAGGAAAAGCGGTGAGTTATCTAGGTAGCAGATTGAACAGAGCCAGACAAAGACCAGGTCAAGGGTGTTACCGTCTTTGTGTGTTTCAGAGGTCGAGAGCTGTGAGAGGCCTAGAGAAGTGGTTAGTGATAGAAGCTGGGATGCAGATGTAGAAGTGGGGCTGTTGAAGCTTCCCAGCATAAGGGTTGGCAGTTCTGAGGACACGAAGTGCGGCAGCCAGGCGGAGAAGTTGTCCACGAAGTGGGTGGGTATGCCTGGGGGCAGGTATATGACCGCTACTGAGGGAGAGGGGACGAAAGAGCCTGATGGTGTGGACCTCGAAAGAAGGGAATGAGAGTGATGGAACTGGGGGTATAACCTGGAACTGTTGAGGGAGGATCTAAAGTGATCCTTCACTGACTCAGTGATTTCCAAATTAATCTAAAGGGCGTTGCCGGCAACTGAAAATGACCAGACGGAGACTCGTGCCTCTGTGTGGGGGATCGAGCAGATCTCTGGGCCCCCGTTTTATTGTCTGACTTTTCATAGTCATAGAAATTATACTTCAACCAATCAGCATAAGAACACGTTCACAGTTCTTAACCTATAAGAATACAGGAAAAACTTAACCCATGAGGATACAGGAAAAATGGGAACTACAGATATGGTCATGTCTTTTTGGCATAGAAAAACATATTAACAGATGCCTCAGTCTTGTATAGCGATACCCCCACGAGTCTCTTATCTGGCTCGGCTCCAATTAGAACACTCAAGGTCTTTATACCAATTATGAACCATAGACTAGCTGAATAACAAAATATTATCTTCGTGAGAAACAGGACAGTTAGTTCATAGCAGCTGTAACCTTCTAAGTAAATAACAGAATTTATCTTTAACCAACAACAAAATGGAGTCAAAGCACAAAATGGAGAATCTTTCATAATTTGTTCCTTCACATTCCCCCCTAGATAAATTTTGTTAATTAATGTCCAGCATCAGAGGTACTATCCCAAGCTATAAGCTCGAGGGGTACTGGTCTTCACATGACTGGTGCCATGTTACCAGCCATGGCTGTTGCGGCGTACCCGTCCCCCCTGTATACTAGAATTTATGAATAACAATTGTTGATAACAGTGGTGGGGATCTTTTGAAGATAGCCAAGCGCTTGGCTTCAACATCTTCATCAGGTAACTTTGTGAAATCGGTGTAGAGAAAAGCAGGCGTGGCAACGCTTTTGGTTTCATCATTAGTTGTCTTAGTGCAGAATTTCCTAATACATACAGAAATACACCAAAGAACAAGTTTTAGTATTACATATATGACAAGGATAAAGGCAGTGACATGTAACAAACTTTGCAAGAATCCAGCTATCCAGCCGCAAGTCCCTCAAACCAATTGGCTGGATTAAGAAAGGAGAAGGTGTCTGCCCACCAACTGTCCTTATTACGGTCATTGTCTTTATCATATTAATCTCTGAGTCTTTGAATATCTTCTAACTTATGTGAATACTGGCAGCCATCTTAAATACAGTTAAATTTGCATTACCCTCACCTACTGTATCCTCACCCATCCCTTGTAGATTGTGAGCCCTCGCGGGCAGGGTCCTCTCTCCTCCTGTACCAGTTGTGACTTGTATTTTTCAAGATTATTGTACTTGTTTTATTATGTATACCCCTCCTCACATGTAAAGCGCCATGGAATAAATGGCGCTATAATAATAAATAATAATAATAATAATAATAATAATAATAATAATTAGCAAACATAAGGGGAAAAACGAATTGTTTCACAGCATAAGAATATATAAAAGTACAAAAGAGTATAAAGATATATATTTTCAACTTGACAATCCCCCCTAAACACTAAGTTTTTCCCTAAAAAGAAAGTTCCTTCGAGACTGTCCATGTGATGGGGAAAGGGAGGTGGATTTCTTCATCCAGACACCTCAGAAGCTCTCCCCTTGTGAGAGGCCTCCAGGCAGCTGAACCCTTCACTAGCTTCACATGGAGTTCTCCCGCTGTCCCTAAACTAAATCTCTTAGCATCATCTGAGAGTAAAGGGTATTGTCTAACTTCTTGAGGGCGACGTACTTGGGGATCTCCCCTGGATCAGTGCCATCATACTCTGGTGAGTCTACTTCTTGGTTGAGGAAGGTGCCAGTCGGAGTTGCCTCAGTGATAACCTTTTTATACAGGGGAATAACACAACAGGATTATCGATCCAACTACAAGAAGGGCAATCAGTACCAGACAAGCTTGTTGAAAGAATCCTTTGAGCCCACCCAACCAGCCGGAAAAGAAAGATGTGTCTACTCCAACATTAGTTTTTAATTCTGCTGCTAACCCATTTATCTTTTTAAGGGCTATCATGGTCTTTCCATTTACCCCAGAGTTCTGAGGGATATAGGTACAACATTCCTCTCCCACCATCCCACAGACTCCTCCTTCCTCAGCTAAGATCATATCAAGGGCTAGTCGGTTTTGGAGGGTCATTCTAGTGTTAGGGCTCAACTCCTCAACTATACCTTGGAAAGCATCACAGGTAAAATTGACAAACCTTTGTTCACTGTAATATATGTAATTGATCCCATCAACATTTTTATTAATCTGCACTTGTGGATTAATAAAGCAAAGCTAGCATAGATCTGGTTCTGGGCTTTAAATTGGTCAGGCAACCCCCTTGGCACTCCAATGCCATCGACATATATCAATGGATCTTCTTCATAACTCATGTGGAGCTGATCAAGACTTCTCCTCTTTCTGGTATAGTCATCAGGTGTCTCCGGATCCCAAGGTAAAATCTTGAACTGCATAGCTAATTTAACAAGGGTGCATTGACCTGTCCAGGCATTAGGCAACCTAGGACGGAGCTTACCATCTCCACATAACCAATAAATGTCGTACATATACTGTGTATGATTAGCTAGCAAGTCAGTATCCAGGGAATTGTTCTCTTTACAGAAACCTGTCTCGAAGACCCCTACTGGTGTACCTGTAGTGTCGTGGGAATTATAACAGGTATAATTATCAGCTAATACGGTTATCCCTCCTGGGACCTTTAGTTTAGGTGCTTCATGAATTAGTGGGACATAATCTGAGCAATCAGTGGGCTTTAAACCCTTCAACAGATTCATAACACAGGCAGTGGTATTAAGTATATCCAATATATCCCCAAATTTGATCATCTGGATAATCTGTGGCCCTAACCAATTTATCCCACATTTGTGTAATCATAGGGTAAATGAAAATAGAACTGACAATTTTATTGGCTATACCCATCTGTACTATTTATTTTTCATGATATTGTACAAACTTATTATTCAAGGATGTTGGAGAATTTAGGCTGTCCCATTCGGTTATCAATATTATTATATGGAAATACGAAAAACCAAAACATTATGTCCCCTTATTTGCAACTAGTCTGTTTGACCAGCTTGCAGTGCGATACGTGGATCCACGTCGGCCTTCCTTCCAGCTTTACTGACATAGGAATAATGAGGAGGACTTGGTAGGGACCATCATACAAGGGTTCTAGTCCGTGTTTTCTGACATAGCTTTTCACGACCATAAAACCACCAGGCTTCAAATTGTGACAAGTGTCGGTTTCTGCTGAATCTGGAAGGGAAGAAGAAACTAAAACATGGGTGTTAGCAACATTTTTACTAAGATGAATAACATATTGAACAGCACGGACATTTTCTTCTGATAACTACTGAGACTGAAATTTGCAACTGGGGGCCTAGCACCAAACAATATCTCATTAGGGGACAGGCCATGTTTTGCAATAGGGGTAGTACGAATGTGTAAGAGCCCTGGCCATGGAGCCGTAGTCTCCTGCATCATTTTGGTCAATTGTCCCTTCAGTGTGCCTTTCAGCCTCTTAATTTTCCTACTAGATTGTGGATGGTACGGAGTATAGAGGGCTACAGTGGATCCAAGCATTGTCAGAACCTCCTGATACACATGAGAAGAAAAGTCCGGGCCTTGGTCACTTTCAACAACTTCTGGAACACCATATCTGCATATAACTTCCATCACCAGTTTCTTTGCTGTGATCTTTGCAGTCACGTTGGTAACGGGGAATGCTTCTGGCCAACTGGAGAACATATCGACAACCATCAGACAATATTCATACCTTCCAGACTTAGGCAACGTGAGGTCCACCTGGAGCCTTTGGAAAGGATAGTCTGGCTTAGCAAGGTGCTTCGGGGTTACACGTTGAAGTTGACCGGGATTGCAGGTCTGACAGATACCTCGATGTGTGGGCCCATGCGCCCACGTGGCAATAGCAGGGTACATCCGCTTAGGGAGACACACAAGTTGGTCCTTTATCCAGCGACCATTGTCCATACGTGCTCCATCAGCTTTCCACTGCTTCACTTCTTCCTTTGGAGACATTCTCTGCATCGTCATTAAGCGGTCTCGCGGGGTCCGGCAGAAAACCTCAGTCTGGCATAGATCATCAGGTTCCTGTAGAGTCAGGGTTTCTTGTAACTGTTTACGCTGAGAGCGTGTGGTCACCATAGCTGGTATGGTCAGTTCAACGGGTAGGAGAGCAGCGGCTTTTGCTTGCATATCCGCAAAGGTGTTACCAACAGTCTGTGGCCTGTTCCATAGTACCATGCTCCTTAACTTTGATAATGGCCACCTGGGTAGGTAATTTGATTGAGTCCATGAGGGCTTTAACAGCTTCAACATTCTTCACTGAGTCCCGGCGGTAGTAACAAACCCTCGATTGGTCCATAGGGCTCCAAAATCATGAGCAATACCAAATGCATACTGTGAGTCCGTATATATTAGCCCGCCTGTCTTTGGCCAAAGTACATGCAGTAGACAGATCCTGAAGTTCTGCTTCTTGTCCTGACAGGGAGGGAGGGAGTGCAGCTCCGAGCAATACAGTATCTTCCGTGGTAACAGCTTATCCGGTGTGGAATCTGCCAAAATCATCAGCATATCTTGAACAGTCTTTCAGGGCCTTGTAGAGAGGTAGCATTATGCGGGATGTGTCCGGTATCCACTGACAACAATAAATACATAGTCCAAGGAAACGCTGGAGCTCAGTCTCATCCTTTGTAGCTGACGGCTATTTTTCTTTCTTCTGTGAGGTGTCTGGCACCCTGAAGGAGACAGTGACCCAAAAATATCACTTGACCAAGGCAGAACCGAAGTTTCTAGGCCGAAACCCGACAGTTCAGATCTGCCAGATACTTGTGAAAACTAACAGTGGCAACAATGGCTTCCTGCTCTGTCTGTGCACACAACAAAAGATCAGCCACATGCTGAAGCAACATGACATAGGGATATTCTAACTGACAGGGTTAAAGACACTCGCCCATATTTTTTTTGCAAACTGATTGGGACTGTTTTGGGCCCCTTGTGGCATAACTGTCCACATCAATTGTCGTCCCTGATAAGTGAATGCAAACGAACTGGCAATCTGGGTGTAATGGAATGCTGAAGAAGGCATTGGCGAGGTCGATAACTGAACCAAGCAGCATCCTGAGATATCTGGGACAAGAGTATATGGATTAGGCACTACTGGAGTTTCTAGAACAGTAGCTGCATTAACTGCCCGTAGGTCTTGTACCAGCCGATACACAGGGGGTTGGCCGGGTGGGGTCTTTTTCTTAACGGGAAACAAGGGCGTGTTACATGGAGAAACACAGGGTACCAGGGCACCATTATCGAATAACGTTTGTATTTGCCCCTTGAGGCCCCGCTCCTGATCATGTTTCAAAGGGTACTGATGGACTTTGGGAAAAGGGGGCACCAGGTTTGAGAAACACTTTTACTGGTTTTACAGGTATTATTGGGGTGAATCTGGGCCTATCAGGGCCATCATAACCGTGGGAAGGGCATGTAAGATACACATCTCATTATACTCATCTGCATAGGGGTTATATAACATAAATACCATTTGACCATCATCTTGGCTCACCAACTCTCTAGGTCTGCTCAGGTGCACTTATACATCCATCATATTGTCTTTGTCTGAGAATTAACATGGCGAGGGAGATTTCCAGACACAGGGTTAAAATAGATATTGGAGCGTAAGACTGGATTTGTGTAAGGGAGGGGGGGCTGGAGCTGAAATCTTCTGCTTGGGCCACTGATAAGGAACCGAGCTGGGAGCTGTGTCCTTGCAGCTGGGGCGGGACGACTAGAGAGCGAGTAAAGATCGCTGCAGCTGCTGATACAGAATGGGTTAAGTTCTTCTGGAAACTTTGTACTACTTTTAATGCATCGTCCGGAGTGGAATTCTCGATGTCAGGTCTAACTGACATTATTGAAACAGGAACACATGGGCTACTTGCACAGTGAACAAGTCTGTAAGAACATGTTCACACACCACCAAGAAACCTGAAGACACAAAAGAGAATGGTAAAACCAAAAACACTCAGTTTGAAAAAATGTTTGCAGTAATCCGCAAGTGCTAGTAAAAGATGTAAATAACAGGGTATTTGGTTGATACGTTTTTTGCAAAAAATGTATACTAAGCTGCTCTACCAATCTTCACGGTATACCCATATCAGAGCAGTCCTAACTAATGTATGCAATCCCTATCTGATGTATTTAAAAACCTGATCATCTGTATATTACCTGTGTGAACAGGGTTCAGAGAGGAAAAATCCATGTGTGCATACAGGGCAGAACAGCTTTTGTGCAGCTAGCCCAAGAGGAGTGGTGGAACTCCCCAGTCTTGTAGACACAAGAGAACAATCATGGAAACAGGAACACATGGGCTACTTGCACAGTGAACAAGTCTGTAAGAACATGTTCACACACCACCAAGAAACCTGAAGACACAAAAGAGAATGGTAAAACCAAAAACACTCAGTTTGAAAAAATGTTTGCAGTAATCCGCAAGTGCTAGTAAAAGATGTAAATAACAGGGTATTTGGTTGATACGTTTTTTGCAAAAAATGTATACTAAGCTGCTCTACCAATCTTCACGGTATACCCATATCAGAGCAGTCCTAACTAATGTATGCAATCCCTATCTGATGTATTTAAAAACCTGATCATCTGTATATTACCTGTGTGAACAGGGTTCAGAGAGGAAAAATCCATGTGTGCATACAGGGCAGAACAGCTTTTGTGCAGCTAGCCCAAGAGGAGTGGTGGAACTCCCCAGTCTTGTAGACACAAGAGAACAATCATGGAAACAGGAACACATAGGCTACTTGCACAGTGAACAAGTCTGTAAGAACATGTTCACACACCACCAAGAAACCTGAAGACACAAAAGAGAATGGTAAAACCAAAAACACTCAGTTTGAAAAAATGTTTGCAGTAATCCGCAAGTGCTAGTAAAAGATGTAAATAACAGGGTATTTGGTTGATACGTTTTTTGCAAAAAATGTATAATAAGCTGCTCTACCAATCTTCACGGTATACCCATATCAGAGCAGTCCTAACTAATGTATGCAATCCCTATCTGATGTATTTAAAAACCTGATCATCTGTATATTACCTGTGTGAACAGGGTTCAGAGAGGAAAAATCCATGTGTGCATACAGGGCAGAACAGCTTTTGTGCAGCTAGCCCAAGAGGAGTGGTGGAACTCCCCAGTCTTGTAGACACAAGAGAACAATCATGGAAACAGGAACACATAACTGACATTATTGCCTCTTTCAATTCAGATTTAAAACTTGGACATCAAAGCTACCACAAAAACGTGTGAATGGGCTTTATTATACAGTGAAAACCCCAGATCTTTAAACACTACCATAAGACGCCCATAGAACTTCTCGGCAGTCTAGGATATATTGGTGCCTTGGGGTTAAGGGGCACAAAGCTTACAGTTGGGAGAAGAGACTTAATTTCCTGGGGAGGGACCATATTACCTAACAGGGAGCCCCCCTGTACCAAATTTCTTATTGTTTGTTTTCCCAACACATTAATCTCAGTCACTTTCTCAGTTCCTTCCTGCACCACAAACATCCAGTTGGTTTTTTTTTGTCATAGTAATAGACAACTTTCCTTTTTCTTTTTTTTTTTTTTTTTTCAACGTAACAAAAACAGATCCGAATTCACTTTCTCTGTTAATCCTTAATTTGCTATATATCAACCACTCAACTTGAAGCAGGTGAATCTTTTACCAATCTTTCAATCACTTACACTGATAACCAAACAATCTCTTACATGTTTTCTTCTAAAATAGGCACAATTCTTTCACTTTCAAATTCCAACTTGAACTTACGATATTTCTTTCTAATTCAATACAACATTGTACTATTGCACATACTACACAACACAAGGATAGAAAATTCCGAGAGGATGCAGCGACTCGCCCCCTCCATACCAGAAACACAGATAAGAACATCACAGCATTCCTCAACACAAAAGAAAGCAATAGCGCAGATGTTTGACCCCTCCCATCCCAAATTTCACACAGAAACAGAATACAGCAGTTCTCAGACTTAATTAATTTCTACAAAACCTTCATTACACAATTCATATGAAAAACCAGACCACCTTAGAAAAACCAATGATTGAGAATATTTTCCCCATCTTTGGGCTAACAATATCAGATTCAACACACAAATTCAAAGTCTTCTCTTACTTCCATGGAAACATGATTCTCCTTTAGAGCTAAATATCCTTACTTTGTCGTGCATAGTACCAGAGCGGCCGTATATAGTCTATTCCACTAGGTTTACCTGTCCCCCACTGGGACAACCCAAAAACGCGGTACTCAGTGAAAGGAGGAGGGCGTCTTAGACATCCCTCCGAATACCTCTGGATATATATATTGTATACTTCTATATATTCCTGAGTTACGTATCCTACCCAATCTTCGATCACCTCACCGCGCCTGATTCTAACAATGATCAGGAATTCAGGATATTTTGACTATAAAGAGAATTACATGATTGGTCAATCCGGGGTGTCCGTCCCTTATGAGGTACGGTTCGAGCACTGGGCTCCCAACGGAACTACACCTCTATATGATTCCACCCAAAAATCACCCACCATCGGGGACAAACCTCAGATCCTCCTTGCAGCAACAAACACAGGAAAACCACACCAAACGGTCAGTCTGGACAGTATAACTGCCAACTTACCGTGGTTGTTGTGGGGGATGATCAGTCCCAATTTTCCAGTGCCTGTGTCCGCTTTGAGAGTCCTTTGTCTTGTTGTCCTCCGGGGGGCAGAGGCATTCTAGTTGGGCCCCACGTTTTCGGGCGCCAAGCTGTTGAGGGAGGATCTAAAGTGATCCTTCACGGTTGACTCAGTGATTTCCAAATTAATCTAAAGGGTGTTGCCGGCAACTGAAAATGACCAGACGGAGACTCGTGCCTCTGTGTGGGGGATCGAGCAGATCTCTGGGCCCCCGTTTTATTGTCTGACTTTTCATAGTCATAGAAATTATACTTCAACCAATCAGCATAAGAACACGTTCACAGTTCTTAACCTATAAGAATACAGGAAAAACTTAACCCATGAGGATACAGGAAAAATGGGAACTACAGATATGGTCATGTCTTTTTGGCATAGAAAAACATATTAACAGATTCCTCAGTCTTGTATAGCGATACCCCCACGAGTCTCTTATCTGGCTCGGCTCCAATTAGAACACTCAAGGTCTTTATACCAATTATGAACCATAGACTAGCTGAATAACAAAATGTTATCTTCGTGAGAAACAGGACAGAATTACTTCATAGCAGCAGTAACCTTCTACCTAAGTAAATAACAGAATTTATCTTTAACCAACAACAAAATGGAGTCAAAGCACAAAATGGAGAATCTTTCATAATTTGTTCCTTCACAGAACGTGCATTGTGGGGACAAGAGTATGCCGACTCCACCGACCGATTGCCGACTCTCGGGGAATGAGAGAATTGTAAGCCACCATGGGAAATGGCAGCAGGGGACACAGTGTCAGAGTCCTGGATCCAGGTTTCAGTTAGTACCAACAGATTCAGAGAGTTGTTCACAAAGTAGTTGTGCAGGAAAGGAAGCTTGTTACATACAGACCGTGGATTCCAAAGGGCACAATTGAAAAAGAGAGATGAGGGAATGCAAGTAATATTAATAAGGTTAGCATGGTTTTGATATGAGGTAGGGTAGCGGTTGGGGGATGAGGGAGATGTCCCCCGAAATCAGTAGGAGTAAGAAGATAAAAAGCAAGTAGTTTTTGGAAGTGTATGAATTTTTTTTTGTGCAGTGTGTTTGGGCAAGATGGGCTGAGGTTTTTCAGGAAGGTGAGAAGTGCATGGGAGCTGTACATGGGAGAGGGAAAGAGTGAGGAGCTGATGTATACGAGTCTTGATGGAGGGGGGATTGGGCGGTGAAAGTGGATTGCAAGGGAACATAAGAGGATAGGAATAAAGCACATGGATAGAGGGGAGTACAGAGTGTGGGTTACCTGACTCCTGCCCTGACTAACTGCCATGGAATAACTGCTGTATCATGATGCTTAGCTTCTGTGATGCGTGCACCCCCAATGACCTGTATATCCGTCAAAGGTCAGGTGCCGGAGCCTGCACCTTTTCTGGCACATGACAGCTGATCTGATCAGCTGTCATGTGCCCCTAACAGCTGCAGGTGGAATTGCAATCCACCCATGGCTGTTAACTAGTTAATTGGCGCTGTCAATCTGACAGCGGCATTTAATTTGTGCAATCTGGATATGCATCGTAGATCCGCCCTTTGGTGCCGTGGTCACATGACCGTAGGACCCCGATGGATTGGCAGGAGACCCCTGAGGTTGTCATTGCACAACTGCTATGACTGTCGCACAGTGATCGGCGCTCATAGTAGATGAGCATTTTAGCTACACACAGCTAACACAAGCAATCAGATGATCGCAGCTTTTAGTCTCACATGGAGACTATTGAAACGAGAAAAAAAAGTTTTTACAAATATTATACAATAAGTTCAAATCATCCCCCTTTTGCCCCATCCAAAATAAAACAATGAAAAAAAACACATTTGGTATTGCCGTGTTTAGAAATGCCTGATCAAGACATAAAAAAAATTGTATCTATGCAAAATGGTATCAATAAAAACGTCATCTTGGCGCGAAAAAAAAAAATAGGCCCTCATCCAAACAAATTTTGAAAAAAATTTTTCACCACTTAAATAAAAAAGAACCTAGGCATGTTTGGTGTCTATGAACTCGTACTGACTGTCTGTCCGCAGTCTCCAACATCATGTCCGCTCTCTATCTGAAACTCAACCTCTCCAAAACTGAACTTCTCCTGCTCCCGCCATCTACTAACCTCCCTAAATCTGACATTTCCCTCTCCGTGGGTGGCACCATAATAACACCCCGGCAGCAGGCGCGCTGTCTGGGTGTTATGTTTGACTCCGATTTCTCCTTCACCTCCCATATACAATCTCTTGCCCGCTCGTGCTGCTTACACCTAAAGAACATCTCTAGAATCCGCCCTTTTCTCACCATGGAGACAGCTAAAACCCTCACTGTCGCCCTGATCCACTCCCGCCTGGACTACTGTAACGCTCTATTAATTGGCCTCCCCCTTACTCGACTTTCCCCTCTCCAGTCCATCCTTAATGCAGCAGCCAGGGTCGTCCATCTGGCTAATCGTTACTCGGACGCGTCCGCTCTTCGCCAGTCGTTACAATGGCTGCCCATTCATTACAGGATACAATTCAAAGTACTTGTTCTCACCCACAAAGCTCTCCACAGTGCGGCACCCCCTTACATCTCCTCCCTCATTTCTGTCTATCAGCCTAAAGGCCCCTTCACATTAAGCGACGCTGCAGCGATACCGACAACGATCCGGATCGCTGCAGCGTTGCTGTTTGGTCGCTGGAGAGCTGTCACACAGAGAGCTGTCACACAGACCGCTCTCCAGCGACCAACGATGCCGGTAACCAGGGTAAACATCGGGTAACTAAGCGCAGGGCCGCGCTTAGTAACCCGATGTTTACCCTGGTTACCATCCTAAAAGTAAAAAAACCAAACAGTACATACTTACCTAACGCTGTCTGTCCTCCAGCGCTGTGCTCTGCACTCCTCCTGTACTGTCTGTGTGAGCACAGCGGCCGGAAAGCAGAGCGGTGACGTCACCGCTCTGCTTTCCGGCTGACCGACGCTCACAGCCAGAGCAGGAGGAGAGCAGAGCACAGCGCCGGGGACAGACAGCGGTAGGTAAGTATGTACTGTTTGTTTTTTTACTTTTAGGATGGTAACCAGGGTAAACATCGGGTTACTAAGCGCGGCCCTGCGCTTAGTTACCCGATGTTTACCCTGGTTACCAGTGAAGACATCGCTGGATCGGTGTCACACACGCCGATCCAGCGATGTCTGCGGGAGATCCAGCGACGAAACAAAGTTCTGGACTTTGTTCAGCGACCAACGATCTCCCAGCAGGGGCCTGATCGTTGGTCGCTGTCACACATAACGATTTCATTAACGATATCGTTGCTACGTCACAAAATGCAACCATATCGTTAACAATATCGTTATGTGTGAAGGTACCTTAACACACCACTGCGCTCTGCAAATGACTTTCGATTAACCTCTGCACTAATCCGTACCTCCCACTCCCGACTCCAAGACTTCTCCCGTGCTGCGCCAATCCTCTGGAATGCTCTACCCCAAGATATTAGGACCATCCATAATTTGCATAGTTTTAGGCGCTCGCTCAAAACACATTTGTTCAGAGCGGCCTATCACGTTCACTAATCAAAGTCATTTTATGTTTGTGTGTGTAGCCCATTCACTATCCCCATCTATTCCCCAATCCCTGAAGATGGCTGGACCATGATTGTAAATACATCATTGTAAATACACACCTGTACTTTGCATCTCCCCCACCTCATTGTAGAATGTAAGCTCTCACGAGCAGGGTTGTCTTATTTTGCTTTAATTATTGTATTGTTAACGTTGTTACTTATGACGTTTGTGTTTGAAACTGTTAAACTGTAAAGCGCTGCGGAATATGTTGGCGCTATATAAAGATTATTATTATTATTAACCTAGCAAAAAAAGCAAACAAAAAACAACTGTGGGATTGTACTTTTGCAATTTCACCGCACTTGGAATTTTTTTCTCGTTTTCCAGTACACGACATGCTAAAACCAATGATGGTCAAACGTAAAACTCGTCCTGCAAAAACCAAGCCTCACATGGAAATATTGAAGGAAAAATAAAAAAGAGTTAGGGCTCTAAGGGGTTAAAGACACCAAGCCAGATGTCATATAGTGAAGCTTAAAGTACCATTACACTAAACGACTTACCAACGATCACGACCAGCGATACGACCTGGCCGTGATTGTTGGTAAGTCGTTGTGTGGTCGCTGGGGAGCTGTCACACAGACCGCTCTCTCCAGCAACCAACGATCAGGGGAACAACTTCGGCATCGTTGAAACTGTCTTCAACGATGCCAAAGTCCCCGGGTAACCAGGGAAAAACATCGGGTTACTAAGTGCAGGGCCGCGCTTAGTAACCCGATATTTACCCTGGTTACCATTGTAAAAGTTAAAAAAAAAAAACAGTACATACTCACATTCTGATGTCTGTCACGTCCCCGCCGTCAGCTTCCCTGCACTGACTGTCAGTGCCGGCCGTAAAGCAGAGCAGAGTGGTGACGTCACCGCTGTGCTTTATGGCCGGCACTGACAGTCAGTGCAGGGAAGCTGACGCCGGGGGATGTGACAGACATCAGAATGTCAGTATGTACTGTTTTTTTTTTTTTACTTTTACAATGGTAACCAGGGTAAATATCGGGTTACTAAGCGCGGCCCTGCACTTAGTAACCCGATGTTTACCCTGGTTACAAGTGAACACATCGCTGGAGCGACGTCACACACGCCGATCCAGCGATGACAGCGGGTGATCAGCGACCAAAAAAAGGTCCTGATCATTCCCCAAGGATCTCCCAGCAGGGGCCTGATCGTTGGTCGCCGTCACACATAACGAGCTCGTTAGCGGGATCGTTGCTACGTCACAAAAAGCGTGATGTTGCAACGATATCGTTATGTGTGAAGGTACCTTTAGAGAAAGAGGAGAAAGTTCTGGCGGCTCCGACTGTGAAGGAACAAACCCTAAATCCACAGGTACCAACTAGAGATGAGCAGACAGACAGAGGACGCGGCAGCGGGGACGGCGGAAGGGCAGAGATCCGTGGCCTCCGGTCCGGTACCACCGGGGTCCCATGAACCCATCCGCTCATCTCCGGTCCCCACTGTCCCGGATACAGCGGACAGTCCCGGATTGGGGTCTACACCCCGCAGTGTCAGGCTTCTGCTGAGGGGAGAAAGGAACCGTACACGGGTGGCCCCGCAGGTTAGTCTGCAGCCATGGCCGCTCTGCGGGCGGGACCGAGCTCTCCCCAGTGCTGACGGCCAGTGCCAGCTGCAGCAGCTCCACATGAACCCTCCACACGTCTCCTGGCAGCACGTGTGACCCGGAAGCACTGCCGTCCGCCGCGGGATCCCGGAAGCTGCGCGCTGTGGGCGTTCTTTCTTCAGCCATCTTGGACCCGAGCTCCTCACACAGTGAGTGTCTCTTTTGCATCCAAATCCATCCTCGCCGTTCTGCAAGTAATTCCCCGTCTCTGAGCGTCCGTGGCGGGGGCCGGGTGCAGTGTGAAGGGCGCGGGGTGTCTGGGCCTAGGCTGACCGCAGGAAGGCCGGGGAAGTAACGAGGGGAGCGCTGGGTCACGGTGCCTGCTCCGGGGTTCCAGGACTGGTGTGCGGCCCCCGGGACCTGCTCTCACATCGCCCTGTGCAGGCATGGTGCCAGGAGCCGTCCCGGGCCGCTAGCAGTGCGCTGCGGAGCATGGCCCCACAGCCGTAGTGAGGGAAGTGTCCCTGTGACCGCTGGTGTGTGAGCTTCCCCCATAGTCAGTGTGTCTGGTCTGTTCCCACTGATACTGGACCTGTGGGCTCCTCTCTAGGAGAGAAGATCGGACACAGCAATGAACATGGCGCTAACAGGAGCAGTCAGGTCTCCACTACCTGTATCACAGTGCTAACACTCAGGCTTCATATCGTTCTATGGCAAAGTGCACACCGTGTTTGGGGTATAAGGGCACCTGCCAGGACCGAACCCCACATTCACAGAGGCCACTGATCTCAGCCACCCCATAGAGTAATATAGGAGGCTGTCAAATTTGGGTCAGGATACCCACAGCCGATCCATGGAGGTGTAAATCCATACTTACACTAATAAGCTTATGGGGAATTTTTAATTTTTTTTTACCTCTTTTAAACAAAAAGCTATGCAAGTCACGCAGTAGTGTAGGCCTTAATATATCTCGTTAACACCTTAAAGACTGATCTGAGTGTTCAGAAGTCAGATCCACTGTGCTCAGCTGCTCCCCAGGACAGCTGGGACAGCAACACCACACTGGGAGGTTTATGGTTACACCCATCATCAGTTTTCACCTTATCTAGAGTTACAGAAGTTGTCCAATTTTTAATAGAATATATATTTATCTATGTGTATATATATATATACTGCTTTGGCTTAAAAAGTAAACTTCCCCCACTGCCCGTCCTCAATGCAGCAGATAGATGGAGAGTGATCACAGGTTGCAGTGTCAGTGCAGCTCTCTATTTTCAAATACAGAAAGCTTATGGAGTAAAAATGCCACCATCCCTGGGTTCTGCATGAGTCCGCAGACTTGTGAATTTGTACAGCGCACACTGTCAGGATTCTCCCAATGCCGGCGGGAGACCGGGCGGTCATGTGACTGCAAGTACGCGATATGCATACTAACAGTAACATTTCCAACTGGATGTCTGCGGTGTCGCTCACTTTGCTTCTTTTGAGTGAGGCTGCGCATTTCTAGGCTGAACTCGTGATCACACAACTGCTGGCACTGGAGAATCCTGACAGTGTGTGATGTGAGGATTCATGAGTATAGGAGCTGCAGACTTTCATGCCAAACCTGAACAAGCCCTTTAAGGAGGCCATACTCCTCAGGTAACTGTCGGACGAACGTACCCTTGGCCAACGTTCCTGTATTTGTAGGTTTTTACTTGGCAGCTGCTTTGTGTGCTAATAAATCCGTTAAGAGTATCGTAATGGCATTGTCACTGTATGTGTTACTGGACTAAAGAGTTTTATTTCTTCCTTCATTTTAGAAATGCCTGGTGAAGCCACAGAAACTGTCCCTGTTGCGGAACAAGAACTCCACCAGCCACAAGCTGAGACGGGTAAGTGCATGAGCTCACGTTCTAGCTTATTTCCTCCTGTTCCTTCTTCATCAGCCACTCCCTCAGCCAGGCTATAATTTCTGACATGTTGGAGGCTTTGATCATTAAAGATCTGACTGCTGAGACAGCACTGATCTCTGAAGCAGAAGTTTAAAGTGCTCAGCTGAATGTTCTGTCCCTTAGAACTTAAGGCCATGGTCAGGGTTTGGTCAGTATTTTGCATCACTATTTAGGTCCAAACCAGGGGCAAAACAATCAAGAGAAAAAATATAATAGAAACATGTCACCACTTCTGCATTTTTCAGACAGTCCTGGTTTTGGCTTAGGCTTCTTTCACACTTGCGTCGGTACGTGGCTGTCGCGAACTGTCGGCGCGACGTACGTTGTGAAAATTCGGCACAACGTGGGCAGCGGATGCAGTTTTTCAACGCATCCGCTGACCATTCTAAAGTGCCGGGGAGGAGGGGGCGGAGTTCCAGCCGAGCATGCGCGTTAGGAAATGGCGGATGCGCCGTATGAAAAAAACGTTCCCTTGAACGTTTTTCCGTGATGACGGTCAGCCAAAACACGTCGGATCCCGTGCACGACGGACGCAACGTATGGCCATACGTCGCGATCCGTCTGCAACACAAGTCTATGGGCAAAAAGCGCATCCTGCGGGCAACTTTGCAGGATGCGTTTTTTGCACAGAACGACGCATTGCGACAGAGGCCAGACGACGCAAGTGTGAAAGAGGCCTTAGAGATACTGATGTCAAATGCTGACCAAATACTGAACATGGCCTAACTCACTTCTCCAAGGAAAGAGACAAGGAGCACCTATTCACAGAAAATACGCAAGACTGTGCACTCTGGTCAGTTCTTTGGAAACAGCTGAACTCCACAGACAAGGTGCACCGCTAAGCATTTCTGCCACGTCTTTCCTAGATCAGCCCCTGGAATCCCAGTACCCAAAGCTATGAATTTCAAGTTTTCTGAAATTGGATGTATGTTATAACTGGACAATTGGGGATGTAAAGTGCTGATGATGAATGATCAGAACCTGCAAATCCGGCCTGAGTACACACTGAACATGTGACAAAATGCCAATAATGCTTGCATTTCACTGGTCTGGTTAACACTGCACTTTGGCCAGGACACCTTTGATGTGCTTTTGTGTTTTAGGCTTGTATACTTCAGGAGTCATTTAATTTTTCAACTTGTTCTGTAGTAACTGATGTTTTACAGGTATCACCCACAAGTGTTGTATATACTCTCATATGATGGTCTATAAGAGCTACTTGCAGTTGTTGGCTTGTTTAATTAGGATTTATTACAGGAATAAATACGTTTTTTCTATGGTAGGACATTTATAGAACACTCATATTTCCACATTGTCTATACTTTTTACCTTTAAACTGTAAAGCGCTGCAGAATATGTTGGCGCTATATAAATAAAGATTATTATTATTATGTTGGGGAGTTTGCCTGTGGTACCAAGTCGTTGGCTAAAATCTATATGAGCAGAGGCCACGCTCCAGAATTCAGTTTGCATGGATCTCTTCAGTAAAGCTAACACAGAAGAGATAGATTGAGGAGTGATGCATCCTGTTTATTTGGCTCACTCTCCTTACATATTAGTGACCTTGTATTAGTTGGGGGGGGGGGGGATGTGTTGATGCATTTATCGTGTAGTGTTTTTTCCTATAAATCAACAGGATATGTAAAACTTAAAAAAAATGTAACATCTTATTAGAGAAAAGCCACTTATCGGTCACTTTGTTTCTGACACAGATCATTCACACTTAAAAACATCTATATCTGTCTACAAATCTGTCTGCAGTGAGGGATCAAATTCTACCTTCTGCCAATGTAACTGGAGAGGGAGGGGGAAAGCTGGAGAGGATCAAAAACCGAAAAGCACATGGAGAACCTGACCAGACTTCTAGTTCAGGGGTAGAACTGACAAGTGCCGGCACAAGCCCTATAATGGCCAATATTTGTGTTATCCATAAATGCACACACGGCTGCTCATCCTGGAAGTGCAGTTACAGTGTAAATCTGGCATTTTGGTGTTCATCCCTCACTGCAGTGAATTGTTTCTGAGCATGTTTGGTGGGGCCAGTGAATGGCCGGAATCTTGTTAGTTCACCCAGTGCTGCTATTCCAGTAACTTCTCCCTCAACCACTGGGGAGGCGGCTGCGCCTACAGAAGTGGCTGCAGGATGTCGGGATGAAAATCCCGTGTCTCAGAGCTCTGAGGTGGTGGCTAGTGAGACTAGTCAGACGGCAGGAGCCGCTCCTGAGCCTTCAGGTAGGTGGTCTATCCATAGGTAATGTGTTTGCTATGTGTCTTGTAAGCAATAACTTGTCACAGGCGGCATGTATCACTTATACAGATATTTGGTCTATTCACATAAGAGCACTGGACCCACCTGCAGTATTTATGTAGAAAAATAACACTTAAAGGGAACCCGTGACTTTGCGTAAACTATTCACCTGCGGGTAAATGGCATTACAATTCACCCTGGCCACGAAAGTAAAAATGAACTTCTTTCCTCCCTGGAGCTGCTGCCTTTGCCATGGGGACTTGCACAGAGCGGGTCCAGTCACCTTATCAGTGCTGAGAGAGCTGTCAAAGTGCCTGGGTGAGGGGTGCTGAGAGAGGTGCCTGTGACCCCCTCCCTGCACACCCCTGTTGCTGAAAGCTGGCAGCTCCTGGGAGGTAAAAAGTTAATTTTCTCCCGGCGGGCATGCTTTCATTCACGGGTGCTGCATTGTAATGCTATCTTCCTGCAGATTAACTCCATATCTGAGATTAATAGTGTTCCCTTTGAAGCATTGTGTTATCTGGCTACAAAACTTCACAAAGACCTCTGTTGTATGTATTTTACTCGCTTGTATAGCACCATTAAGGCCACAGGACTCTAACAAACTTAGTCTGTACTGTCCCCATTGGGGCTCACAATCTAAATTCCCTATCAGTATGTCTTGTGTGTTGGCGGAAACCCACGCAAACTTGCAAGTACCTTGCAGATGTGGTGACATTTGAACCCAAGACCCCAACGTGCCTAGGCTACAGCACTAACCACTGTGCTGCCCATATGGCAAGTTCATACATTTCTCGTTATTGCAATACATGATTCTCGGGTACTTTAGGTGCATTTGTGTAGTATGCATCCGATCTCCTCCGTCTTTACATGAGGTCACATAACTTTTTTCCTTCACTCCTCCCTTGTTTCCTGCTAATCTCCATTGTGGGAATGTGCTGAGTTGCAGCATTGGTCTGCTAATCAGTCTGTCACTGGCTTTCCACCGCCTTGATCTCATTTTCTGCTTGTTTGGTCTTTGCCATAGTTTGTTTCATTGCGTTAACTGATAAAATAGTTAGTGAGCAGTTCCTGAACAACTATTATTTAGATACATTTCTATACACACTCTTTTTCTGCTACCATCCCCTTTCTGTAGGCTACAAACCTAGTTGGCTTCAGCTTACATAGGGACAAAGTTTACTTGGCTGATTGTCTGAGGTCATGGCTGTACACCATAGGACTATCATAGTGATCGGGTATCTTGCCTTTAGCTGTATTAGCAACATGTTAGGTACTTCTAATGTTAAAGGAACTCTGTCAACACAGAATGATTGGTGTCGCCATGAAGCAGTGCTGGACTTTCAACAATCATTTAAGTACACCTTCCCCCTGCTTGTTCCCCTGTACCTCCGCCCTTCACTGTGTCTATGAAGCCAGAGCTGTCAATCAAATAAAAGGGAAGGGTGGAGATGGAGCGAAAACAAGCAGGTGGGAAGGTGCATATAAATGGTTGGCCCCGCCATGATGCACCGAGCGTCTGGTCTTGGTTTGAACAGTTAGGCTAAGTTCACACAGGGCGTTTTGCTGCATTATTTTTTAATGTTGGTTTTTATGCAAATTTTCAGCTGTTTTATAGTACCAGCCAGCAAAGCCTATGAGATCTCAGAAATCTCATGCATACACTGCTTTGTTTGTCATCTGTATTTTGTGCTTTGCATGGTTTTTGGGACATAGAGCATATCACTTCTTTCAGCTTTTTTTCAGCAGTTTTCACGCATTGACTTGAATAGGTGGTGAAAAAGCGCAAGTATCGGGTTTTGCTGCGTTTTATGTCAAAACCTGATTCGATGGAATAGGACTTTTTTTTTTTTTACACTAAACTTTATCAGCATGCACAAGCGACAAATTCAGCATGCCAAAACACCACCAAAACACAAACACCAAGGAAATCATGTTTTTTTTTTTTCTGCAGTTTTTTTCCTGCCAAGAGATCAGGTTTTGATGCAGAAGAAAAGCGCCTAGTGTGAACTTACCTTTATTCTGTGCAGTCCCTTTAATAAATCTGAGTAAAATCTGTATAACTGGGTTGCAGTTACTTTGTTTTCGAACTATGAGTATAGTTATGTTATCTGTTAATGTATTGAGTCACAGATGGCCTCTCCCCTCCCTCTGGGGCACCTGGACCCCCAGGTATGACCTAGTGTTGCTGCTTTGTACACTGATGGTGTGCTGTCCAGGGGGGGACTAACATTGCCATATGTAGCTGGTAGTAATAATGCTGAACCGTGTCTAATATGTAACTTGTAAATACCACCTCCGTGTAACCTTAACGTGATTTCAGGCTTTACCTGTTCTCCAAGAAGCATAACATCATCTATGTGATGTCGTGGCTTGATGTATCTTGAACACTCATTTTCTGAATTTGGCAGGGTAGTAATTAGAAATGGACGAACCCGGATGGAACTGTCCGGCGTTCGTACCGGATAGTCACTGTTTGGACTTGAACGCTGAATACGGACTTTTTACTGAAGTCCGGTGCAGTGTTTGGGGTAAGTCCATGGTGAGCGGGGGAAAGAGAATTTTTTTTCTTAGCAGTTCGGGAATCCATTATTTTCAATGGGGTTGGGCTCAGGTACGAGTAGTAATGAATATAGCATTAAGGTACCGTCACACTAGACGATATCGCTAGCGATCCGTGACGTTGCAGCGTCCTCGCTAGCGATATCGTCCAGTGTGACAGGCAGCAGCGATCAGGCCCCTGCTGTGCTGTCGCTGGTCGGGGAAGAAAGTCCAGAACTTTATTTCGTCGCTGGACTCCCCGCAGACATCGCTGAATCGGTGTGTGTGACACCGATTCAGCGATGTCTTCACTGGTAACCAGGGTAAACATCGGGTAACTAAGCGCAGGGCCGCGCTTAGTAACCCGATGTTTACCCTGGTTACCATCGTAAAAAAACAAACAGTACATACTTACATTCAGCTGTCTGTCCCTTGCCGTCTATTTCCTGCACTGACTGCTGGCCGCAAAGTGAAAGTGAAAGCACAGCACAGCGGTGAGTCACACAGCGGTAACTCACCGCTGTGGCTGTGCTCTGCTTTCACTTTGCGGCCAGCAGTCAGTGCAGCAAACAGACGGCAAGGGACAGACAGCTGAATGTAAGTATGTACTGTTTGTTTTGTTACGATGGTAACCAGGGTAAACATCGGGTTACTAAGCGCGGCCCTGCGCTTAGTTACCCGATGTTTACCCTGGTTACCGGGGACCTCGGGATCGTTGGTCGCTGGAGAGCTGTCTGTGTGACAGCTCTCCAGCGACCAAACAGCGACGCTGCAGCGATCCGGATCGTTGTCGGTATCGCTGCAGCGTCGCTAAGTGTGACGGTACCTTTAGTTGTCCTGTCTCTCCCACTATCGACCCCATGCTGTGTGCTATTGTGGAGTAGTGTTTTAGTAGGAGAGTTGTTAAAGGGCTGTTCACAGTACATGTGATAACTTGCTGATCGGTGGTCTGACCACTTGCCTATTTCTCATGTGCAGCTTTTTATACTTTACCTGTTCATACTCAAGAATCTCTCTTGTTTAGTTCCAAAAACAGAGCTGTCGGCCCCTGCTGCTCCCGTAGAGCCTGCTGCTAATACTAAGGCTCCAGGTATTATTGCTTGTGAAACTCGAGTTTATTTTTAATAGTTTGCAGTGTTGACTAACATTCACCCATAGATGTAAGAAACTAGCATGTAAATTGCCATAAATCTGTCATGGCAAATACAGATGGGGGCCTGATTTTTGTGCCTCATCTTTACTTGTTGCAAAAACCGCAGTAAATGGAGTATGGTTTGCACATGTGATCTGCCATTGCCACGACTGTATGTCCCTTAAGTGTCACTTTTCATGACTGTTGTGGGCACTTTCCCCCAGTTATGGCTCAGGCCTGTTTAGTGCATGCTGGTTACACTGCTACTGCTATTAGTAGCTTATCTGTTGGCTTCCCTTGCAATTTAGTTATTATTGTAGTGCATGGTGCTAAGGTTATTGCCGTGTGTAAATGAATAAACTCTGCCTTCAGAGACCCAGCCTCCACCAGCTGAAATTCCCGCACTGCCAACCTCCGATGCCAAAGCACCAGGTATCACGTGCTTTCATTTTTCTACAGAAGTAAAATGTCAGATGCATTTAATTGCTTTCAATGTGTGGTGTTTATTTTCTCAGTTTCTTTCTAACATATACAAGTGTCCTTTGGTCATTCACCCATTTTACTTTTTGCATACTAGTAAAACTAAAAAAAAACAATGTAAACTCAATTTGGAATTGCCATGCTTTCTTAGAATTAAAATAGGATGTCCATTCTACAAAATGATGAGCAGTACTTAAAGGGGTTGTGCCACCATAAAGAATACATTTAACTAAATGGAAAACGTGGAAATAAATTAAATTAATTTACAGTTATTAAAAATTACACTGAGTTAAAAAATAACCTTTCACCATCTGAAGTATGCCCCCTGGCGTTATTCCGTCTGCAAGCTTTATTCGTCCTCCCAGTGACCGATCAGCTGGCCGATCATGTGCAATTCCTGTCCTCATAAAAAGTTCCCCTGCACTCACACAGGTCTGACAGCGTGCGCAGGATGCAGATTGCTGAGCAGCACGGAGGCGTGCGCAGTGATTTTCATAAATTTGGTATCGCCATAATCGTATTGACTTGCAGGAAAAAAAACCTGTTGGATGACTCTTTCAATGTTCGGCATAGTGAGTAGCGTATACTATAAACCATGTTAAAAAAGAGAAAAGGCAGCATTCTGTTTGTCTATATTCCACATAAAGAGTTAGTACATTAGTTAACCCCTTTCTGACCTCGGACGGGATAGTACGTCCGAGGTCAGATCCCCTGCTTTGATGCAGGGCTCCGCGGTGAGCCCGCATCAAAGCCGGGACATGTCAGCTGTTTTGAACAGCTGACATGTGCCCGTAATAGGCGCGGGCAGAATCGCGATCTGCCCGCACCCATTAACTAGTTAAATGCCGCTGTCAAACGCAGACAGCGGCATTTAACTACCGCTTCCGGCCGGGCGGCCGGAAATGACGTCATCGCCGACCCCGTCACATGATCGGGGGTCGGCGATGGGTCGGCGATGCGTCAGGATGGTAACCATAGAGGTCCTAGAGACCTCTATGGTTACTGATCACCGGTGGCTGTGAGCGCCACCCTGTGGTCGGCGCTCACAGCACACCTCCATTTCTGCTACATAGCAGCGATCAACAGATCGCTGCTATGTAGCAGAGCCGATCGTGCTATGCCTGCTTCTAGCCTCCCATAGAGGCTATTGAAGCATGGCAAAAGTAAAAAAAAAAAAATGTGAAAAAATATAAAAGTTTAAATCACCCCCCTTTCGCCCCAATCAAAATAAATCAATAAAAAAAAATCAAATCTACACATATTTGGTATCGCCGCGCTCAGAATCGCCCGATCTATCAATTAAAAAAAGCATTAACCTGATCGCTAAACGGCGTAGCGAGAAAAAAATTTGAACCGCCGGAATTACGTTTTTTAGGTCGCCGCGACATTGCATTAAAATGCAATAACGGGCGATCAAAAGAACGTATCTGCACCAAAATGCTATCATTAAAAACGTCATCTCGGCACGCAAAAAATAAGCCCTCAACCGACCCCAGATCACGAAAAATGGAGACGCTACGAGTATCGGAAAATGGCGCAATTTTAAAAAAAAAATTTTAGCAAAGTTTGGAATTTTTTTTCACCACTTAGATAAAAAATAACCTAGTCATGTTTGGTGTCTACGAACTCGTACTGACCTGGAGAATCATAATGTCAAGTCGGTTTTAGCATTTAGTGAACCTAGCAAAAAAGCCAAACAAAAAACAAGTGTGGGATTGCACTTTTTTTGCAATTTCACCGCACTTGGAATTTTTTTACCGTTTTCTAGTACACGACGTGCTAAAACCAATGATGTCGTTCAAAAGTACAACTCGTCCCGCAAAAAATAAGCCCTCACATGGCCAAATTGACGGAAAAATAAAAAAGTTATGTCTCTGGGAAGGAGGGGAGTGAAAAACGAACACGGAAAAACGAAAAATCCCAAGGTCATGAAGGGGTTAATGACCCATATATTCCAAAATGGTGCAGTTGACAAATGCAGCTCATCCTGGGTGGGGGGAAGGGGGATCTCATGCAGCTCCAATAGCAAAATGCGTTAAGGCTCTTGCAACAATACAGAAACCACCAAAAAGTCTGATCATAAAGTACCATAGTCCCCTCACTATAATCACAGGAAGGACTAATGCTGGTTCATAGATAGCACAGCGTCACAATAGATGTCACCGGTCAGCCCATGCCTAGAATGATATTCCATAAAAGTCAGGAGAAGTCTCTTGATTATTGCGGTCTCGGGTGTATGTAGCTGTTGTGAAGCCTTTGTCTAAATGCAGAAAATTGCATAAAGAAAGACTTAAACTGAGATGTTTCATGATCCGGATTCCATATTGGAGATTCAGTCCCTTCAAAGAGCCTTACATACAGTCTACATAATGTTTATCTCTTGTCTGAGGTTATCTCTGCCGATCCTGAAGCTCCAGGTAATTTTTTCTGGGACATGGATATATAACTTTACCTGTCACGACACAAGTCTCCTTTTACTCCAAGTTCCAGCTTTCCAGTCTACAATGTTCTCATTTGGGTTTTTGAAGCCCTGGGTTATGATTCCATAGTATTTGGAGTTGTAGCTGTTCTTGGACAGAGGAGGCGTGCACTGAAGTTGTTAGTAATCTGTCTGTATATGTATATTTGGTTTAGCCTCAAAAGACAAGCTTCCATCACCCAAGGTCCCAAAAGTGCCTGCTGCTGACTCCTCCAAAGCTCAAGGTACTGACATGTCTGGCTCTGGGGCAAGGCTGTTAATGGACAATGAAGTGGACACGTAAATAAGCGGATTTATTTGTTTTAGCGCGAAAGAAAAAATCTAAATCTGGTGTCCCTAAAGTTTCTGTTGCTGAATCTAAAGCATCAGGTATCATGGCTGCACGACTCTGCATGTCGTCTCTATTGTAGGGTGTTAAATAAGTAATGACTCTCTTCTTTCTGAACATACATGAAGATATAGAAAATCTAAACAATATATGTATTAATTTCAGTAAAGCATGTCGTGCTGACTTGTTGCCTGTAGAATGAATGTATTGTTGCTGTTCCTTTTGTGATATATGCGTTTGTCTTAGTGCGATGTAACTACAGGCTGGGGTATATTTTTCCCTTGTGGTTGAACGACTTCAGTAGCATGTGACTGATTAGGGTTGTCCAGATGTCCTCTACTGCCTGTTTTGATATCCAGCAACCATGGTGGACAGAGTGCCAGTCTGAGTGTTCCGACTACTGTCTACTAGTAATCCCTGAACACCTATTTGTCGTATTCCATGTAATCTAATTACGCTTATGTTTTAGCTCCTAAATTAGAGACCCCTCCTACTGTGATCCCTGCAGAGTCCACTGGACACAAAGCACCAGGTATTTCATAACTTCAATGATTTCTCTGATGGCGCTCTTATTAATTTGTGGAGTTGCTCTTCAGTACTTTGGTTAAGCCATGTGTATCAGGCCCAGCCATTGTAACCGCACAACCTGAGAGTGGATCGTCCTTTTGTCTCACTGAGTGAGGATATGTATTTTTGCCTTAGCTCCAGAAAACAAAGCTGCTCCTGAGACTCCTGCAGTGCGTGCTGTGGAGGCCAAGGCGCCAGGTACTCTGTGTAGTGTGAACAATGGAATCAATAGCATGTAAAGGCCCCGTCACACATAGCGAGATCGCTGCTGAGTCACAAGTTTTGTGACGCAACAGCGATCTCAGTAGCGATCTCGCTATGTGTGACACGTACCAGCGATCAGGCCCCTGCTGTGAGATCGCTGGTCGTGTCGGAATGGCCTGGGCCATTTTTTGATCGTTGAGGTCCCGCTGACATCGCTGAATCGGCGTGTGTGACGCCGATTCAGCGATGTCTTCGCTGGTAACCAGGGTAAACATCGGGTAACTAAGCGCAGGGCCGCGCTTAGTAACCTGATGTTTACCCTGGTTACCATCCTAAAAGTAAAAAAACAAACGCTACATACTTGCCTATCGCTGTCTGTCCTCGGCGCTCTGCTTCTCTGGTCTGGCTGTGAGCGCCGGTCAGCCGGAAAGCAGAGCGGTGACGTCACCGCTCTGCTTTCCGGCCGCTGTGCTCACAGCCAGACCAGAGAAGCAGAGCACCGAGGACAGACAGCGGTAGGTAAGTATGTAGCGTTTGGTTTTTTTTTACTTTAACAATGGTAACCAGAGTAAACATCGGGTTACTAAGCGCGGCCCTGCGCTTAGTTACCCGATGTTTACCCTGGTTACCGGGGACCTCGGGATCGTTGGTCGCTGGAGAGCTGTCTGTGTGACAGCTCTCCAGCGACGCTGCAGCGATCCGGATCGTTGTCGGTATCGCTGCAGCGTCGCTATGTGTGACGGGGCCTTAAGGCTATATTCACACTTAGCGGTTTTTACCGCGGAACCGCCGCGATTTTGATGCTGCGGGTCCGCAGCAGTTTCCATAGCGTTTACAGTAACATGTAAACCCTATGGAAACCGCAAACCGCTGTGCACATGCTGCGGGAAAAACCGCGCGGGAACGCAGCGGTTTACAACCCGCAGCATGTCACTTCTTTGTGCAGAATCGCTGCGATTCTGCACCCATAGGAATACATTGAACCGCTTACTTCCCGCATGGGGCTGTGCCCACGTTGCGGGAAGTAAGTGGATAATGTGCGGGTGGTACCCGGGGTGGAGGAGAGGAGACTCTCCTCCAGGCCCTGGGAACCATATTTGGGGTTAAAAAATCTGGTTATACTCACCCTCTGATGTCCGGAGCTCCTGGGCGCTGCACGCGGCTGTCCGGTCAGAGTTGCTGTGCGACCAGGACCTGCGGTGACGTCGCGGTCACATGACCGTGACGTCACGAAGGGTCCTTCTCCCACAGCATCTTAGGAACCGGACCGCCGGGTGCAGCGCCCAGGAGATCCGGACATCAGATGGTGAGTATAACCAATTTTTATTATTTTTAACATTACTATTGATGCTGCATATTGCTGCATATGCAGCATCAATAGTATAGGCGGAAACCCGCAGCGGAAAACGCGGAACAAACCGCGATAAATCTGCAGGGAGAACCGCAGTTGTTTTGCCCTGCAGATTTATCAAATCCGCTGCGGGAGAACCCGCAGGGACCCGACGCAAGGTGTGAACATAGCCTTACTGTTTAAAGGGTTTGTAAAGGCATACTTTCCTGCTTGCTCCATGATCTGGTAGCTCCTGAGCCAACCATCCAACAGCATGCCAGTCTGAGTCTTCCAACTACTGTCCATTGATGATCGCTGAGCGCCTATTTGTCGTATTAATAGATCATGCATGGGTGCTAGTGTAATAATGGGACTTGTGCAGGATACTCGCAGAACGTCATACAGTTACCTTATCTACCGTCTTGTCGTAGCATCTCTAGGCTGTTCCTGACATTGCTTTAAAGGTACTGTCACACTAGACGATATCGCTAGCGATCCGTGACGTTGCAGCGTCCTCGCTAGCGATATCGTCCAGTGTGACAGGCAGCAGCGATCAGGCCCCTGCTGGGAGATCGCTGGTCGGGGAAGAAAGTCCAGAACTTTATTTCGTCGCTGGACTCCCCGCAGACATCGCTGAATCGGCGTGTGTGACACCGATTCAGCGATGTCTTCACTGGTAACCAGGGTAAACATCGGGTAACTAAGCGCAGGGCCGCGCTTAGTAACCCGATGTTTACCCTGGTTACCAGCGTAAAAAAACAAACAGTACATACTTACATTCAGCTGTCTGTCCCTTGCCGTCTGTTTGCTGCACTGACTGCTGGCCGTAAAGTGAAAGCAGAGCACAGCCACAGCGGTGAGTCACCGCTGTGTGACTCACCGCTGTGCTGTGCTTTCACTTTCACTTTGCGGCCAGCAGTCAGTGCAGCAAACAGACGGCAAGGGACAGACAGCTGAATGTAAGTATGTACTGTTTGTTTTTTTACGCTGGTAACCAGGGTAAACATCGGGTTACTAAGCGCGGCCCTGCGCTTAGTTACCCGATGTTTACCCTGGTTACCCGGGGACCTCGGGATCGTTGGTCGCTGGAGAGCGGTCTGTGTGACAGCTCTCCAGCGACCAAACAGCGACGCTGCAGCGATCCGGATCGTTGTCGGTATCGCTGCAGCGTCGCTTAGTGTGACGGTACCTTAAGAGTAATGGTCGTTTTTATTTCATGCATCAAGATTAATTAAAGTAAGCAGCTTTGTAATATATCTTCATAGTTGTTTCTTTCTCTGACAGAATTGATCAGTCATTATCAAAATTTTCAATTCTGATGTAAAATCTGTATTTGGTGAAGACGAACTTACCATTACTTAGGAGTTGGCACCTGCTGCTGATAAATCCTATGTAGCTAGAAGGGAGCGGAGCTGGAGGCAGAGCTCCTACCTAGATAGGAAATGCAGCTGCTACTGATAAGACTAAGTAATGGCAAAGTGTGTCAGATACCGTATATTACAAAGTTGCATATTTTCATGTGCACTACTGATTTATAAAATTAAAACGACAATTACTCTCTAACCCCTTCATGACCACAGCTTTTTTCGTTTTTTGCTCCCCTCCTTCCAAGAGACATGACTTTAATTTTCCGTCAATATGGCCATGCGAGGGCTTATTTTTTGCAGGATGAGTTGTACTTTTGTACGACACCATTGATTTTACAATGTCGTGTGCTAGAAAATGGGGGGGGGAAAAATCCAAGTGCGGTGAAATTGCAAAAAAAAAGTGCTATTCCACACTTGTTTTTTGTTTGGCTTTTTTTGCTAGGTTCACTAAATGCTAAAACTGACCGGCCAGTATGATTCTCCAAGTCATTACGAGTTCATAGACACCAAACATGTCTAGGTTCTTTTTTATCGAAGTGGTCCAAACTTTGCTAAAAAAAAAAAAAAAAAATTGTGCCATTTTCCGATATCCATAGCGTCTCCATTTTTCGTGATTTGGGGTCGGGTGAGGGCTTATTTTTTGCGTATTTAGCTGACATTTTTAATTATACCATTTTGGTGCAGATACAGTACAGACCAAAAGTTTGGATATGCCTTCTCATTTAAAGATTTTTCTGTATTTTCATGACTATGAAAATTGTACATTCACACTGAAGGCAAAACATGTGGAATTATATACTTAACAAAAAAGTGTGAAACAACTGAAATTATGTCTTATATTCTAGGTTCTTCAAAGTAGCCACCTTTTGCTTTGATGACTGCTTTGCACACTCTTGGCATTCTCTTGATGAGCTTCAAGAGGTACTCACTGGAAATGGTCTTCCAACAATCTTTTGCCTTCACTCTGCGGTCCAGCTCACCCCAAACCATCTCGATTGGGTTCAGGTCTGGTGACTGTGGAGGCCAGGTCATCTGGCGTAGCACCCTATCACTCTCCTTCTTGATCAAATAGCCCTTACACAGCCTGGAGGTGTGTTTGGGGTCATTGTCCTGTTGAAAAATAAATGATGGCCCAACTAAACGCAAACCGGATGGAATAGCATGCTGCTGCAAGATGCTGTGGTAGCCATGCTGGTTCAGTATGCCTTCAATTTTGAATAAATCCCCAACAGTGTCACCAGCAAAGCACCATCACACCTCCTCCTCCATGCTTCACTGTGGGAACCAGGCATGTAGAGTCCATTTGTTCACCTTTTCTGCGTCGCACAGACACGGTGGTTGGAACCAAAGATCTCAAATTTGGACTCAACAGACCAAAGCACAGATTTCCACTGGTCTAATGTCCATTCCTTTTGTTTTTTAGCCCAAACAAGTCTCTTCTGCTTGTTGCCTGTCCTTAGCAGTGGTTTCCTAGCAGCTATTTTACCATGAAGGCCTGCTGCACAAAGTCTCCTCTTAACAGTTGTTGTAGAGATGTGTCTGCTGCTAGAACTCTGTGTGGCATTGACCTGGTCTCTAATCTGAGCTGCTGTTAATCTGTTATTTCTGAGGCTGGTGACTCGGATAAACTTATCCTCAGAAGCAGAGGTGACTCTTGGTCTTCCTTTCCTGGGGAGGTCCTCATGTGTGCCAGTTTCTTTGTAGCGCTTGATGGTTTTTGCCACTGTACTTGGGGACACTTTCAAAGTTTTCCCAATTTTTTTGGACTGACTGACCTTCATTTCTTAAAATAATGATGGCCACTCGTTTTTCTTTACTTAGCTGCTTTTTTCTTGCCATAATACAAATTCTAACAGTCTATTCAGTAGGACTATCAGCTGTGTATCCACCAGACTTCTGTGCAACACAACTGATGGTCCCAACCCCATTTATAAGGCAAGAAATCCCACTTATTAAACCTGACAGGGCACACCTGTGAAGTGAAAACCATTCCCGGTGACTACCTCTTAAAGCTCATCAAGAAAATGCCAAGAGTGTGCAAAGCAGTCATCAAAGCAAAAGGTGGCTACTTTGAAGAACCTAGAATATCTAATATATAATTGCCTAGAATACTACTTCCTGCAATTTGTGCCAACTTCCGTGGCTTTGTCCGGAGCTAATGTCCGGAGCTAATGTCCGGAGATAAGTGACGTCAACAGTGTCCAGTGTCTGATTGGTTGCCGCCTGCTGCGAGCGACCAATCAGAAACGTGCCGTACTGTGACACACTCCGCCCGCCATTTTGGTGTGATTTTTGAATTTTTACCTCACAGCAAGTTTCTACTGCGTGGAGGCGGGCCCAGTGACGTTGCTCTTCAAGCTCCTGCCGAATTTCGTCAAAAAAATGATAATACCATTTACCAAAACTATATATATTTAGTTGTGAAGTGGTTCAGTGACATTTTCACACCAATTTTGAACTTTTGTTTGGTGTTTTCTCCATATACTGCCTATTATTTTTCTTTCTTACTATTATTTATTAATTGTATTATTCTTACATTTGAATAAATAAAGTATATATGGATTCTAGACTCCCGATTCTTTAGAATCGGGCTGCCATCTAGTAAGACATAATTTCAGTTGTTTCACACTTTTTTGTTAAGTATATAATTCCACATGTGTTAATTCATAGTTTTGATGGCTTCAGTGTGAATGTACAATTTTCAGTCATTAAAATACAGAAAAATCTTTATATGAGCTTTCATTTGAGAGTATCCATATTAAAATTGGATGAAGGGTTTAGGAGTTTCAGCTCCTTAACTTGTGCCACAATGTTTTTAAAGGGACCAAAAGTAATTGGACAATTGACTCCAAGGCTATTTCATGGACAGGTGTGGGCAATCCCTTCGTTATGTCATTCTCAATTAAGCAGATAAAAGGCCTGGAGTTGATTTGAGGTGTAGTGCTTGCATTTGGAAGGTTTTGCTGTGAAGTAAACATGCGGTCAAAGGAGCTCTCTATCCAGGTGAAACAAGCCACCCTTAAGCTGCAAAAACAGAAAAAACAACATCCGAGAAATTGCTACAATATTAGGAGTGGCAAAATCTACAGTTTGGTACATCCTGAGAAAGAAAGAAAGCACTGGTGAACTCATCAATGCAAAAAGACCTGGGCACCCACAGAAGACAACAGTGGTGGATGATCGCAGAATAATCTCCATGGTGAAGAGAAACCCCTTCACAACAGCCAACCAAGTGAACAACACTCTCCAGGAGGTCGGCGTATCAATATCCAAATCTACCATAAAGAGAAGACTGCATGAAAGTAAATACAGAGGGTTCACTGCACGGTGCAAGCCACTCATAAGCATCAAGAAAAAAAAGGCTAGACTGGACTTTGCTAAAAAACATCTAAAAAAGCCAGCACAGTTCTGGAAGAACATTCTTTGGACAAATGAAACCAAGATCAACCTCTGCCGGAATGATGGAAAGAGAAAAGTATGGTGAAGGCGTGGTACAGCTCATGATCCAAAGCATACCACATCATCTGTAAAACACGGCGGAGGCAGTGTGATGGCTTGGGCATGCATGGCCACCAGTGGCACTGGGTCACTAGTATTTATTAATGATGTGACATAGGACAGAAACAGCCGAATTAATTCTGAGGTATTCAGAGCCATACTGTGTGCTCAGATCCAGCAAAATGCAGCCAAACTGATTGGTTGTCATTTCATACTACAGATGGACAATGACCCAAAACATAAAGCCAAAGCAACCCAGGAGTTTATTAAAGCAAACAAGTGGAATATTCTTGAATGGCCAAGTCAGTCACCTGATCTCAACCCAATTGAGCATGCATTTCACTTGTTAAAGACTAAACTTCAGACAGAAAGGCCCACAAACAAACAGCAACTGAAAACCACTGCAATGAAGGCCTGGCAGAGCATCAAAAAGGAAGAATCACAGCGTCTGGTGATGTACATGAGTTCAAGACTTCAGGCAGTCATTGCCAACAAAGGGTTTTCAACCAACTACTAAAAATGAACATTTTATTTAAAATTATTGAATCTGTCCAATTAATTTTGATCCCTTTAAAAACAGGGGGGCACATGTGAAGGAGCTGAAACTCTTAAACCCTTCATCCAATTTTGATGTGGATGCCCTCAAATGAAAGCTGAAAGTCTGAACTTCAACTGCATCTGAATTGTTTTGTTTAAAATTCATTGTGGTAATGTCTATAACCAAAATTAGAAAAATGTTGTCTCTGTCCAAATATATATGGACCTAACTATATATATGTGTATATATATATATATATATATATATATATATATATATATATATATATATATATATATATATATATATATATATATATATATATATATATATATATATATATATATACTAGATTGTGGCCCGATTCTAACGCATCGGGTATTCTAGAATATGCATGTCCCCGTAGTATATGGACAATGATGATTCGTGGCAGACTGTGCCCGTCGCTGATTGGTCGAGGCAACCTTTATGACATCATCGTCGCCATGGCAACCATTATGACATCATCGTCGCTGTGCCCGTTGCTGATTGGTCGAGGCCGCCAGGCCTCGACCAATGAGAGACGCGGGATTTCTACGTCGATGCTGTGCCGGTCTCTGATTGGTCGAGGCCTGGCGGCCCCGACCAATCAGAGAGCCGGGATTTCCAGGACAGACAGACGGAAAAACCCTTAGACAATTATAGATAGATAGATAGATAGATATATATATATATATATATATATATATATATATATATATATATATATATATATATATATATATATATATATATATATATATATATATATATATATTTCTATTTTTTTTTTTTAAACATTTTTCTTTAACTTTTGGCATGCTTCAATAGTCTCCATAGGCCAGATCATCGCCTCTATGTAGCAGATATACTAACTTGCTATGAGCGCCGACCACTGGGTTGCGCTCATAGAAATCCAGCACTGACAATCATGCCAACGAACCGATGTCCCCCCGATCATGTGACTGGGTCACCGGTGTGCGTATTTCCGGCATGATTGCCGGAAGCACCATATAAATGCCGCTGTCAGTTTGACAGCGGCATTTAACTAGTTAATAGCCGTGGGTGGATCACGATGTTGGTATCTGCCCAGAGAATCGTATTTCCAGGTCAGTTTTAGCATTTAGTGACCCTGGTAAATGAAAAACGCAAAAAAAAAAACATTTGTGGAATTACATTTTTTTATTTATTTTTACTTTTTTTTACATTTTTACCGTTTTCCAGTACACTACATGGTAAAGTCAATGGTGTCATTCAAAAGTACAACTCAAACCACAAAAAAACAAAGCCTCATATGGCCATGTTGATGGGGAAAAAAAAGTGTTACGGCTCTGAGGAGGAGAGCAAAAAATGTAAATTTGTATGGTGATGAAGGGGTTAAATTGTCCTAGATTTTGGTGCCATTTAGCTTCCCTACCTGAATGTTTGTGCTTTAGGCTTTATACCCACTCTGCTGCAGTTGGTTGACAGGTCATGCCGAGAGTGATACTCATGGCCGACTAGTGTAGTCTCTGGTTATGGTCCCCAGCTGGATCTTTAACTCCATGGTGTTTGAGATGAAAAAATGTACGGAACTATTGTGCAGCGATGTTCTGATTCATGCTGGACGTATTTTTGCAGCATGAATCGGGTGGCAGGTTCCCTTTGAAAGTAATCTTGTCACCGGATGTTTTGACCGCATAACCCGAGAGCAGCTTAACGTAGAGATAGAGACGCTGCTTCCAGCTATGTCATTTATCGCGTTGCTTGTTGTAGTTTTGATAATCTTCTGTTGATAAAAATGTGATTATATCGGTAGAGGACTAATAAACCTGCTACCACGTAGTCCTCTATATTCCAAGACAATATGACGGAAATGTGAATGACCCCATTAAGGTCTTGGGTCAGTTTTAAACTTGAACAGCGCCTAGATAAAACTTATGATACAGGAAAGAGAAATATCTTGGTACCGTGTTAGCCAGTAGATAGAAAAATATTTAGAATTGAGTCCTCAGTGGTTGGTACCTTTTAATGGCTAACTGAAAAGATGGTAACAAATTGCAAGCTTTCGAGAGTGACTACTCAGGTCTCTTCATCGGGCACAGACTAAAGCAAATTCTGAAGAATCACATATTTATACGCAGCACTGAACTATCATTATGGGACAGTGATAAGTGATAAACAGTTGTGTCCATGAATATTGGAAAGTTCCTAGATTAGGAGTGAATGTTTTTTTGTCCTCTGATTGGGGTCTGGTTCTGTTATGATGACACCACATGGTCTGAAGTGCAAATTCCTTAATTGATGTAAAAAGACATAAATCCATGCGACACATTCATTCCTGCACTAAGTGTGTCAAAGGTCATCATCAGTTTATACTCCCAGATTCTTCTGTCTCTCTGAGATTTGAAGCTACCTTTCAATACAAGTAATTTCAGGTCCATGGTGCTATGATCAGGCATACAAACATGTTTGGCCACAGGTAGATCTATTCTTTTTTCTTTTATTGTATGGCGGTGAGAATTTATCCTTGTCCTCAGATTTTGCCCTGTCTCCCCAACATACAGACCCCCAGTTGGACATTTAGTACAAATAATTAGGTACACCACATTAGATGTGATGCAGCTGAAAGTTCCTGGGATCTTGTAGTCCTGATGTGAATTGGGAATCTTTATCTTGTCTGTGGTCATTATAAATGGACAGGTTTTTCATTTTTTCTGGTTGCTTGGAAAGGTTCCTGCAGCTGTTGGAGAGGACAGCGAGCTTCTGACAATGATGCTTCTTAGATTTGGGGGCTGCCTAAAACACATTAGTGGGGGGTCTGTGCCTGAAGAAGAGACCTGTGTAGTCTCGAAAGCTGGCAATTTGTTACCATCTTTTCAGTTAGCCATTAAAAGGTATCAACCACTGAGGACTCTCAATTCTAAATATTTTTCCAGATAAGACTTAGGGATGTGTGAGCACAGGCAGAGGGTGGTGCGATCAGCCCTATCCGTGTGAAGCTGAAGAGTTGTCTGCTCCTCATTCCTGCTTGTGTTCTGGGCTTGTTCGTCTTCACGTTTATGGAGAATTTGTATTATAGAATGTCAGTCTGAGTCTTCCAGCTACTGTTCTCTGATAATCACAGAATGTCTATTTGTCCTATTTTACACAATCTAATTACACTTGTTTGTTTAGCTCCTAAATTAGAGACCCCTTCTCCTGTGGTCCCTGCAGAATCCACTGTTAAACCCAAAGCACCAGGTACTGAGTGTGCATGTATACTTAGACAATGGCAGTCTGATTCTCAATTCTTGTCTTTTCTCGACTGCTAATTGCCTATTAGTAGTTTTGTGGTTTGTATCATGTATATTCTGTTGTCTAAATGTACTTGTTTATTTAGCTGCTAAATTAGAGACCCCTCCTAATGTGATCCCCCCGGAGTCCACTTCTGAATTAAAACCACAAGGTATTTTATAGCTTCGATCATTTCTCTAAGGCTAGGGTCACATTGCGTTATGTGACCGCATTTAACGGACTACGTTACACCGCGGCATAACGCGGTGTAACGTAGTCCGTTAACGCAGCCATTGCCTGTAATGGCGAACACATCGATAGCGCACGCCCACATTGGGCGTGCGCTAGCGATGCGCCGTCATTTGAGTGACGGTCCACGAACGCTGCTTGCGTTTTGGGACATTGCGTTAGCGCAGTCTGTAGCGCTATGCGCTAAACTGACTGCCCTAACGCAATGTGACCCTAGCTAACACATGACCCTCTTATTAATTTGCCAAGTAGCTCTTGGGTATTGTAGTTAAGCCATGCCCCATTAGGCAGAGCATGAGTAACCCAACCCGAGGGTGGATCAGCCTTTGTTTCACTGAGTCAGGATATTTATTTTTGCTTTAGCTCCAGAAAACCAAACCGTTCCTGAGACTCCTCCAGTGCCTGCTGTGAAGGCCAACGCTCCAGGTACTGTGTGCAGTGTGGAAAGTAGCACAAACCCTCCAACCCTGTGTTCCCCATTTCCTACTGCACAATAGTCACTCATAATTGTATGGCATCAACGCTTCAGAACACTTCCTAATCACAACTTCACACTTTGTATAGCACCAGTTCTAGGCCTTCTTCAGATGGATGTATTTTTGGTCAGTGTTGTCTGAGTACACTGCATGCTGCTTAATATTATTAGTCTTTGCCACATACCTAGTGGTCAGTTTTGAAAAGCAAAAACGCACCATGCACTTGTCTGTTCTGTTTTATGGACCAGGCTAGGTCATTTAATTAATGACAGCTCCAACTATTACATGAAGCTGCACAAGGAGCGAGCCCGCAGTTTAACGGGACTGGCATGATTTTAACAATGGCCCTCTGAACCAAGCCTTTCAATGACACCTGCCCAACTTTTCTAGCTTTTCCAGCAATCTCTGCAATATTTATTTATTTTTCCTAATGCTTCAAAGACACAGCCTCCTCACGCTGATGCCCTATCCGTGCCTGTGGCTTTGGCTGACAAATCGGGTATTGGGCATATTAGAATTTCCAGCATCATTGGGTGAATGTGTATGGAACAGTTTACAGATCCATGACACTGCAGTCCTATCGGACGTGCGTTAGCGCTCATTCAGAAGAATATATCCGTGTGCTTTCTGTGTGTCACAACAGTCAACATTCAGACGCATTATAACCAATGGTCTGCCTGGACAAAAATCAGAGCATGCACTATTCTGGTCCAATTTTACAGCCCTTAATAATCAATGTATTGTGAAGGCAGACCCAGCACATGGAGCTAGTCACATCCACCTTTTGGCAGAAAATGAATAACTTACAATGAAACCGATGGCATTCTCAATCTCAAGAATTGTTTGAAAATTAAAGCTGAAAATTGAGGTCCACAATCTAGCAGATTGTGTTGGTGAAGGCACTGTATAAAGTATAGAAAATAAGTTCTGTTTCCTCGGAGTATGTGACTAGTCAGTAGTGCACTGGTTCTGTATCTATGTAGGGTTTAACAATTTCTTCTGAAAATTGTGAAGATTTGGGACAAAACCTTCCTTAGACTTCCTATTTGTACTTCTCCTTGATTGGTCTATTATTGTTTGATCTAACATTCTTGTGAATTTTTCTGGTTTTGTTCCAAAAGCAGAGCTGCCTGCCCCTGTGGCCCCAGCAGAGCTGCCTGCCCCTGTGGCTCCAGCAGAGCGGTCTGCCCCTGTGACTCCAGCAGAGCTGCCTGCCCCTGTGACTCCAGCAGAGCTGCCTGCCCCTGTGGCTCCAGCGCAGCTGCCTGCCCCTGTGGCTCCAGCGCAGCTGCCTGCCCCTGTGGCTCCAGCAGAGCTGCCTGCCCCTGTGGCTCCAGCGCAGCTGCCTGCCCCTGTGGCTCCAGCGCAGCTGCCTGCCCCTGTGGCTCCAGCGCAGCTGCCTTCCCCTGTGGCTCCAGCGCAGCTGCCTGCCCCTGTGGCTCCAGCGCAGCTGCCTGCCCCTGTGGCTCCAGCGCAGCTGCCTGCCCCTGTGGCTCCAGCGCAGCTGCCTGCCCCTGTGGCTCCAGCGCAGCTGCCTGCCCCTGTGGCTCCAGCGCAGCTGCCTGCCCCTGTGGCTCCAGCACAGCTGCCTGCCCCTGTGACTCCAGCAGAGCTGCCTGCCCCTGTGGCTCCAGCGCAGCTGCCTGCCCCTGTGGCTCCAGCAGAGCTGCCTGCCCCTGTGGCTCCAGCGCAGCTGCCTGCCCCCGTGGCTCCAGCAGAGCTGCCTGCCCCCGTGGCTCCAGCAGAGCTGCCTGCCCCCGTGGCTCCAGGAGAGCTGCCTGCCCCTGTGGCTCCAGCGCAGCTGCCTGCCCCTGTGGCTCCAGCGCAGCTGCCTGCCCCCGTGGCTCCAGCGCAGCTGCCTGCCCCTGTGGCTCCAGCGCAGCTGCCTGCCCCTGTGGCTCCAGCGCAGCTGCCTGCCCCTGTGGCTCCAGCACAGCTGCCTGCCCCTGTGACTCCAGCAGAGCTGCCTGCCCCTGTGGCTCCAGCGCAGCTGCCTGCCCCTGTGGCTCCAGCAGAGCTGCCTGCCCCAGTGGCTCCAGCAGAGCTGCCTGCCCCCGTGGCTCCAGCAGAGCTGCCTGCCCCCGTGGCTCCAGCAGAGCTGCCTGCCCCTGTGGCTCCAGCGCAGCTGCCTGCCCCTGTGGCTCCAGCGCAGCTGCCTGCCCCTGTGGCTCCAGCGCAGCTGCCTGCCCCCGTGGCTCCAGCGCAGCTGCCTGCCCCTGTGGCTCCAGCGCAGCTGCCTGCCTCTGTGGCTCCAGCGCAGCTGCCTGCCCCTGTGCCCCCAGCAGAGCTGCCTGCCCCTGTGGCTCCAGCGCAGCCGGCCGTGGACACTACGTCTCCAGGTATTGCTTGCCTTAATCGGGGTTATGTTGTGGAGCAGTTTGCAGTGTTGACTAACAATTATTCTCAGTATATTATAACAAAAGCGGTTTTCTATTAACCCATATTGATGCTATAGAATCGGACCTTTTGCATCTATGCATATAACATCTGGTGGATTTAGTAACTTATAGGATATATCTGACTTTGTTGTCTGGTATTAGCAATGTGACAGATTTCTTCATAACAGTAGTAGATTCCTTGCTGCTTTTACTAGTAAACATACGTATCCAGCTGAGACAAGGGTTGTTACCTGACAGCTGATTCATGTTGTCCGATTTATGGAGTTTCATAGAAAAACACATTTGAAAGGTCACTGAGGATGGAGTCGCGCGGGAGACTAATCGGAAAGGTTGTTCCCCGGCGACTTCTTCTTGCCCACTCCCCTTGATTGACTGGTCTCTGTGCGTATATGGCTATGTAAACACGTATTCAGGTCCACTGCGGATTTTTCCGCAGCGGATTTTATAAATCCGCAGTGGAAAACCGCTGCATATTTTCCGCGGTTTTACAACTGCGGTTTTCTATAGGGGCAGTTGTAAAACCGCTGCGGAAAACGCAGAAAGAAGTGACATGCTGCGGAATGTAAACCGCTGCATTTCCGCGTGTTTTTTCCGCAGCATGTGCACAGCGTTTTTGGTTTCCCATAAGTTTACATTGAACTGTAAACTCATGGGAAACGCTGCAGATCCGCAGCAAAATCCGCATCGTGTGCACATACCCTATAGGGATAGACCTGTTAGCTGCTGGCAGTGGGCAGGGAGAAGCTGCGTGGTATTTCCAACAAGTCTCCCATGTGGCTCGGTCCCTGGCAGCTTTTAAAGTATGTTTTTCTTTGAAGCACCGCAGGGTTTCAGCATTGAACATGCATGCTCACAATCACACACTGGCTGTATGAAGTTTGTTTTAAATGTCTATGAGGAGGTTAGGTGACTCCTATCATATGTGAAAGGTCGTTTTTGTGTCTTCCAAGTTACCACAAAGTTCAGATACAGAATATATTGTATTAAAGTGAAGGGGAAAAAACTTGTGCCCCTCGACAGTGTCCATATTAGGTGATCGATTGCTGCGTTTTTTGAATAAGGTTATTTACTTTTGCCTTAGCTCCAGAAAGCAGAGCTGCTCCTGAGACTCCTGCAGTGCCTGCGGTGCTGTCCCAAGCTCCAGGTATTGTCTGGTAGAAATAACAGGCGCTATTCAGTGTCATGTAACTTCACATCCTATTTAGCAGTGATATGTCTTCTCCATAATAGTACAGCGATACATGAAGGGGGTTGTGCTGAGTCTTCCCCAATATCTGCTATTTGGAGAGGTACATGAGATGAGCCTGGTCCAGAACCATCTGCCCACTACTTACTCCCTTCTTATGTATTGAGAACACATTCAGTACATGAGGATCTGTGTCAGAAAAAATAGCTGTCAGCCAAGTGCTTGCTTAGCTGATTGTCCACTTTGTCAATCTATTTTCTGTATGAAGCTTTTTATAGTTTTACTTATGAACTTTACTTTTTTTTAGTTCCAAAAACTGAGCTGTCGGCTTCAGTGGCTCCAGTAGAGCCTGCCGCTAAAAAGAAAGCTCCAGGTATTATTGCTTGCCTTAGTTTTAAAACCGTATGCAGTGTTGTCTACCATGTATACAAAAATGTCCTTAAAAGCTGCAATCCCCATACAGTGTCTATGACTTAGGGTTGTTCAGCTTTTTTCACTGAGTCAGGATATTTATTTTTGCTTTGGCTGCAGAAAACAAAACTACTCCTGAGAGTCCTCCAGTGCCTGCTGTGGAGGCCAAAGCGCCAGGTATTGTGTAGAAAGAAGCATGAACCATTTTGTTCTGTGTGACTTTTTAGCGACTTGCCTTCATGTTTGTCGCAAGCGTTGTGTATCAAAGTCAGATAACTCTAAAGTCTGTAGAAGCAGGCAGTCACTGATCGCAAATTGGGTGGTAAGGAGCTCCCATGTTGGATTACAACATGGCCGTTCCTTATGTTCTGACTAAAGAACAGCAACTTTATTTGCCTATCTGTGCAAAACGCATGCTGTGTGCATGAAGGTGGGTGGGGGGATAGGAAAGTTACCGAAGAGACTGTTCAGCCAACAGCCCCACCTGTAATGGAGGTACACGTGAGTGCAGGGACACGGTGAGAAAATTCATCAAAATATTTCTGCCAGAAAAGTGATCTAAAACGCTTTAAAAATCCCCAAGTTTTTGTTCCAGTTTTAGACAGCTTTGCCAAAATGGGCCGAGCTTTGGAATTGGAGTGGCCGCAGTTCTTATTCAAGGAATATTACTCCACTCAGATTAACTGGAGTAACATTTCTGGTGAGGCGCACGGAGATGCATGCCATTGATTAGTGTTTGGCGCGTCTTATTCCTGTTCGCTGCTCATTACTTCATTCTACCTTTGGGTGTCCTTGCGATACTGGCTTAGAGTGAAGCCCAACCCTTCCCACTTACCAGCAGTCACAACAGCATTTTTTTTTTTTTTTGCTATGTAGATCAGCTCCATAGACTGAGCATTGTTAGACCGATAGATATATTGGGTATTGTGCACACTGTAAAATTAGGTGAACGGTTCACAGAAGTTGTGTAGACGAGAGTCTCAACACGTCTGTCCGATCAGATGGCTCTTACATTGATGTGCTCTCTCACACACATTACCCCCCCCCCCTTATGGAAGTCCAGAATCTAGTGGCCACAGTTGGCGTGATGGACACATTGTAAAGAGTACCGTATATTTTAGCCTTAGATGTGACATATGACCAGTCAGTAATGTAGTGGTTTGTTATCATGGTTTGCGGTTACAACATAGTTAAGAATTGTGGAGATTGGAACCACAAAGACCTCCCTGGTGGTCTAATTTGCTTGGTAATCAATCTGTTATACATAGTTTTTATTTATGGTTTTAATAATCATTAATCTTTCTGGTTCAGTTCTAAAAGCAGAGCTGACGGCCCCTGTGGCTCCAGCAGAGCCTGCCGGGAATACGAAGACTCCAGGTATTATTGCTTGCCTTAACCCCTTCCCGACCTTTGACGCATACGCTGCGTCATGAAAGTCGGTGCCATTCCGACCCATGACGCAGCATATGCGTCATGGAAAGATCGCGTCCCTGCAGGCCGGGTGAAAGGGTTAACTCCCATTTCACCCGATCTGCAGGGACAGGGGGAGTGGTAGTTTAGCCCAGGGGGGGTGGCTTCACCCCCTCGTGGCTACGATCGCTCTGATTGGCTGTTGAAAGTGAAACTGCCAATCAGAGCGATTTGTAATATTTCACCTAAAAAACTGGTGAAATATTACAATCCAGCCATGGCCGATGCTGCAATATCATCGGCCATGGCTGGAAACACTTATGTGCACCCACCCCACTCCTCCGATCGCCCCCCCAGCCCCCCGATCTGTGGTCCGCTCCCCTCCGTCCTGTGCTCCGCTCCCCCGTCCTCCTGTCCGCTTGCCCGTGCACCAATCACACCCCCCGCGCTCCAATCAAACCCCCCCGCACTCCGATCCCCCCCCCGCACACAGCGACCCCCCCGTGCTCCGATCCACCCCCCCCCCCGCACAGCGATCCCTCACCCCGTGCTCCAATCCTTCCCCGTGCTCCAATCCTCCCTCCCGTGTTCCGATCCACCCCCCCCCATGATCCGATCCACCCCCCCGTGCTCCGACGCCCCCCCGTGCCCTGATCTCCCCCCCCTTATACTTACCTGGCCGCCCGAGGTCCGTCCGTCTTCTTTCCTGGGCGCCGCCATCTTCCAAAATGGCGGGCGCATGTGCAGTGCGCCCGCCGAATCTGCCGGCCGGCAGATTCGTTCCAGAGTGAATTTTGATCACTGAGATAGGTTATATCTCAGTGATCAAAATAAAAAAAATAGTAAATGACCCCCCCCCTTGTCACCCCCATAGATAGGGACAATAAAAAAAATAAAGAATTTTTTTTTTTTTCACTAAGGTTGGGGTAAGAACTAGGGTTAGGGTTAGGGTTAGGGGTAGGGTTAGGGCTAGGGTTAGGGGTAGGGTTAGGGCTAGGGTTAGGGCTAGGGTTAGGGTTTCGGTATGTGCACACGTATTCTGGTCCTATGCGGATTTTTCCGCAGCGGATTTGAAAAATCCACAGTGCTAAACCGCTGCCGATTTATCGTGGATTTACCGCGGTTTTTCTGCGCATTTCACTGCGGTTTTACAACTGCGATTTTCTATTGGAGCAGTTGTAAAACCGCTGCGGAATCCGCAGAAAGAAGTGACATGCTGCGGAATGTAAACCGCTGCGTTTCCGTGCAGTTTTTCCGCAGCATGTGTACAGCGATTTTTGGTTCCCATAGGTTTACATTGAACTGTAAACTCATGGGAAACTGCTGCGGATCCGCAGCGTTTTCCGCAGCGTGTGCACATACCTTTAGAATTAGGCCATGTGCACACGGTGCGGATTGGCCGCTGCAGTGTTCCATCAGGTTTACAGTACCATGTAAACATATGGAAAACCAAATCCGCTGTGCCCATGGTGCAGAAAATACCGCGCGGGAACGCTGCGTTGTATTTTCCGCAGCATGCCAATTCTTTGTGCGGATTCCACAGCGTTTTACACCTGTTCCTTAATAGGAATCCACAGGTGAAATCCGCACAAAAAACACTGGAAATCCACGGTAAATCCACAGGTAAAACGCAGTGCCTTTTACCCGCGGATTTTTCAAAAATGATGCTGAAAAATCTCATACGAATCCGCAACGTTGGCACATAGCCTTAGAGTTGGGTTGGAATTAGGGTTGTGGTTAGGGTTAGGGGTGTGTTGGGGTTAGGGTTGTGGTTAGGGGTGTGTTGGGGTTAGGGTTGTGATTAGGGTTACGGCTACAGTTGGGATAAGGGTTAGGGGTGTGTTGGAGGTAGAATTGAGGGGTTTCCACTGTTTAGGCACTTCAGGGGGTCTCCAAACGCAACATGGCGCCACCATTGATTCCAGCCAATCTTGTATTCAAAAATTCAAATGGTGCTCCCTCACTTCCGAACCCCGACGTGTGCCCAAACAGTGGTTTACCCCCACATATGGGGTACCAGCATACTCAGGACAAACTGCGCAACAATTACTGGGGTCCAATTTCTCCTGTTACCCTTGAGAAAACAAAAAATTGCTTGCTAAAACATCATTTTTGAGGAAAGAAAAATGATTTTTTATTTTCACGGCTCTGCGTTGTAAACGTCTGTGAAGCACTTGGGGGTTCAAAGTGCTCACCACATATCTAGATAAGTTCCTTGGGGGGTCTAGTTTCCAAAATGGGGTCACTTGTGGGGGGTTTCTACTGTTTAGGCACACCAGGGGCTCTGCAAACGCAACGTGACGCCCGCAGACCATTCCATCAAAGTCTGCATTTCAAAAGTCACTACTTCCCTTCTGAGCCCTGACGTGTGCCCAAACAGTGGTTTACCCCCACACATGGGGCATCAGCGTACTCAGGAGAAACTGGACAACAACTTTTGTGGTCCAATTTCTCCTGTAACCCTTGGGAAAATAAAAAATTCTGGGCTAAAAAATTATTTTTGAGGAAAGAAAACGTATTTATTATTTTCACGGCTCTGCGTTATAAACTTCTGTAAAGCACTTGGGGGTTGAAAGTGCTCACCACACATCTAGATAAGTTCCTTTGGGGGTCTAGTTTCCAAAATGGGGTCACTTGTGGGGGGTTTCTACTGTTTAGGCACACCAGGGGCTCTGCAAACGCAATGTGACGCCCGCAGACCATTCCATCAAAGTCTGCATTTCAAAAGTCACTACTTCCCTTCTGAGCCCCCACGTGTGCCCAAACAGTGGTTTACCCCCACACATGGGGTATCAGCGTACTCAGGAGAAACTGGACAACAACTTTTGTGGTCCAATTTCTCCTGTAACCCTTGGGAAAATAAAAAATTCTGGGCTAAAAAATTATTTTTGAGGAAAGAAAACGTATTTATTATTTTCACTGCTCTGTGTTATGAACTTCTGTGAAGCACTTGGGGGTTCAAAGTGCTCACCTCACATCTAGATAAGTTCCTTTCGGGGTCTAGTTTCCAAAATGGGGTCACTTGTGGGGGGTTTCTACTGTTTAGCCACATCAGGGGCTCTGCAAACGCAACGTGACGCCCACAGAGCATTCCATCAAAGTCTGCATTTCAAAACGTCACTACTTCACTTCCGAGCCCCAGCATGTGCCTAAACAGTGGTTTACCCCCACATATGGGGTATCAGCGTACTCAGGAGAAACTGGACAACAACTTTTGGGGTCAAATTTCTCCTGTTACCCTTGGGAAAATAAAAAATTGCGGGCTAAAATTCATTTTTGAGAAAATAATTTTTTATTTTTATTTTCATGGCTCTGCGTTATAAACTTCTGTGAAGCACTTGAGGGTTCAAAGTGCTCACTACACATCTAGATTAGTTCCTTTGGGGGTCTAGTTTCCAAAATGGGGTAATTTGTGGGGGATCTCCAATGTTTAGGCACACAGGGGCTCTCCAAACGCGACATGGTGTCCGCTAATGATTGGAGATAATTTTCCATTTAAAAAGCCAAATGGCGTGCCTTCCCTTCTGAGCCCTGCCGTGCGCCCAAACAGTGGTTTACCCCCACATATGGGGTATCTGCATACTCAGGACAAACTGGACAACAACATTTGTGGTCCAATTTCTCCTATTACCATTGGCAAAATAGGAAATTCCAGGCTAAAAAATCATTTTTGAGAAAAGAAAAATTATTTTTTATTTTCATGGCTCTGCATTATAAACTTCTGTGAAGCACCTGGGGGTTTAAAGTGCTCAGTATGCATCTAGATAAGTTCCTTGGGGGGTCTAGTTTCCAAAATGGGGTCACTTGTGGGGGAGCTCCATTGCATAGGCACACAGGGGCTCTCCAAATGCGACATGGTGTCCGCTAACAATTGGAGCTAATTTTCCATTCAAAAAGTTAAAAGGCGCGCCTTCCCTTCCGAGCCCTGCCGTGTGCCCAAACAGTGGTTTACCCCCACATATGAGGTATCGGCGTACTCGGGAGAAATTGCTCAACAAATTTTAGGATCCATTTTATCCTATTGCCCATGTGAAAATGAAAAAATTGAGGCGAAAATAAATTTTTTGTGAAAAAAAAAGTACTTTTTCATTTTTACGGATCAATTTGTGAAGCACCTGGGGGTTTAAAGGGCTCACTAGGCATCTAGATAAGTTCCTTGGGGGGTCCAGTTTCCAAAATGGGGTCACTTGTGGGGGAGCTCCAATGTTTAAGCACACAGGGTCTCTCCAAACGCGACATGGTGTCCGCTAACGATGGAGATAATTTTTCATTCAAAAAGTCAAATGGCGCTCCTTCCCTTCCGAGCCTTACCATGTGCCCAAACAGTGGTTTATCCCCACATGTGAAGTATCGGTGTACTCAGGAGAAATTGCCAAACAAATTTTAGGATCCATTTTATCCTGTTGTACATGTGAAAATGAAAAAATTGAGGCTAAAAGAATTTTTTTGTGAAAAAAAAGTACTTTTTCATTTTTACGGATCAATTTGTGAAGCACCTGGGCGTTTAAAGGGCTCACTATGCATCTAGATAAGTTCCTTGGGGCGTCTAGTTTCCAAAATGGGGTCACTTGTGGGGGAGCTCCAATTTTTAGGCACACGGGGGCTCTCCAAATGTGACATGGTGTCCGCTAAAGAGTGCAGCCAATTTTTCATTCAAAAAGTCAAATGGCGCTCCTTCCCTTCCAAGCCCTGCCGTGCGCCCAAACAGTGGTTTACCCCCACATATGAGGTATCAGCGTACTCAGGACAAATTGGACAACAACGTACGTGGTTCAGTTTCTCCTTTTACCATTGGGAAAATAAAAAATTTGTTGCTGAAAAATCATTTTTGTGACTAAAAAGTTAAATGTTCATTTTTTCCTTCCATGTTGCTTCTGCTGCTGTGAAGCACCTGAAGGGTTAATAAACTTCTTGAATGTGGTTTTGTGCACCTTGAGGGGTGCAGTTTTTAGAATGGTGTCACTTTTGGGTATTTTCAGCCACATAGACCCCTCAAACTGACTTCAAATGTGAGGTGGTCCCTAAAAAAAATGGTTTTGTAAATTTCGTTGTAAAAATGAGAAATCGCTGGTCAAATTTTAACCCTTATAACTTCCTAGCAAAAAAAAATTTTGTTTCCAAAATTGTGCTGATGTAAAGTAGACGTGTGGGAAATGTTATTTATTAACTATTTTGTGTCACATAACTCTCTGATTTAACAGAATAAAAATTCAAAATGTGAAAATTGCGAAATTTTCAAAATTTTCGCCAAATTTCCGTTTTTATCACAAATAAACACAGAATTTATTGACCTAAATTTACCACTAACATGAAGCCCAATATGTCACGAAAAAACAATCTCAGAACCGCTAGGATCCATTGAAGCGTTCCTGAGTTATTACCTCATGAAGGGACACTGGTCAGAATTGCAAAAAACGGCAAGGTCTTTAAGGTCAAAATAGGCTGGGTCATGAAGGGGTTAACCAGGGTTGTATTTTGGGACGGCTTGCAGTGTTGACTAACATTTATTCTCAGTATTTTGTAGTAAAGCCTGAAAAGCTTAGTAATAAAGCTGTACAAACCCATTCTAATGCTATAGGACCTGTCGGCTCTTCTGACATTAGTATTTTTATTTACTTTAATTCTGCATGCAAGAAAACTAACAATGCTTGGGGCATCCTTACCATATGCCACATCCATATAATCTGACATGATCTTTTGCTTCCTAAAAATAATTAGATTTTATTTGTTTTGGCAAACTTCTGTCCCCAAGCACAGTTTCCTTTTTTAATAAAAGGAGAAAAAAAAACTTTCCCTACCTGGCTCTTGCTTCTGTCATAAACTGTGTTGGTGTGGGTTTTAAAACCCCCAAATCTTTAAGTGTCAGAAGTATAGAAGTATCCCATAGTGGCACATCCCCCTCGCTCCTCTCCCATCCAATACTAGTAAGCATTAGTGATGAGCGAATATACTCGTTACTCGAGATTTCTCGAGCATGCTAGCTACCAGGCAACACCCACATGTACTTATGGTGGCTATCAGATGTAAATCATTCAGCTGCGGCAAGAAAAACAAAATCTCCGAGCACTAAAAAATACTCGGAGGACCCCCGAGCATGCTCGAGAAATGTCGCGTAACGAGTATATTCACTCATCACTAGTAAGCATATATGTCCAGCTGACCCAGGCTTAAATGTTTGCGCAAATGGGGCTCAGTCTAGCATTTTGCAATGTTCACATACGGACCAGACGCAAAAAGATCTCCCAACCCGAACTTGCAGCCTTATGTTTCTAGGAAAATTCAGGTCCAAAGAGCCGCAATCAGTCCGGGCATTGTGGTCCGTATACAGACTTTGAAATACACATGTCTGAACCTGGCCAAAGTCGTAGAATTCAATCTTATGTGAATAGTCAGTCTAAAATGTGTTGGAAGTTTCATAAAGTTAGAAACATTACTGAAAAAATTGCAGCCTCCAGATCGTCTCCATGGGGGGTGGTTGATTGGTCTGTGTTCTGCTGAGGACGCTTATTTTTGCCTTAGCTCCAGAAAACAAAACTGCTCCCGAGAGTCCTGTAGTGCGTGCTGTGGAGGCCAAAACTCCAGGGAGATTGGAACCACAAAGACCTCCCTGGTGGTCTAATTTAGCATGGACCATTCAGTCCTGTGACCTTTTAGCATCTTACCTTAATATTTGCCCTGTGACTTGTGCATGAAAGTCAGGCTACCCAATGTAAACCTGACAGTAGAGTGGTTGTCCAGCACTTGGTGTCCTTGTGTAGTACCAATCCTATACTGACCTCTGCCTCACTTTCCCAAGAGTCACAGCACTATTTTTTTTTCTTTTGGGTTAGTTTCAAAGACACAGCTTCCTCAGACTGGTGCCCCCACTGTGACTGTAGCTGTTGATGAAAAACCAGGTATTGTGCATGGTAGACGTTTTGTACACTTGAAACACCCAACACTGCAACCCTATGAGAAGTGTGGTAGATGAATCCTTCTTAAAGGGGTTGTGCAGTCTAAGAAATCAGTCTACCGTCACTCGTTGACATTAGATTTCCTATTCGTGACAGTGTGCAATGTCCTGTCCTGACTAGTCTCATACAGCTTCCTTTTATAAAAGTCTAGTTGGCGCATGCCCGCAAGAATTCAACTCTTAAATGCGGTTTCATCACTGTCCGCCCATACGTGACGTACAGGGGAAGTACAGATCACACACACTCACGATTTGGCAGTCTGCAATGGCTGCAGAAGTTGCTTCTTAGTCCTTCAAGAGGTTGTCTAGTCTAACCGCCTGTTTATTAATGTTAATGTTTCTTTAAGAGTTTTATTATCTTGGCAAAAGCCACTCTTTCAATTTAAACTTACGGTCATCATTATCATTCTTCAATATGTTAGTAATTGCCATTAAAATCTGATAATGTAGGTATGGAACTTAGCAATTGTTTTGGCCTCGGTTGTCGGTATAAAATCCCAGCTGATAAATATAGAGGACGTGATAGTTGTGTGTTGGATTTTTTAATGTCATCTATGTTTACCAGTTACTTGATTGATTTGTGGAGATTAGAACCAGAAAATAGTCTCTGCTGGCATTGTAAATGTCATCTACCAGAGTCAATCTAACTACATATTTGCATAAGTTGAAAAAAGACCTGGGTCCATCAAGTTCATCCATTCTTCACCGATTCTGAATTCTTTGTCACTAAATTATCTACAACCCACAATGCCATTTGTGCTGAGGAAAGCATCCTGTTTTGTTTTTCTACTTGTATTTGATACTCATGGATCTCTTGTTTAGCTCCACAAGCAGAGCTGCCAGAGCCTGCCGGGAATTCTGAGGCTCCAGGTATTAGTGCTTGCCTTAAAGGGAACCTGTCACCCCGAAAATCGCGGGTGAGGTAATCCCACCGGCATCAGGGGCTTATCTGCAGCATTCTGTAATGCTGTAGATAAGCCCCCGCTGTTACCTGAAAAAGGAGAAAAAGACGTTAGATTATACTTACCCAGGGGCGGTCCCGCTGCTGGTCAGGTCGGATGGGCGTCTCTGGTCCGCTGCAGCGCCTCCCATCTTCTTTCCATGACGTCCTCTTCTGATCTTCAGCCACGGCTCCGGCGCAGGCGTACTTTGCTCTGCCCTGTTGAGGGCAGAGGATAGTACTGCAGTGCGCAGGCGCCGGGCCTCTGACCTTTCCGGCGCCTGCGCACTGCAGTACTGTCCTCTGCCCTCAAGAGGGCAGAGCAAAGTACGCCTGCGCCGGAGCCGTGGCTGAAGATCAGAAGAGGATGTCATGGAAAGAAGATGGGAGGCGCCGGAACGGACCAGAGACGCCCATCCGACCTGACCAGCAGCGGGACCGCCCCTGGGTGAGTATAATATAACGTCTTTTTCCTCCTTTTTCAGGTAACATCGGGGGCTTATCTACAGCATTACAGAATGCTGCAGATAAGCCCCTGATGCCGGTGGGATTACCTCACCCGCGATTTTCGGGGTGACAGGTTCCCTTTAACCAGGCTCATATTTTGGGACACTTTGCAGGGTTGCCTAACATTTATTCTCAATATATTGTGATAAAACCTTTGCTAGTTGTACAGATGTGGCTTAATGCTGGAGGACCTGTCATCTCCATGCATTTAACACTGGGTGAAAGTTGATGCCCACAGAAGCACGCGGGACGTACCTCCTTGATTTTATGTTCCCAGAGATATTGGTGTATCCCTCTCCCTAAACTAGTAAGCATGTAAATCCAGATGATCCAAACCAGAAGAGGGACTTGGGGCACTCTCCTATGAAATGTTAGTTTTTATGCCTAAGAAGTCATCTCGTAATGCATTTTGTGTATTAAACTTGCTACTCGAGACAGATAATTATGGCTTATTAATATATTTATACACTCCATTCTGTATCGACGTGTGGAGATTGCAACCTCAAAACTTCCCAGTTAGCATAGTTAGTTTTGTTTTCTATAGTCAATATATATACCGTAAGTGGCTTTTCTTTTATAGTTTTACTCTTTACATGTATGAATCTTTTTGGTTTAGTTCCAAAGACTGAGCTGCCTGCCTCTGTGGCTCCAGTAAAGCCTGCCGCTAATACGGAGGCTCCAGGTATTATTGCTTGCCTTAATTGTTTATTTTTTTTTAGTTTGCAGTGTATAACATTTTTTATTAATATTGTTATAAAGCCTATTTTCGGTGGGCTGTACATACCCAAAGCTAATCATCGTAGCATATTCCCCTTCCCGATACTTTTAGCGTAGCGTCTAGCGTGAATGGTTCGCTTACATGTCTTGGAAAGTGTTTAAGAATAAAATTAGTCTGGAAAAACAAAGATTAATAAAACTTAAAGAGGAAAAAAAATCAGCTTCTAGAAGGTGTGAAAAGCCTGGGGGAGGATCGGTTTGTGTTTCATTGGGAGTGAGGATATGTATTTTTGCCTTAACTGCAGAAAACAAAACTGCTCCGGAGAGTCGTGCGATGCGTGCTGTGGAGGCCAAAGCGCCAGGTATTGTCTGCAGTGTCATGCGCCGTTCACGTCTTTACAACTTTAATTTGAATGTTTGGCCCAAGACTTGTGCATGAAGACTATGCAACTCACAAATATAAACCTATAGCCATTGACACTCCATAATAGCTTTCCACAGCTTCACGCCTCAAATTGGCTCTGTGTAGCACCAACTTTTATAGCTTCACTCACTACATCACCCTTTTTTATTCCAACCACATGCTCCGAGCATGATAAAGGAGGATAACATTGACAATGCACATCAGTGTTTAAAGAAAACCTGTCAACATGATTTTGTAATGTGAAGAAAAGACGGCTGTAATGGCACTGTAATATAGAATAAATAGGGTGCACAATGGCAGGACTGTACACGGGGTCTTCGGCCTGTCTGATTTTCCAGCTCCTCTGCTGCCCCTGTCTTGTGTATGATGGGTCACTTCTTTTTAAGTCACCTACCTCCGCTGAATCTTCTTGTCAAACAGAGGAGGCTGGCAGAAGGGCCTGGGAACCACAGACGGGGAGTAAAAGACCCCCATGATCAGTCCGGCCCCTGTGCTCCGAAATCTAATTGGCAGAAAACTTCAAGTGGCGATTAAAGCACCACTCCAGCGTTTTGTTTTATTGTACTGCTGGAGTCATGCTTTAAATGTAAGTCCCGTCTGATGCTCTGCTTCCGCTGTTTCCATCTGTTTTTGCCGCCGCACTGGTCTCCAGTTAAAGGTGATCTGCCGCCAGCTCCTGTGTTTCGTGGAGCTGCGTGGAAGTCACTTTTCAGTCAGTCGGAGAGCCTCGTTCTGGCTCTCATAGAGTTGTTTTGTGAGCTTATGATGTAGTTTCTTACTTCCGGCCAGTCAGAAGCTACTGTCAGAAGATTGCCATGGGACTGGTGGGGCACCGAAAAACTGGGAAGACAGCGGAGCGTGAGTATATGACCTGGGGTAGGGGACTTACATTTAAAGTTCCAGCACTGGGGATAAATCCGCTGGAGTAGTGCTATAAAGAATAACAAAGCGGATTTCTTCACCAGATAATATATAAATATCACGTTAGTCAGTATTACAGCGCCATTACCAAGTTATGTTGACAGGTCCTTTTTAACTTTGAAACACCTATTGCCTCTGTTTTATATTTAGAAGGTATGGATTATGCAGCGATTCATCAACTGATATTTTTACCTTGTGTATCTATATGCAGTCCAACCTTCTACATATGCTGACGTTAAACCACAACTTTGTATAAATGCCAGGTATTTTTCATAAATGGGTTAAGTAGATTAGTAATATTGATCTTGTATTGCCAGATTTTCATATTGGTCTCCTTTCTTGTTTTTCCTTGTTATGATTCTCCTCCTTTAGTGTACCTTTCTGGTTCTCTAGTTTTAAAAGCTGGTGCTGTAGTTGGTAGAGCTATAGGCCGTCCTGATGTGGGATTTCCCTCTGCTATGCTTGCTTCTATGAACCGTTCCATGCATAGTTTGTATGCTGCAGATGTAGTAGACGCTCCACTTACTGATGTTTCTGAGCAGACCTCAGTTCAAGTTTTAAGACCGCATAGCTTGGTAGAAACCACACCTGAAAGATTTTTTCTGAGTATTGGTAATGTTCCTACAGATTTCCGTTTTGAAAATAGAATTACTAATATCACTTATGTACCATATTCTGCAGTAGAGGAATATCTTGCCCCAGTCTTAAAGAAGAGTACTCTGTTACTATTGTCCATGCTATCGGAGGGCCCGGTTGCCCGCTCCCTGATAAAGAGCATTTCTAATTATTCAGTAGATGATACCACTGCAGTGTTGAATGTGACCTTGTCAGTTTCCTTTGATAATGTCTAGTGATGAGCGAGTGTACTCGTTGCTCGGGTGACCTCCGAGTATTTGTTACTGTTCGGAGATTAAGTTTTCATCGTGGCAGCTGAATGATTTACAGTTACTAGACAGCTTGATTACATGTGAGGATTCCCTAGCAACCAGGCAACCCCCACATGTACTCAGCCTGGCTAGTAGCTATAAATCATTCAGCTGAGGAGATGAAAATTAAATCTCCGAACACTAACAAATACTCGGAGGTCACCCGAGCAACGAGTACACTCGCTCATTACTAATAATGTCCAGTCTTTACTTTGTGTGGTTCCAACAGCAGAAAATGCTGCTGCCTCTAGGGAGTTGCCTCCATTGGAAGATGTGACTTGTTAATTGAAAGCAGTGCCCGAGGGGGCGCTAGCAGTAGAAGGTGGAAGCCCAGCTGCCATACCTCAGGAGGCTTTTACTAGTTTGCAATTGGTCATGGCACTGAGGGATCAACCATTGAAATGACTTTTCATGAAACCTTAGATGTAGAAAAAAGCAAGATCTCTTCTAAGGGAATAGAAGTGGATAAAAATGTAGCCACTGACGTAATGTTGCCTGAGATGTGCAAGGATTTAAATGAATCTATTTCCTTTTTGCCAAAGCACTTTAAGCATGTTGATAATGCCAAACCATGCCCATATGCCCCTCTCACTGAGGAGCGTGTATGCAATAGTACATCCTGTGAGCCGAAGCATGTTGGCTCTTCAGTTTCTATGCCTGCTAATGATAGATCCATTTATTCTTCTATAGATTATGCTCAGCCTGACTCGCTTATGACTATTTATGCCAGTTTCTGTTTCTGCTACCCTAGATAACGGCAATGACTTGACCCTTTCTAAAATACCCGTTATTTTCTGCTGCACCTAATATCCATTCTTCTCCCATTCTTTTAGCTAATAAAGTTGAGAAAGTGTCTCAGATTTCCCCTCCAGAGCTATATATTCCAAGTCCTGCAAAAGAGCTAACCCCTCCTCCTGTTGTGGCTTCCGTGGAATCTGTGCCTTCTGTACTTCTTCCTTCTGTTTCTCCATCTCTTGTCTCCAAAACCCCCAACTCGCCTACTGCACTTGTCCCGGTTGCTGTCGAAGAGGAGGAATTGCCACCTCTGATCCCTCCAGAGGTTACAACTAAGGAAGCTGTGTACCAGCCTGTCATGGTGGACCTAGTTTCCCCTAAACCATCCGTGACTGCCCCTGTCAAAGAGCCACTTCTGAAGAACGACAAGGGTATCTTTGTGTTTAACCTCACTTTGCAGTGCATGATGTCCCACCTAGTGTTTGACCTTGATACTATTACAGGGGTTGTGCCCAGTTTTGTCCATAGTGAGACGGATAACCTTAGAATCACTGGATTCTTCTCTCCCCATCCTTATGAATAGGGGATAACCTCCAAACTTGGTACAACCCCTTTAACATAACTAACCTTTAAGATGTATACAATGAGAAGCTGTTTGTATTGCGATATATGGGTGGTTTTATGTGCATTAAAATTTGGAAACAGGTAAATACATCTAGTCTCATAGTTATATCATCAGATTATACATTTTCACATATGCATAGTTTGCGATCTCCACTTTTCTTAGCTGGAAGGATGCAATGAAAACCACTTTTATCATATAGATGCCTAACTTCATTAAAACCTAGATGTTTTTGCATGTTATTGTTTGTTTGTTACTTCCTGCTCTCCTTGGAAACCTAGTGTTGCTCTAAAGTGTTAACTTTGAGGGGGTGTCATGGTAAACAGAATGTTTTTGTGAGTTTATATACTGTAAATTAACTAGCTGCAGGAAATGCAATATAATAACACATTACGTCACTCCCTTATTTAGCGATCGTCCAGCTCTAGTAGTCCCTGGCGGTCATTATATTCATGAAATAGTGAATGTTCCACAGTGCTCCTCAACTCCCGTCCTAAATGCTCACGAGATCAAGTTCTCGGCGTTTCTGTAATATTGCACAGGTCATAGTTCCATCACCTGGGCAATAGGAAGGATATCCTGAAAACACTGTTGGACCTGATGACTGAAGTTGAGGAGTAATGTTCCACAGCATGTGACGACGGAGGCTAGTGATTGGCTAGCTGCTGTGATTAAAGTATATTCTGGAAAATAGACTAGCGTGAGCATCGGCACTGTAGTGGCAGGGATCGCACAGGTAATTATTTTTTAACATTTCCTCCAGTTAGTTTCATTTCTCACTGTAAAACTTCACATTTGAAAACTTTATCTACTGATTGTGATTAAGTACCGTAGTGTAAAGCTACATAGCCATATTGTAAAAGTGCACTGCAGTGTTTCACTTTCACAGGAGGTGAATATAGATGTGGTGAACCATCGAAGAGCTCAGTATTCATAATTGGTACTGGAAAACGGCTCTTTAGCTCAAAGCTATGAAAAGCCTGAATATAATTTTATTATGGTGGGGTTCAGAGGGTTACTCTCCAAACTGTGAGTTTGCATTTTAATATTTGTTCCTAACCATGTTGTTCATGTGTCACGTATTGATTTGTATAATGACAGCCTGTAGTTTACACACTTGATACAAATGTTGTACTTCGGTTGCTCTTCCCTTTGATATACAGGTATACAGCACAGAGGCCTGGTGTCCATTGTTATTTCTTGTATTGCCATAAACCTAAATGTGTGTATTTGTTTGGCAGGGTCAGGGACAGAATCTGACAGTGATGATTCTCCTCCAGAGCTAGAACAGGACTCCACACAAACCTCCACACAGCAGGCACAGGTAAGGTTACAGTGCTGTACAGTTCCTCTGCGACCTGCTTTCTTTCAGTATGTATGTTGGGCATTATACGCTGATATATGAACAGTCACCTCAATGTTATATTGACAGCTGGCGGCAGCAGCAGAAATAGACGAGGAACCAGTCAGCAAAGCAAAACAGAGCAGGAGTGAAAAGAAAGCAAGAAAGGTATTGCATCCTTTATTATCACACGTTATTAAAACTATTGCTGCTCTGAAAATATTATTCCCAAAATCTCATTTTTCACAAAGCACAGATAAACTTATTGTTAATATACAGACTAAGCAAAACATAATGTTTTTCTTGTATCTTTGCCTTTTTTTCTTTTATTTTTTTCTTCCATCTTTCTGCATTTCGATGCATCCAGCTTCACAGAGCTGATTGGGAGGTCCTATTCCTATCTACTAAAACTACATTTCTCATCAGAACTTGCTCTTCCGAAGTGTTGCAGACCCCTCCCTTTTCTATGTGCTCCTGACTAGACTCGCCACTCCCAAGTTATCAAGGTCATCTGAGTGTAAAGTTCACCTTATGCTTGTGATCACTCCGCTTCTGTATAGTAGCCTGCCTGGCCCATGTTTGTCTTCTGGCATCTACATCAGTATAGCTGACTATGTAGCTATGCATCATTTGCTGCTTCTAGCAGAGCTCAGTTCTCCTACACTTCTCCACAATTGCAGTGTAAGCTGTTTGTTGCCTGCTGCTTTCATATCAGTGTTGTGAAACTGCAAATGCTCTATTGATACATACCGTTCAAGACAATTCTTTGTCATATGCATCACTAAAACAAAATCTGCAGTTTCACATCACTGATCTTTAAGCAGTAGGTAACGAACACAACTAAACTCTGCTCCTCTATAGAGGATCTGATCCTACAGTATATCCTCCTTTTATCCCCTATATGCAAAGTTCCTTCCCACAGTATATTTCTTCCTTGAGCCCCCTGCATACGGAGCCCCATCCTGCAGTACATCGCTTTTGTGTTACCAGCACACAGGCACCACTTCTTCCTTCTATGAGCTCTCTGCACTGATCGAGGCTTTTCTTTCCATGGTATCATCCTTCACAGTAAAAGCTTCTTTCTAGACATGTCCCAGAGCAGTGCTGTGCTGGCAGGAAACTTACTGAGAGAGAGCATGGCATATGATAGACTAGGACCACTCAAACTACTACAGGATGGTTGCTATGGCAAGTCATAAATAAAATGTCATCCTTGGGGTGCTAAACGGGACAGATTTTAAAGTGGGTTACATTGTCACAAATAAATGTGTACATTATAATAAGGCCACATTGTGATTTTGGGAATAACGCTAAATCAAGCTTTCTCCATAGACTGTAGGCTTCCTTCACGTTAGAAAAAAAATTATGTATTAATAATAATAATAATCTTTATTTTTTTATAGCGCTAACATATTCCGCAGCGCTTTACAGTTTTGCACACATTATCATCACTGTCCACGATGGGGCTCACAATCTAGAATCCCTATCAGTATGTCTTTGGAATGTGGGAGGAAACCGGAGAACCCGGAGGAAACCCATGCAAATATGCAAACTCTTTGTAGATGTTGTCCTGGGTGGGATTAGAACTCAGGACCCCAGCGCTGCAAGGCTGCTGTGCTATCCACTGCGCCACCGTGCTGCCCGTGCTGTATTAAAACACCTGTTAAAAAATGCCAAATTGCTAAACACAAATGTAAATTCTTAAGTGTCTTTTTTAAATGTAACTAGTGATGAGTGAATATACTTGTTACTCGAGAATTCTCGAGCACGCTCGGGTGAGTATTTTATAGTGCTCGGAGATTTAGTTTTTTTTCCGCAGCTGAATGATTTACATATTATAGCCAGCATAAGTACATGTGGGGGTGGCCTGGTTGCTAGGGAATCCCCACATGTACTTATGCTGGCTAACAGATGTAAATTATTCAGCTGCGGCAAGAAAAACTAAATCTCCCGAGCACTAAAAAATACTCGGAGGACCCCCGAGCGTGCTCGAGAAATCTCGGGTTTAAGTTGTAAAATTCATTGCTCATGGAATGTAACATAAAAGGGGTTGTCACACCAACATGGTACATTGTAATTAAGACATCTTGGAATAATAATTAATTCCACTATTTGATGTGTCAAAAATGTTCCTGTGCCAAGATAATCTTATAGATTTACTCCTGCCATGTTTAATGGCTATTTTGGACCATGCAGAGCTGCTCCAGTTCATGGTCAGCGCATGCCATAGCTCCTGGCCAAGGACGTGGGGAGTGCATAAATCGCTTATAAATGACTATATAGGCAAAACAGTGGAGGCCTGTATCTGCTGCTTTCCTTGCTTATTTTATCACAGGAGTGAGTGTTTTTGACCAGTCATCAGTCCTGTGAACTCATCCTAAATCAAGTCCATGACCCATAAGCTCAGTGGCTGCTTGATATGCTACGTCACTGAATGAATTTATGTTCAGTTCAGGGGACTGAAGACATTGTAGAAACACTCATTCCTGTGATGAAATAGGCAGAGAAATGTGTTGCCTCAGAAAGTAGCAGCTGTGTGCCCTTGCTGTTATCTACTTACCATAAGTGACTCTCCATGGCCAGAAGCTGTTGTATGTGCTGACCATTATCTAGAGCAGCTCTGCTTGCTCAGATACCGCCATTACATAGCAGGGGCACATTTGTAAGATATTTCAGCACTGAGAAATTTGTGTTTTAACACATCCAATTGTGGAACTTATTTTTATTTTTTAAGATCTATTGATTAAAATATACATTGTTCGTGGGACAACATTTTTAAAGCCAATTTAGGCCTGGTTTCTAAGTTTTTTATTTTCTGTTAACCAGGCTATGTCAAAGTTGGGGCTTCGCCAGGTCACTGGAGTTACAAGAGTCACTATCCGAAAATCTAAGAATATTTTGTTTGTCATAACAAAGCCAGACGTATACAAAAGTCCAGCATCTGACACCTATATCGTATTCGGAGAAGCGAAGGTTTGTGTTCGTAGTCTTCATGGCGCAAGATTTTCTTTTTTTCATAACAGTTGCTGATTTTGGGGATAACATTTCTCTTGGAATATTAATGTACATTATAGATTGAAGATCTCTCACAACAAGCCCAGCTGGCTGCTGCCGAAAAATTCAAGGTACAGGGAGAAGCTGCTTCAAACATACAGGAAAACACACAGACTCCAACAGTACAAGAGGAGAGCGAAGAGGAAGAGGTAAGATCATTGTTTGGTATCTTTTCATGACTTGGCCCAAATATTGGTTTGTATTTCATTTTTAGTTTTTGGTAAGCCCAATGTGCTTTGTCTAAATGTTGGGAATTGAAGACAAATGCACCTTCACTGTGTAGTATGCTGATGATTTTTATTTATTTTATTTATTTTTTTTAAAGCATTTATCCTTCATATTGTCTTACTTTTAAGGAAAATAAGGCTAGACTGAGACTTAAATGTTCTTTTTATCTTCTCAGGTTGATGAGACTGGAGTAGAAGTGAAGGACATTGAACTTGTAATGTCACAAGCTAACGTGTCCAGGGCGAAGGCTGTACGTGCTCTCAAGAACAACAGCAACGACATTGTAAATGCCATCATGGTAAGTATCAAACCTTACATACAGCTTTGTATAATTGTGTTTTCAACATTTTAACTAATGCATGATGATTACGGCTCGTAAATGCACAGATGTCACAACAAGTACACTTGCATATCATATACACAAAGTTTGTGGTTAGTATTTTCATACATTCGTTTTAGGTCACGCTTGCATGGTGGCATTATTGTATTATGCAGGATAAAATGTGCATATTACTTTTGTTTGGCATTAAAGGGGGTGTTGCGTATTAGCAAAAATATGTCTGCTTGTTTCTTCCCACCCCCAAATCCCATACACTTTTTAAAAGTTTATTCCCACAAATATACAGTGCAAGACTGATCCTTGCATCTTTGTGTAATTTCATCTTTCTACCTCACTGCATCTAGATTCTGAACTAAAATACATTTTCCAGCAACCCTCTTTCTCCTCAGTGCTGCAGACCCTCCCTCCGCTATTGTATGCTGTCTCATAGAGCTAGATGGCAATTTTTTATCTTTATGTATGATGTGTTCATTGATCATTTTAGTGTAGGGACTATATTTGTTCAGTATTCAAAACTGTTTACAAATTGCACTTTTCATTGGTAGTTCATGGAGAAATTTAAAGCACAATCATGGTCTGCATACCAGAACTGAAAATTGCAATCATATAATCTGTAGAGCAGCTGGCATCGCTTTGCCTAGTTCGATATGTCTACTATGTATTCTGATTCTATTTTCCTTCTCTCCTTGTATAGGAGTTGACGATGTGAGTGTCCCTCAGACTGAAATCGTTTGGTCTTGCTCTTGGGTCGGTGCAGCTGAAAAATTGAGATTTATACTATTTCTATTGATTTAATAAAGTTGTGGCTTATTGTTGGTGACTTACTATTTGAAATGTGTGTTGTTTTTTTTGTGTATACACTGGATATAGATATATATTTACACTTGCACAAAACTTCTATTACACTATGTAACACAATTTTTGTTTCTGCCTTCCAAGTGTAATATTTCAACTGCTTATGTTTAAAGACTATGAAAAAAAAAGGCTATATTCAGCACAAACTTTGATTTTTATGACCACAGGCCAGAAAAATGTTGCATTTATTGTGTCAAAAAAAAGAAATTATTATATTTTCGTTCATGGAGTCTGATAAAAAAAAACACTTGCATGGTAAATAGACAGTCAAAAATCACTCAAAAAGGTTCAGAAATGGGTAATCTTTCTAGATTAACAAGTTTACTGCAAATTGCTTTCTCAAAGCAGCCCCCAAATGTAGTCCCCCTTCATGTTTTCGTTATACTGTCCTTGGTAACGACATTCAAAGTCCACTATATCTTGATGAAAGTGCTCGCCTTGCTCCTCTGAGTAAGCTTCCATGTTCTCCTTGAACTTGTCAAGATGAGCATCAAGGATATGGACTTTGAGAGACATTCTGCATCCCATTATGGTGTAATTCTTTGAGTCTGAACCAACTGCACATTGTTTTCAGTCTTGTGATTACCCAGGAAGCCATGAACCACTGCAACAAAACTGTTCCAAGCCGCTTTCTCCGTCCTGTTCAGCAGCTTGGCGAACTCGTCACATTCTATGTTCCTCTTGATCTGCGGTCCGACAAAAATACCATCTGTGCCCTTTGCCTCGGACAGCTTTGGAAAGAGATCTTGGAGATGCTTGAAAGCTGCTGACTCCTTGCAAAGAGCGTGGCAAATTGCTTGATGAGGCCTAACGTGATGTGCAGTGGTGGCATCAGCACATTCAGAGGTTCTATCAGCGGCTCCCACTTGACATTGCTCTTCCTCACAGAGAACTCGGTCTGCTGTGGCCAGTCCTTTCTGTGATAGTGCGCCTTAGTGTCACGGCTGTTCCGTTTTGAAGCAGCATGGCATTGAGGCTCCGAGATGAACTGTCTATGAATCGGCGCCATTCACTCGGGTTACAGGTGATACCTATAGCCTCAAAAAAGACTGGCCACATTGTTGCCGAAGCACAACCCATCTTCCCGACTGAAGAAGTTGGAAAATGCTTGGTGATGCTTCCTCTGATCTGTGACTTGCACGCTTTCATCCAACAAGTTCCACTGCTTGAGCCTGGATGTCAGAAACTCAGCATTGAACTAGGTAAGATGAAGATCTCTGATCAGATCGTTGATGTCTTTCTGGTTAGGAAAGTATGGCCTTCTCTCCTCAACTGCATCTGTGAAAACATAATCTTGATCTTCCAATATCTTCCTCGATGTCTGACTTTTCCTGAAGATGGCTGATCCCTCTTCGGGGGAGTTGGAACAGGCATCTCGGGGCAGTGTAGTACTGGGGCAATGGAAGAAGGAATGTCTGGATAAATGATTTGAGGTGCATTCTTGCCTGTGCGACGTTTGTCAGGATCCACCATGCAGAAGTAGCAGTTGCTTGAGTGGTCGGTTGCCGCTAAATTCATGGGATAGCAAACTTCATGGCTCTCTTTTCTCCCCTGTACCAACCTGTAACAGATATAATTATATAAATGTAAAAGCATGGAATTTTACACATCGCTTAATACATATTTTACTGTAGTGCATTGACATATGTGAAAATTTTGTCAATTGCAACTCCTTAAACTGTACTAGATCTAAATCATTGAAATTCTACAAAATACAACACTGCCATCTAAAACAAACAGCAATTGTTCACCTTACCTTCAAGAGTTTTCTTGCAATATTTGCATGTGAAATGAGGTGCCCAGGCATGCCGAAATATGCCTTGTAGGCCTTGTACATAATTTTTAAGTTTTTTTAGATGAAAGTAAGTCACTAAAGATGGCTGCCATTTCCTGTATCAGAGAGCCATGTGGCTGCCTGGCTGGTATCCAAGATGACGCCCACCCTGATGACCTCATGGATCCATCCACAGTGACGCCCACCTTGATGACCTCATGGACCAACCCACCCTGATGACCTCATGGATCCTCCCATGGACTTGCTCATTGCCCAACCTACTAACCAATGGAATGCATCCGATCACTCCCATTTTAGAGCTAACCGAGCCCCCCTTACAGGGGATATGTAACCATGTGTTCTGACTGAATAAAGTCTCTTTTCCCTTGCAGCTGGGCCATAGATTGATCATGGAGAGTTTACATATGACTGTGTTGTTATATGTTTATTTCTTTGGTGCGCACCTGATCAATATCCATTAGGCCAGGAGTAGGCAACTTAAGTGAAGTGAACATTTTATTATTAAATTGTTCAATCTAACATGACAGTACCTTTACAAATGGAGAGTCAGTGGGAATGATATTCTTCGTTATCTGGAGTCTGTCTGGTGGAGTTGGGAATTGTATCCATGAAGTGACTCATACATCCAAGTTTTAAATAGTGTCAAAGAATTGAACATCTTCATTAGTTTGAATTCCCAATTTTTTTCTTTTTCTGTCATCCTTAAAATGACCTTTTAGTATTAAGACTTTTAAATCTGTCTAAGGCTTGGTTCCCATTGCGTTAATGGGAAAGCGCTAACGGACAGCGTTGCACGGTGAAATTAACGCCGTGCAACGCATCCGTTAGCGCGCCCATTCACGGCAATGGGAACGCGCAGCACTAGCGCGTGCCATGTTCGGCACGCGCTAGCGACGCGCCGGTGTTTCCTGGTGCGCCGCGGACGCTGCTCGCAGCGTCCGAGGCGCGCCCGCGGTCCGTTCCCCGCTCTCGCAGATCGGGGATCTGCGAGAGCGGGGACGTTACCGTGACCCCGGGACGCGGCCACATTAAAAACATTGCGTTAGCGCAACCCGCTAGCGCTAAACGGGTTGCACTAACGCAATGTGACCCTAGCCTTACTGTGTCCAGGTCCAGAGAAATGTTTTCCCACAGGTGTGTCCATTTTATTCTTGATTGTGTGTCTGTAAATTCATCATCTACAGTTAAGCTCTGAGGTATATTCGGATCTGTTTCTGACTGTAAAGACAGGGAACTACAGCTGCGATCACTGAAGAATACATTCCTACAACAAGGATACCATCCACTGTTAATAGATGAACAGATCCACAGGGCTGCAAGGATCCCAAGAAACAGCCTCCTGGACTACAAACAGAGAGGATAACAACAGGGTACCTCTTGTGGTCACCTACAACCCCCACATGAACATCCTAAGGAAAATCGGTGCTGATCTTCAACCCATATTCCACAGAGACCACAAATTGAAAGACATTCCCAGAACTACCACGTCTCTCCTACAAATAGCCCCCTAACTTAAGGATTCTCCTTGTCAGAAGTGCACTCTCATCACCATCAGTGACTGGCACATTCCCATGTAACAATAAAAAATGCAAAACTTGTACTCACATATTACCAACAAATATAGTCCACGTACAAACACAAATCGGGACTATAAGGTCGCGGGTTCCTTTTCCTGTACATCCTCCAACGTGGTATACATGATACAATGTAAGAGGTTCCCTGGTAGTATCTACAGTCATGGCCAAAAGTATTGACACCCCTGCAATTCTGTCAGATAATACTCAGTTTCTTCATGAAAATGATTGGAAACACTATGTTTGGTATTATTATTATCTTCATTTAATTTGTCTTAAATGAAAAAAACACAAAAAGAATTGTCCTAAAGCCAAATTGGATATCATTCCACACCAAACATAAAAAGGAGGTGGACAAAAGTATTGGCACTGTTCGAAAAATCGTGATGCTTCTCTAATTTGTGTAATTAACAGCACCTGTAACTTACCTGTGGCGCCTAACAGGTGTTGTCAATAACTAAATCACACTTGCAGCCAGTTGACATGGATTAAAGTTGACTCAACCTCTCTCCTGTGTCCTTGTGTGTACCACATTGAGCATGGAGAAAAGAAAGAAGACAAAAGAACTGTCTGAGGACTTGAGAAACCAAATTGTGAGGAAGCATGAGCAGTCTCAAGGCTACAAGTCCATCTCCAAAGACCTGAATGTTCCTGTGTCTACCGTGCGCAGTGTCATCAAGAAGTTTAAAGCCCATGGCACTGTGGCTAACCTCCCTAGATGTGGACAGAAAAGAAAAATTGACAAGAGATTTCAACGCAAGATTGTGCGGATGTTAGATAAAGAACCTCGACTAACATCTAAACAAGTTCAAGCTGCCCTGCAGTCCGAGGGTACAACAGTGTCAACCCGTACTATCCGTCGGTGTCTCAATGAAAAGGGACTGTATGGTAGGAGACCCAGGAAGACACCACTTCTTACCCCGAGACATAAAAAAGCCAGGCTGGAGTTTGCCAAAACTTACCTGAAAAATCCTAAAACGTTTTGGAAGAATGTTCTCTGGTCAGATGAGACAAAAGTAGAGCTTTTTGGGTGGGCGTGGCCAGCTGCCAAAGGAGCAAGATATGGTTCCCTGAGCTCCCTGAACTACGAGGGTAATCCACCCGTTTTCACGGCTACTGGACACCCATCCAGAGAGAAAAAAGGCAGCAATCTGCAGCCACGGGTGCGATATCTGGCCGCGGAGGTGGAAAAAACAGTCCAAAAATACGGCTCCGATCTGAGGCCTACAATCGGGCCTGGAGCCTGTGGGACGCCGGTGCGGCCTGCTTCCGGCCGGGGGATTCTCGGCGCCTTCCTGCACCAGCGAGGCGGCCCGTGCTTTGCCTGATGGGGAAGTCCGCTCGCCCCCATCGTCCTGACACACGGGGAGTCCCTGCGGCCGGGGTCTGGTCGCCGCCGAGGGAGAGCGGAGACCGCTGCGCAGTGAATCACGGTGAGCACTGCAGGCTCACGCGCCGGCCGACCTCCCCTTGGACCATAGAGGCGGCGGGCATTCCGGCTCACGCCGCGGAAGAGGCACACCGGTTGGTACTCACCCGCACTCCGGAGCCGCCGCGGCCACGTTGTGCCGCCCGCTCTTCCCCTGGGCCCCCTTCCAGCGCCTGGGCTTGGCGGTGGAGGCTGTGACCGCTAGGGGGTGCTTGGTCCGTGCTGCTGGCTGCCGGCTGCCTGAGAAGAGAGTGGAGGACACATGGCCATTGATTGTGGCCCCGCAGACGTGGCGCGCCGGACACCTGGGGCTGCAGGCCCGAGCACCATCGCTCCACCGCGTCGCTGTAGAAAATCCGGAGCCCTCCGGTGGACAGAGGACCCCCCGGTGCCTGGCGACACCTAGCGGCAGAGGTGAGAGGTCGCCCCACGTTATATCCCCCCACCTGAACCATCTGTGAGGGATCTGGGCCTTGGACACAGGGGGGTTGCTGCCCCCCTCGGCTGGACACACGCAGTCCGTGAGGGGCTGGCGCCGCAGTGGTCTCCCAGCTCCCATAAGTAGCCTTCGGCTCCGCCAGTCCTCAAACTTGCCACCTATTAACTCAATCCTTTCTCCGCTGGCACATTTATATTTTCTTGACTACTTTTAGCGCAACATCTGCCAAGCTAGACTTAGCCTACTAAATAACTTAAAGACTATTGTAATGCTCTAACTGAACCCTCACACACCTGCTAGGCGATATAGTGCAATATGCCCTGTCTTAGATCTTCGCTCTTTTAATATGGGAAAAATATCACGGGGTTCTATTTCTACCCATATTCTCATCGTCCTCATGCCTAAAGCGCGCAGAACCAATTCAAATCAACCCAGCAACAGGTTTGCCGTATTAACAGACCTGGATGCTGACATGTCTTCCGGCCCGTTCTCTCAATCGGAGTCCTCTAACTCTTCCATACCTGACGGAGCAGATCCTGAGATGATCCCAGCCTCTACAATCAAGACCCCTACTACCCTGGATCAATTGGCTCTACTGTCGCATTTCCAATCTATCTTACATTCTGAACTGCTCAAGATGTCAGACAAATTAATAAAGTACTTAACCAAAGAAATCAGAGAACTTGGTTCCCGTACCTCTGACCTTGAAGACAAAATGGACTCGACCGTTGCAAACCTAGCAACCCACGAAAAAGACATTGAGATGCTACAGGACGAGATCCACACCCTCAACAGCAAGCTAGAGGACTTTGAAAACCGAAACCGTAGGAGTAATATCAGAATCAGAGGAATACCAGAAACGGTCATTGACCTCCAATCCACCGCAACGGCCCGGTTTCAAGAACTTCTACCGGGAATCTCCATTGAGCGTCTAGAAATGGACCGCATCCATAGAGCCTTGAGTAGGCGCAAGGCAGACGGCCCACCGAGAGATATCATTCTTAAAATGCACTTTTACAAAACTGCAAGCGGCAAGAAAATCCACACCGCTAACATTCCAGGGTCACTCGTACGAGTTCTCAGATTTGGCCCCCACTACTATCACCAAACGACGAGCTATGAAGCCATACTTGGAGATCCTGCGATCCAACAACATCAAATATCGCTGGGGATTCCCCTTTAAACTGATATTCTCTCATCTCGACATGACCCACAAGGTTCTCTCCCCCGAGGGAGCGAGCCGTTTAGCTAAATTACAGCTCATAGATTCCTCTTCATCTCCTTCGCTTGCTCCCTCTCGGCCTCAGCCTGAGAGCCGCCGATCTCATCCGCAAGCTCCGCCTGACCCCCCGTGATAAGCTGTATAGCCGCTGGCTCTTTTCTGGGCCTCTGATACCCTATTGGCTATCCTGCCAGACACTCTTACAGTTCTAGGATAATTTGGTTATGTGTGTTTTCTTAGTTTATTTTCATAGACGCTCCGGAACTGCGCAACTCCAACATTCCCTTGCTGGAAACTACCGCATCTTTCGCCCCGACCGAGATATTGGACTGGATTGCTCTTATCGCTCAACCAGATCTTCACCACAAGACAAGTGAATATATTCAATCCACTAGTTAACCCCTTCCCGACCTGTGACGCATCGTATGCGTCAAGAAAACCTGTGCCATTCCGACCTGTCACGCAGCATATGTGTCATGGCCGGATTGGGCTCCTGCAGGCCAGGTGAAAGGGTTAACTCCAATTTCACCCGGCCTGCAAGGACAGGAGGAGTTGTACTTTAGCCCAGGGGGGTGGCTTCACCCCCCTCCCCCCCCCCCCCCCCGTGGCTACGATCGCTCTGATTGGCTGTTGAAAGTTAAACTGCCAATCAGAGCTATTTGTAATATTTCACCTAAAAAACTGGTGAAATATTACAATCCAGCCATGGCCGATGCTGCAATATCATCGGCCATGGCTGGAAACACTGATGTGCCCCCACCCCACCAATCGCCCCCCCCAGCCCTCCGATCTGTGGTCTGCTCCCCTCCGTCCTGTGCTCCGCTCCCCCGTCCTGTCCGCTCCCCCGTGCTCCAATCCCACCCCCCGTGCTCCAATCCCACCCCCTGTAGTCTGATCCACCCCTTCCCGTGCTCCAATCCCACCCCCCTGCAGTCCGATCCGCACACCGATCCACCTCCCCACACTGTGATCCACCCCCCATGCTCCGATCCACCCCCCCGTGCTCCCCCCCCCCCCCCACCCCATCATACTTACCGAGCCTCCCGGGATCCGTCCGTCTTCTTTCCAGGGCGCCGCCATCTTCGATCCTACCGGCAGATTCGTTTCAAGTGCATTTTGATCACTGTGATAAAACCTCACAGTGATCAAAATAAAAAAAATACTAAATGACCCCCCCCTTTGTCACCCCCATAGGTAGGGACAATAATAAAATAAAGAATTTTTTTTTTTCTTCCACTAAGGTTGGGATTAGGGTTAGGGTTTCGGTATGTGCACACGTATTCTGGTCCTCTGCGGATTTTTCCGCACCGGATTTAATAAATCAGCAGTGCTAAACTGCTGCGGATTTACCGCGGTTTTTCTGTGCATTTCACTGTGGTTTTACAACTGCGGTTTACTATTGGAGCAGTTGTAAAACCGCTGCGGAATCCGCAGAAAGAAGTGACATGCTGCGGAATGTAAACCCCTGCGTTTCCGTGCAGTTTTTCTGCAGCATGTATACAGCGAGTTTTGTTTCCCATAGGTTTACATTGAACTGTAAACCGCAGCATTTTCCGCAGCGTGTGCACATACCTTTAGAATTAGGCTATGTGCACACGGTGCGGATTTGTCTGCGGATCCGCAGCGGATTGGCCGCTGCGGATTCGTAGCAGTTTTCCATCAGGTTTACAGTACCAAGTAAACCTATGGAAAACCAAATCCGCTGTGCCCATGGTGCGGAAAATACAGCGCGGAAACGCTGCGTTGTATTTTCCGCAGCATGTCAATTCTTTGTGCGGATTCCTCAGCGTTTTACACCTGTTCCTCAATAGGAATCCGCAGGTGAAATCCGCACAAAAAACACTGGAAATCCGCGGTAAATCCACAGGTAAAACGCAGTGCTTTTTACCCACGGATTTTTCAAAAATGGTGCTGAAAAATCTCACGAATCCGCAACGTGGGCACATAGCCTTAGGGTTAGGGTTGGAATTAGGGTTGTGATTAGGGTTATGGCTACAGTTGGGGTTAGGGGTGTGGGGGGTTTAGTGTTGGAGGTAGAATTGAGGGGTTTCCACTGTTTAGGCACATCAGGGGTCTCCAAACGCAACATGGCGCCACCATTGATTCCAGCCAATCTTGTATTCAAAAAGTCAAATGGTGCTCCCTCACTTCCGAGCCCCGACGTGTGCCCAAACAGTGGTTTACCCCCACATATGGGGTACCAGCATATTCAGGATAAACTGCGCAACAATTATTGGGGTCCAATTTCTCCTGTTACCCTTGTGAAAATAAAAAATTGCTTGCTAAAACATCATTTTTGAGGAAAGAAAAATGATTTTTTATTTTCACAGCTCTGTGTTGTAAACGTCTGTGAAGCACTTGGGGGTTCAAAGTGCTCACCACATATCTAGATAAGTTCCTTGGGGGGTCTAGTTTCCAAAATGGGGTCACTTGTGGGGGGTTTCTACTGTTTAGGCACACCAGGGGCTCTGCAAACGCAACGTGACGCCCGCAGACCATTCCATCAAAGTCTCCTTTTCAAAAGTTACTACTTCCCTTCTGAGCCCCGACGTGTGCCCAAACAGTGGTTTACCCCCACACATGGGGTATCATCGTACTCAGGAGAAACTGGACAACAACTTTTGGGGTCCAATTTCTCCTGTAACCCTTGGGAAAATAAAAAATTCTGGGCTAAATTATTTTTGAGGAAAGAAAACGTATTTATTATTTTCACGGCTCTGCGTTATAAACTTCTGTGAAGCACTTGGGGGTTCAAAGTGCTCACCACACATCTAGATAAGTTCCTTTCGGGGTCTAGTTTCTAAAATGGGGTCACTTGTGGGGGGTTTCTACTGTTTAGCCACATCAGGGTCTCTGCAAACGCAACGTGACGCCCACAGAGCATTCCATCAAAGTCTGTATTTCAAAACGTCACTACTTCACTTCCGAGCCCTGGCATGTTCCCAAACAGTGGTTTACCCCCACATATGGGGTATCACCATACTCAGAAGAAACTGGACAACAACTATTGGGGTCAAATTTCTCCTGTTACCCTTGGGAAAATTAAAAAATTCTGGGCTAAAAAATTATTTTTGAGGAAAGAAAACGTATTTATTATTTTCACTGCTCTGCGTTATAAACTTCTGTGAAGCACTTGGGGGTTCAAAGTGCTCACCACACATCTAGATAAGTTCCTTTGGGTGTCTAGTTTCCAAAATGGGGTCACTTGTGGGGGGTTTCTACTGTTTAGCCACATCAGGGGCTCTGCAAACGCAACGTGACGCCCGCAGAACATTCCATCAAAGTCTGCATTTCAAAACATCACTACTTCCCTTCCAAACCCCGACGTGTGCCCAAACAGTGGTTTACCCCCACATATGGGGTATCAGCGTACTCAGGAGAAACAACTTTTGGGGTCAAATTTCTCCTGTTACCCTTGGAAAAATAAAAAATTGCGGGCTAAAAAATCATTTTTGAGAAAAGAAATTTTTTTTCTATTTTCATGTTTCTGCGTTATAAACTTCTGTGAAGCACTTGGGGGTTCAATGTGCTCACCACACATCTAGATTAGTTCCTTTGGGGGTCTAGTTTCCAAAATGGGGTCATTTGTGCGGGATCTGCAATGTTTAGGCACACAAGGGCTCTCCAAACACAACATGGCGTCCGCTAATGATTGGAGCTAATTTTCCATTTAAAAAGCCAAATAGCGTGCCTTCCCTTCCGAGCCCTGCCGTGCGCCAAAACAGTAGTTTACCCCCACATATCGGGTATCAGCGTACTCAGCACAAACTGGACAACAACATTTGGGGTCCAATTTCTCCTATTACCCTTGGCAAAATAGGAAATTCCATGCTAAAAAATAATTTTTGAGGAAAGAAAAATTATTTTTTATTTTCATGGCTCTGCGTTATAAACTTCTGTGAAGCACCTGGGGGTTTAAAGTGCTCAATATGCATCTAGATAAGTTCCTTGGGGGGTCCAGTTTCCAAAATGGGGTCACTTGTGGGGGAGCTCCAATGTTTAGGCACACAGGGGCTCTCCAAACGTGACATGGTGTCCGCTAACGATGGAGATAATTTTTCATTCAAAAAGTCAAATGGCGCTCCTTCCCTTCCGAACCTTACCATGTGCCCAAACAGTGGTTTACCCCCACATTTGAGGTATCGGTGTAATCAGGAGAAATTGCCCAACAAATTTTAGGATCCATTTTATCCTGTTGCCCATGTGAAAATGAAAAAATTGAGGCTAAAAGAATTTTTTTTGTGAAAAAAAGGACTTTCATTTTTACGGATCAATTTGTGAAGCACTTGAGGGTTTAAAGTGCTCACTAGGGTTGAGCGAAACGGGTCGAACATTTTCAAAAGTCGCCGACTTTTGGCGAAGTCGAGTTTCATGAAACCCGATCCGACCCCTGTGCGTGGTCGGCCATGCGGTACGCGACTTTCGCGCCAAAGTCGCGTTTCAATGACGCGAAAAGCGCCATTTCTCAGCCAATGAAGGTAAACGCAGAGTGTGGGCAGCGTGATGACATAGGTCCTGGTCCCCACCATCTTAGAGAAGGGCATTGCAGTGATTGGCTTGCTGTCTGTGGCGTCACAGGGGCTATAAAGGGGAGTTCCCGCCGACCGCCATGTTACTGCTGCTGATCTGAGCTTAGGGAGAGGTTGCTGCCGCTTCGTCAGAAGCAGGGATAGCGTTAGGCAGGGTCCATTAACCACAAAACCGCTTGTGCTGTAGCGATTTCCACTGCCCAACACCACCTTCGGTGTGCAGGGACAGTGGAAGCTCCTTTTTTTTTTTTTTTTGTCCTCAGCGCTGTAGCTCATTGGGCTGCCCTAGAAGGCTCCCTGATAGCTGCATTGCTGTGTGTACGCCGCTGTGCAAACCAACTGCTTTTTTCAAAGCACAAATCCTCTTGTTCCTTCCTTTCTGCACAGCTATCTTGTTTGTTTGTCCACACTTTTTATTTAATTTGTGCATCAGTCCACTCCTTATTGCTGCCTGCCATACCTGGCTGAGATTACTGCAGGGAGATAGTAATTGAAGGACAGTTCCTCTTTTTTTTTTTTTTTTTTTTGTGGGAGATTAAGATTGACATTTCTGCTAGAGTGCCATCTCTGTCTGTGTCATCTCTCACTCAGTGGGCCATAGAAAGCCTATTTATTTTTTTGCTTGATTTGGGTTCCAAAATCTACCAGAAAAAATCACAACATCAATCAGTGGGAGAAAAATATTGGCCTCAGGGCTTGTGTGCCACTCCTTACTCCTGTGTGTGCCATCTCTCACTCAGTGGGCCATAGAAAGCCTATTAATTTTTTTGCTTGATTTGGGTTCTAAATTCTACCTGAAAAAAATCAATAAATCAATCAGTGGGAGATTAATATTGGGCTTTGGGCTTGTGTGCCAGTCCTAAGCGTGCCATCTCTCTCTCTCAGATAGTGGGCCATAGAAAGCCTATTTATTATTATTTTTTTATTGGGTTTATAAATTTTCCCTGGGAAAAAAAAAATGGGAGATTAATATTGGCCTCTGGGCTTGTGTGCCAGTCCTGAGCGTGCCATCTCTCTCACAAATAGTGGGCCATAGAAAGCCTATTAATTTTTTTGCTTGATTTGGGTTCCAAAATCTACCAAAAAAAATCACTAAATCAATCAGTGGGAGATTAATATTGGCCTCTGGGCTTGTGTGCCACTCCTGACTCCTGTGTGCGTCATCTGTCACTCAGTGGGCCCTAGAAAGCCTATTTTTTGTTTTATTTGTTTTCTAAATTCTCCCTGAAACAATCATTTTATTTTCTTTGGTTTCTAAATTATTCCTGAAAAAAATCATTTTTTTGGTATTTTTTTTTCTCTCACGTCTCCCTGAAAAAAAAAAAAATCTGTGGGAGATTCATATTGCCCCTTCTGCTTGTGTGCCAGTCTTGACTCCTGGGTGTGCCATCTCTCTCTCTCTCCCCAATTGTGGGCCATAGAAAGCCTATTAATTTTTTTGCTTGATTTGGGTTCCAAAATCTACCAAAAAAAATCACTAAATCAATCAGTGGGAGATTAATATTGGCCTCTGGGCTTGTGTGCCACTCCTGACTCCTGTGTGCGTCATCTGTCACTCAGTGGGCCCTAGAAAGCCTATTTTTTGTTTTATTTGTTTTCTAAATTCTCCCTGAAACAATCATTTTATTTTCTTTGGTTTCTAAATTATTCCTGAAAAAAATCATTTTTTTGGTATTTTATTTTCTCTCAAGTCTCCCTGAAAAAAAAAAAAAAAATCTGTGGGAGATTCATATTGCCCCTTCTGCTTGTGTGCCAGTCTTGACTCCTGGGTGTGCCATCTCTCTCTCTCTCCCCAATTGTGGGCCATAGAAAGCCTATTAATTTTTTTGCTTGATTTGGGTTCCAAAATCTACCAAAAAAAATCACTAAATCAATCAGTGGGAGATTAATATTGGCCTCTGGGCTTGTGTGCCACTCCTGACTCCTGTGTGCGTCATCTGTCACTCAGTGGGCCCTAGAAAGCCTATTTTTTGTTTTATTTGTTTTCTAAATTCTCCCTGAAACAATCATTTTATTTTCTTTGGTTTCTAAATTATTCCTGAAAAAAATCATTTTTTTTTGTATTTTTTTTTTCTCTCAAGTCTCCCTGAAAAAAAAAAATCTGTGGGAGATTCATATTGCCCCTTCTGCTTGTGTGCCAGTCTTGACTCCTGGGTGTGCCATCTCTCTCTCTCTCCCCAATTGTGGGCCATAGAAAGCCTATTAATTTTTTTGCTTGATTTGGGTTCCAAAATCTACCAAAAAAAATCACTAAATCAATCAGTGAGAGATTAATATTGGCCTCTGGGCTTGTGTGCCACTCCTGACTCCTGTGTGCGTCATCTGTCACTCAGTGGGCCCTAGAAAGCCTATTTTTTGTTTTATTTGTTTTCTAAATTCTCCCTGAAACAATCATTTTATTTTCTTTGGCTTCTAAATTATTCCTGAAAAAAATCATTTTTTTTGTATTTTTTTTTCTCTCAAGTCTCCCTGAAAAAAAAAAAAAAAAAAAAAATCTGTGGGAGATTCATATTGCCCCTTCTGCTTGTGTGCCAGTCTTGACTCCTGAGTGTGCCATCTCTCTCTCTCTCCCCAATTGTGGGCCATAGAAAGCCTATTAATTTTTTTGCTTGATTTGGGTTCCAAAATCTACCAAAAAAAATAACTAAATCAATCGGTGGGAGATTAATATTGGCCTCTGGGCTTGTGTGCCACTCCTGACTCCTGTGTGCGTCCTCTCTCACTCAGTGGGCCCTACAAAGCCTTTTTTTTTTTTTTTTTTTTCCTAAATTCTCCCTGAAACAATCATTTCATTTTATTTGTTTTATAAATTCTTCTCTAAAAAATAATTTTTTTTTTAATTTTTTTTTTTTCTGAAGTCTCCCTTTTAAAAAAAACAAACACAAATCAGTGGGAGATAAATATTTACATTTGCGCTTCAGTGACAGTCCTGCGTGTGTGCCATCTCATTTGTTGCCAACAACAACAGAGTGTGTAACATTGTGGCTGATTTTCGTTGTGGTCTCACCCACCTGTAAAGGGGTAGCTAAATCATACTGAAGTTATAGCTCACCGTGTAAGTTGTGTGACAGCAACAAATACCGTTCATTTGTTAACGTTTTTAAAACAATGAGGAAGTCTGGTGGAAGAGGTCGTGGCCGGGGGCGTTCATTGTCAGCTGGTAATGAGGGTAGTGGTAGTGGTGGAGCATCAGCTGGTCATGGGAAAAAAAATATTGCACCTAAGTCTGGAGCTGTGGAGCCAGGTTCGTCGTCTGGCTACACAAGGCCTCGAACGCTCCCTTTTCTGGGAGTAGGAAAACCGCTTTTAAAGCCGGAGCAGCAAGAGCAAGTTTTGGCTTATCTTGCTGACTCAGCCTCTAGCTCTTTTGCCTCCTCTCGTGAAACTGGTAAATGTCAAAGCAGCGCGTCGTTAGTGGATGTTCACGGTCAGGGACAAGTCGCTTCCTTGTCCTCTTCAGCAAAAACAACAACAGAGAAGAATGCAGCAGGCGACACAACGGGTTACTCCATGGAGCTCTTTACACATACCGTCCCTGGCTTAGAAAGTGAAGCAGTTAACAGTCCATGCCCATTACAAGTTGAATCTGACATGGAGTGCACTGATGCACAGCCACAGCCAGACTACTATCCTGGTCCTTTGACTCAGACCACAACATTGCCATCGCAGGGTGCTGATCAAGAATCAGACCCTGATGAGACTATGTTGCCCCATCACGAACGCTATACCACCGACCGCCACGGTGACACAGACGAAGTTGCACATGAGCTACAAGAAGAGGTAATAGATGACCCAGTTCTTGACCCCGATTGGCAGCCATTGGGGGAACAGGGTGCAGGCGGCAGCAGTTCTGAAGCGGAGGAGGAGGGGCTGCAGCAGGCATCAACATCGCAACAGGTTCCATCTGCCGGGCCCGTATCTTGCCCAAAACGCGTGGCAAAGCTAAAACCTGTTGGAGGACAGCGTGGCCATCCGGTTAAAGCTCAGTCTGCAATGCCTGAAAAGGTATCCGATGCTAGAAAGAGTGCAGTCTGGCATTTTTTTAAACAACATCCAATTGATCAGCGCAAAGTCATCTGTCAAAAATGTTCAACTACCTTAAGCAGAGGACAGAATCTGAAAAGTCTCAATACAAGTTGCATGCATAGACATTTAACCACCATGCATTTGCAAGCCTGGACTAACTACCAAACGTTCCTTAAGGTTGTAGCACCCTCGGCCAATGAAGCTAGTCAGCAACGCAACATCCCTTCCGGCAGTGTAGGGCCACCATTTTCTGCACCACCTGCAGTATCTGTGCAGGTTTCTTTGCCAGGCCAAAGCCGTCAGGGTCAGGGAATCACCAGTTTCGTAGTAGGAAACACTGCATCTAGGGCACCGGTGGCAACAATACCATCTCCCACCGTCTCTCAGTCTGCCATGTCCACCGGCACCCCCGCTAGTTCCACGATCTCCAGCTCTCCAGTCCAGCTCACCCTACATGAGACTATGGTTAGAAAAAGGAAGTACTTAGCCTCGCATCCGCGTACACAGGGTTTGAACGCACACATAGCTAGACTAATCTCGTTAGAGATGATGCCCTACCGGTTAGTTGAAAGCGAAGCTTTCAAAGCCCTGATGGACTACGCTGTACCACGCTACGAGCTACCCAGTCGACACTTTTTTTCCAGAAAAGCCATCCCAGCCCTCCACCAGCATGTTAAAGAGCGCATCGTCCATGCACTCAGGCAATCTGTGAGCACAAAGGTGCACCTGACAACAGATGCATGGACCAGTAGGCATGGCCAGGGACGTTACGTGTCCATCACGGCACACTGGTTAAATGTGGTGGATGCAGGGTCCACAGGGGACAGCAAGTTTGGGACAGTTCTGCCTAGCCCACGGTCTAGGAAACAATTGGCTGTAGCCGTTCGCACCCCCTCCTCCTCCTCTTCGTCCTCCTGCAGAAGCGAGAGCTCGTCCACAGACCGCAGTCGCACAACCACTCCATCCGCAGCTGCCACTGTTGCACACCAGGTCTCCCATTATGGGGCAGCTACTGGCAAACGTCAGCAGGCTGTATTGGCTATGAAGTGTTTGGGCGACAACAGACACACCGCGGAAGTTCTGTCCGAGTTCTTGCAGAAAGAAACGCAGTCGTGGCTGGGCACTGTAGATCTTGAGGCAGGCAAGGTAGTGAGTGATAACGGAAGGAATTTCATGTCTGCCATCTCCCTTTCCCAACTGAAACACATTCCTTGCCTGGCTCACACCTTAAACCTGGTGGTGCAGTGCTTCCTGAAAAGTTATCCGACCTGCTCCTCAAAGTGCGTGGACTTTGCTCACATATCCGCCGTTCGCCCGTACACTCCAGCCGTATGCAGACCTATCAGCATTCTTTGAACCTTCCCCAGCATCGCCTAATCATAGACGTTGCAACAAGGTGGAACTCAACACTGCACATGCTTCAGAGACTGTGTGAACAGAGGCGGGCTGTTATGTTTTTGTGGGAGGATACACATACACGGGCAGGCAGTAGGATGGCAGACATGGAGTTGTCAGGTGTGCAGTGGTCGAAGATTCAAGACATGTGTCAAGTCCTTCAGTGTTTTGAGGAATGCACACGGCTGGTTAGTGCAGACAACGCCATAATAAGCATGAGCATCCCCCTAATGCGTCTGCTGATGCAAAGTTTGACGCACATAAAGGATCAGGCGTCTGCAGCTGAGGAAGAGGAAAGCCTTGATGACAGTCAGCCATTGTCTGGCCAGGGCAGTGTACAGGACGAGGTAGCGGGCGAAGAGGAGGAGGAGGACGAGGAGGATGATGGGGATGATTATATTTTTAATGAGGAAGCTTTTCCGGGGCCACTGGAAATTGGTGGCGCGGCAAGGCCGGGTTCTGGTTTTTTGAGGGACACAAGTGACGTGGATTTGCCTGAAACTGCCCCTCAACCAAGCACAACCGCAGATTTGAGAACTGGAACTTTGGCCCACATGGCGGATTATGCCTTACGTATCCTCAAAAGGGACACACGCATAACTAAAATGATGAATGATGACGATTACTGGTTGGCCTGCCTCCTTCATCCTCGCTATAAAGGCAAATTGCAAAATATAATGCCACATGAGAACTTGGAACTAATATTAGCAACCAAACAATCAACTCTTGTTGACCGTTTGCTTCTGGCATTCCCTGCACACAGCGCCCGTGATCGTTCTCACACGAGCTGCAGGGGCCAGCAGACCAGAGGAGTTAGAGGGGCAGAAATCAGAAGTGGCGTTGGCCAGAGGGGTTTTCTGACCAGGTTGTGGAGTGATTTTGCTATGACCGCAGACAGGACAGGTACTGCAGCATCAATTCAAAGTGACAGGAGACAACATTTGTCCAGTATGGTTACAAACTATTTTTCATCCCTTATCGATGTTCTCCCTCAACCGTCATTCCCATTTGATTACTGGGCATCAAAATTAGACACCTGGCCAGAATTGGCAGAATATGCATTGCAGGAGCTTGCTTGCCCGGCAGCTAGTGTCCTATCAGAAAGAGTATTCAGTGCTGCAGGTTCAATACTAACAGAAAAAAGGACTCGTCTGGCTACCCAAAATGTAGATGATCTAACCTTCATTAAAATGAACCACAACTGGATTTCGAAATCTTTTGCCCCACCTTGCCCAGCTGACACCTAGCTTTCCTATGAAAAGGTCTTGCCTGTGGACTATTCTGAATGCCTTCTCCAATCTCGTAATTTTCAGCACCTGATTGTCCAGCATACGACATGTTTACACCTCACTAAATGGCCAAACTCCCCACACGGGGCCGTGGTATCGACACTTGGCGACAGCACCCGTGAGAGTGCAGTTTGTCTGAAGAGGTGGGTGAGCCCGCTTTTGGTCGACGGCACTGCCACTGGGTCCCTCCTAGTACAATAAAGTGTCTCTGGCGGTGGTGGTGCGCACCCAACGTCAGACACACCGTTGTAATATGAGGGGCCCTGGGCCTGTCCCGCCGGCCACAAGACAGTTTCCCCCCACCCCAGCTCAAACAGTGCTCTACCACTTGCAAAATTATCTCACAGCTCCACCAATGTTTAGTCTATGCGCTGACATCCTTCAATGCCTGCCACTGACAATACCATTGTATTGACATTTTTGTTATGTTAGGCCTTCGATGCCTGTCTGCGGTCCATTCTTTCAACTACTACTACACTGACCAGGTCACTGCTGCCCGTGTACCCCTGGAACCAATTTAAAATTGCCTACAGCCATGTGTTATTATTTTAGGCCTTCGATGCCTGTCTGCGGTCACTCCTTCCACTAGGCCTCCACTGACCACACCACTGCTGCCCGTGTACCCCTGGAACCAATTTAAAATTGCCTACAACCATGTGTTATTATTTTAGGCCTTCGATGCCTGTCTGCGGTGACTCCTTCCACTAGGCCTCCACTGACCACACCACTGCTGCCCGTGTACCCCTGGAACCAATTTAAAATTGCCTACAGCCATGTGTTATTATTTTAGGCCTTCGATGCCTGTCTGCGGTCACTCCTTCCACTAGGCCTCCACTGACCACACCACTGCTGCCCGTGTACCCCTGGAACCAATTTAAAATTGCCTACAGCCAGCCCAATTTTTTTCTTTTAGGCCTTCGATGCCTGTCTGCGGTCCATTCTTTCAACTACTACTACACTGACCAGGGCACTGCTGCCCGTGTACCCCTGGAACCAACATCAGAAAATATAAAAATAAGTATTTTGCTTACAAAAAAGAAAATACTGGTGAGATATCAAATGCAGACATTTTAACATTAAAAACAAACACACAACTAAAATCTGGTACAGTACTAAAAATGGCCACCAGCTACAATTACTTTCTCCTGCAAGTAGTTAACAAAGGTTTTTTAAATTGAAAACACACATATGGCATCCACCGAGTGTTGTCCTGTCGCGTCTTCTTTATATTATTGCCGAGAAGATGCAAAACAATGAAAATAATAAAATCATTAATTACCAAAATAATAGAGAAAGTCAACACCACATTGCAAATAAACATTCATTCCAAATAAAGAAGCAGGGCGCGTCCGAGGGTGAGTATATACCTAATAAGAATATAATCACCCTCGGACGCGCAATGCTTATTTCCAACAGCCTTCCTTCCTAAGAATCAGCCCTTCCGTGGTGTAGAGAGACGTTGTGTTACACTCCAAGGTGTTCCCCAGGTTGCCTTTCCTGAGCTTCGATCTTCCGGCTCTCGTTTAGTAGTTGTTGGAAACTATGCTGCATTAGGCCTTCAAATTGGGTATGGGGTGTAGAGAGAGGGTGTGTTACACTCCAAGGTGTTCCCCAGGTTGCCTTTCCTGAGCTTCGATCTTCCGGCTCTCGTTTAGTAGTTCTTGGAAACTACACTGCATTAGGCCTTCAAATTGGGTATGGGGTGTAGAGAGAGGGTGTGTTACACTCCAAGGTGTTCCCCAGGTTGCCTTTCCTGAGCTTCGATATTCCGGCTCTCGTTTAGTAGTTGTTGGAAACTACACTGCATTAGGCCTACAAATTTGGTATGGGGGAAACATTGGCGCATCTGCGGTCCCTCCTTCCTCTAGGCCTCCACTGACCTGTCTACTGCTGCCCGTGTTCCCCTGGAACCAATTTTACATTGCCTACAGGCAGCCCAATTTATTATGTTAGGGCTTCGAAGCCTGTCTGCGGTCCCTCCTTCCACTAGGCCTCCACTGACCTGTCTACTGCTGCCCGTGTACCCCTTGAACCAACATCATAAAATAAAATAAAAAGTATTTTGCTTATAAAAAAGAAAATACTGGTGAGATATCAAATGCAGACATTTTAACATTAAAAACAAACACACAACTAAAATCTGGTACAGTACTAAAAATGGCCACCAGCTACAATTACTTTCTCCTGCAAGTAGTTAACTGAAAGGTTTTTTAAATTGAAAACACACATATGGCATCCACCGAGTGTTGTCCTGTCGCGTCTTCTTTATATTATTGCCGAGAAGATGCAAAACAATGAAAATAATAAAATCATTAATTACCAAAATAATAGAGAAAGTCAACACCACATTGCAAATAAACATTCATTCCAAATAAAGAAGCAGGGCGCGTCCGAGGGTGAGTATATACCTAATAAGAATATAATCACCCTCGGACGCGCAATGCTTATTTCCAACAGCCTTCCTTCCTAAGAATCAGCCCTTCCGTGGTGTAGAGAGACGTTGTGTTACACTCCAAGGTGTTCCCCAGGTTGCCTTTCCTGAGCTTCGATCTTCCGGCTCTCGTTTAGTAGTTGTTGGAAACTACGCTGCATTAGGCCTTCAAATTGGGTATGGGGTGTAGAGAGATGGTGTGTTCCACTCCAAAGTGTTCCCCAGGTTGCCTTTCCTGAGCTTCGATCTTCCGGCTCTCGTTTAGTAGTTCTTGGAAACTACACTGCATTAGGCCTTCAAATTGGGTATGGGGTGAAGAGAGAGGGTGTGTTACACTCCAAGGTGTTCCCCAGGTTGCCTTTCCTGAGCTTCGATCTTCATGCTCTCGTTTAGTAGTTGTCGGAAACTACGCTGCATTAGGCCTACAAATTGGGTATGGGGTGTAGAGAGAGGGTTTGTTACACTCCAAGGTGTTCCCCAGGTTGCCTTTCCTGAGCTTCGATCTTCCGGCTCTCGTTTAGTAGTTGTTGGAAACTACGCTGCATTAGGCCTTCAAATTGGGTATGGGGTGTAGCGAGAGGGTGTGTTACACTCCAAGGTGTTCCCCAGGTTGCCTTTCCTGAGCTTCGATCTTCCGGCTCTCGTTTAGTAGTTCTTGGAAACTACACTGCATTAGGCCTTCAAATTGGGTATGGGGTGTAGAGAGAGGGTGTGTTACACTCCAAGGTGTTCCCCAGGTTGCCTTTCCTGAGCTTCGATCTTCCGGCTCTCATTAAATTGTGGTTAAATGGAACAACTGCATTTGGCGTACTAGTTGGTTTGGGGCCTACTATCGGTGTCTGCCACTCCTTGCTGTTCTCCTGGTTTCCTGTCCTGAAATTCCATTTTCAGGCTCTCGTTAAGTAGTTGTTAATGTTAGACTGCATTTGGCCTACTAGTTGGGTTGGGGCCTACTATCGGTGTCTGCCACTCCTTGCTGTTCTCCTCCACTGAACAAAGCTGTGCCGCCTGTTTACTACGGTTGCCAATTTTGAACTGCATTTCGACTACTTACAGATTTGGCCCTACTCTCTGTGTCAGCCTCTCATTCCAGTTGTCCTCCACTGCAATGCCCCCTGGTTATTCCTGTGTTACCAATTTTGAACTGCATTTAGCCCACTTTATTCTTTGGGCCTATATCTGTGTTTCCACTTCATCGTGCCCATTGCCCAGCCAGTGATAGATGAGTCTGCTGGTACATTGACCCATAACGCAACATTCCCCGTGCATGCTACACAACAACATTGTGACCCTGCTGAAAGTCAGGTTGCTCTTCCCGCATACCATACCACCTTATACGGGGACAAAGAGGAAGGTGCAGATGAAAGTGCAGGTTCCTTCATCAGGTGGGGGGAGGAATACTAGTTGGCGACGTCACTGGCACAGGGCCTCTCATAGTACGCAAAAGTGTTGCTGCCGGTGGGAGGCGCCCCCGCCGTGCAAACACACCGCTGTACTTTGAGGGGCCCTGTGCCAGTGCCAATGCCAACAAGTGGGCCCCCCCTGCTTGCTCAGGATCACAGCACTTGCAAAGTTGAAATACTTACCTCTCCCTGCTCCACTGCCGTGACGTGGTCCAGATTTCCTGGGCCCACTAATTACTTGAACCAGCCCTACCCCACACAACTTTAGCCAAATGACCCCCAATTTCAAATGCCTTCCAATTATTATAAGGTAAATTACGCTTGACAAGCTTCATTAAGAAGAATGGATGGTTTTGACATTAAAATGGGCACTCTAGGTGTTTTCCTGGCCCCCACTCACTGCCGACTATGCTGCCCCATTGACTTGCATTGGGTTTCGTGTTTCGGTCGATCCCGACTTTACGTCATAATCGGCCGATTTCACTCGACCCGACTTTTGAGATAGTCGGGTTTCGCGAAACCCGGCTCGACTCTAAAAAGGTCAAGGTCGCTCAACTCTAGTGCTCACTATGCATCTAGATAAGTTCATTGGGGCATCTAGTTTCCAAAATAGGGTCACTTGTGGGGGAGCTTCAATTTTTAGGCACACGGGGGCTCTCTACACACGACATGGTGTCCACTAAAGAGTGCAGCCAATTTTTTATTCAAAAAATCAAATGGCGCTCCTTCCCTTCCAAGCCCTGCCGTGCGCCCAAACAATGGTTTACCCCCACATATGAGGTATCAGCGTACTCAGGACAAATTGGACAACAACTTTCGTGGTTCAGTTTCTCCTTTTACCATTGGGAAAATAAAAAAATTGTTCCTAAAAGATAATTTTTGTGACTAAAAAGTTAAATGTTAATTTTTTTCCTTCCATGTTGCTTCTGCTGCTGTGAAGCACCTGAAGGGTTAATAAACTTCTTGAATGTGGTTTTGAGTACCTTGAGGGGTGCAGTTTTTAGAATGGTGTCACTTTTGGGTATTTTCAGCCATATAGACCCCTCAAACTGACTTCAAATGTGAGGTGGTCCCTAAAAAAAATGGTTTTGTAAATTTCGTTGTAAAAATGAGAAATCACTGGTAAAATTTTAACCCTTATAACTTCCTAGCAAAAAAAATTTTTGTTTACAAAATTGTGCTGATGTAAAGTAGACATGTGTGAAATGTTATTAATTAACTATTTTGTGTCACATAACTCTCTGGTTTAACAGAATAAAAATTCAAAATGTGAAAATTGTGAAATTTTAAAAATTTTCGACAAATTTCCGTTTTTATCACAAATAAACGCAGAATTTATTGACCTAAATTTACCACTGACATGAAGCCCAATATGTCACGAAAAAACAATCTCAGAACCGCTAGGATCCGTTGAAGCGTTCCTGAGTTATTACCTCATAAAGGGACACTGGTCAGAATTGCAAAAAACGGCCAGGTCTTTAACCCCTTTACCCCCAAGGGTGGTTTGCACGTTATGGACCGGGCCAATTTTTACAATTCTGACCACTGTCCCTTTATGAGGTTATAACTCTAGAACTCTTCAACGGATCCCGCTGATTCTGACATTGTTTTCTCCTGACATATTGTACTTCATGATAGTGGTAAAATTTCTTTGATATTACCTGCGTTTATTTGTGAAAAAAATGGAAATATGGCGAAAATTTTGAAAATTTCGCAATTTTCCAACTTTGAATTTTTATGCAATTAAATCACAGAGATATGTCACACAAAATACTTAATAAGTAACATTTCCCACATGTCTACTTTACATCAGCACAATTTTGGAACCAAAATTTTTTTTTGTTAGGGAGTTATAAGGGTTAAAAGTTGACCAGCAATTTCTCATTTTTACAACACCATTTTATTTTAGGGACCACATCTCATATGTAGTCATTTTGAGGGGTCTATATGATAGAAAATACCCAAGTGTGACACCATTCTAAAAACTGCACCCCTCAAGGTTCTCAAAACCACATTCAAGAAGTTTATTAACCCTTCAGGTGTTTCACAGGAATTTTTGGAATGTTTAAATAAAAATTAACATTTAACTTTTTTTCACAAACAATTTACTTCAGCTCCAATTTGTTTTATTTTACCAAGGGTTACAGGAGAAAATGGACCCCAAACCTTGTTGTACAATTTGTCCTGAGTACGCCGATACCCCATAAGTGGAGGTAAACCACTGTTTGGGCGCATGACAGCTTGGAAGCGAAGGAGCGCCATTTGACTTTTTAATGCAAAATTGACTGGAATTGAGATGGGATGCCATGTTGCGTTTGGAGAGCCACTGATGTGCCTAAACATTGAAACCCCCCACAAGTGACACCATTTTGGAAAGTAGACCCCCTAAGGAACTTATCTAGAGGTGTGGTGAGCACTTTGACCCACCAAGTGCTTCACAGAAGTTTATAATGCAGAACCGTAAAAATAAAAAAATCATTTTTTTTGTCACAAAAATTATCTTTTCGCCCCCAATTTTTTATTTTCCCAATGGTAAGAGAAGAAATTGGAACCAAAAAGTTGTTGCACAATTTGTCCTGAGTACTCTGATACCCCATATGTGGGGGTAAGCCACTGTTTGGGCGCATGGGAGAGCTCGGAAGGGAAGGAGCGCCGTTTGACCTTTCAATGCAAAATTGACAGGAATTGAGATGGGACGCCATGTTTCGTTTGAAGAGCCACTGATGTGCCTAAACATTGAAACCCCCCCACAAGTGACACCATTTTGGAAAGTAGACCCCCTACGGAACTTATCTAGAGGTGTGGTGAGCACTTTGACCCACCAAGAGCTTCACAGAAGTTTATAATGCAGAGCCGTAAAAATAAAACAAAAATTTTTTCCCACAAAAATTATTTTTTAGCCCCCAGTTATGTATTTTCCCAAGGGTAACAGGAGAAATTGGACCCCAAAAGTTGTTGTCCAATTTGTCCTGAGTACGCTGATACCCCATATGTTGGGGTAAACTCCTGTTTGGGCACAAGGGAGAGCTCGGAATGGAAGGAGCACTGTTTTACTTTTTCAACGCAGAATTGGCTGGAATTGAGATCGGACGCCATGTCACGTTTGGAGAGCCCCTGATGTGTCTAAACAGTGGAAACCCCCCAATTATAACTGAAACCCTAATCCAAACACACCCCTAACCCTAATTCCAACGGTAACCCTAACCATACCTCTAACCCAGACACACCCCTAACCCTAATCCCAACCCTATTCCCAACCGCAAATGTAATCCAAACCCTAACTTTAGCCCCAACCCTAACTGTAGCCTTAACCCTAACTGTAGCCTTAACCCTAACCATAACTCTAACCCTAATGGGAAAATGGAAATAAATACATGTTTTTTATTTTTCCCTAACTAAGGGGGTGATGAAGGGGGGTTTGATTTACTTTTATAGCGGGTTTTTTTGCGTATTTTTATGATTGGCAGCCGTCACACACTGAAAGATGCTTTTTATTGCAAAAAATATTTTTTGCGTTACCACATTTTGAGAGCTATAATTTTTCCATATTTGAGTCCACAGAGTCATGTGAGGTCTTGTTTTTTGCGGGACGAGTTGACGTTTTTATTGGTAACATTTTCGGGCACGTGACATTTTTTGATCGCTTTTTATTCCGATTTTTGTGAGGCAGAATTACCAAAAACCAGCTATTCATGAATTTCTTTTGGGGGAGGCGTTTATACCGTTCCGCGTTTGGTAAAATTAATAAAGCAGTTTTATTCTTCGGGTCAGTACGATTACAGCGACACCTCATTTATATCATTTTTTTATGTTTTGGAGCTTTTATACGATAAAAACTATTTTATAGAAAAAATAATTATTTTTGCATCGCTTTATTCTGAGGACTATAACTTTTTTATTTTTTTGCTGATGTTGCTGTATGGTGGCTCGTTTCTTGCGGGACAAGATGACGCTTTCAGCGGTACCATGGTTATTTATATCCGTCTTTTTGATCGCGTGTTATTCCACTTTTTGTTCGGCGGTATTATTATTATTATTTATTATTATTTATTCCATGGCGCTTTACATGTGAGGAGGGGTATACATAATAAAACAAGTACAATTATCTTGAACAATACAAGTCACAACTGGTACAGGAGGAGAGAGGACACTGCCCGCGAGGGCTCACAATCTACAAGGGATGGGTGAGGATACAGTAGGTGAGGGTAGAGCTGGCCATGCAGCGGTTTGGTCAATCGGTGGTTACTGCAGGTTATAGGCTTGTCGGAAGAGGTGGGTCTTCAGGTTCTTTTTGAAGGTTTCGATGGTAGGCGAGAGTCTGATATGTTGTGGTAGAGAATTCCAGAGTAGGGGGGATGCACGAGAGAAATCTTGTATGCGGTATGATAATAAAGCGTTGTTTTTTGTCTCGTTTTTTTTCTTTTTCTTATGGTGTTTACTGAAGGGGTTAACTAGTGGGACAGTTTTATAGGTCGGGTCGTTACGGACGCGGCGATACTAAATATGTGTACTTTTATTGTTTTTTTTATTTATTTAGATTAAGAAATGTATTTATGGGAATAATATATATATTTTTTTTTCATTATTTAGATTTTTTTTTTTTACACACTTGTAAAAAAAATTTTGAACTTTTTTACTTTGTCCCAGGGGAGGACAATACAGATCGGTGATCTGCCAGTTTGCACAGCACTCTGACAGATCACCGATCTGTCTCAGAGTGCTGCAGCGTTACCAAGTGCCTGCTCTGAGCAGGCACTTGGTAAGCCACCTCCCTCCCTGCAGGACCCGGATCCGCGGCCATCTTGGATCCAGGACTTGCTGCAGGGGGGAAGGTAGGAGACCCCCAGAGCAAAGCGATCACATCGCGTTGCTGCAGGGGTCTCAGGGAAGCCCGCAGGGAGCCCCCTCCCTGCGCGATGCTTCCTTGCACCGCCGGCACATTGCGATCATCTTTGATCGCGGTGTGCCGGGGGTTAATGTGCCGGGGGCGGTCCGTGACCGCTCCTGGCACATAGTGCCGGATGTCAGCTGCGATAAGCAGCTGACACCCGGCCGCGATCGGCTCCCCCCGTGAGCGCGGCCGATCGCCTATGACATACTATTCCGTCCTTGGGAAGTAGGGCCCACCCCACATGGACGGAATAGTACGTCTAATGGCAGAAAGGGGTTAAGGTCAAAATAGGCTGGGTCATGAAGGGGTTAATACAGTGTTGTTTCCTTTTTTCTTTTCCTATTGACTGTTATGTTCTAGCGTCAGGTTATACATATTCTACTCTACTGAAATATTTAAACTAATTTACTGTTGCATAACGGCCTCAGCTAGCTATATTATTAGGCATAGTAGTTTTTTTATTTTTTTTGTTATCTGATCTATGCCTCCTGTTTAGTAGCTGCTACAATAAGTTAATAGGATAGGCCATCATTGAATATCCCCAGGATAGCCGACTCAGAACCCCAGTTCGCCTTTAGTATCCGCCTACTTATATTCTAATATCCCATTACGATCACATACAATTTTTTATCACGCGCTGCCCCTAGCAGACCCTAACGACCCCACAGTGTCCTCGCACACTGCTGCTCAGCACATAGTGCTTAGCCAATGTTACAGTTCCTCCTTTCCCCTTAACAAGTTTTTTTACCCCACCTCCACTATAGGCACTTTTCGATCTACCCATCCCCCAACCCAATTACCTGCCCGGGCTTATACTACCCACTTAGTCCATTCTGTAAGACATTCTTCACTTCTGCTGAGAAACCGCAAGTAATAACTACCACAAGCAAACCTCTCAACCTCCTAAAATGCCACTCATAGTCCTATCGCATAACGTGAGGGGACTCAACTCCCCGCATAAACGCACCAAGGCTTTCCGCTATTATAGATCCCAGCAGGCAGATATAGTATGTCTCCAAGAGATGCACTTTTCAACTAAATCTTGTCCTAGATTTTTGTCCGCTTCTTACCCGCTCTTTTACACCGCAAATGCCCTAAACAAAACTAAAGGCGTAGCTATCTGTTTTAAGAAATCTGTCCCGTTTGTTTTTAAGTCTTCAGTAGTTGATAAGGAAGGTCGCTATATCATGGTGACGGGCACAATAACTGACGAATTGGTGACCTTTGTCTCCTAGTATGCCCCTAATACTCATCAGGCTGCCTTTTTCTCTCAACTATTGGAATTGATTTCAGAGCATGCCCAGGGCACCACAATCCTATGCGGAGACTCCAATTGTATACTCAAAGCTAACCTAGACAAGTCCTCTAGTCCCCATTCCCCTACCCCTCCACCGCCGTACCCTTCGGCAGACTCAACAGCCCTCAACAAACTTCTCTCCCAGTATCACTGGATAGACCTATGGAGGGAACTTCACCCCACTGAAAGAGATTATACCTTTTTCTCTGCACGCCACTTAGTATATACCAGAATTGATCATATCCTAGTCCATCCTTCCTTTATTCCCAATGTATCAAACATCTCGATCCAATCTACCCCTTGGTCAGACCATTCCCCACACCTGATCACATGTTCAACACTCCACCCGCGGCCCCGTTCATTCAACTGGACCCTTAATGACTCACTGCTCTCCTATCCCGATATCGCCCAAAAATTTAAAAACCACATTGATGAATATTTCACTTTGAACAAGCAATCGGCTTCTTCACCAGTTTCCCTATGGGAAGCACACAAAGCAGTACTTAGAGGTTTCTGCATCCAAGAGGCCTCTCGTAAGAAAAAAGATAGAAACGCGAAAATAGCGGAGTTGGAGAGCAGGGTGTCAGCTTTGGAGTCCCAGATGAAAACTGTACCTCTACCCGCCACGTATCGAGACCTCCTCCATTCAAGGACGGAACTAGACTTACACCTCTCTGAGAATGCTGACCGAGCTATACGATGGTCACAGCAACGTTTTTATGCCCTTAACAATAAAAACAACTCTAACCTCGCTCGCCACCTAAAATGCCAACCTTTACCTAGACCCCCGTGCGTCTCCGTACCTCCACAGGTGTCACAACCAACCCGCAGCACATTGTCCATTTATTTCAACAGAAACTTAGACAGCTGTACAGTACCCCAACTGCCACAAACATAGATACTCTGGAGAACTTTTTAGACTCTGTTCCCCTCCCAGCCCTTAGCCCCGACTTGATCGAACTCCTTGACCAAGCTATAACTCCCAGCGAAATCGAGCTAGCTATAAAAAATTTGAAAACAAACAAAAAAACAGGCCCCGACGGGTTCACGGCCCTTTATTATAAGAAATACGCCCCAGCACTGACCCCCCACCTCACCAACTACTTCAACTCCCTGAGAGACGGAGATAAGCCAGGTACGGCCTCATTAATGGCCGCAATATCTATGATACCTAAGCCCAACACAGATCACTTACTTTGGTCCAATTATAGACCGATATCTCAAGTTAATATAGACCTTAAAATATTGGCTAAAATCCTATCCCAAATACTAAATTCAGGCTTGGGTACATTAATCCATAAAGACCAAGTAGGCTTCGTCCCGTGCAGACAAGCCTCAGACAACATACGGAGGGTCTCCCACCTGCTACACCTCTGCAAACCGCAATATATCAAGTATGCTACTGTCATTAGACATCAAAAAAGCCTTCGATTCTGTATCGTGGCCCTATTTGTTTGCGGTGCTGCAGAGATGGAAGTTCCCCGACCGACCACTTTCTCTCTTGGATTCACGCACTCTACAGTTCCCCTTCCGCCTATGTGCGCTATAGCGGCTTTTCCTCTGCGCTTTTTCCAATCCACAGAGGTACCCGACAAGGTTGCCCTCTCTCACCCCTACTATTTCTCCTGGCGCTCGAACCACTAGCCATCCAGCTACGCTTTAACTCCAATATACAGGGGGTAGAGGTAGCGGCCATCCCACACAAACTATTCATGTTTGCAGATAACATCCTGCTCCTTCTATCGTCCCCCCAGAAATCTTTGCCGGCCCTTCTCCAGACCTTAAAAGATTTTGGAGCATTATCTGGTCTGCGAATAAACACCGCCAAATCTTACGCTATGAATGTATCCCTCCCACAATCAACTATAACAAATCTCCAAAACGATTTTCCTTTCCAGTGGGTTACTAAACACTTGGACTATTTAGGAGTAAAATTGACGGCTAACCTAGGCTCCCTCTACACGGCCAACTATCCCCCCATGTTTCGAAAACTTCGTCTATTGCTACAGTCTTGGGAGAAATTTCACCTCTCATGGTTAGGCCGGGTGCGTGCTCTCAAAATGTCCTATCCTTCCTAAGTTACTTTACTTATTTCGTGTCCTACCAATCCCCATCCCTTCGCACTTCCTTAAAATGGCCCAGAGATCAATAGAGGCGTTTGTTTGGAGGGGAGACCTCCCCAGAGTTAAAGCCACTCTCTACCGACATCGCCTAAAAGGAGGTTTGGGAGTTCCCAACCTCTCTAAATATTATCGCGCAGCCCAATTAGGCCAATTGACCCTATATCACGCCTACATCGAACCCCCATTATGGCTATCTCTTGAAGCCGCCGAGCTACAACCCGACACTTTAGATACAATACTATGGATTCTCCCAACCCAATGCAAACATTTCAAACCCTATAATAAAGCATTCTCTTGCAATCTGGGACTCTCACAAGTACTCCTCGCAATTAATCTCACCCTTCTTGCCCCTCGTCCCAATTTGGGGCAATGTTCTATTTCCCCCAGGTATGGGTCCCCTTGGGTACGTCCATAGGTGGGTTGAAGCGGGGATAACTAAAGTCCACCATCTCTTTAATATAGATGAGATTATCCCATTCCCAGCCTTTAGAGAAAAATACGGCTTCCCCCCCGGAGAGATATTTCGATACTTGCAACTTAAGAACTTTGTCAGCTCTTTACTGAAAAATTCGGCCCCTCCATACTCCTTCACTCCATTTGAACAAAGATGCCGTCAAAACCCCCATGCCTCTGGTACCATATCTCTCCTGTACTCACAAATCAACTCCCCCTCACATAGGAATTGTTTAAAATACATTACTCGTTGGGAGTCCGATATCGGATCTACCCTGACCGACTCTGAATGGTCCCAAATCTGGTCCTCTACTGGAGGAATTCTAAATACCCTAATGCTGGAAACAAACCACAAAGTGTTAACCCGTTCGTACCTGACCCCAGCGAGAGTAGCTAAGGCAGTGGCCAACTATTCCCCAAACTGCTTCAGAGGATGCAACTCTACTGGAGACATGTTCCATATCTGGTGGCTATGACCGACTGTTAGGGGGCTATGGATTAGAATTTACCATTTAGTTTTTTCCGTCACAAATATAAACCTCAGAAAGAACCCTTGGGAGGCCCTGCTCAACAAACGTATCCCCAACATTCCCAAACACACCCAGGCTCTTATAGCATTTATATTTCTAGCAACCAAGCAAACAATAGCATTGGCCTGGAAAAAAACAACTATAGATTTTTCCGCAGTCAAATCACGCCTCTCCTGGTATATGATTAATGAAAAACTGTCGGCTATTCTCATGGATAAAGTTGGTAAATTTGAAAGAGTATGGCTTCCTTGGGCGGAATATACTAACCACACTCCCTTTGCGGTACCTACACTTTACCTAACCCTGAACTATCTGATTCAGAATGACTCTTCATAACTACCGTTCACAACGCAATTTCACCCTCGGGGCCCCCCCCCCCCCCCCTTCCTTCTCCTTTTTCCCCCTTGTGCCTTACTCCGTCTCCCCCCTATCCCCTGTAGTTGCTTGATTAAACAATTGCGTGCTATTTGTTTACATGCTTTTGTACACATGTTGTATTTACAGTTTGTAATGATACTTTAGTTATCGCATCATTTGTAAAATTGAAAATATTTCAATAAAAACTTATTGTTGAAAAAAAAAGAGCTTTTTGGGCAAAGGCATCAACATAGAGTTTACAGGAGAAAAAAAGGCAGTCAAAGAAAAGTACACAGTCTCTACAGTCAAACATGGCGGAGGTTCCCTGATGTCTTGGGGTTGCTTTGCTGCCTCTGGCACTGAACTGCTTGACCGTGTGCATGGCATTATGAAGTCTGAAGACTACCAACAAATTTTGCAGCATAATGTAGGGCCCAGTGTGAGAAAGCTTGGTCTCCCTCAGAGGTCATGGGTCTTCCAGCAGGACAATGACCCAAAACACACTTCAAAAAGCACTAGAAAATGGTTTGAGAGAAAGCACTGGACACTTCTAAGGTGGCCAGCAATGAGTCCAGATCTGAATCCCATAGAACACCTGTGGAGAAATCTAAAAATGGCAGTTTGGAGAAGGCACCCTGCAAATATCAGGGACCTGGAGCAGTTTGCCAAAGAAGAATGGTCTAAAATTCCAGCAGAGCGTTGTAAGAAACTCATTCATGGTTACCGGAAGCGGTTGGTCGCAGTTATTTTGGCTAAAGGTTGTGCAACCAAGTATTAGGCTGAGGGTGCCAATACTTTTGTCTGGCCCATTTTTGGAGTTTTGTGTGAAATGATCAATGTTTTGCTTCATTCTCTTTTGTGTTTTTTTCATTTAAGACAAATTAAATGAAGATAATAATACCAAAGAATTTGTGTTTGCAATCATTTTCAGGAAGAAACTGAGTATTATCTGACAGAATTGCAGGGGTGTCAATACTTTTGGCCATGACTGTATATTGCGGAAACCATGCAAAAATTACAAACTAGAAATAATTCCAAAAACTACTTGCTCTTTATCTTCCTACTACTCCTGATTTCAGGGGACCTCTCCCCCAAGACTGGTCCACCTACCCTACCTCACATCGAAACCTTACTAATATTAGTTGCATTCCTTATAATTGTGACCTTTGGAATCCACGGTCTGTATGTAACAAGCTTCCTTTCCTACACAATTACTTTCTGAAAAACTCTTAATCTGTTGGCCCTCACAGAAACCTGGATTCAGGATTCTGATACTGTCTCCTGCTGCCATTTCCCATGGTGGTTTACAATTCTCACATTCCCCGAGACCCACACACAGACATGATGGTGGAGTCTGCATATTTACAATGCACTTTCCAGGTCATCCCTCCAGTTCCATCACTCTCATTCCCTTCTTTTGAGGTCCACATCATCAGGCTCTTTTGTCCCCCCTCCCTCAGAGTAGCGATCATATACCGCCCCTAGGCTCACCCACCCACTTCCTGGATCATTTCTCAGCCTGGCTGCCGCACTTCATGTCCTCAGAACTACCAACCCTTATCCTGGGAGACTTCAACATCCCCATTAACAGCCCCACTTCCATATCTGCATCCCAGCTTCTATCTCTAACCACTTCTCTAGGCCTCTTACAGCTCTCAACCTCTGACACACAGACTGCAACACCCTTGACCTGGTCTTTGGCTCTGTTCAATCTCCTACCTAAGATAACTCACCGCTTCCCCTCTCTGACCACAACATTCTTTCACACTCACTATTTTTCTCCCACCCCAGCACTCTCCTACCTACTACACATTCAGAAATCTTCATGCTATTAACCCCATACACTTTCAGATTCTACACTCATCATTGTCCCCAACCTCTTTCCTGTCCTGATCTGGCTGTACATCGCTACAATAACACTCTTAGAAGCACCCTTGACCAAGTAACTCCCCTCGCCCTCAGAACCTCCAAACACAGAGTAAAACAGCTCTGGCTCACATCGCAAACCCGATTTTTCCAGCGATGCTCTAGGTGTGCTGAACACTTACAACCTGATCAGTACTCTTCTCCACAGTAGGAAAGAGACCACAACTAAAATATACAGTAAGGTTTGGAAAAAATTCCTTGAGTTCCATACCAGTACCTTCTCTAATGAGGTACCGATTTCTGCAGTCCTTGAGTTTCTGCAGAGGGGGTCGGGAGCTGGGCCTTTCAGTTAGCACATTAAGGGTTCAGATATCAGCTTTAGGAGCCCTATATAGTTACAATATTGCTGGTGATAGATGGGTTTCACGGATTTGCTGCATGTGAGCGTAGCGACCCTGTACACATTAGTCGGTTACTTCCTTTGGACCTGAACCTGGTCCTTGATGCCCTGACAGGTCCTCCATTTGAACCTTTAGAGTTTGCTTCTTTAAAATACATATCGTTGAAAACTGCCCTGTTAGTCACATTGTCTTCAAAAGGAGATTTGTAGTTAAAATTCTGCGCTGCCGCTAAGATGAATTTCACCTGGTGTGGTATCAGTGGTGTAGGAAGGGGGGGCGGGCCGCCCCGGGCGGCACAATGCGGGGGGCGGGCATCTAGCCGTGCTGGCACAAGCATCTTTTCAGTCAGTGCAGGGCCAGGCAGTGCAGGCACATCGGGGTTAAGAACGCAGCCAGCGTGACATTGTTTTGTGGGCGGAGAGTTCTCCTGCTCTTCTCTCCCGCCCGCCCCTCGCTGGCTGCTGAACTTATCAGGACAGGCAGATTCGGAGGAGCTCCTTGGCAAGCCTTGCCGCCCTGAGTGAGTGCGATGTATCCCTGTATTCTGACAGTCTGGGTGACCTGGGGCGGCCACAGCTGATATACTGTATATTATATACTTCAGCAGCCGCCCAGGCCCCCAGCACCTGTCCCGTATATGTATATACTGTATCTGTACAGCCTGCATGACAGTATATATATATATACAGGACAGGTGCTGGGGGCCTGGGCGGCTGCTGAAATATATACACTGCACAGTACCACTGCCCTGTATATATACACTGCACAGGACCACTCCCCTGTATATATACACTGCACAGTATCACTCCCCTGTATATATACACTGCACAGGACCACTGCCCTGTATATATACACTGCACAGTACCACTCCTCCTGTATATATACACTGCACTGTACCACTGCCCTGTATATATACACTGCACAGCATCACTCCCCTGTATATATACACTGCACAGGACCACTGCCCTGTATATATACACTGCACAGTACCACTCCTCCTGTATATATACACTGCACTGTACCACTGCCCTGTATATATACACTGCACAGTATCACTCCCCTGTATATATACACTGCACAGGACCACTGCCCTGTATATATACACTGCACAGTACCACTCCTCCTGTATATATACACTGCACAGGACCACTGCCCTGTATATATACACTGCACAGTATCACTCCCCTGTATATATACACTGCACAGGACCACTGCCCTCTATATACACTGCACAGTACCATCACTCCCCTGTATATATACACTGCACAGTACCACTCCTCCTGTATATATACACTGCACAGTATCACTCCCCTGTATATATACACTGCACAGGACCACTGCCCTGTATATATACACTGCACAGTACCACTGCCCTGTATATATACACTGCACAGGACCACTGCCCTGTATATATACACTGCACTGTACCAATGCCCTGTATATATACACTGCACAGTACCACTGCCCTGTATATATACACTGCACAGTACCGCTCCTCCTGTATATATACACTGCACAGGACCACTGCCCTGTATATATACACTGCACAGAACCACTGCCCTGTATATATACACTGCACAGTACCACTGCCCTGTATATATACACTGCACAGTACCACTCCTCCTGTCCTGTATATATACACTGCACAGTACCACTGCCCTGTATATATACACTGCACAGTACCACTGCCCTGTATATACACACTGCACAGTACCACTGCCCTGTATATATACACTGCACTGTACCACTGCCCTGTATATATACACTGCACAGTACCTCTCCTCCTATCCTGTATATATACACTGCACAGTACCTCCCCCCTGTATATACACACTGCACAGTACCACTGCCCTGTATATATACACTGCACAGTACCATCACTCCCCTGTATCTTATACACTGCACAGTACCTCTCCTATCCTATATATATACACTGCACAGTACCATCACTCCCCTGTATATATACACTGCACAGTACCTCTCCTCCTATCCTGTATATATACACTGCACAGTACCTCTCCCCTGTATATACACACTGCACAGTACCACTGCCCTGTATATATACACTGCACAGTACCATCACTCCCCTGTATCTATACACTGCACAGTACCTCTCCTATCCTGTATATATACACTGCACAGTACCATCACTCCCCTGTATATATACACTGCACAGTACCTCTCCTCCTATCCTGTATATATACACTGCACAGTACCTCTCCTCCTATCCTGTATATATACACTGCACAGTACCTCTCCTATCCTGTATATATACACTGTAGAATTTACAATAGCTGTCACTCATGTTAGAAGTGAAATCTGGCATTGTACTATACCTAGATTTCTCTGCCATATCTGGGCATCATGAATCGTGGTATGTGTTAAAGGGGGGACCCACTGAGACTCTTTTGCCCGGGGCCCTCAAAAACCTGGAGCCGGCCCTGGGGGTGGGTCACCGGGCCGCGGCCGGCGCTGCAGCTGTTTAACGCTATTGACGTGCGGGCCCGCGCCCACACGTCAATAGTTAACAGCCGCCAGCCAATCTGAGGCTGGCAGCTGACGTCAGTCTCAGTGTGCATGTCGCCGGCGTCTGACATCATTGTCAGTCGCCGGCGAGTGCACGCTTCAGCTGCGTGGAGAGAGCAGGAGCGCGGTCAGGTAAGCAGAACTTTTTTTTTTTTGCAGTCCCGATCATGTGATGGTAACATTCACCGGCGAAACAATTAAAGTTCTACATCTGAGGTCTTATTCTTGCTGGGGGGGTGGGGGGGCGCCAAGCTCGGGAACAGCCCCGGGCGGCAAAAGCTCTAGCATGAGACCCCTGAAATGGGTTGAATAAAACCACTGTGAATCAACTTCACTCTCCTGAGATTCATCTTAGCGGCAGCGCAGAATTTTAACTACAAATCTCCTTTTGAAGACATTATTTTCTCTGGTCGGTGAAGACCTGTGGATCTACAGCAGCCGCTATCTATATGCTCTAATCTCATCCTAACCAGGTGAGCAAATTTTGGTATATATTCTCCTCTTTGTAACGTGGATAAGACCCTATTGCGCTCTTTGTCTAATGTTTTACAACTGTTAGTCACATTAACATCAGCTAGAAGAGTTAAGGTACCTTCACACTAAACGATATCGCTAGCGATCCGTGACGTTGCAGCGTCCTGGCTAGCGATATCGTTCAGTTTGACACGCAGCAGCGATCAGAATCCTGCTGTGATGTCGTTGGTCGGGGCTAGAAGGCCAGAACTTTATTTGGTCGCTGGCTCTCCCGCTGACATCGCTGAATCGGCGTGTGTGACTCCGATTCAGCGATGTCTTCGCTGGTAACCAGGGTAAACATCGGGTTACTAAGCGCAGGGCTGCGCTTAGTAACCCGATGTTTACCCTGGTTACCATCCTAAAAGTAAAAAAAACACGCTTCATACTTACCTTCCGCTGTCTGTCCCCGGCGCTCTGCTTTCCTGCACTGACTGTGAGCACAGTGGCCGGAAAGCAGAGCGGTGACGTCACCGCTCTGCTTTTTGGCCGCTGTGCTCACAGCCAGTACAGAGAAGCACAGCGCCGGGGACAGAGAGCGGAAGGTAAGTATGAAGCGTTTGGTTTTTTTACTTTTAGGATGGTAACCAAGGTAAACATCGGGTTACTAAGCGCGGCCCTGCGCTTAGTAACCCGATGTTTACCCTGGTTACCGGCATCGTTGGTCGCTGGAGAGCGGTCTGTGTGACAGCTCTCCAGTGACCAAACCGCGACGCTGCAGCGATCCGGATCGTTGTCTGGATCGCTGCAGCGTCGTTTAGTGTGAAGGTACCTTCAGTGACATACAGGCTAGACAGAAATCATCCCTGAAGGCAGAGTAGGGTTCTCTTTCTGTCCTTTCATGGCCACAGGAAGGGGTTTGGAGTCACAAAGAACTTAATCACCATGGATCAGAGATGCAATCTGTCTGGCCTACTCGGAGAAAGGTGAAAATCCCCTTGATGGAGTAAGGGCCCATGCAGCATGGGCTATGGCATCCTCCCAGGCAGAGAAGGTGGACATATCGATCTGATATGTAAGGCAGCAATGTGGTCTTCACCATCTAGGTTTTACAACCATTATAGACTTGATTTATCATCAACCTCTGACTTGGTTTTCAGGAGATCTGTGCTCAATACGGTGGTCCCTCCCAGGTGATGGTTCTCTGAAAGTCTCATGTGGATGCTGTTGTGGCGAGAAGAAAAACCTAGATTACTTACCTGTAATTGTATTTTATGGAGTCCATAACAGCACCCACTCACTTCCCTCTCTTAGCTATATATGGGTGTAGGTGAGTCACTCGTGGTGGTTGCACATATATTTATGTATATTGAATAGTTACTATGGACAATGTCTAAATCTTTTTGGTTGTTCCTCTCATACTCTGTAATCTAACTGAGGAGGCGAGGGAGACTGCCCCTTTTAATCTAAACCTGTTCCTATGGGCGGGTTCCCTCTCTCAAGTGGGTGCTGTCGTGGACTCCATAAAACACAATTACTGGTAGGTAATCTCATTTTTCATCATGTAATTTCACACACGTGCAGTTTCAGTGCCGTAGTTCCACTCTCCTTAGACTGCAACAAGGTAGTCTGACTTTAGGTCAGTTTGCAATCCAGTTCTGCAATGAGGCACTCGCCACCTTCTAGGAGGGTTGGCTGGTTGAGTCAGCCTTACTGCCATTGATCACCTGATTGCCCTGGCCATCCTTATTGACCTGAGTTTCCAGGAGCGTTTCAGAGAAGTGACACACGAAAGAAAACCATCCCATCTGGCTCCCTCCTTTCAGATGCCACTTGTTCCCCAGCTGTCTGCCTCTGACAGTTCTTCTGAACCTATGCAGGTGGACTGCGTTAGGCTAGTTGAGCAACTACAGGAACTTCCCCAAGCCAAAGGTTTAGGCTACTACTGCTTTACTCTGGAACACCTTATCCGCTCTGGCTCTGAGAAGTTGTGAAACCTCCAAACCTAGGGTCTGTTGGAGAGGCAATCCTTGGCGAAAGTAACTCCTCTCCATCATTGAGCTTATCTTTGACAAGTGGTGACAGTTCTCTGAGTTGGCCTACTTTGATTCCAGTGCAGCTGGAAACTTCATGCAACAGTCTAGTAGAACGGTTCTGGATTCCTGTCATCCTCTTTTAGAGTTCCTTGATGGTGTCATCTGTTGATGAAAAAGCACTTTCTGAAGTCATGCACTATGTTACAGAGCAGATAGAACTTCGGGTGGGAAGTCTGCGTTCTGTATACTTCCCAATCTGTCACATTTTCTCCTGCTGGGTCTACTTAGTCTCCGCCAACCTGTTCTAGACCAGAAATCTGATGAGGTCCTTCATTGGAGACAGTCCTACCATGAGAGGTGCCTTGCCCCTATGCATCTTGCTCGACCTATTCTCTTGATAAGCCCCCGATGTACCCTATAAGAAAAACAGGTTATATTATACTCACCCGGTTCAGTTCGGGTCCGATGGGTGTCGCGGTCCGAGTCTGGTACCTCCCATCTTCATACGATGACGTCCTCTTGTCTTTCTGCCGCGGCTCCGGCGCAGGCGTATTTTATCTGCCCTGTTGAGGGCAGGACAAAGTACTGCAGTGCGCAGGCGCCAGGCCTCTCTGACCTTTCCCTGCACACTGCAGTACTTTGCTCTACCCTCAACAGGGCAGATAAAGTACGCCTGCTCAGGAGCCGCAACAGGAAGAAAATAAGGGGGCGTATTACAGAATGCTGTAGATAAGCCCCTGATGCTGGTGGCCGCAGCTCATATTCGAATTTTGGGGTTACAGATTCCCTTTATGACGGGTGAACTCTCCTGCCTTTTATCGATTTTTAGTCATTTCCACCAGATCATGATCAAAAACAAGTAACCGTCGCCTCTGATTCCGGAATTGTGTGATCGTCTTAGAGTTTCCAAACTTTTCATCAAGCTCGATCTGAGAGGAACATATAATTTGATCCGCATGCAAGGAAATGAGTGGAAGACGGCTTTCCACACCTGAGATGGTCACTACCGGGTTATGTCATATGGGCTCAGGAGAACCCAGACATCTTAAGAGATCTACACACAAGAAGTGGTGGTTTATGGTGGAAAATGGCTGTCCACCAATGTTCACCATCCAACCTGATGGAAATGGAGATGAGCTGCAAGGGAGAATGGCATATCCCCAAATCTAGATGTGAAAAACTTGTTGCATCATTCCCAAGAAGACTCATGTCTGTACTAGCTCAAAAGGGTGCTTCTACTCAATACTGAGCAAAGGGTCTCAATATTTATGACCATGTGATATTTCAGATTTTCTTTTTTAATAAATCTTTTTTCAGTCAAGAATAAGATGGGGTGCAGAGTGTACAGTGAGAAAAAAAATTTGCTTTTTGAATTTACCAAATGGCTGCAATGGAACAGTGAAAAATTTAACCCCTTCCCGACCTTTGACGCCACGTAGGCGTCATGAAAGTCGGTGCCAATCCGACCCATGACGCCTATGTGGCGTCATGGAAAGATCGCGTCCCTGCAGATCGGGTGAAAGGGTTAACTCCCATTTCACCCGATCTGCAGGGACAGGGGGAGTGGTAGTTTAGCCCAGGGGGGGTGGCTTCACCCCCCCGTGGCTACGATCGCTCTGATTGGTTGTTGTAAGTGAAACTGCCAATCAGAGCGATTTGTAATATTTCACCTATTATAACGGGTGAAATATTACAATCCAGCCATGGCCGATGCTGCAATATCATCGGCCATGGCTGGAAATACTAATGTGCCCCCACCCCACCGATCGCCCCCCCAGCCCTCCGATCTGTCCGGTACACTGCCCCGCTCCCCTCCACCCTGTGCTCCGCTCCCCCCCGTGCTCTTGTCCGCTCACCCCCGTGCTCCAATCACCCCCCCGTGCTCCAATCACCCCCCCTGCACTCCGATCCACCTCCCCCCGTGCTCCGTTCCACCCCCCCGTGCTCCGTTCCACCCCCCCGTGCTCCGTTCCACCCTCCCCATGCTCCGTTCCACCCCTCCCGCGCTCCGATTCACCCCCCCATCCTCCGATCCCCCCCCCCCCCGTGCTCACCCCCCCACCCCATCATACTTACCGATGCTGCCGGGGTCCGTCCGTCTTCTCCCTGGGCGCCGCCATCTTCCAAAATGGCGGGCGCATGCGCAGTGCGCCCGCAGAATCTGCCGGCCGGCAGATTCATTCCACAGTGCATTTTGATCACTGAGATAGATTATATCTCAGTGATCAAAATAAAAAAATAATAAATGATCCCCCCCCCTTTGTCACCCCCATAGGTAGGGACAATAAAAAAATAAAGATTTTTTTTTTCCACTAATGTTAGAATAGGGCTAGGGTTAGGGTTAGGGTTAGGGCTAGGGTTAGGGGTAGGGTTAGGGGTAGGGTAGGGTTAGGGTTTCGGTATGTGCACACGTATTCTGGTCCTCTGCGGATTTTTCTGCTGCAGATTTGATAAATCCGCAGTGCTAAACCGCTGCGGATTTATGGCGGATTTACCGCGTTTTTTCTGCGCATTTCACTGCGGTTTTACAACTACGATTTTCTATTGGAGCAGTTGTAAAACCGCTGCGGAATCCGCACAAAGAAGTGACATGCTGCGGAATGTAAACCGCTGCGTTTCCGTGCAGTTTTTCCGCAGCATGTGTACAGCGATTTTTGTTTCCCATGGGTTTGCATTGAACTGTAAACTCATGGGAAACTGCTGCGGATCCGCAGCGTGTGCACATACCTTTAGAATTAGGCTATGTGCCCACACTGCGGATTGGCCGCTGCGGATTCGCAGCAGAGTTCCATCAGGTTTACAGTACCATGTAAACCTATGGAAAACCAAATCCGCTGTGCCCATGGTGCGGAAAATACCGCGTTGTATTTTCCGCAGCATGTCAATTCTTTGTGCGGATTCCGCAGCGTTTTACACCTGTTCCTCAATAGGAATCCACAGGTGAAATCCGCACAAAAAAACACTGGAAATCCGCGGAAAATCCGCCGGTAAAACGCAGTGCCTTTTACCCGCGGATTTTTCAAAAATGATGCTGAAAAATCTCACACGAATCCGCAACGTGGGCACATAGCCTTAGGGTTAGGGTTGGAATTAGGGTTGTGGTTAGGGTTAGGGGTGTGTTGGGGTTAGGGTTGTGGTTAGGGGTGTGTTGGGGTTAGGGTTGTGATTAGGGTTATGGCTACAGTTGGGATTAGGGTTAGGGGTGTGGGGGGGTTAGTGCTGGAGGTAGAATTGAGGGGTTTCCACTGTTTAGGCACATCAGGGGTCTCCAAACGCAACATGGCGCCACCATTGATTCCAGCCAATCTCGTATTCAAAAAGTCAAATGGTGCTCCCTCAATTCCGAGCCCCGACGTGTGCCCAAACAGTGGTTTACCCCCACATATGGGGTACCAGCATACTCAGGACAAACTGCGCAACAATGACTGGGGTCCAATTTATCCTGTTACCCTTGTGAAAATAAAAAAATGCTTGCTAAAACATCATTTTTGAGGAAAGAAAAATGATTTTTTATTTTCACGGCTCTGCGTTGTAAACGTCTGTGAAGCACTTGGGGGTTCAAAGTGCTCACCACATATCTAGATAAGTTCCTTGGGGGGGTCTAGTTTCTAAAATGGGGTCACTTGTGGGGGGTTTCTACTGTTTAGGAACACCAGGGGCTCTGCAAACGCAACGTGACGCCCGCAGACCATTCCATCAAATTCTGCATTTCAAAAGTCACTACTTCCCTTCTGAGCCCCGACGTGTGCCCAAACAGTGGTTTACCTCCACACATGGGGTATCAGCGTACTCAGGAGAAACTGGACAACAACTTTTGGGGTCCAATTTTTCCTGTAACACTTGGGAAAATAAAAAATTCTGGGCTAAATAATTATTTTTGAGGAAAGAAAACGTATTTATTATTTTCACGGTTCTGCATTATAAACTTCTATGAAGCACTTGGGGGTTCAAAGTGCTCACCACACATCTAGATAAGTTCCTTTCGGGGTCTAGTTTCCAAAATGGGGTCACTTGTGGGGGTTTTCTACTGTTTAGCCACATCAGGGGCTCTGCAAACGCAACGTGACGCCTGCAGAGCATTCCATCAAAGTCTGCATTTCAAAACGTCACTACTTCACTTCCGAGCCCCGGCATGTGCCCAAACAGTGGTTTACCCCCACATATGGGGTATCAGCGTACTCAGGAGAAACTGGACAACAACTTTTGGGGTCAAATTTCTCCTGTTACCCTTGGAAAAATAAAAAATTGCAGGCTAAAAGATTATTTTTGAGAAAATAATTTTTTATTTTATTTTCATGGCTCTGCGTTATAAACTTCTGTGAAGCACTTGGGGGTTCAAAGTCCTCACCACACATCTAGATTAGTTCCTTTGGGGGTCTAGTTTCCAAAATGGGGTCATTTCTGGGGGATCTCCAATGTTTAGGCACACAGGGGCTCTCCAAACGTGACATGGTGTCCGCTAATGATTGGAGCTAATTTTCCATTTAAAAAGCCAAATGGCGTGCCTTCCCTTCCGAGCCCTGCCGTGCGCCTAAACAGTGGTTTACCCCCACATATGGGGTATCAGCGTACTCAGGACAAACTGGACAACAACATTTGTGGTCCAATTTCTACTATTACCCTTGGCAAAATAGGAAATTCCAGGCTAAAAAATCATTTTTGAGGAAAGAAAAACTATTTTTATTTTCATGGCTCTGCGTTATAAACTTCTGTGAAGCACCTGGGGGTTTAAAGTGCTCAATATGCATCTAGATAAGTTCCTTGGGGGGTCTAGTTTCCAAAATGGGGTCACTTGTGGGGGATCTCCAATGTTTAGGCACACAGGGGCTCTCCAAACGCGACATGGTGTCCGCTAACAATTGGAGCTAATTTTCCATTCAAAAAGTCAAATGGCACGCCTTCCCTTCCGAGCCCTGCCGTGTGCCCAAACAGTGGTTTACCCCAACATATGAGGTATCGGCGTACTCGGGAGAAATTGCCCAACAAATTTTATGATCCATTTTATCCTATTGCCCATGTGAAAATGAAAAAATTGAGGCGAAAATATTTTTTTTGTGTGAAAAAAAAGTACTTTTTCATTTTTACAGATCAATTTGTGAAGCACCTGGGGGTTCAAAGTGCTCACTATGCATCTAGATAAGTTCCTTGGGGCGTCTAGTTTCCAAAATGGGGTCACTTGTGGGGGAGCTCCAATTTTTAGGCACACGGGGGCTCTCCAAACGTGACATGGTGTCCGCTAAAGAGTGGAGCCAATTTTTGATTCAAAAAGTCAAATAACGCTCCTTCCCTTCCAAGCCCTGCCGTGCGCCCAAACAGTGGTTTACCCCCACATATGAGGTATCAGCGTACTCAGGACAAATTGGACAACAACTTTTGTGGTTCAGTTTCTTTTACCATTGGGAAAATAAAAAAATTGTTGCTAAAAGATAATTTTTGTGACTAAAAAGTTAAATGTTCATTTTTTCCTTCCATGTTGCTTCTGCTGCTGTGAAGCACCTGAAGGGTTAATAAACTTCTTGAATGTGGTTTTGAGTACCTTGAGGGGTGCATTGTTTAGAATGGTGTCACTTTTGGGTATTTTCAGCCATATAGACCCCTCAAACTGACTTCAAATGTGAGGTGGTCCCTAAAAAAATGGTTTTGTAAATTTCGTTGTAAAAATGAGAAATCGCTGGTCAAATTTTAACCCTTATAACTTCCTAGCAAAAAAAAATTTTGTTTCCAAAATTGTGCTGATGTAAAGTATACATGTGGGAAATGTTATTTATTAACTATTTTGTGTCACATAACTCTCTAGTTTAACAGAATAAAAATTCAAAATGTGAAAATTGCGAAATTTTCAAAATTTTCGCCAAATTTCCGTTTTTATCACAAATAAACTCAGAATTTATTGACCTAAATTTACCACTAACATGAAGCCCAATATGTCACGAAAAAACAATCTCAGAACCGCTAGGATCCGTTGAAGCGTTCCTGAGTTATTACCTCATAAAGGGACACTGGTCAGAATTGCAAAAAACAGCAAGGTCTTTAAGGTCAAAATAGGCTGGGTCATGAAGGGGTTAAAGGGGTCTGAATACTTTTCGTACCCACTGTATATAGCAATATACAGTATTTCTGTTAACAGATGTGCATGAAATTAACTCTCTTCTATAACAGATGTGCATGAAATTAACTCTTCTATGTCTTTTGAACTCCAAATAAAAAAATATATATTTTGAATGCTCAGCACTCAATAAAGCACAGGTTTCGGATAGTATACTAAGCAGGATTTCTGGTTTATTTTCACACAGTCTAAGTTTAAATACTTTCACAAACAAAACTTCCCAACAAAAGATATAGTCAATAGGAATTTAGGAGCGTGAACCAAAATGAAATTTGTGCATAGCAGTGTTAGCCATTTCTCATCATGAAACCGAAGTTATGAGACCAGATTGATAAACAGAGACAATACTGTATTTAGTATGTTATTTCACACAGATCAGACACGTGGGGATTTGTTCTTTGTAGGTTGTCTTAAAGATTTTAACTCCTTTACCACCCATGCCTGTTGTGAGATATTATACTTCAACATAGTGGTAAAATTTCTTCTATATGACTTGTGTTTATTTGTGGAAAAAATACAGAATTTTGGCAAAAATTTAGCAATTTTCAAACTTTTCATAGGTATGCCCTTAAAGGGAACCTGGTTTGGCTGATATGAGATACAGCCACTGCTGACAAGGCTTATCTACAGCATTCTATAATGCTGTAGATAAGCCCCCCCCCCCCCTCTGACCGGAAAGATAAGAAAAATACGTTTTATTATACTCACTGGGGGGCTGGGATGGCATTCTGGTTCGATGGAGCCATGCAGGAGGGCGGTGATCATAAGAAGATGGGAGGACCCGGACCTGCGACACCCATCGGACCGGGCTGTCCCCCGGGTGAGCATAATAAAACTTATTTTTCTTATTTTTTTAGGTCAGATCGGGGGCTTATATACAGCATTATAGAATGCTGTAGATAAGCCCTGAAAGGCGGTGGCCTTATCTTACTTTGGCCAAACCTGGTGACAGGTTCGCTTTAAGTCAGAGTTCTGTCACACAAAATAGTTAATAACATTTCCCACAAGACATTCTTTTTTTTTTTTTTTTTGTTAGGAAGATGAGTTAAACATTAACCAGCGATTTCTCATTTTTACAACAAAATGTACAAAACTATTTTTATAATCACTTTACATTTGAAATGACTATGACTTTAAGGGGTATATATGACAGAAAATTCCCTAAAGTAACACCATTCTAAAAACTGCACCCCTCAAGGTGCGCAAAACCACATTCAAGAAGTTTATTAACCCTTCAGGCGCTTCACAAAAACTAAAGCAATGTGGAAGGAAAAAATGATAATTACTTACGGGTAATTTGATTTTCCAGATCCATGACAGCACCGGTACATGAGAGATGGTCCCGCCCCCAAGAACAGGAAACCTGCAGAGGAGATAAAAAGATGGGGGCGGCACCTCTCTCCTCAGTTTGTTTACAGAGAATGTAAGGTAACCACTTTGTTAGTCTTAGGCATATATTAAATCAATCAAAAAGAACAATCGGAAGCCTGAATGCCAATTAAAAAATATCAAGTTTTATTGAATCACAAAAATGAATAAAAACAAGTCTCATAGTAGCCAGTGGAAATACATGTGACAGAATAATACTGTCTGTATACAGTAATATGCCAGATCTAGTAATACATATACAAATTCCAAAGGTAATAGCTGCATATAGATATAAAGATAGAGAGGATGTGAATAAATCTCCCATCAAATATAGCCCACTCTTTAGTATCACTGCAAAGAACAATTAAAGCATATGCCAGTGTATTGCTATAAAAGCTTATACCTATAGCTACTATAATATCATATACCACAGTGGGAAAGAAAAAAGCCTATAAATACCAAAAAATGGCTCACAATAGTAATAAGGAGAGGGCTAAAATGCACAGCAAAGTCCAATATGTCTACCTATAGTTGATAATATCACAGTGAATAATGAAAGGAAGGGTTAGTACTATCAGGCACATAACACAGCAAAGTTGCACATAAGAAAGAAACCCCTTCCAGTAGAGCAGGGCATATCACATATTGCACCAGTAGTAAAAAAGTACATATAGTGCATATAAGCAGCCTAAAAATAGAGAGAGGGCATATTACCTAGATACGCAGCTCAGTATAAAGGACCCCGACGCGCGTTTCGCGGTATGCTTCATCCAGGGGGATAGTCACAGCACATAATGGCCATATCAGGGTTTATATAGTAGGTGTAATCAGTGGTGGCAGCAGTTTCAAATGGCGCTTGTCTCAAGCAAATCGGCTCGGACGTCACTGCCGGTCAGCGTCACATGCAGCCTGTCCAATCCCCTCCCTGATGCGTCAGGGCAGGGGGCGGAGTCAGCCACATTACAGACGCGTCTCCACAGCGACCCGAAAGCCGGAAGTATCCACAAGCGCACACAGCAGGATAGTAAGTATAATAGGGATACTAGCGGAATGGAACATACCTGCATCTAGTGCCTAATAAAGTGCATATACCAGTGCTTATATGTGAAATGCGGATAGCCACACTGCAGCGCATATCCATGGCAACCCGAAAACCGGAAGTGTCCACAGACATACATCACAGGATGGTAAATATCTGGTAAAATGGCTCATACCTATATGAATAAAGTGTCTAGTGCGAAAATAAGTGCATGACTAGTCCCTCTGTGTAAAAATACAGATAGCCACACTATAGTACGTATCCGTGGCAACCCGAAACCGGAAGTGTCCACAACCGCACATCACAGGATAATGAATATAATTAGTATAATGGCAGGATGGTTCGTACCTGCATAAATAAAGTGTCTAGTGCTAAAAAAGTACATAACTCGTGCCTCTATATACAAAATACAAATAACCACACTATAACGCATATCCATGGCAACCCGAAACCGGAAGTGTCCACAAAAGCACATCACAGGATAGTAACTATGAATAGAACATTAGCAGAATAATTCATACCTACAAAAATAAATAAATAAAGTGTCTAGTGTAAAAACTGCATGACTGGTGCCACTACGTAAAATGTTATGACCTGGTGGTGAGGACAATAATGGACCTGGTGGTTAAGAGCACACGGAATGACCTGATAGTTACTAATAATACAGGACGAGCTCTGAGACGTGGGAACTCTGCTGACCGCAATCCCTAATCCTATCACACACACTAGAAATAGCCGTGGATTGCTCCTAACGCTCCCTATGCAACTTGTCACAGCCTAAGGAACTAGCTAGCCCTAAAGATAGAAAAATAAAGCCTACCTTGCCTCAGAGAAATTCCCCAAAGGAACAGGCAGCCTCCCACATATAATGACTGTGAGTTAAGATGAAAATTACAAACACAGAGATGAAATAGATTTAGCAAAGTGAGGCCCGACTTACTGAACAGACAGAGGATAGGAAAGGTAACTTTGCGGTCATCACAAAAAACTACAAAAAGACCACGCAGAGGGCGCAAAAAGACCCTCCACACCGACTCACGGTGCGGAGGCGCTCCCTCTGCGTCCCAGAGCTTCCAGCAAGCAAGACAAAAATCAAAATAGCAAGCTGGACAGAAAAAATAGCAAACAGAGAAAAACAAGCAGGAACTTAGCTTCTGCTGGGAAGACAGGTCACAAGAACGATCCAGGAGCGAACTAGACCAATACTGGAACATTGACAGGTGGCCTGGAGCAATGATCTAGGTGGAGTTAAATAGAGCAGCCAGCTAACGAATTAACCTCGTCACCTGTGGAAGGAACCTCAGAAGCCGCAGCCCCACTCACAACCACCAGAGGAAGCCCATGGACAGAACCAGCCGAAGTACCATTCATGACCACAGGAGGGAGCTTAACAACAGAATTCACAACAGTACCCCCCCCTTGAGGAGGGGTCACCGAACCCTCACCAGAGCCTCCAGGACGAGCCAAATGAAAGGCACGAACCAGATCAGCAGCATGAACATCAGAGGCAAAGACCCAGGAATTATCTTCCTGACCATAACCCTTCCACTTGACCAGGTACTGGAGTTTCCGTCTCGAAATACGAGAATCCAAAATCTTCACCACATACTCCAACTCCCCCTCAACCAACACCGGGGCAGGAGGATCAACGGATGGAACCACAGGCACCACGTATCTCCGCAACAACGACCTATGGAATACATTATGGATGGCAAAAGAAGCTGGAAGGGTCAAACGAAATGACACAGGATTGAGAACCTCAGAAATCTTATACGGACCAATGAAACAAGGCTTAAACTTAGGAGAGGAAACCTTCATAGGAACATAACGAGACGACAACCAAACCAAATCCCCAACACGAAGTCGGGGACCCACACAGCGCCGGCGGTTAGCGAAACGTTGAGCCTTCTCCTGGGACAATGTCAAATTGTCCACCACATGAGTCCAAATCTGCTGCAACCTATCCACCACAGTATCTACACCAGGACAGTCCGAAAACTCATCCTGCCCTGAAGAGAAACGAGGATGGAAACCAGAATTGCAGAAAAACGGCAAAACCAAAGTAGCCGAGCTGGCCCGATTATTAAGGGCGAACTCAGCCAAAGGCAAAAAGGACACCCAATCATCCTGATCAGCAGAAACAAAGCATCTCAGATATGTTTCCAAAGTCTGATTAGTACGTTCGGTTTGGCCATTTGTCTGAGGTTGGAAAGCCGAGGAAAAAGACAAATCAATGCCCATCCTAGCACAAAAGGATCGCCAAAACCTCGAAACAAACTGGGAACCTCTGTCCGAAACGATGTCCTCCCCCCCACATATAATGACTGTGAGTTAAGATGAAAATTACAAACACAGAGATGAAATAGATTTAGCAAAGTGAGGCCCAACTTACTGAACAGACAGAGGATAGGAAAGGTAACTTTGCGGTCAGCACAAAAAACTACAAAAAGACCACGCAGAGGGCGCAAAAAGACCCTCCACACCGACTCACGGTGCGGAGGCGCTCCCTCTGCATCCCAGAGCTTCCAGCAAGCAAGACAGAAATCAAAATAGCAAGCTGGACAGAAAAAATAGCAAACAGAGAAAAACAAGCAGGAACTTAGCTTCTGCTGGGAAGACAGGTCACAAGAACGATCCAGGAGCGAACTAGACCAATACTGGAACATTGACAGGTGGCCTGGAGCAATGATCTAGGTGGAGTTAAATAGAGCAGCCAGCTAACGAATTAACCTCGTCACCTGTGGAAGGAACCTCAGAAGCCGCAGCCCCACTCACAACCACCAGAGGAAGCCCATGGACAGAACCAGCCGAAGTACCATTCATGACCACAGGAGGGAGCTTAACAACAGAATTCACAACAGTAAAAGACGGATAGCCACACTATATAGCTTATCCTTGGCAACCCAAAAACCAGAAGTGTTCAAAAGTACCCTCGACAGAAAAATAAGTGTCACTGGGATACTAACAGTGTATACGGGGCCACCCATATCCTACAGACACTTATCCATAGCAATCAGAAAAGTTTGTAAGTGCACATCGCACAAGAGTAAATAATGCTAGGATACTAAAAAGGGTATACAAGCACCTGCCTATTCAAAGATGTATTAAAAAAATATATTAATGCTCAACTAGTGCCTAAGTGCAAAGTGTAAGATAGTTCAAATATTGGTGATATTTGTAACAAACATAAATAATCAATAAATATATTAATACAATAATATACCATATATCAAAGAAAAACATATAGACAAATAATAATAAAAAAAATAAATAAAAAAATGTTGATAGATGCAGGTCCCACTCCAAATGAAGAATATCCTAGGATGCCAAAGCCAGCGCACTGTGTTGGTCAAATCAAGTGTTATGGAGACAATATCAGGAGCTAAAAACTAAAAAACACAAAATTAAAATCAAGCAATAAAAACACCACTACAATAACAATAAAATATACATTAAAGAAAGGGGGCAAAACTAAGCACCTCATTCAGACCATACGGCTGAACAGAATTAATTTTCGAGATCCAACGAGCTTCCATTTGCGTCAGAGTTTTTCTCCAATTTCCTCCTCTCTGGTCCACATACACCTTGTCTATCCCAATCACTCTAAGAAGCTTGGCATCACAATTATGGTGGGACTTGAAATGTCTCGGTACAGGTTTGAGCAAGGAAAGATCATTAATTGCCTCTGCATTGGTAATGTCTCTGAAATGTTCCCTCACTCTGATTTTTAAAGCTCTAGACGTTAGTACCACATAAATTTTGGGACATGGACACTGTGCATAATACACCACTCCCAGAGTGTTACAAGTGATATGTTGAGTTATGTTAAAATTCTTCTTCCAATCACTTGAAATAAACGTAGAAGCCTGTAGAATGTTCGGACAAGCAATGCAGTTTTTTCAAGGAAAACAACCCCATTTTTGTCCTCTAGATCCAAAAGACTTATTGATGTTAGGGCCTGCGTAGTAACTGTGTACCAATACATCTTTCAGGTTACTGGATCTTCGATATGTGATCGATGGATTTATAGGTAAGTATTTTGTCAAATCTTTATCTGTCTGTAGCAAAGGCCAGTACTTCCTCAACACTTCTCTCATCTGGCTCCATTGTTCAGTGTAGGTAGATATAAATCTCACCTTTTGTTCTACCATTGGTTTAGATTTGGTCTTCATTAATGCAGAGCGTGTCAGTCTCTTCGCCTTGTGGAGTCCTCTCTTAAGGTACCGTCACACTTAGCGACGCTGCAGCGATACCGACAACGATCCGGATCGCTGCAGCGTCGCTGTTTGGTCGCTGGAGAGCTGTCACACAGACAGCTCTCCAGCGACCAACGATCCCGAGGTCCCCGGTAACCAGGGTAAACATCGGGTAACTAAGCGCAGGGCTGCGCTTAGTAACCCGATGTTTACCCTGGTTACCATCCTAAAAAAACAAACAGTACATACTTACATTCAGCTGTCTGTCCCTTGCCGTCTGTTTGCTGCACTGACTGCTGGCCGCAAAGTGAAAGCAGAGCACACCACAGCCACAGCGGTGAGTCACCGCTGTGTGACTCACCGCTGTGCTGTGCTTTCACTTTCACTTTGCGGCCAGCAGTCAGTGCAGGAACCAGACAGCAAGGGACAGACAGCTGAATGTAAGTATGTACTGTTTGTTTTTTTACGATGGTAACCAGGGTAAACATCGGGTTACTAAGCGCGGCCCTGCGCTTAGTTACCCGATGTTTACCCTGGTTACCAGTGAAGACATCGCTGAATCGGTGTCACACACACCGATTCAGCGATGTCTGCGGGGAGTCCAGCGACGAAATAAAGTTCTGGACTTTCTTCCCCGACCAGCGACAGCACAGCAGGGGCCTGATCGCTGCTGCCTGTCACACTGGACGATATCGCTAGCGAGGACGCTGCAACGTCACGGATCGCTAGCGATATCGTCTAGTGTGACGGTACCTTTAATACTACGCCTTGAGTAGCCCCTATTCTCGAATCTGGATGAAAGATTGTCCGCCTGTTCAGAGAAAAATTATTCATTAGAACAAATTCTCTTGATCCTAATGAACTGTCAAGTTGGTATGCCTTCAATTAAGGTTTTCGGATGAGAGGACGAGGCGTGCAGTAAAGAATTCACTGCCGTGTCTTTTCTGAAAACGTTGGTTTCCAGAAAACCATCAGATCCTTTAGTGATCTGGATATCCAAAAAGTCCAGAGACACTTGACTATACTTACAAGTGAGTTTAATATTCATAGTATTGTCATTCAGAATATCCAAAAAAGCAAGAAGGTCCTGTTCTGAGCCCTGCCACACCATGAGAATATCATCGATGAAGCGGACCCAGAACAAGACCTTCTCAATGTATGCAATGGGGTTGACAAAAAATATCTGTCTCTCCCAACTCCCCATAAAGAAGTTTGCAAATGAGGGGGCAAAAGCCGCCCCCATAGCAGTACCTCTTTGTTGTACGTATATAGTTTCCTTAAAAATAAAGTAATTATGCTCCAGGACAAATTTAAGCAAATCAAGAAGAAAATGAATCAAATCTCTGTCCATATCCGTCATCTTTAGAAAGGACTCCACTGCCAGAATGCCATGATGATGTTGTATGGCAGTATATAGCGATTCAACGTCTAAAGACACCAACCACATATCATCTTCCATTGCTATACCATCAATTTTACCCAAAGCATCTCCTGTATCTCTGATATAAGAGGGTAAATTGCATACCAAGGGCTTAAGGTAGGAATCAAGGTATTTACCAATTGTCTCGCATAGACTCCCGTTTCCCGATACAATTGGTCGTCCAGGGGGTGTAGTCATATTCTTATGGATTTTCGGTGTGAAATAGATGCAGGCCAGTTTCGGATACATAGGGATTAGGTTAGATCTCAGCTCTTTCATTATCACTCCTTCCTGATATGCTTTCTCCAATATATCATGTAATTCGCCCTGGAAGGTAAGAGTTGGATTGAAGGTGAGTCTTTGATAGCAGTTAGTATCTCTCAGCTGTTTAAAAGCCTCTTTTTCATACATTTTCGTAGATTGAATAACAATATTTCCCCCTTTATCCGCAGGTTTGATTATTATATCCCTCATGCCTTTCAATTCCTTGAGTGCCTTTCTCTGGTCTACAGACAAGTTGTCTTTCACTACCTTACTGGGAATTTCCTCAAATTCCTTAGAGACAAGTTTTACAAATAAATCTATGTTGGGATATAGATTTAAAGGGGGAAATTTCTTGGGTTTAGGAGGTATGAACTTACCCATATTTCCATTCTCTTCCTGTTCACCACTCAATTCTTCCAATGTTTTGATAATCTCCAAATCTTGTTCTGTCCATTCTATCCCTGGTTCTGCTTTTCCATGCAGTTTCTTTAAAACCAGTTTACGTGCAAATAAATTGAGGTCTGTTAAAGAATTAAAAGGGGAAGTAGGTGAGAAAGTAAAGGCCCCGTCACACATAGCGACGCTGCAGCGATACCGACAACGATCCGGATCGCTGCAGCGTCGCTGTTTGGTCGCTGGAGAGCTGTCACACAGACCGCTCTCCAGCGACCAACGATCCCGAGGTCCCCGGTAACCAGGGTAAACATCGGGTAACTAAGCGCAGGGCCGCGCTTAGTAACCCGATGTTTACCCTGGTTACCATCGTTAAAGTAAAAAAAAACAAACGCTACATACTTACCTATCGCTGTCTGTCCTCGGCGCTCTGCTTCTCTGGTCTGGCTGTGAGCACAGCGGCCGGAAAGCAGAGCGGTGACGTCACCGCTCTGCTTTCCGGCTGACCGGCGCTCACAGCCAGACCAGAGAAGCAAAGCGCCGAGGACAGACAGCGATAGGTAAGTATGTAGCGTTTGTTTTTTTACTTTTAGGATGGTAACCAGGGTAAACATCGGGTTACTAAGCGCCGCCCTGCGCTTAGTTACCCGATGTTTACCCTGGTTACCAGCGAAGACATCGCTGAATCGGTGTCACACACGCCGATTCAGCGATGTCAGCGGGACCTCAACGATCAAAAAATGGCCCAGGCCATTCCGACACGACCAGCGATCTCATAGCAGGGGCCTGATCGCTGGTACGTGTCACACATAGCGAGATCGCTACTGAGATCGCTGTTGCGTCACAAAACTTGTGACTCAGCAGCGATCTCGCTAGCGATCTCGCTATGTGTGACGGGGCCTTAAGGCCTAGGCTTAATACTTCTAATTGGGGTTGTGTTAATTGCGTTTCAGATAAATTAATCACCTGAAGCCTGGCTTTACCAGGATTTTCTGCCCATTTTTCTCGTCTTTTGTAGCTATCATTCCTTCTCTTATTGGTGTATTTCCTCAGGTTGTAGATACGATTAGTTGACACACTCTCATTTTCCCTGGATGACATCGATGAGATAGCATGTCTAGAGCATCTTCTATCTTCTCTATTAATCCTATTACTCTGCCATCTATATACTGTACCACTTTTAAAATCTTGGAGATCCCGTTAAAATTTTCTCATTTTGGTATCTTTTACTTCTTTTTCCCATGATGGAAACTGGGCTTCAATCTCATTGTTTAATATCTCCATCTCTGATGTTGTCAAATTCTCAGATAGTTTTTTACGAGTGTCTTCAATATCAGTATCCAATTTATCCAGTCCTTTCTCATTTTTACAACAAAATGTACAAAACTATTTTTATAATCACTTTACATTTGAAATGACTTTATGACTTTAAGGGGTATATATGACAGAAAATTCCCTAAAGTAACACCATTCTAAAAACTGCACCCCTCAAGGTGCGCAAAACCACATTCAAGAAGTTTATTAACCCTTCAGGTGCTTCACAAAAACTAAAGCAATGTGGAAGGAAAAAAGCATTAAGCTACTTACTGGTAGCGGCATTTCTCGGAGGCCCATGACAGCACGACGAGAGAGGGGATCCGCCCATTAGGAACAGGAAACCTACAGATACAAAAGGGCGGTACCTCTCCCTTGCCTCAGTTGTATTTCAGAGTCTTGAGAGGACTACCGCGGTTAGTGGTACACAAAAATATACACTATATACAGATTATATACAAAAATAGCAGACATCTATTGGGACTGGTATCATATTGTGAAATATATACATTTATATGGAGTGCAACCCCCACGTGAATAGGGAGGGAACTAAGGGTGCTGTCATGGGCCTCCGAGAAATGCCGCTACCAGTAAGTAGCTTAATGCTTTACTCGGACTCCCATGACAGCACGACGAGAGAATTACAGAGATGTAAGCTTCCTTAGGGAGGGACTATGGCCTGTAGCACCCTTAACCCGAATGTGAGATCAGAGGAAGCCCCCAAATCCAACCTATAGTGTTTAAAGAAGGTGGACGGGGATGACCATGTGGCCGCCTTACATATCTGGTCGATTGATACTCCAGACTTTTCCGCCCAGGATGTAGCCATGGCCCTGGTGGAATGCGCCCTCAGATTCTGCGGAGCCGGACCCCCACCTGCAGTGTAAGCCAAAGAGATAGCCTCCCTAATCCACTTTGCTAGTGTGTACTTTGATACCCTAACTCCCTTTCTAGGGTTTTGGAAAGATAAAAACAACGCATTATCTTTCTTCCAAGTGTCAGTAATAGAGATGTATTCTAGCAGGCATCTCCTAACATCTAATGTATGGAGTAGTTCTTCTTTAGGGTTGGAGGGATTGGGAAGGAAGGATGGTAAAACTATCTCCTGTGTCCTGTGAAACCGTGATGACACTTTCGGTAAATAGGCTGGGTCCGGTCTGAGGATTACTCTGTCTGGTAGAAACTCTGTATAAGGGGATACCCTGGAGAGCGCTTGTATGTCTCCAACTCTACGAGCAGATGTAATTGCCACAAGAAAGGCTGTCTTAAGAGATAGGGCCTTAATTGAAGCTGAATGTAATGGTTCAAACGGCTCTCTAGTCAATGCTGACAGGACTAGGTTGAGATCCCAAGGCATAGATCTATCTTTATGTATGGGTCTAGATCTAATAGAAGCTTTAATGAACCTTGAGATGCAATAATTATTGGCGATGTTACATGAAAATAGAGCCCCTAGGGCCGAGACCTGTACTCTTAGAGTACTAGTGGATAGATCTAGCTCTAGGCCTTTTTGCAGAAATTCTAAGATTTGTTTAATTGGTAATCCCTCTTCTAAATTAAAATCAGAAGAGGCCAGAAATTTCCGCCAGGTCCTAGCGTAGATTGTTGTGGTTATTTGCTTTCTACTTTTCATAAGGGTCTCAATTAGACTCGGGGAGAACCCTTTGCTTTTTAGTAACGCCCTTTCAAAATCCATGCCGTTAAATGGAGATTCTTTACTTGAGGATGGCTGATCGGCCCCTGGTAGAGCAGATCTGGAATGTCCGGAAGTACCCAGGGGTCCTCCACTGACATGATCCTGAGCCAAGTGAACCAGGCCCTTCTGGGCCAGAATGGGGCAATCAATATAACTCTGGCTCGATCTTCTCTTATCTTCCTGACTACTAAGGGTATCAGGCCTAGTGGAGGAAATGCATATGCCAGTTGAAAATCCCATCTGATCAGAAAAGCGTCTACCGACAGAGGATTTTCTCTGGGATTTAGGGAACAAAATTTTGTTGTCTTCCGGTTGTCCCTGGTAGCAAATAAGTCTACTTCTGGATGTCCCCATTTGTGGACGATCTGATCGAACACGTAATTGTTTAGGGACCATTCCCCTTGTCTCAAGGTGTTGCGGCTTAGAAAGTCCGCTTTGATGTTTTCTTTTCCTCTTATGTGTAGAGCAGTTAGGGATAAGAAGTGATTTTCTGCTGTCTGGAACAGACGATCCGCCACTCTCATCAGTGACTCGGAATGAGTTCCACCCTGATGATTTATGTATGCGACCGCCACCTGGTTGTCCGATAGGATCTTGACATGATGACCCTGTAGATATATGAGGAATTTTTTCACTGAAAGCTCTACTGCCATTAACTCTTTCTGGTTGGAGGAGGCTGATGTTAGGGGAGGGGACCATAGACCCTGAACCATCATGTCATCCATGTGTGCTCCCCAACCCGTAGGGCTAGCGTCTGTAGTTACCACACGTGTTACCTGTGACACCCAGGGAACTCCCGCCGATAAGTTTTTACTGTCTAGCCACCACCTAAGAGAAGTGAGTGCTTTTGGACCTAAGGTAATCTGATCCTGCAGGGACCCCTGTAAGATTCTATCATTAACCAGCACCTCGGATTGTAATGGTCTGGTGTGGAACTGGGCCCAACGGACAGCGGGAATGCAAGAGGTTAAAGAACCCAATAGTGACATAGCCTGTCTAAGGGTCATGGATGGCTTATCAATTGCCCTAGACACCTGTTGTTGGATATGTAACAACTTGTCGGGTGGAAGACAACACTGTTGGGATTCTGAGTTTAACAATAGTCCCAAAAATCTTTGTATTTTCTGGGGCTGTAAACGAGATTTTTCGTAATTTACGATCCACCCCAGATGCTCAAGTTCGGATGTGGCTGTCTCTAGCTGAGAACGGCAATGGTCTTCAGAGCTCCCTACTATAAGAAAGTCATCCAAGTAGGGAATAATTAGGATGTCAGACTCTCGTAAGTGTGTCATGACTTCGGCCACTAACTTTGTAAACACCCTAGGAGCTGCTGATAAGCCGAAGGGAAGAGCTCTGAACTGGAAATGGCGAATCTGGCAACAGCCGCGTCCAGTTTAGGAGCTTTATCCCATGTATCCACAACCGGATCGTCAAAGGGATACCTGCGTTTTAACGCTGGTGGTAAGGCCCCCTTTTTTTCTGGTTTCTTCCATTCTCTAAGGATTAAGTCCTGAATCTTTTCGTTTACCGGGAAAGATCTATGTTTTTTACGATCAAGTCCGCTAAACATCATCTCCTGTTTCGAGGGCTGTGATTTAGGTTCCTCAATACCCATGGTGCCTCTGACTGATTTGACGACTTTGTCGATTCTATCCAAGGGTAGACAGAATCGTCCTGACTCCTCATCTGATGAAGAGGAGAGAGGACTGGAGAGATAGGAATTCTCCTCTCTTTCTTCCTCTGAAGAATTAGAGTCCAAGAGAGTCCTATGCTTTGAGCCTTCCGCTTGGGATAGGGACCGTAGTGATTCCCTTACTTCCAGCCGGATCATTTCCCTCAGATTTGCCGGAGTTACGGACTCTTCTGCTACCTAGGGGAGGGCAATATAGGAGATAACTAATATCTGACCTAAAGTCACTACCACCAACCCGCTCATGTAGACCTCACCGTCTGCTGTATACAGGGGGCACATAATTTTTTTGAACAAGAGTCAGGTAGAGGGACTCCACAGAGGGCACATTCCTTATGTTTAGACTTCCCCGTACTCTTCTTCCCCTGGAATGATAAAGTATAAAGGGGCCCGCGTCACAGAGTGAACTTTCACGTAGATCACTTACCCGTGCGCCAAAGTACAATACCGGAATCCGAGGGGTCTCTTTAGTCGAAGCTCTGGATCCTTGTTCGGAAGAGCTCTTACGACTGGGCTGGTCGCCTCTATCCTTCTGTTTGGGCTTCTGACGTACCTCGTCTGGCAGCTGCTGCTGCTCACCACCACTCTCCATGACGAAATGCGACCAAAAGCAGGGATCTGACATCTCCACCTGCATAAATACCCCTTGGATCCGGTCAGCAGATGGGCCAGCGCTGTCCCTATTGGCCCAGGATACAGCAGAGGGCAGGAGATCTTGCGGTCAAAAACCGGCACACAGACGCGATGGGCGCCGCCATATTGGAACGACTGCGCATGCGCAGACGTCCGGCGACCCGGAAGCGGCCGCTAACTCCGCCCCCCCACGTCACTGCACCCGGAAATGCTCCAGCACGCGCTGAGAGCTGTGCAGGACGCCGGGGAATGGAGCGCAGCGCTCCGGGAGCTCACCCACACACCTGAGCCCGGCACCCACAGCCCCACCATACCGCTGCACCACCAATGGGAATACTTACCTGCGCTGACGCTGATGGAGGCAGGAAATCCTCCGGACTCCGCTCCCTGCTGCGAACGCCACTGCCGTGAAGTCCAGCAAGGACCACCGTGGCGTCTCCAGGGATCTCCGCACCGGCTGAGGTAGGAGACCCCCCCGCTACCGTAATCGGCCGGCCGGCCTGGGCCTTCTGTCTGTAGGCACCCGTCCCCTCAGGAACAGGAAACCAACTGAGGCAAGGGAGAGGTACCGCCCTTTTGTATCTGTAGGTTTCCTGTTCCTAATGGGCGGATCCCCTCTCTCGTCGTGCTGTCATGGGAGTCCGAGTAAATGATAATTACTTACGGGTAATTTGATTTTCCAGATCCATGACAGCACCGGTACATGAGAGATGGTCCCGCCCCCAAGAACAGGAAACCTGCAGAGGAGATAAAAAGATGGGGGCGGCACCTCTCTCCTCAGTTTGTTTACAGAGAATGTAAGGTAACCACTTTGTTAGTCTTAGGCATATATTAATCTCTGAAGACTATTTATTGTTATATTACTTGGTTATTACCCCATCTTACGTATGTATATATATATTTTTTTTTTGTGAGTCACACAACCATCACCAAGATAGGGCAGGAATTAGAGCGGTGCTGTCATGGATCTGGAAAATCAAATTACCCATAAGTAATTATCATTTTTTCCCTTCCCCATGACAGCACCGGTACATGAGGAAGAAATAGAAAGAACCTCTAGGGTGGGATAACGGCAGATAGCACTTTTCTCCCGAAGGCGAGATTTGATAGCCCCAGATTTAATCTATAATGGCGGAAGAAAGTAGAGGGTGAAGACCATACTGCTGCATTACAAATTTGCTCTATAGAGCATTTGCCCTTTCTGCCCAAGATGTGGAAATAGCCCTAGTAGAGTGTGCCGTAACACCAGGTGGAGGGGCCTGCCCCGAAGAGGAATAGGAAAGTGATATAGCCATACGGAGCCACTGTGCAATGGTTGATTTTGTGGCCTTTTTGCCCCCTGGAAGGACACAAAAAGGGCTGAAGACTGTCGCCATGGATTTGTTACTTCTATATATTGAAGTAGGCAACGTCTGACGTCCAAGCAATGGAAGGTTTCTTCTCCCTCGGATTTTGGGTTAGCACAAAAAGAGGGCAAAACTATCTCCTGGTCCCTGTGGAATTTTGAGTTGACCTTTGGTAAAAAGGCCGGATCAGATTTTATAATTACCCTGTCCTCCAAAATTGTAGTGTAAAGAGGGTCTATAGATATAGCCTGGAGCTCACTAATGCGTCTGGCTGAGGTAAGGGTAATCAGGAGAACAGTTTTTTAAAGTTAGCGCTTTTACTGATATGGAGGAAAGAGGCTCAAAGGGAGAGGTGGTTAAAGCATTTAAAACTAAATTTAGATCCCAGGGAGCGACCTTTGGACGAGGTTTGAATGGTCTGGCTGTAAAGGAGGCCCGAATGAACCTATACAGCCAGGGGTGATCAGCCAATTTTTGGTCAAATAGAGCGCCAAGCGCCGAGACTTGCACTTTTAGGGTGCTGGTAGATAATCCTCTCTCCAGACCCTTTTGGAGAAATTCTAGGATTTCTGATATCGGAACTTTCTGAACGGTATCTGTTATACTTCGGCCTGAAAATTCTAAAAATTTTCCCCATACTTTTTGATATTTATCAGCTGTGATCTTCTTTCTGCTGGACATCAGAGTAGTAACTAACGGGTCCGAGAATCCCTTCGCTAGCAGCAGTCCCCTCTCAAGTTCCAAGCAGTGAGGTGTAGACTGTGTACTTGAGGATGTGTTACTGGACCCTGGTGTAGTAGGTCTGGAACATCTGGACGGATCCAGGGGTCCGAGATGGACATACATCTGAGCCAAGTGAACCAAGCTCTCATTGGCCAGAAGGGTGCGATCAAGATTATGCGTGCTTTCGCTTCTCGGGTTTTCTTCAGGACTGTAGGGATTAATGGAATTGGGGGGAAAGCGTAGGCTAGTTGGAACCTCCACTTTTGGGTTCAGAGAGTAGAATCTTTTTACCTTTCGGTTTTGCTTTGTGGAAAAAAAGATCCACTTGAGGAAGGCCCCAGATGGCACAGATTTCTCCAAAAACTTTTTGATTTAGAGACCACTCGCCCTGGTGCAGCACGTGACGACTCAGAAAGTCTGCGACAAGGTTGTCTGACCCCTTTAAGTGTGTACATGTAAGGCTGCCGTCAAACTAGCAGTATTTGGTCAGTATTTTACATCAGTATTTGTAAGCCAAAACCAGGAGTGGAACAATTAGAGGACAAGTATAATAGAAACATATGCGCCACTTCTGCATTTATCACCCACTCCTGGTTTTGGTACAAAATACTGATGTAAAAACTGACCAAATACTGATAGTGTGACGGCAGCCTAAGGGATAAAAGATGGTTTTCGGCCCAACGAAATAGCCTTCTTGCTTCTTCCATTAGGGGACTTGATCTTGTTCCTCCCTGTCGATTTCTAGACGACACCGCTGTGCTGTTGTCGGACAATACTACCAGATGTCTTCCCTTGATTTCCTCTTCCGTTTGAAGAATCGCTTGCCTTACCTCTGTTAATTCCTTCAGGTTTGAGGACGCTAATTGCATTTGTGGATCCCATAGACCCTGTAGGACCTGACCTGATAGGTGTGCACCCCAACCTAACGGGCTCGCATCTGTAGTCAGTACTACCGGATTTTTGATTGACCATGGGACCCCTTCTTTTAAATTTTCGGAATTTAGCCACCAGTTTAGAGAGTCCAGTACATGTTGTGGCAATACGATTTTTCGATTTAAGTTGTAGGGTGTTTTTGTTTGTTGTGACAGGATCTGCCACTGTAGGTCCCTTGAATGCATTTGTGCCCATTGGACCGCCGGAATTGTTGCTGTCAGCATACCTAAGAGGGACATGGCTTCCCTTACCGAGACAGATTGGGCCGCTTGTATCTGTCTTATCTTCTGTTATATGGTTTCGATCTTTCTGTCTGGAAGAACACAGTCCTGTCTGACTGAATTTAACTGAATCCCTAGGAACTCCTGTATCTCGACCGGAACCATCCTTGACTTTTTTAAGTTTATTATCCACCCCAGCGGGGTCAGCAATTCTCGCACCCTCGTAACTGCCTTCGTACAATCTTCTTGACTGTCCGCTATAAGGAGGAAATCGTCCAAATAGGGCACTAGTAGGATATTTTCTCTCCTCACGAAGGATGCTATTTCTGAAATTAACTTTGTAAAGATACGAGGAGCCACTGATACCCCGAAGGGGAGACATTGGTATTGTAGAAGACCTGACCCAGCTGCACTACCAACCTTAGATATTGTTGATGCTCGATGTTGATTAGTACATGGTAGTAGGCATCTGTAAGGTCTATGACTGCCATGTAGCATCCTGGATACAGCAGTTTTACCGCCGTTTTCAGAGTCTCCATCTTGAATTTTTCTACTCGGTTGAACTTGTTTAGCTCTTTTAAGTTGAAGGTTGTTCTTAACGACCCATCCGGTTTTGGCGTGAGGAATAGGGTGCTGTAAAAAACCCCTTCCCTACTTCTTGTGGAGGTACTCTGTCATGATCCCAATGGCAGGGGATCACAAAAATGACAAGCACAGATACAAACAAGCTCTAGGGCGATGGAACCTGAGCTGACCGCGACCCTAAACCTAACACACAAATAAAAGTAGCCGGGGAATGTGCCTACGATGATCCTAGACGTCTCGCTCCAGCCGAAGATCTAACTTCCCCTATCAGAAGAAACACAGACCTCTCTTGCCTCCAGAGAAATACCCCACAGCAAATAGCAGCCCCCCACATATAATGACGGTGAAATGAGAGGAAAGCACATACGTAGTATGAAAACAGTTTCAGCAAAATGAGGCCCGCTTAAGCTAGATAGCAGAGGATACAAAAGTGAACTGCGCGGTCAGCGAAAAACCCTTCAAAAAACCATCCTGAAATTACTTGAACTCATGTGCCAACTCATGGTACATGAAAAGCAATTTCAGCCCACTAGAGCAACCAGCAGCAGAGAATCACATATCTGCAGGCTGGACTAAAAACCAAATTAAGCAAAACACAAAACAGGAAAATCTAAACTTAGCTTGTCCAGAAGGTTCTAGGAGCAGGGAGCAGAGGTAACAAGACACACTGGATACATTGATAACCGGCGAGGAAATGCCAGCAAAGCCAGGTTAAATAGGAAACTCCCATATGCTGATGGAACAGGTGGAACCCAGAAACCCAGGAAAGACAAGTCACCCAGTACCATCAGTAACCACCAGAGGGAGCCCAAAAACAGAACTCACAACAGTACCCCCCCCTTGAGGAGGGGTCACCGAACCCTCACGAGAACCACCAGGGCGACCAGGATGAGCCCTATGAAAAGCGCGAACCAAATCATCAGCATGAACATCCGAGGCAACCACCCAAGAATTATCCTCCTGACCATAACCCTTCCACTTGACCAAATACTGGAGTTTCCGTCTGGAAACACGAGAATCCAAGATCTTCTCCACAACATACTCCAATTCTCCCTCCACCAGCACTGGAGCAGGAGGCTCAAGCGAAGGAACAACAGGTACCTCATACTTCCGCAACAACGACCGATGGAACACATTATGAATAGCAAACGATGCCGGGAGATCCAAACGAAACGACACAGGGTTAAGAATTTCCAAGATCCTATAGGGACCGATGAACCGAGGCTTGAACTTAGGAGAAGAGACCTTCATAGGAACAAAACGAGAAGACAACCACACGAAGTCACCAACAAGAAGTCGAGGACCCACGCGGCGACGGCGATTAGCAAACTGCTGAGCCTTCTCCTGGGACAACTTCAAATTGTCCACCACATGACTCCAAATCCGATGCAACCTATCCACCACCATGTCCACTCCAGGACAATCAGAAGGTTCCACCTGACCAGAGGAAAAACGAGGATGAAACCCCGAATTACAAAAGAAAGGAGAAACCAAGGTAGCAGAACTAGCCCGATTATTAAGGGCAAACTCGGCCAGCGGCAAAAAGGTAACCCAGTCATCCTGATCAGCAGAAACAAAACACCTTAAATAAGTTTCCAAGGTCTGATTAGTTCGTTCAGTCTGGCCATTCGTCTGAGGATGGAATGCAGACGAAAAGGACAAATCAATGCCCATCTTAGCACAGAACGTCCGCCAAAATCTAGACACAAACTGGGATCCCCTGTCAGAAACGATGTTCTCAGGAATCCCATGCAAACGAACCACATTCTGAAAAAACAGAGGGACCAACTCAGAGGAGGAAGGCAACTTAGGCAAGGGTACCAGATGAACCATTTTAGAAAAGCGATCACACACAACCCAGATGACGGACATTTTTTGAGAGACAGGGAGATCCGAAATAAAGTCCATGGAAATGTGCGTCCAAGGCCTCTTCGGGATAGGCAAAGGTGACAACAATCCACTGGCCCGAGAACAGCAAGGCTTAGCCCGAGCGCAAACCTCACAAGACTGCACAAAAGAACGCACATCCCTCGACAAGGAAGGCCACCAAAAAGACCTGGCCACCAAGTCTCTAGTACCAAATATTCCAGGATGACCTGCCAACGCAGAAGAATGGACCTCGGAGATGACTCTACTGGTCCAATTATCCAGAACAAACAGTCTCTCAGGCGGACAACGATCAGGTTTACCCGCCTGAAACTCCTGCAAAGCACGTCGCAAGTCTGGGGAGACAGCAGACAAAATCACCCCATCCCTAAGGATACCAGAGGGCTCAGAATTTCCAAGGGAGTCAGGCACAAAACTCCTAGAAAGAGCATCCGCCTTCACATTCTTTGAACCTGGCAGGTATGAAACCACAAAATTGAAACGAGAGAAAAACAGTGACCAACGAGCCTGTCTAGGATTCAGACGCCTGGCAGACTCAAGGTAAATCAAATTTTTGTGATCAGTCAAGACCACCACACGATGTCTAGCACCCTCTAGCCAATGACGCCACTCCTCAAATGCCCACTTCATGGCCAAAAGTTCCCGATTACCAACATCATAATTCCGCTCAGCCGGCGAAAACTTTCTAGAAAAAAACGCGCATGGCTTCATCACTGAGCCATCGGAGCTTCTCTGTGACAAAACCGCCCCCGCTCCAATCTCGGAAGCATCAACCTCAACCTGAAAAGGGAGCGAAACATCTGGCTGACGCAACACAGGAGCAGAAGAAAACCGGCGCTTAAGTTCCTGAAAGGCCTCCACAGCCGCAGGAGACCAATTAGCAACATCAGCACCCTTGTTAGTCAAATCCGTCAAAGGCTTAACAACACTAGAAAAATTAGTTATAAAACGACGATAGAAATTAGCAAAACCCAAGAACTTCTGTAGACTCTTAAGAGATGTAGGCTGCGTCCAGTCACAAATAGCCTGAACCTTGACGGGATCCATCTCAATAGTAGAAGGGGAAAAAATATACCCCAAGAAAGAAATCTTCTGGACTCCAAAGAGACACTTTGAGCCTTTTACAAACAAGGAATTGGCCCGCAGGACCTGAAACACCTTCCTGACCTGCTGAACATGAGACTCCCAGTCATCAGAAAAAACCAAAATATCATCCAAATACACAATCATAAATTTATCCAGATATTCACGGAAAATATCGTGCATAAAGGACTGGAAGACTGAAGGAGCATTAGAAAGTCCAAAAGGCATTACCAAATACTCAAAATGGCCCTCAGGCGTATTAAATGCGGTTTTCCACTCATCACCTTGCTTTATTCGTATAAGATTATACGCACCCCGAAGATCAATCTTAGTGAACCATTTAGCCCCCTTAATACGAGCAAACAAATCAGTCAACAATGGCAAAGGATACTGATATTTTACGGTAATCTTATTCAAAAGACGATAATCTATACAAGGCCTCAAGGAACCATCTTTTTTGGCCACGAAAAAAAAACCTGCTCCCAAAGGGGACAAAGATGGACGGATATGTCCCTTTTCCAAGGACTCCTTAACATAATCCCGCATAGCAGTATGCTCTGGCACTGACAGATTGAACAAACGACCTTTAGGAAATTTACTGCCTGGAATTAAATTTATAGCACAATCGCAGTCCCTGTGAGGAGGAAGCGAACTGAGCTTAGGCTCCTCAAAAACATCCCGATAGTCAGACAAAAACACAGGAATCTCAGAAGGAGTAGATGAAGTGATAGAAATCGGAGGTGCATCATCATGAACCCCCTGACAACCCCAGCTTAACACAGACATTGATTTCCAGTCAAGGACTGGATTATGAGTTTGTAACCATGGCAGACCAAGTACTAGAACATCATGCAAATTATACAGTACCAGGAAGCGAATCACCTCCTGATGAACGGGAGTCATACGCATGGTCACTTGTGTCCAGTACTGAGGTTTATTCATAGCCAAAGGTGTAGAGTCAATTCCCTTCAAAGGAATAGGGACTTCCAGAGGCTCCAGACTAAACCCACAGCGATTGGCAAATGACCAATCCATAAGACTCAGGGCAGCGCCTGAATCCACATAGGCATCGACGGAAATGGATGATAATGAACAAATCAGAGTCACAGACAGAATGAACTTAGACTGTAAAGTACTAATGGCAACAGACTTATCAACCTTTTTTGTGCGTTTAGAGCATGCTGATATAACATGAGCTGAATCACCACAATAAAAGCACAACCCTTTTTTCCGCCTATACTTTTGCCGTTCACTTCTGGACTGAATTCTATCACATTGCATTATCTCAGGTGACGGTTCAGACGACACCGCCAAATGATGCACAGGTTTGCGCTCCCGTAAACGCCGATCAATCTGAACAGCCATAGTCATAGACTCATTCAGACCAGCAGGCGCAGGGAACCCCACCATAACATCTTTAATGGCCTCAGAAAGGCCATCTCTAAACTTTGCAGCCAGAGCGCACTCATTCCACTGAGTAAGTACCGACCACTTCCGAAATTTTTGACAATAAATTTCTGCTTCATCTTGCCCCTGAGAGAGGGCCAACAAAGCTTTTTCAGCCTGAATCTCTTAGTTAGGTTCCTCATAGAGCAAACCCAATGCCAGAAAAAACGCATCCGCATTAAGCAACGCAGGGTCCCCTGGTGCCAATGCAAATGCCCAATCCTGAGGGTCACCCCGCAGGAAAGATATAATTATCTTGACTTGCTGAGCAGGGTCTCCAGAGGAGCGAGATTTCAAAGAAAGAAACAACTTGCAATTGTTCCTAAAATTCAGAAAACGAGATCTATCTCCAGAAAAAAACTCTGGGACAGGAATTCTAGGTTCAGACATAGGAGCATGTACAACAAAATCCTGTATATCTTGAACCTTAGCGGCAAGATTATTCAGGCTGGAAGCCAAACTCTGGACGTCCATGATAAACAGCTGAGATCAGAGCCATTCAAAGATTAAGAGGAGGAGGAAGTAGCCAGGCTGCAATAAGGCTAGGCAGCAAACTCTGAGGGAAAGGGGAGAAAAAAAAAAAAACTTCCTCAGACTACTTATCCTCCTACTTCAGCCAATACAATTAACACTTTGTGGGCCGGTTATACTGTCATGATCCCAATGGCAGGGGATCACAAAAATGACAAGCACAGATACAAACAAGCTCTAGGGCGATGGAACCTGAGCTGACCGCGACCCTAAACCTAACACACAAATAAAAGTAGCCGGGGAACGTGCCTACGATGATCCTAGACGTCTCGCTCCAGCCGAAGATCTAACTTCCCCTATCAGAAGAAACACAGACCTCTCTTGCCTCCAGAGAAATACCCCACAGCAAATAGCAGCCCCCCACATATAATGACGGTGAAATGAGAGGAAAGCACATACGTAGTATGAAAACAGTTTCAGCAAAATGAGGCCCGCTTAAGCTAGATAGCAGAGGATACAAAAGTGAACTGCGCGGTCAGCGAAAAACCCTTCAAAAAACCATCCTGAAATTACTTGAACTCATGTGCCAACTCATGGTACATGAAAAGCAATTTCAGCCCACTAGAGCAACCAGCAGCAGAGAATCACATATCTGCAGGCTGGACTAAAAACCAAATTAAGCAAAACACAAAACAGGAAAATCCAAACTTAGCTTGTCCAGAAGGTTCTAGGAGCAGGGAGCAGAGGTAACAAGACACACTGGATACATTGATAACCGGCGAGGAAATGCCAGCAAAGCCAGGTTAAATAGGAAACTCCCATATGCTGATGGAACAGGTGGAACCCAGAAACCCAGGAAAGACAAGTCACCCAGTACCATCAGTAACCACCAGAGGGAGCCCAAAAACAGAACTCACAACAGTACTCTTACCAGGACTTTTTTGTCTAGGAGAAGATGAATTTCTTTTTCTAGTACTATTTGGTTCTTTTTGGACACACGAGTAACTTATTCGGTGAGGAGGCAGGGAGATAAAGTTTAATCGTAGGCCGTCGGATAATAGGTTTATTATCCATTGAGATGGCTGTAAGCTTACCCACTGATGGACGAAAAACCGTAGCCTTCCTCCCACCTGGAATATGGAGTCATTGTTTAGGGTCTGGTTTTGGCTTACTGAATAGGAACCCTCTCTCTCTTGTGTCGCCCCTGGTTTTCCCTCTCGTGGCTCTATCTGATGGGCGGCCCCGGCCTGCTTTACCTGATCCCCGAAAGGACCGACGATTGTCATACCAACGGCATTTAAAGAAGGGAGGTGGAGGGAAATGTTATTTCTTATCCGCCGCTTTCTCTAGAATTTCATCTAACGCCTTCCCGAATAAATATTGCCCCTCACAAGGTACGGCACAGAGCTTCACTTTTGAACTGGAAGTCAGCATTCCAGTTTTTTTAACCATAACGCTCTCCTGCACGAATTAGCAAGGGCACTTGCCCGGGCAGAAAATCGAACTGAATCAATGGCAGCGTCTGCCAGGAACCCTGCTGCATTTTGTAGTGCATTTTGTAGTGAAGGGATGACCTCTAGAAGTCTGTCTCTTGGACATTTGTCCTTTATTTGGTCACTTAATTCATCTAGTCATCTAACCATGGCACGAGCAGTGCAGGTAGCCGCTACCCCTGGTTTGAACGCCCAAGTTGAAGCTTCCCAGGCTGATTTTAGAAAGGCATCTGCCTTTTTATCTAGGGGGTCTTTTAGGGCACCCATATCTTCAAAAGGAAGTGCTATGCCCCTGGAGGTACTTGCAATAGCTGCGTCCAGCTTAGGTGCCTTTTCCCATTTCTCACAAATTTCCTCATCAAAGGGATATTTGCGTTTAAGGGCCTGGGGAACCGAAATCTTTTTGTTCGTTTTTTTCCATTCCTTCTTTAAGTTTTAATACATCATGTTACGGAAAAACGTTTCGTTTCTTCCCTTCCAAATTACTAAACATGGAGTCCTGGACCATTTGTTTTTCCTTTGGTGTCTCCACCCCCAAGGTGGATCTAACCAGCTTCAATAATTGCCCCACATCTTCTGATAACACATATGGCCGACCACACTCTTCATCTGAAGAGTCCAGGTCCGAGTCCTCCTCAGGCGGAAGCTCTCCTGGTTCACCCTCAGATTCTATATCCGATGTTTGGGCAGGCGTAGAAGGCGGATTTACGGAGCTCTGCAACCCATGCTGTCTTAATTGCTCCTTTACAGTGTTTTGCACTTAGTCTCTAACAATAGCCTTTATATTCTGAAGAAATGATGATGACTCTTCAGTTACGGTTTTCTCTATACATGAGCGGCACATTCGCTTCTCATATGTCTTGGGAAGGCTTTTATCACAAAGTGCACACACTTTATCCTTTTGTTTAGAGGTAACTTTATTTCCCTGCATACATATACAGAAAACACAGTGTTACTGACATGGTTTGCCTTACAAAGGCACTCACCCACCGGACCCTCAGTACCACGACAGGCTGTGGGTTTTCTGCTGGGATCGCTGATTCCACAGGATCTGTCATCTTGCAGGAGGCTGTTACCAGCTTCTGCTTGCTGCCTTGCAGTTTTTAATATCGGTGGCCAGGAAGCGGTGTGTGCATCCCTGAACTTCCTCCCCCCGGGAGTGTCAGCACACCGCTTCTCCGGCGTGTGGCGTCACTTCCGGTTCACAAACCGGAAGTTCTCCCATTCACTTGGCACCAGCGTCGTGATGGGAACGCCTCTTGCCGCCTTACCTTCGTCTCCTTCCCCGGCCAGGAGCGGACGCCGGGGAGTCCGCAGTAGGGAAGGACGCCCTCGCAGCTCCAGGTATGCGGGCGACGCGCGCACGCCGCCGCCGCTGCTCCTACCACGGACCTCGGTCATGACCGGACAGCAAAGAGAGATCCCCTCCCCATGCAGCACCGCAGGTTCCCCGCAAGAACAGGAAACCAAACTGAGGAGAGAGGTGCCGCCCCCATCTTTTATCTCCTCTGCAGGTTTCCTGTTCTTGGGGGCGGGACCATCTCTCATGTACCGGTGTGGTCATGGGGAAGGGAAAAAATGAACATTTTACTTTTTTCATTAAAAATTTACCTTATTTACTTTGGAACCCATTTTTTTTATTCACTAGGGCTATCAGGAGAAAATGGACCGCAAAATTTGTTGTGCATTTTCTCTTGAGTACACCGATACCCCCATATGTGTGGAAAAGCCACTGTTTGGGTACATGGCAGAGCACAGAAGGGAGGAAGCACTGTTTGACTTTTTGAATGGAAATTGGCTGTAATCAATGGTGGCGCCATGTCGCTTTTGGAGACCCCCTGATGTACCTAAACAATGGAAACCCCCCAATCCTAACTCCAACCCAAACACACCCTTATCCCAAAGCTAACAATAACACCACAAACCTAACCCCAACACACCACTAACCATAATCCCAACACTAACCACAAACCTAACCCTAGCACACCCTTAATCCCAACCCTAACTGTAATCCCAACCATAACAACAACCCTAGCCATAATCCTAACCACAAACCTAACCCAACACACCCCTAAATCTACTCCCAACCATAACCCTAACTTTAGCCCAACTCACTTTAGCCCAACTCTAACACTAATGAAAAAATGGAAATAAATATATATTTTTTATTTCATTATTTTTACCTAACTAAGGGGGTGATAAAAAGGGGTTTATTTACTTTTTTTATCACTGTGATGGGGTCTAGCACAGTGATCAAAATGAACCAATAGGAAAAAATTTCCTATTGCCTGGTGCCGGCCGGCAGATCTACGTGGGCACACTGTGCATGCGCCACCCATTTTCTCCTGGAAGAAGCTGGCGGCCTGGGGGACTTCATGGGTGGATGCCTGGACACCAGAGGTGTACCGGGGGTGATCCGGGGACCCTATTTCTCTCTCCTCTGATGTGCGATCACATCAGAGGAGAGAGAAATTAAATGGAAAATCTGACTTTTTATTTTGCAGTTGCCATTATACTGTTAATAATGGCGATCGTAACACCGGGGTTGGTAAATACCGACCCAAATCACGTTCTCTGGGGTCTCAGCTACCCCCGGCAGCCAAGACCCCAGAGAAATTCTGACTCTGGGGGGCACCATACACTTAAACCTCAGCTACGTTAAAACGGGGCGCTGTGGTTTAAGCATCCTTAACTGCCGCCGTTAAAAGGCGTATCAGTGGTTGTTAAGAGGTTAAATAAAGTACAAAACAAGGAAAAAAAAAAAAGGTCAAATCCCCCCATTTTTGACCCATTGAAAATGAAACAATACAAAAATACTCATATTTGGTATCACTGCGTTCAGAAATGTACGAGCTATCAAAATATCAAATAAATTAATCAGATCAGTAAACAGTGTAACACGAAAAAAATTCTAAACCCCAGGATTATATTTTTTGGGCAGCCGCAACATTGCAATAGAATGCAATACGAGAATAACATATTTACCCCAAAATGGTATTAATAAAAACATCAGCTCGGGTTTCATACAAATTTTGGAAAAAAAATTTCAGCACTTAAATAAGAAATAAACTATATATGTTTGACATCTGCATACCTGTATTTACATGGGGAATCATATTGCCATCTAAGTTTTACCATATAGTGAATATGATTATTAAAATTATAATAATAATTAATTATAATTTTAAATAAACAACCGTGGAATTGCACTTTTTTTTTGCAATTTTTTACCATTTTCCAGTACACTATGTGCGAAAATCAATGGTGCTATTCAAAAGTACAACTCGTCCTGCAAAAAAACAAGCCCTCATACGGCCATATTGATAAAAATATAAAAAAAGGTTGAAGGGGTCGTCCACTACTAGGACAACCCCTTCTTAAACTAAAAGTAGGCCCCAGTAAAAAAAAAGGGTCTTTTCACATCCCGTGCCGCTGTCGTTCCAGCGGTATCTGCAATATCGGTCCCAGGGCTGTGATGTGATGGAATGAATCCCGGCACCCAATCAGCACCGGCATCCCTGTCCCCACCTTCAGACAAACAGAACATGAAGAGGAAGTCTTGGCTGCAGCTGATCCAAAACTCCTCTTCTTGTTCAGTTTGTCCGAAGGTGGGGACAGGGACAGGGACTGGATCAAAGCACTGAGACCGCGAGTGCTGACGCCGCTGGAATGGCGCCAGCACAGGAGGTTTGTATAGGCTTTTTTATTTTATTAGGGCTGAACATTTAGTTTAAGAAGGGGTTATCCTTGTCCTAGTAGTGGACCACCCCTTGAAGTGCTTAAATGTTGCAATTAGAGATGAGCGAATTTGTTTGATTTTTGTCCCTGAACCTGATTTTGACATTCGTGCCTGATTCTAGATTGTGAGCCCCAATGGGGACAGTGACCATAATGTTTATAAAGCGCTGTGGAATTAATGGCACTATATAAATGAGTAAAATAAATATTCAAACACTATTCGTGCCGAATGTATGTTTAATGTTCTGAACATATTCGGTAATTTCTACTCCCATTGACTCTAATGACGTTCAATTGTGTTCGATGAATATTGCAAAAACAATATTCGATGCCGATCGTATTCGGAACCGATTCCAATCAAATTCGCTCATCTCTAGTTGCAATTACTGATAGCTCCATGTAAATAATACCGTTGCCTGTGAGCGCTTACTGATTTCCACCAATGTGACGCGATCACCAAGGACAGATGGGTTACCATGGCAGACGGGGCCAACTGAAGGCACTTATATCTGCCATCTTGCTACTTCTTTGGTGCTCAGCTATAGGCTGATACTTTTGTATTACAGTTGATAGTAAATCTAGAAGATTTGTCCTAAAAACATTAAAAAAAGCACTCAAAACAATTAAAAAGCAAAAGTAACCTTATTTAGCTAATTGGTGAAGAAATGCAGTAGGAAATCTACCACATCAAAAAACGCTCCAAATACTCATCGTGGGAACTTAACATTATGCTCCTATGTGTGACCTTACAACTCTATGCTTTTATCACACAGAAAATAATGTGCCAGCGGAAAGGCCCTTGTCTACTAATTGTCTAAGGGTCACTTCCGTCTTTCTGTCTGTCCTTTCTGTCACGGATATTCATTGGTCGCGGCCTCTGTCTGTCTTGGAATCCAAGTCGCTGATTGGTCTCGCCAGCTGCCTGTCATGGCAACCGTGACCAATCAGCGGCGGCCACAGTTCGATTAGTCCCTCCCTACTCCCCTGCAGTCAGTGCCTGGCGCCCGCTCCATACTCCCCACAGTCACTGCTCACACAGGGTTAATGCCAGCGGTAACGGACCGCGCTATGCCGCGGGTAACTCACTCCGTTACCGCCGCTATTAACCCTGTGTGACCAAGTTTTTACTATCGATGCTGCTTATGCAGCGTCAATAGTAAAAGGATCTAATGTTAAAAATAATTTAAAAAATGGAAAATCATTTTATACTCACCTTCCGCCAACTTTCCCACTCCTCGCGATGCTCCGGTAACCGCTCCATGCGAGCGGCAGGTTCCGGTGGCAAGGATGGTATGCGACAAGGACCTGCCATGACGTCACAGTCATGTGACCGCGACGTCATCACGGGTCCTGCGCTACCAACCCTGGGACCGGAAGCTGCCAAGTGCACCACACACAGGCGACATGAAAACAAGGGCTCCCTCGGAAGGTGAGTATATTTTTATTTTTTAACCTGTGACATATGTGGCTGGGCAATATACTACGTAGCTGGGCAATATACTTCGCGGCTCTGTGCTGAATACTACATCGCTGTGCAATATACTACATGGCTCTGTGCTGTATACTACGTGACTGGGCAATATACTACGTGACTGGGCAATATACTACGTAGCTGGGCAATATACTACGTAGCTGGGCAATATACTACGTGGCTGGGCAATATACTATGTGACTGGCCAATATACTACATGACTGGCCAATATACTAAGTGACTGGGCAATATACTACGTGGCTGGGCAATATAGTACGTGGCTGGGCAATATACTATGTGGGCTGTGCAATATACTACGTGGACATGCATATTCTAGAATACCCGATGCGTTAGAATCGGGCCACCATCTAGTGCCTCTATATTTGACTATTAAAAATCATTATATACTCACCTTCCGCCGCCTTTCCCCCTCTTCGCGACGCTCCAGTAATCGCTCCATGCAAGCGGCAGGTTCCAGTGGCAAGGATGGTATGCGACAAGGACCTGCCATGACGTCACGGTCATGTGACCGCGACGTCATCACGGGTCCTGCGCTACCAACCCTGGGACCGGAAGCTGCCAAGTGCACCACACACAGGCGACATGACAAGGGCTCCCTCGGAAGGTGAGTATATTTTTATTTTTTAACCTGTGACATATGTGGCTGGGCAATATACTACGTGGCTCTGTGCTGTATAGTACATCGCTGTGCAATATATTATGTGGCTCTGTGCTGTATACTACGTCACTGGGCAATATACTACGTGGCTTGGCAATTACTACGTGACTGGGCAATATACTACATGACTGGGCAATATACTACGTGACTGGGCAATATACTACGTGGCTGGGCAATATACTACGTAGCTGGGCAATATACTACGTGACTGGCCAATATACTACGTGACTGGCCAATATACTACGTGACTAGCCAATATACTACGTGACTGGGCAATATACTACGTGGCTGGGCAATATACTACGTGGCTGGGCAATATACTACGTGGCTGGGCAATATACTACGTAGCTGGGCAATATACTACGTGACTGGCCAATATACTACGTGACTGGCCAATATACTACGTGACTGGCCAATATACTACATGACTGGCCAATATACTACGTGGCTGGGCAATATACTACGTGGCTGGGCAATATACTACGTGGCTGGGCAATATACTATGTGGCTGGTCAACATACTATGTGGGCTGTGCAACATACTATGTGGACATGCATATTCAAGAATACCCGATGCGCTAGAATCGGGCCACCATCTAGTGCCTCTATATTTGACTCAGTGCGTGCCAGAAAACATTGGTACTCGGAGCATATTCACACTTACAGCTCATAAGGGCTAATATGTACTGTAATTGCGCCATAGGAACCCTGTGTCTGAAAGGCGTACGTTCTCAGTGCCTCTGGATAGAAGTTAATAATAAAAGCAAATGTTCTCTGTGCCACAAATCATTGGTATCTCTCTCTATATACCGTGTATACCATCATGCTGTCTGATCCTAACTTTCTCTAGCTTCTGCGTTCCGCTGTTGTGCAATACAACAAGACAATTACTGCTGATCAAAACCACTGTCTGAGGGCTAATAAGCAGTGCTATATGTACAAGTGTCGCTATGGCGACATCTCATGCGGCCCTCTACCGACACCATAATCGATCAGCCGCAGAGAATTAATAAATATTTATATTGAACTTTGAAGACAAGAGCCAATACCAAAGTTAATAAGGTATGATACTTAATAGCTGATGTAAAAATACACCTAGAACTTAAGGTAAAGCAAGAGCTGGATCCAAAGTTAAGGTGATCAGAAAAAGACCAGCCTACACATACTAGTGCCTGTGTGATGAGATGTCCAGTGTAGCCCCAACGCACTTTTCGTGTGGGCTTCCTCAGGGGGCTTCCTCACCTAGTGTCTGAAGTTCTCATTTTGCCTTCAGTTTGGAACAATTCCGATATTGATCACATTCACCACCATACAAAAAGACTCCACCATGTAAGACGATGGGCTTAATCAGCTGGAGATAATCTCTGCAGACCAATTTGCATGGGCTCCTGTTTAGCCTTTCGAGGGGGAAATTTTGAAGATGTTCTGGCATGTGATACATGAGAATCAAGCTTTTTTTTCCTTAAACGGTTCTTTATGATGCAAGTCCACTTGGGGAGCAAAGGAAATGAAGTCATCAAGGAAGGGAGACAAATCTCTTACCAGCATGTTCATCTTTCACCAGACTGAACAAGCCAGCATAAAAGACGTCCAGGGGAATGTCTGTATTCCAGGTCAATTCAGCAGATTGGTGCTGAACTGCATGGCACCTGCTTTACGGAAGGCAGGCAGGAAAGATGGTACGGAATGCATCATGGGTCATCCTCTCCTACAATGGTGCACCCCATGTCAAAGCATCTATAGACGGGAAAGAAAAAATGTATGGCACTTTAGTCCGTTCAGAAAAAAATTGCTGGGGGCATAACTCAAATATACGGTGCATTCGTTAACAAAACCGTGGCAACCATTAGGGTTGCCATCAAAATAAAAAGCAGGAATAGGCAACTGTAGGGATGTTTCCAAAGTAGAATGTCCCAGATGACTATTTGACTGTGGCAGGTATTGAGGGTCTGGTTGAAAAACTGCAGGTCAAGGCAGTGCGTCCTTATGGACTGAGAGATTTTGCACAACCTGGACAAACTCCCACTGGCTAATAGCATGTTGCAGAGCTAATTCAGATAAATCCTCCGTATCCAACAATAATGGTGTTCTAGCTGCTCCACCTTTGGAATCTATGGTGTGAACATTCTGTTAGGTTCACCTTGTGAGGTGGATCCACTAAGCCTCAGGTCAGGATGGGCATACATACCCCGGGCGTCATCATAGCAGGCTGTCAGGCAGATGGTACGAAGAAAACTGGCAATTTGAACAACAGGCAAGTCGGCAATGCAGAACTATCTGGAAGCCACAGAAGAAAGAGGACACAACAGGAACCGAGGACCTGGATAAGATCAAAACACAAGTCTGTAGGACACAGTTCTAGTTTAACATTCATACACAGGGATGTGTCCAAATGGGCCTTAAAAGGCCTATGGAAATTATGTCATGGAGGCACACCCGGCCACTTGTAAAACCGGATGTGAAGCAGAGAGCAGCTCCCTTAGTTGAAAGAGGTGGAACCCTGCCAAGCAGAAACAGGTGCATAACACTATTAGTTGGCCTCCTGTTTACTTTTCATTTCCCTGATGATTCTTTATTTAGGATGAAACATGTTGGAAAAATGAAAGAATGGATATTTAGTTTAATATACTAGCAGATAGAGCACAACGCGATGCGGGAGCACAACAGGGTTGCTTCATTATGGACGGAATTAGATATACATACTTGCACTCATTTTCCTCCAAAGAATGATTTTGCAACAATTGGAAACGATGACCTGAATATTAGGCGAGATCTAAACCTTTCCATATGGGCACTGGCAGTATGTGAGAAAATCTCTTGGGTTATTTTTAAGTGACTGATTCTGATCTTGCAAGACTATCCCTGCTGCAATTCAGACTATGGGCCATTGGTCACGCTAGTTGTCTTTTTTTTTTAAACTGTGACTATAGTTTTTGGTGTAAATCAACAATACTTACATCATGTTTATTTTGCAATATTATACTGTGACTTCAGTTCATGTATTATTGCAGTGCACTCTGCTTTTGATTGCAGACACTTGGTGATGGCATGACCCTAGTGTATTAAAATGGTGGTTACAGGTCTGTAAGCAGGAGTCATTATTTTGACTACAAGTGCAAATTATTAAGTTCATTGGTATATTGAGAGATCCTAATTAGATATTCACCATTCCTGAAATAAAAGTGTGTGAATTTTATTTGGGTTTAGAAGCATGACTTAGTTTAATGTGTTATAATCAATGTAAATACTTTTATGGCCAAAAATGACAGAAGTGTTCTAGGAGTGATACTTTTATTGACTAACCAGACAAATTATGTTTGCAAGCTTTCAGAGCAGAAATGCTCCTTATTCAGGCATGTTTATCAATAAATAAGGCTACTTTCACACTAGCGTTAACTGCAATCCATCACAATGCGTCGTTTTGCCGAAAAAACGCATCCTGCAAAAGTGCTTGCAGGATGCGTTTTTTCCCCATAGACTTGTATTGGCGACGCATTGCGACGGATTGCCACACGTCGCATCCGTCGTGCGACGGATGCGTCGTGCTTTGGCGGACCGTCGGCACAAAAAAATGCTACATGTAACGCTTTTGCTGCCGACGGACCGCTTTTTCCGACCGCGCATGCGCGGCCGGAACTCCTCCCCCGCCTCCCCGCACCTCACAATGGGGCAGTGGATGAGATGAAAATCTGCATCCGCTGCACCCATTGTGCGGCGCTTACAACACTAGCATCGGTAACCTCGGCCCGACGCTAGTGTGAAAGAAGTCTTACTGAGACAAGAGCACAACATTTAACACTTTCACCTCAAAGCCTGTTTTCACCTTCCTGACCAGGCCAATTTTTACAATTCTAACCATTGTGATTTATGAGGTCATAACTCTGGAACACTTTTGTAACATATTGTGCTTCACGATAGTGGTAAAATTTCTTCGATATGACTTACGGTATGTTTATTTATGAAAAAAATGTAAATGTTGACAATTTTGCAATTTTCAAACTTTTAATTTTTATGCCCTTAAATCAGAGTCATATCTCGCAAAATAGTGAATAAGTAACATTTCCCACATGTTTACTTTACATCAACATGATTTTTGAAACCTTATTTTTTTTTTTTGTTAGAAAGTTGTAAGGGTTAAAATTTGACCAGTGATTTCTCATTTTTACAACACAATTTACAAAACAATTTTTGTAAGGACCACCTCACATTTGATATGACAGAAAATACCCAAATGTTACACCATTCTAAAAACGGCACCCTTCAAGGTGCTCAAAACCACATTCAAGAAGTTTATTAACCCTTCAGGTGCTTCACAAGAATTAAAGGAACGTGGAAAGAAAAAATAAACTTAGCTTTTTTTTTCACAAAAATTTGCCTTTAGACTCATCTTTTTTTACTTTTCACATTAGTAACAGGAGAAAAAGGACCATACAATTTCTTGTGCAATTTTTTCTGAGCATGCCGATACCCCATATGTGGGGGGAAACCATTGTTTGGGCTCGGAAGGGATGGAACGCCATTTGACTTTTTGAATGTAAAATTTGCTGGAATAATTAGCGGATGCCATGTCACGTTTGGAGAGCCTCCGATATGTATAAAAAGTGGAAACCCCCAAGTGACATCATTTTGGAAACTAGACCCCTCAGGGAACTTATCAAGATGTGTGTTGAGCACCTTGAAACCATAGGTGCTTCACAGATGTTTATAATGGTGAACCGTGAAAATAAAAAAAATATAATTTTTCCCACAAAAATGTATTTTAGCCAAAAATTTTGTATTTTCACATGGGTAATAAGAGAAAATGGACACCAAAATTTGTTGTTCAATTTCTACTGAATTCACCAATACTCCATATGTGGTTGAATGCTACTGTTGAGGCACAGTGCAAAGCTCAGAATGGAAGATTTTGCTGCACTGGTTTGAGGGTGCCATGTCACATTGGCAGAGCCCCTGAGTTGCCAGAAAAGCAGAAACTCCCCCCCCCTCATAAATGACCCCATTTTACAAACTAAACCTCTCATTGAATTCATCTAGGTGTGCAGTGATCATATTGACAACACAGGTGTGTCACAGAATTTTATGCCATTGGGCAGTGAAGAAAAAATAATTTAAATTTTTACCACTAAGACTGTGTGTTAGCCGCAAATTTTATATTTTCATACTGGGAAATGGGTAAAAATTGCACCAAAATTTTTCCCATAATTTCTGATGAATGTAGAAATACCCCATATGTGGCTGTACAGTACTGCTTAGCCACACAGCAATACTTGGGAGAGACAGAGCGCTATTTGTCTCCTGGAGAGCAGATTTTCCTGGAATAGTTTATGGAGTCCATTTACAGAAGCCCCAAGTGCTAGAAAAGCAGAATCCCCCCTCAACTAATTCAATTTTGGAAATGATACCCCTTTGGGAATTTATCTACAGGTGTAGTGATGATTTTGACTCCATGGGTGTTTTCCAGAAGCAAGAAGCAGTGGATGTTACTGAGTGAAAATTCCAAACTGCCGTTGTAGTGACCAGTATGCTGTAGTGACCAATACGTTATGCCCAGCTCATGCTTCTGGATACATGCACCCAGGTTCGGACTGGCCACTGAGTCAGGGGGGCCTGCCCGATGTCAGCTGAGCAGCAGCTGGAGACAGGAGCCTGTCCCCGCTGCTAAAGAGAAATTAATATTCATGCTTCCCCATGCCCCCATGGGCATGGAGAGGAGTGAGTATTCATTTTACATAGCGGGCAGTGTTAGCTGCAGGCTGAGGCTAACACTACCCACATGTAAATCCTGAGCGGCTGCATGAGGGCCCCTGCAGGGCGGCTAATCCCTGCAGCTTGGCAGCGAAGAGGAGCAGCAGGGATCCAATGCAGTCCTGCTTCCTGTCCGCTGCCCGACGCTTAGTGTCTGTCACAGTGCGGCTGGATAACATCATCATCCAGCGCGTGGCTGTTTCAGAGAGAAAGCTGCCTGCGCTGAAGATGCTGCTTTCTGGATGTGCTGCGGCTGTGGGGAACGTGCGGATACGTGAGTGTTGCTGTGTCTCTGCCTGCATGAGTGTATGTGGTGTGCTGTGTGTGTATTGGAGATTGGCAATGATGTTGGTAATGGAGAGAACAGTGATGGGATTAGTGGGGGAGAAGGCAGTGGTGGCGGAAAGGATGATGGGGTGGTAGAATGGGCAATGATGAGGTGGTGGGGGAGAAGGCAATGAGGGTTGTGATGGAAAGGGCAATGATGTGGTGGTGATAGGGGAAGGCAATGATGGAAGTGGTGGAAAGGACAATGGTGGTTGTGGGGAATGAGGCGTTATGCCCTATGAGGGGGCTACAGTATATTCTATGGGGGTCTGCATTATACTCTGAGGGGGCTACATTATATTCTGTTTGGAGGGGCTGCATTATACTGTATGATGGTGGCTGCATTATACCATTTGAGGGTGCTACATTATATTCTATGGGGGGCTGCATTACACCTTATGAGGGGGTTGAATTATATTTTGTGGGGTGCTGCATTATACCCTAAGAGGGGGGATGCACTATATACTATGAGGGGTTGCATTATATTCTGTGAGGGGGGGCTGCATTATATTCCATGAGGGAGGCTGCATTATATTCTATGAGGTGGTTACCCCAACCCCTGCTACACAAATAAGATGTGTGCTACCTTATATTATACCCAGATATTAGCATGTTTTACCACACAACTGGTGGTCTTGTATTTATTTCTATATAGCTATATAGTGGGCCCCAAGAATGATTTTCTCTGGTGGGCCCAAGGTACTCCAGTCTGGAGCTGTATGCACCCATAAATTAGGCGGGTTCTCATCATAGAAATGCCAAACAAGTGGGTGCTAAATGTGGTTTAGACACACTAATGCTCAGAAGGGAGGGGAACATGTGGATATTAGAGTGCGTAATTTGCTAAATTTCTTTTGAGGGGTGACGGACATTTCACTTCTCCAGAACTTTTGTACTACCAGTAACGTGAATGCCCCTTATAGTTCCGTTAACAGATGATGGACCTGAGTGGGGACTTTCTTTTTTTGTAGATTGAGTTGAAGCTTTTATTTGGAACATTTTATATAACATTTAGGATCACATTTATCCGGCGCGCTAATGCTGAGCACTTATCCTGGGTTTTCATCTAAATCTCCTAAAGACGTGATTCAGATGAAATCACTGAGGGATTCGTTCACTATACAGAGGCAGCAGAGTTACTCTGGACTCTTTCCAGTGTTGTTCTTCTTTTCAGAAGTGCACAAAACTGTGGTGGACCACGCTTTTATATGCTCTTAATAAGACAGACACCGCCAAATCACAGGTCCTAAGGAGTCCACAGTGCCTCCATCTGCCTTAATATAAGCAATCTTCCGCTGGGGGTTTCGTCTGAATCACGTATTTCAGATATTTACACGGAAACCCAGGTGTAAGCGCTCAGCGCAGAGTGCACGATAAATGTGCGTCGAGTCTTACTGCGATCTTTTTTTGAGGCAGAATGAACAAATCAACAGCAGATGAAGAATGGATAGATTACATAGTCTGGAGTCTCTGGTGGCGGGTGATGGTGATGCTGCATATGACCAGGGACGCACCTGGTTCCTCTGGCAATCCTTCACGGACAGCACAGGGTTCCTGACTTGGCTGCGTACATACTCATAATTCTCAATACGTTGGCGCGTACATTGCTGGGTCTTAACCCCCCCTCCCCTCCCCCTCCTTACTCCCCTTCTCCCCATCCCCCCACCCCCTTTTTTTTCTCTTCTTCTCTTTCTTTCATTTTCTCCTATCTCTACAATTGCTTTTCTTACAGGTTCTGTATTCTGTATATAAGGTCCATTTCCCGAGGTGATTCTCAAGATGAGAAGCATGAACCCTTTATATGCCAGAGTCCTTGTTCAACTACACTTGTGCTGTGTTCTCAGAGGCGTAATGTATAGCTCTGGACATTGTAATGATTCTTTTGTTTTTCCTGTTTAAAATTTCATTAAAATTTCAATAAATATATTTACTGAAACAGCAGATGAAGAACTGGTTTTATTTTATTTTTTCTACGCCGTTTCTCATGTGGTATAAGTGATTAGACTACTTTATTCTTTGGGTCGGTGCAATTACAGCGATACCAGATTTATCGTGTTTTTATGTTTGGCTGCTGTCACACACTAGAAGGCACTTTTTTTTTTTGTAAATCTGTTTATTAAATTTTCAATATGTCCAACAAACAATTGGTAATAACAAAATGGATTAGAAGTCATAAACTCAACCCATTTCCTCCCCCACCCAAAAACCCCATTCTCTGCATGCGCATAGCCGTCAAAGCATGTTATGGAATTGGTGAGTTTCCGCCTATCCGCTGTAATAAGTACCATTGTGTGTTTTCAAATTGTGCTCTCAGCTTTTCCCTAGTCTCCAAAGGAAGAGACGGGATAAGAGTAGACCATGTAGACAAAAATCTGCCTGACATTTTCTCCTTATTGGTCAAAGCATCCATCCATTCCATTCTAAATATAAATTGGATCTTTGTACGAATAAGAGAAAGCGATGGGGTTGCTGGATTTAACCATTGATGTAGTATGCTTTTTCTGGTCGCTGAGGCCCATATCATGAGTGTAGCTTTGATATATTTGGATAATTTGTGGTGTGCCTCATCAAGAATGTTAAAGATAGCCCATTGAAGGGTGAGCGCAAAACTGATTGCACACAACTTTTGCAGCTCATCATGAACACCACCCCACAACTCCTGAACTTTCGGGCAGCTCCACAGATGGTGGTATATATACGTGTTGCGGGATTTGCATTTAGAACACAAGTAGACTGAGACAGGAGACATCCTAGACTGCAGATAGGGCGTGATGTAGGCTCTATGTAATATTAGTAGAGCCATGACAGTGTAACTACTATATGATAGTACTTTCCTTTGCGCTAGTGTAGCGTCAAGAAGATCCTCCACCTTGAGGCCTGGGAGGTCCCTCAACCATCTAGCCACTCCCGTGGTTTTCCCTTCCCATGTCCATTATTTGCGTATTACCGAGTAGATGTTACTTATAGACGCCGGTTGTGTTCTTGTATTTCTAATAAATCCATCTAGGTTTGTCCTCCTTTCTCCCGCCCCTCCAATCGGCTGACATTTCTGTGCTAAGCTGCGCGCCTGAAGAAAATGGAAAGGATTGTTGCTAAATAGTGGGAAACGTTGCGATGCCGCCTCAAAGGTTAATACCGAGAAATTAAGATCCAGTAGATCGATTGCTTGCCTACAGCCCTGAGAGGCCAGATGTCTATAGAAGGATGGTGCGGAGCCCCTTAAGAACCCCGGATTATCCAAGAAAGGCTGATATGGGGACAAACCTGCCCTTAGTTTACAAATCTTTCTACAGCGTCTCCAAGTCAGTATTGTTTGCCACACTGTAGGATGATCCCGTATCTCTACCAGAAGAACCTCCCCTTTTAAATGTAGCAAAGCCGACAATGAGATATGTGGGTAAAATTGTTGTTCTAGGTCAACGTTGGCGAAGTGAGAGACACCCCTTATCCAGTCAATGGCATATCTAAAGTTAGCTGCTAAATTGTATCTTCCCAAGTCAGGAAAATTTATTCCGCCCTCTGCCCTTGTCGCCTGCAATTTAACAAGACCTATACGCGTTCTGCCTCCCACCCCCCAAATAAATTTACGAAAATTTGAGTTTAGTATACCAAGGTCTGCCCTAGACAGGAGGAGCGGCAACGTCTGAAAGGCATATAACAATTTAGGGAACACTATCATCTTACGTAGATGACATCTACCCGAGAATGATAACGTGAAATGTTTCCACGAATGGAGGAGACTAACTATGGAGGAGATTAAAGGTTTATAATTTACTCTGTATAAAATGGAAGGGACCGCAGGCAACCGTATCCCCAAGTATTTAATAGATTCCTGGCTCCAGTGAAATGGAAACAAGGGATCGCTCGACCTCCCAGATCTGAAAACCGCCTGAGCCTCTGACTTACTATATTTGACCTTAAAACCAGAACATTTACCAAATTTCTCCAAGACATTCATGATAGCCGGAATTGCCTGAGTTGGGTTGGCAATAAATAAAAGGATGTCGTCAGCGAAGGCCGAGATCTTTATAGATGCAGTTCCCACTCTCACCCCCTCAAATGTCGCCTCATTCTGTAATGTCCTCAAGAATGGATCTAGTGCCAAATTAAACAAAAGGGGAGACAATGGGCAACCCTGGCGTGTCCCTCGCTGGACTTCAAAAGGCTTAGATAATGTGTTATTTACCGACATCCTAGACAACGTGTTTTTATAGATAGATTTAACTGCCTCACAGAACCATGAGCCAAACACTCTAAACGATAACAGATCAAACAGGTAGCCCCACGCCACCCTATCAAACGCCTTATCGGCGTCCAGGCTAACCACAATAGATTTCATATGTCGTTTCACTCTACAGTAGGATATGGCTCCCAGGGCTGTTCTGATGTTGTATGTGATGGATTTCCCATTTACAAATCCGGTTTGCTGCGGCGAGATCAGATTAGGGATAATTCTTTGTAGTCTGTCAGCCAAAATTTTTGTGAATATTTTGAAGTCTGAATTAAGTAACGATATTGGTCTATATCCTTCGACCTGCGAGTGATCTTTGCCTGGTTTTGGAAGAATAATGACAACCGCCTCATTAAACCGGTCAGGAAGGTGGCCATAATTAACTATGTTATTATATAACTCACACAGGTGTGAAGTCAGGCTGGTTCCCAGAATTTTATAGTGCTCGTTGCTGAACCCATCTAGGCCTGGTGCCTTAGATAATTTCAGTTTAGTTATAACTTGTAAAATCTCCGAGGGCGTTATAGGGGAATTGATGGCCTCCCTTTCTTCTTCTGTGAGTGTCGGCGCTAGGTGATCTCTAAGAAACTCCCTACTCGCCTCTTCCCCTCCCGACTCCAAACTGTACAACTCGCTAAAAAATGCTCTGAATTCATCTACTATCTCCTCATTGTTTGCCAAGGTGTGACCATCACGTCGTTGGATTTTATGTATTTTCGTCGCTTTCCTATATGGACGTGTAAGGGACGCCAACACCCTCCCCGGTTTATTGCCCCATTTAAAATATTTATGTTTTTGGTAGTCTAAGTTGAACATAGCCGTCTCATGTGCCAACGCGTCCGCCTCCTCCTTAGCCCTTAAGAATTTTTCCTTTGTCGGTGGTGTATTGTTTAGTTTAAAGTCCTTGTAGGCCTGGGTTAATGATTTTTGTGTATCCACCATTCGGTTCATTATTTCTTTTTTTGTGTGACTGACATAGGAAATAATTTGGCCCCTCAACACGGCCTTAGAGGCCATCCAAAACAAATGAGCGTCTTCGCAATGAGCGTGGTTGTCACCCTTATAGACCTCCCATGACATCTGCAAATACTTTTTAAAATCGTCCGACTGATAGAGGTACGAAGGAAAACGCCACTTCCTCTCCTGATGTATTGGGGTTGTTAGATTAGATTTGAACGTTACTGGGGCATGATCCGATATATGGATATTTTGTATGTTTGACTGTGTTATTAGGGGTATTAATGATGAGTGCACCAACCAACAATCTATCCTAGCGTGGGAATCATGTACATGAGAGTAGTGGGAGTAGTCCCTATCCAGGAGATGCTGTATTCTCCACACGTCAACCAGATCGAGGTGGTCCAAGAGTGATTGGATGCCATTCCCACGTCCCTGTCCGTGAGCGACACTAGAACCGGATCTATCCATGGTCACGTCTGCTACGTCGTTAAAGTCACCACCCACAACTACCCAAGACGTATCCCACCCCGCCAAGTTCTCCAACAATCTAGCTTGGAATTGTGCTTCAGGTGTATTAGGGGCATAGATATTAACCAGGCTAAAGTGCATACCCTCGATTACGATTCTGACCCATAGAAATCTACCCTGTGGGTCCTCCAGTGTGTCAATTATCTCATATTTAAGGTCATTATGTATTAATATGGCTACACCTCGCTGTTTTTTGGAATATGAAGCCTCAGCACAGAGCGTATACTTCCTACTGAGCAGAGAGGGGTGATTATTTTTAATCCAATGTGTTTCCTGTAGGAAGATGATGTGGAAATTTTGTTTTTGTAAAAAATTTAAAACCTTTTTCCTCTTAATTGAGGTATTTAACCCATTCACATTCCATGAGCACCATTGTAAAGCGCGGATTGTGGCATCTTTAAAGCTAGATTGAACCGCCATTAACCAATACCTTTGCGAACAGCCATGTGACCTATGTATAAATACTGTGTGTGAGACCCCCACCCATGACAGCGAGTGAGTGTAAGATCTCCCAGAACCAGAACATTATGTTTGCGCATGCAGAGACCCCTCCCCCCACCCATACCCCCACACCATTCAAACTTTTTAACTGTAACCAAGGTGCTCAACCACAGAGTGAGCACTACATGAAAGAATAACATGCCTACTAAAGACAAAAGAGTATTAACATAAACGCGACATCACTAAGAAATGACAAATTGTGACAGCTCTACTCGTTCAGGTTTTGTCAGAGCTAGCAAGTGCCTGAGACTCCTCCTGCAGAAATTTCAAAGCCTTCTCTGGATCACTAAAGGACCAGTTTTTCCCCTCAATGTCAAAGCGTAAGGTTGAAGGATACTGCAAGCCAAACCGAATATTCTTATCCACCAAGAGTTTGCATGCGGGGTTGAAGGCTTTACGTCTGGCAGCCAAGGCGGCCGAGTAGTCCTGGAACAGGAGTAGTTTGTGATTCTCATATAACAGGGAACATTGTTTCCTAAATGCTGCTAAGATGCGGATTTTATCTTGAAAATCCAATACTTTAAAAATGACTGGTCTTGGTCTGTCGCCGCCTCCTCCCCTCGGAGGTCCCAACCTGTGTGCTCTCTCAATGGCTATTGCACCTGACGTTGGTAAAACTCCAAGAGATTTTGGCAGCCATATTGATGTTATTTTGACCAATTCCGAGGGGGGGGACAGATTCTGGAAGGCCTATGGCCTCAAGTTATTGCGTCGGGATCTATTTTCAAGGTCATCCACCTTGTCCACAAGGTCTGAGATGTCCTTATCCTTGCTATCCAGTTTGTCCTTAAGGCTTTAGCAGAGTCCTCCAGATCTGAAATTCTTTGTTCAGCTTCTGCTATTCGCGCTCCCTGAGAATTGACTTGTGAGACAATTGTGTCCAATGAGGTTTGAAAAGCTGCTAGTCTGTTATCAATCTCGGGCATCAACCGTTCAATAACAGCATTTGCAATGGACTGCGGGTTCTGGGCCTCAACTTCAACGTTTTGTGACGTAGGAGATGTGCCTGCCTGGTTACGTGTGGAGCTTCTGCCAGGTTTAACGTTTTTACCCACAAATTTATCCATGGTGAAGTAGGTGCCTGAGGTTTAAGGGAAGTTGTCAGTGATATCGCTAGATGTGCCTATTACATTTTATGATAAATTGAGAAGTCTGATGAACTACTGCAGCCCTGCTGCCAAGCTCCTCTGTGTGAGCCCTTCCTCAGCGTTCCACAGTTTCTGTGCCAGAAGGAGTCACAGTGCCCTCCTGTAAGTAAGCAGTAGCCTTGCTCAATATGGAACAGTGTCTGTGAGGCTTAATAATCCTCCTGGCGGAGACCCAATAAAGCCCTGTGCCCTTGCCTGAGAAATGGCTCCCGTCCGTCCCCTGCTCCCGCACCTCCTTCCACAGTTACCTCTGCTGGCACAGTTAACTGGGGCCAGAGACGCCGCTGTCCTTCTCCAGTGATGCTGCTCTCACTCCCTCAGCTGCAGCTGCAGGTCGGCTCGTTCTCCTGTGCTCAACCGCCGCTGTGATCTGATGCGGCCGGCAGTATGGTGACTGGCGCGCTTTTAGCAAGATGGCGCCTGGCTCCCAGCCGCCTCCTCCCCACGCCATCTCCTTCTTTCTTCCCCTTCAACACCTGCGTGCCGGGGACACCGTGAATCTTCACCGCTTCTCTCCGCTTCCTACCGCAGCCGTCCGGTGAATTTGCTCGGCTCAGCTGCACTGTCGGATGAAGCGTTCGGCTCGCTCTCCCTCAGCAGCTTCTTCTCCTGCCGCTAGTCTCCAACCACGAGGGGTGTGGTGCGGTGCTTGCGGCGCTATCTGCGCCTTGAAAATCCGGGGTAACCAGAGAGCCGGGTCCACTTCCACTGACCCTTGTCTGGTCCTTATCCTTACCTTTGGGGGTTTTTAAGGGGGCTATATTTCAGTCCTATGTCCCCTTCAGATCAGGAGCTCATGTAAAATGCGGCCATCTTCAGGCTCCGCCTCCCGGAAGTAGAAGGCACTTTTTATTGCAAAAACTATTTTTTGCATCCACATATTTAGACGGCTATAATTTTGCCATATTTTGGCCGACAAAGTCATGTAATGGCTTGATTTTTGCAGGACAGTTTTTATTGGTACCATTTTTAAGCACATGTTTTTTTTTTATTGCTTTCTATTCTGATTTTTGGGAGGTAGAATGAACAAAAACAGCAATTCAGGATTTTTTTTTTTAATACTGTTCCACGTGTGGAAAAATTGATAAGGCAGCTTTATTCTGTTATTGCAATGTTGCCTCAACCAAAAAAGTAATTCTGGCAGTTTGATTTTTCTCTCGTTACGCCGTTAAACAATTGGACTACTTCCTTTTATATTTTGATAGAGCGGGCGTTTCTGAATGCAGCAATACCAAAGATGTGTATTTTTATTGTTATTGTTTTATTTTGAATGGGGCAAAAGGGGGGTGATTTGAACTTTTATATTTTTTAAATATTTTTAAAAACATTTTTTTTTTTACTTGCTTCAATAGTTTCCTTAGGAGAATGGCAGCTGTGACATACTGATCGCTTGTGTTAGGGCTAGCGGAACGCACCAAATAATTAGAAAGATAGAGTAAGGTGCGTTCGCAGCCTGGGGTCCACCATGCAGAGATGGAACCTGCTGCTATGTAATGACGGACTATTGTTGTGAATTCTGTGGCCAAGCTCCCTCCTGTGGTCGTGAGTGGTACTTCGGCTGGTTCTGTCTATGAGCTTCCTTTGGTGGATGAGAGTGGTACTGCGGCTTCTGAGTTTCCTTCCTCAGGTGATGAGGTTAGGTCGTTAGGTGCTGCTCTATTTAACTCCACCTAGTGCTTTGATCCTGGCCTCCCGTCAATGTTCCAGTATTGGTCTTGCTTTCTCCTGGATCGTTCCTGTGGCCTGTCTATCCTGCATAAGCTAAGTTTTGCTTGTGTTATTTTTGTTTGCTATTTTTTCTGTCCAGCTTGCTATATTGGTTTTTCTTGCTTGCTGGAAGCTCTGGGACGCAGAGGGAGCACCTCCGTACCGTTAGTCGGTGCGGAGGGTCTTTTTGCCCCCTCTGCGTGGTTGTTTGTAGGGTTTTGTGTTGACCGCAAAGCAATCTTTCCTATCTTCGGTCTGTTCAGTAAGTTGGGCCTCACTTTGCTAAATCTATTTCATCTCTGCGTTTGTATTTTCATCTCAACTCACAGTCATTATATGTGGGGGGCTGCCTTTTCCTTTGGGGTATTTCTCTGAGGCAAGGTAGGCTTATTTTTCTTTCTTAGGGCTAGTTAGTTTCTCAGGCTGTGCTCGAGGCGCATAGGACTGGTCAGGAGCGCTCCACGGCTACCTTTAGTGTGGTTGGATAGGATCAGGGATTGCGGTCAGCAGAGTTCCCACGTCTCAGAGCTCGTCCTATGTTTTTGGTAATTATCAGGTCACTTTGTGTGCTCTGAACTACAAGGTCCATTGTGGTTCTGAATCACCTGTTCATAACAGACTATATGACAGTACAATATGGATTCACACACGGGTTAACTTCACCCAGTATGAAGAAAGCGAACCTTGTTGCGTCACAGGGCCGCGGTACCGCACAAAGAGCGCAAGCAAGGAGTCACAGAACTCTACCCCTACACTCGGGATTAGAGTACAACTAGACCTCTTGCGCTCGATAACGCAACTGGGGTGTCAGCGTAACCGAAATAATAATTTAGATGCACGGGAGTGCGTGCGGTGCCGCTCTGGCGGATGCCACTAACCACCCAGGCTTGGGTAGGGAAAGCACTGTGATAGCGCACGGCACCGCACTGGTGGTCACAGCAAATAGACACTGTTTTGTCCAAAAACAAAGGAAAAAGTGAGCTGCACAGCCTTCCTTCTTCCGGCAGATCAGCAGCAGTGAGTGGTGACGGACTGACTTCAGTATAGGGGGTGCTCGCATGGAAGATAGATGCAAACATGTAGATCAGAACAGAAAATGCGGCAGCACTCACCCATCTGTGGTCCAATTCTTTATTCAAAACATGAAAAAATACAGCCTTGCGATCCGAGGGAGTGCAGGTGGACGGTAGGTGAGCAGGTGAACGACGACAGCTGTTTCGCGCTGATCCAAGCGCTTCTACAGGTCTGCAGACCTGTATAAAGAATTGGACCACAGATGGGTGAGTGCTGCCGCATTTTCTGTTCTGATCTACATGTAGACACTGTTTTGTGTGTTCAAATGTTGATAACAAAGTCAGGCACTAGATAGCAATCATCCATCTTTCGCGAGCAGTCAAACACAAGGGAGGGGATAATTAAAGAGCGACTTTCTCTCATCAACATACACTCGTTCACAAGTGTACACTAGCGCATGGCCGAGCGGCCATGTGAACCTTTTATAGCGGCAGTGCTACAAGACCTTCCAGATGGACCAATAGGAGCCGCAACAGGACCTGAGAATGTGACCACTGACCTCCAATGGGAGACTAATCCCAGAAAGACCTGCTCGCTGCTGAACATTGCTGGCTACAAGGACAGAGCCTGGAAGGGCAGTAGTAACCAGTCGTCCAGTATCAGCCTGAGCTAGACACTGGTACCGATGTCTCCACTGAGCAGACTCCACTGCGGCTGGAGAAGAATGGGTGACCGCAGTGGAGATGGTTTGAGATTCCCCCTGTGCAGAGGCGGGAATTCGACACCTTACATTACCCCCCCTCCTTGGACCTTGCTACGCTCGAAGGCAGCAAAGAGCTGTAGAGCTTGAATGTGCTCAGTAGGCTCCCAGGACCTATCCTCTGGGCCATAACCCTTCCAATCCACCAAATAGAATTTTTTCCCTCGTACCACCTTACACCCCAAAATAGCATTCACCTCATAATCGCCCATAGACGAACCCGATGTCCCGGCAGATGACTCAAAAAACCAGGACATGTATACGGGCTTCAAGAGGGACACATGAAAAGTGTCGGTGATACCTAGGCGTGGAGGAAGAGCCAGATGGTAGACCACAGGGTTAAACTGTTCGAGGACCTTGAAGGGACCTAAGTGTTATGACCTGGTGGTTAGGAGCACCCGGCACGACCTGATAGTTAAACTCACACAGGACGAGCTCTGGGATGCGGGAGCTCTGCTGACCGCAAGCCCTAATCCTATCACACACACTAGAAATAGCTGTGGAGCGTTCCTAACTCTCCCTAGACGCCTCTTCACAGCCTCAGAGCTAGCTAGCCCTAGAGATAGAAAATAAAGCCTACCTTGCCTCAGAGAAATTCCCCAAAGGAAAAGGCAGCCCCCCACATATATTGACTGTGAGTAAAGATGAAAGTCACAAACGCAGAAATGAAACAGGTTTCAGCAAAGGGAGGCCAGACTTACTAAACAGACAGAGGATAGGAAAGGTATCTTTGTGGTCAGCACAAAAACTACAAAAGACCACGCAGAGTGTGCAAAAAGACCTCCGCACCGACTCACGGTGCGGAGGTGCCACTCTGCATCCCAGAGCTTCCAGCTAGCAAGACAAAATCATGATAACCAGCTGGACAAGGAAACAATGAACAAATAATAACTATCAGGAACTTAGCTTCTGCTGGAGAAGACAGGTCACCAGAAAGATCCAAGAGCGAACTGAACCAATGCAGGAACATTGACAGCTGGCATGGAGTAACGATCTGAGTGGAGTTAAATAGAGCAGCCAACCAAAGGATAAACCACGTCACCTGTGTAAGGAACCTCAGAAGCAGCAGCTTCACTCACAGCCACCAGAGGGAGCCCATAGACAGAACTCGCCGAAGTACCATTCACGACCACAGGAGGGAGTTCGACGACAGAATTCACAACAGTACCCCCCCCTTGAGGAGGGGTCACCGAACCCTCACCAGAGCCCCCAGGCCAATCAGGATGAGCCAAATGAAAGGCACGAACAAGATCGGCAGCATGAACATCAGAGGCAAAAACCCAGGAATTATCTTCCTGACCATAACCCTTCCACTTGACCAGGTACTGGAGTTTCCGTCTCGAAACCCGAGAATCAAAATCTTCTCCACCACATACTCCAACTCCCCCTCAACCAACACCGGGGCAGGAGGATCAACGGAGGGAACCATAGGCGCCACGTATCTCCGCAAGAACGACCTATGGAACACATTATGGATGGCAAAAGAAGCTGGAAGGTCCAAATGAAATGACACAGGATTAAGAACTTCAGAAATCTTATATGGCCCAATGAAACGAGGCTTAAACTTAGGAGAGGAAACCTTCATAGGAACATGACGAGATGACAACCAAACCAAATCCCCAACATGAAGTCGGGGACCAACACAGCGCCGGCGGTTAGCGAAACGTTGAGCCTTCTCCTGGGACAATGTCAAATTGTCCACCACATGAGTCCAAATCTGCTGCAACCTGTCCACCACCGTATCCACACCAGGACAGTCCGAAGGCTCAACCTGCCCTGAAGAGAAACGAGGATGGAACCAGAATTACAGAAAAAAGGAGAAACTAAAGTAGCCGAGCTGGCCCGATTATTAAGGGCGAACTCAGCCAAAGGCAAAAAGGACACCCAATCATCCTGATCAGCAGAAACAAAGCATCTCAGATATGTTTCCAAAGTCTGATTAGTTCGTTCGGTTTGGCCATTAGTCTGAGGATGGAAAGCCGAAGAAAAAGACAAATCAATGCCCATCTTAGCACAAAAGGACCGCCAAAACCTCGAAACAAACTGGGAACCTCTGTCCCAGACGATGTTCTCTGGAATGCCTTGCAAACGAACCACATGCTGGAAAAACAATGGCAAGAAATCAGAGGAGGAAGGCAACTTAGACAAGGGTACCAAATGGACCATCTTAGAGAAGCGATCACAAACCACCCAAATGACCGACATCCTTTGAGAAACAGGGAGATCAGAAATAAAATCCATGGAAATATGCGTCCAGGGCCTCTTCGGGACCGGCAAGGGCAAAAGCAACCCACTGGCACGAGAACAGCAGGGCTTAGCCCGAGCACAAGTCCCACAGGACTGCACAAAAGAACGCACATCCCGTGACAACGAAGGCCACCAAAAGGATCTAGCCACCAAATCTCTGGTACCAAAGATTCCAGGATGACCAGCCAACACCGAACAATGAACCTCAGAGATAACTCTACTAGTCCATCTATCAGGGACAAACAGTTTCTCCGTAGGACAACGGTCAGGTCTATCAGCCTGAAACTTCTGCAGCACATGCCGCAAATCAGGGGAGATGGCAGACAAAATTACCCCCTCTTTAAGAATACCCGCCGGCTCCGGAACACCCGGAGAATCAGGCACAAAACTCCTTAACAGGGCATCAGCCTTCACATTCTTAGATCCCGGAAGGTATGAAACCACAAAATCAAAACGGGAGAAAAAGAGCGACCATCGAGCCTGTCTAGGATTCAACCGTTTGGCAGACTCGAGATAAGTCAAATTCTTGTGATCCGTCAAGACCACCACGCGATGTTTAGCTCCTTCAAGCCAATGTCGCCACTCCTCGAATGCCCACTTCATGGCCAACAACTCTCGATTGCCAACATCATAATTGCGCTCAGCAGGCGAGAATTTTCTAGAAAAGAAGGCACAGGGTGTTAGGAGTCGAGTTTCCTCTGCTGCACAGGGGGAATCTCGATCCGTGTCTGCTGCGGTCTCCCATTCTGCTTCGGCCGCAGTGGGCTTTGCTCAGCGGAGGCGTCGCTCCCAGCGTCTCGCTGGGACTGATTCTGTGCAAAGGGTTACTGCTGCCTTTTCCGGCTCTCCTGTTGTACCCTGCACTGATCTGCGGCGAGCGGGCTTCCCTGGGACTAAGTCCTTATTTGCACACACTGAGCATGCCCAGGACAGGATCTCCCGTTGGAGATCGAGGGTCACATGCTCAGATGCTGTAGCACATCCCATTGGTCCTCTTGGCAGGTCCTGAAAGGGCAAAACTTCTGTAGCAGCTTCCTGTGCTGCAACTATATAAACTGCGCATGACCGCACGGCCATGCGCTAGTATTGTCTTGATAATATGTGTGTGTGTTGTGAGTGAAAGTCGCTCTTTAAAATACCCTCCCTATTGGATGACTGTTCGCGGAAGGTGTATGTTTGCTATCTAGCGCCCGACTTATCCAACAGCACGTTACACACATAACAGCGTCTAGTTGCTGTGACCGCCTGTACGGCGCCGTGCGCTTCCTCTGCGCTTTCCTTACCCAAGCCTGGGTGGTTAGTGGCGTCCGTCCGTGCGGCACTGCATGCACTCTCGTGCCTTTATATACTATTTTAATAGTTTCCTTACACACCCAGTTGCGGTGTTGTGCCAGCAAGTGGTCTAATCGGACTTCAATCCTGTGTTAAGGTTGTGTTCGCTGACTTCTTGCTCGTGCTCTATGTGCGGTACCACGGTCCTGTGACTCAACAGGATCGCTTCCTTCACGCAGGGTGAAGTTAACCCGTGCGTGTATACTTATAGTACCGTCATATAGTCCGTCTTACTAGCAGCAGGGTTTTTACCTGCACGGTGGACCTCGGACTGCGAACGCACCTAGTTTCATATCATCTATACTTGGTGCGTTCCGCCAGTCCTTAACACAGGGTTTCATCACCGAGCCATCAGAACTTCTTTGCGACAAAACAGCCCCTGCTCCAATCTCAGAAGCATCAACCTCAACCTGAAACGGGAGCGAAACATCTGGCTGGCACAACACAGAGGCAGAAGCAAAACGACGCTTCAACTCCTGAAAAGCCTCTACAGCCGCAGAGGACCAATTGACCACATCAGTACCTTTCTTGGTCAAATCAGTCAACGGTTTAGCAATACTAGAAAAATTAGCGATGAAGCGACGGTAAAAATTAGCAAAGCCCAGGAACTTCTGCAGGCTCTTCACAGATGTCGGCTGAGTCCAATCGTAAATGGCCTGAACATTAACAGGGTCCATCTCGATAGTAGAAGGGGAAAAAATGAAACCCAAAAATGAAACCTTCTGAACTCCAAAGAGACACTTTGACCCCTTAACAAACAAGGAATTCGCACGAAGGACCTGGAACACCATTCTGACCTGCTTCACATGAGACTCCCAATCATCCAAAAAGACCAAAATGTCATCCAAATATACAATCATGAATCTATCCAGGTACTCTCGGAAGATGTCATGCATAAAGGACTGAAACACAGATGGAGCATTAGAAAGCCCGAATGGCATAACCAGGTACTCAAAATGGCCCTCGGGCGTATTAAATGCTGTTTTCCATTCATCGCCCTGTTTAATTCGCACAAAATTATACGCCCCTCGAAGATCTATCTTGGTGAACCAACTAGCCCCCTTAATCCGAACAAACAAATCAGACAGCAGTGGCAAAGGATACTGAAATTTGACTGTGATCTTATTAAGAAGGCGGTAATCAATACAAGATCTCAAAGAGCCATCCTTCTTGGCCACAAAAAAGAACCCTGCTCCCAATGGTGACGACGACGGGCGAATATGACCCTTCTCCAAGGATTCCTTTATATAACTCCGCATAGCGGCGTGCTCTGGCACAGATAAATTAAACAGACGGCCCTTAGGAAACTTACTACCAGGAATCAAATTAATAGCACAATCGCAATCCCTATGAGGAGGTAGGGCACCGGATTTGGGCTCTTCAAATACATCCCGGTAATCTGATAAAAACTCAGGGACTTCAGAAGGAGTGGAAGGCGAAATTGACAACAATGGAACATCACCATGTACCCCCTGACAACCTCAGCCAGACACAGACATAGATTTCCAATCCAACACTAGATTATTGACCTGTAGCCATGGCAACCTCAAAACGACCACATCATGCAGATTATGCAACACCAAAAAGCGAATATCCTCCTGATGTGCAGGAGCCATGCACATGGTCAATTGAGTCCAGTACTGAGGCTTATTCTTGGCCAAAGGCGTAGCATCAATTCCTCTCAATGGAATAGGATACTGCAAGGGCTCCAAGAAAAAACCACAGCGCCTGGCAAACTCCAAGTCCATCAAATTCAGGGCAGCGCCTGAATCCACAAATGCCATAACAGAATAGGACGACAGAGAGCAAATCAGAGTAATGGACAAAAGAAATTTAGACTGTACCGTACCAATGGTGGCAGACCTAGCGAACCGCTTAGTGCGCTTAGGACAATCGGAGATAGCATGAGTGGATTCACCACAGTAAAAACACAGCCCATTCCGACGTCTGTGTTCTTGACGTTCAGCTCTGGTCAAAGTCCTATCACACTGCATAGGCTCAGGCCTATGCTCAGAGAATACCGCCAGATGGTGCACAGCTTTGCGCTCACGCAAGCGCTGATCGATCTGAATGGCCAAGGACATAGACTCATTCAGACCAGCAGGCGTGGGAAATCCCACCATGACATCCTTAAGGGCTTCAGAAAGACCCTTTCTGAAAATTGCCGCCAGGGCACATTCATTCCACTGAGTAAGCACAGACCACTTTCTAAACTTCTGACAGTACACCTCCGCTTCATCCTGACCCTGACACAAAGCCAGCAAGATTTTCTCTGCCTGATCCACTGAATTTGGTTCATCATAAAGCAATCCAAGCGCCAGAAAAAACGCATCAACATCACGCAATGCAGGATCTCCTGGCGCAAGGGAAAATGCCCAGTCTTGAGGGTCACCACGCAACAAAGAAATAATGATTTTTACTTGTTGAACGGGGTCACCAGAGGAGCGGGGTTTCAAAGCTAGAAACAGTTTACAATTATTTTTGAAATTCAAGAACTTAGATCTATCCCCAGAAAATAAATCAGGAATAGGAATTCTAGGCTCTAACATAGGATTCTGAACCACAAAATCTTGAATGTTTTGTACCCTTGCAGTGAGATGATCCACACAAGAGGACAGATCTTGAATGTCCATATCTACACCTGTGTCCTGAACCACCCAAAGGTTTAGGGGAAAAGAAAGACAAAACACAGTGCAAAGAAAAAAAAAATGGTCTCAGAACTTCTCTTATCCCTCTATTGAGATGCATTAATACTTTGGGCCAGCTTTACTGTTATGACCTGGTGGTTAGGAGCACCCGGCACGACCTGATAGTTAAACTCACACAGGACGAGCTCTGGGATGTGGGAGCTCTGCTGACCGCAAGCCCTAATCCTATCACACACACTAGAAATAGCCGTGGAGCATTCCTGACTCTCCCTAGACGCCTCTTCACAGCCTCAGAGCTAGCTAGCCCTAGAGTTAGAAAATAAAGCCTACCTTGCCTCAGAGAAATTCCCCAAAGGAAAAGGCAGCCCCCCACATATATTGACTGTGAGTAAAGATGAAAGTCACAAACGCAGAAATGAAACAGGTTTCAGCAAAGGGAGGCCAGACTTACTAAACAGACTGAGGATAGGAAAGGTATCTTTGCGGTCAGCACAAAAACTACAAAAGACCACGCAGAGTGTGCAAAAAGACCTCCACACCGACTCACGGTGCGGAGGTGCCACTCTGCATCCCAGAGCTTCCAGCTAGCAAGACAAAATCATGATAACCAGCTGGACAAGGAAACAATGAACAAATAATAACTATCAGGAACTTAGCTTCTGCTGGAGAAGACAGGTCACCAGAAAGATCCAAGAGCGAACTGAACCAATGCAGGAACATTGACAGCTGGCATGGAGTAACGATCTGAGTGGAGTTAAATAGAGCAGCCAACCAAAGGATAAACCACGTCACCTGTGTAAGGAACCTCAGAAGCAGCAGCTTCACTCACAGCCACCAGAGGGAGCCCATAGACAGAACTCGCCAAAGTACCATTCACGACCACAGGAGGGAGTTCGACAACAGAATTCACACCACCTAAGTAGGGATGTGCAAACTTAGTGGACTCAACTCACAGCCTGATGTTACGGGCGGAGAGCCACACCAATTCGCCAGGAGCAAAGGTCGGAGCGGGGCGCAGATGTACATCGGCGGAGGTCCTCATTCTCTCATTGGAGGCCCAAATGGCATCCTGAGTGCTGTCCCAAATGTCCCATGCCTCCACAGCCCATTCTGCCACCCTGGAGTCGGCAGAAGACACGGGCATGGGCACAGTGACACGCGGATGCTGGCCGTAATTTAGGAGGAATGGAGTCTCACCGGTGGAGTCGGCTACTGCGTTGTTAAGCACAAACTCCGCCCACAGTAGCAAGGATTCCCAGTCATCCTGCCTGGCAGAAACAAAATGTTGTAAGAGGAGAGATTTAACTCAATACTGAGTAGACGACAAAGCTCTCTCCAGAATCGAGACGCAAACTGGGGACCCCGGTCGTTGACAATTTTGTCTGGCATACCGTGTAGGTGAAAGATATGCTTGATGAACAATGCTGCCAGAGGCCGTGCAGAAGGTAGCCGTGGAAGAAGCACCAAGTGCACCATTTTGGAAAAATGGTCGGTGATCACCCAGACAATAGTGCAGCTGCAAGACTTGGGTAAGCCCACCACAAAATCCATCCCGACCATCTCCCAGGGCCTGTCCACCACCGGCAGGGGGTAAAGCAACCCAGCTGGCCCTTACCGAGGAGACTTGTTCTTGGTGCAAGAGACACACGCCCGAACATAGTCTGCGATGTCACGAGCCATATCCGGCCACCAGTATGTCCTCACCAGTAGCTCAGATGTCCTTTTGGACCCAAAATGTCCACCCACCCTGGATGAGTGAGCCCAAGAGAGAAACTCCGGATGCAGTCTGGATGGTACAAAAGTCTTGCCCGGCGGCATAGACTCTAGCTAAACCGGGGCCACAGTTCTCAGGCTCTCGGTGGGGACACTAAGCCGAGGCTCCTCTTCCTCCTCAGATGGTGGGGAAAGAAAATGGAGGGTGAAATGAAACCAGGAGAAGAACAAGGACCATCTGGCTTGGCGAGAATTTAACCGTTGGGCTGTCTGCAAGTACACCAAATTCTTGTGGTCTGTGAAGACTTGGAAAGGAAAACGAGCCCCCTCCAAGAGATGTCTCCACTCTCAGAAGGCCAACTACATGGGTAGCAACTACCTGTCCCCGATGGAATAATTCCTCCGCTGGTGAGAAGGTCTTAGAAAAGAAGAAGCAAGGATGCTTCCGACCTTGAGCATCCTTTTGGAAAAGGACTGCTGCAGTACCAACGGATGAGGCATCCACCTCCATTATAAATGGCTTATCTACATCGGGGCGATGTAGGATGGGAGCGCTAGCGAAGTGTGACTTAATGGAGTGAAAGGCCATGGAGACCTCCTCAGACCACAATTTGGGATTTGCTCCCTTCTTGGTGAGGGCAATCAAGGGAGCTACCAAAGTTGAGAAGTGTGGAATGAATTGGCGATAGTAATTAATGAACCTCATAAAGCGCTGCACCGCTTAAGAGAATGGGGTTCTTTCCAATCCATCACAGACTGTAGTTTGGCAGGATCCATAGCCAATCCCTGGGCGGAGATAATATAGCCCAAGAAAGGTAAGGACTCCTGCTCAAACACACATTTCTCCAACTTTGCGTAGAGGGAATTTGCCCGTAAGTGGTCGAAGACTCTGCAAACATCTCACCGGTGGGAGTCAATATCTGTAGAGTAGATGAGAATATCATCCAGATAGACTACGACCGAGGTGGAGAGCATATCCTGGAAGATGTCCTTGACAAAGTCTTGGAAAACGGCTGGGGCATTACAGAGCCCGAAGAGCATCACCAGATATTCATAGTGCCCATCCCTGGTGTTAAAAGCCATCTTCCATTCGTCCCCCTCAAGGATGCGAATCAGGTTGTAAGCACACCACAGTTCTAATTTTGTAAATACCGTTGCTCCCTGAAGCCTATCAAAGAGCTCAGATATCAGAGACAGAGGATACTTATTCTTAACGGTGATGGCGTTAAGACCCCTGTAATTTATGCATGGATGTAGTTCCCCGTTCTTCTGCACGAAGAAGAACCCAGCCCCTACGGTGACACTGACTTCCTAATGAATCCTCTTGCCAGATTTTCCAGGATGTACTGTGACATTGCCTCCCTCTCCGGGAGAGATAACAGATAGACTTGTCCCCGGGGAGGCTGTTATGACCTGGAGGTTAGGAGCACCTGGAATGACCTGATAGCCAAACCTCATACAGGACAAGCTCTGGGATGTGGGAGCTCTGCTGACCGCAAGCCCTAATCCTATCACACACACTAGAAATAGCCGTGGAGCGCTCCTGACCAGACCTAGGCGCCTCGTCACAGCCTAAGAACTATCTAGCCCTAGAGATAGAAAATAAAGCCTACCTTGCCTCAGAGAAATTCCCCAAAGGTAAAGGAAGCCCCCCACATATATTGACTGTGAGTAAAGATGAAAGTCACAAACGCAGAAATGAAACAGGTTTCAGCAAAGGGAGGCCAGACTTACTAAACAGACAGAGGATAGGAAAGGTAACTTTGCGATCAGCACAAAAACCTACAAAAGACCACGCAGAGTGTGCAAAAAAGACCTCCACACCGACTCACGGTGCGGAGGGGCCACTCTGCATCCCAGAGCTTCCAGCTAGCAAGACAAAATCATGAAAACCAGCTGGACAAGAAAACAGAGAACAAAATAAGACAATAAGGAACTTAGCTTCTGCAGGAGAAGGCAGGTCACCAGAGAGATCCAGGAGCGAACTGAACGAATGCAAAAACATTGACAGCTGGAATAGAGTAACGATCTGAGAGGAGTTAAATAGAGCAGCCAACCAAAGGATAAACCACGTCACCTGTGTAAGGAACCTCAGAAGCAGCAGCTTCACTCATAGCCACCAGAGGGAGCCCATAGACAGAACTCGCCGAAGTACCATTCACGACCACAGGAGGGAGTTCGACAACAGAATTCACAACAGGAGGCTCAGCACCAGGCAAGAGGTCAATAGGACAGTCATAGGGGCGGTGATGCGGAAGGGTCTCCGCAGCTCTTTTGGAGAACACGTCCGCATAGGGCCAATATTGCTTGGGGAGAGAGGATAGATCTGCGGGTACCTCAGTAGAAGCAACCTGAACACATTCCCTCTGACATCTACCCCAACAAGATTCACCCCATCTCCAAATTCTGCCTGTGGACCACTCAATATGAGGAGAGTGGTACCGTAGCCAAGGTATCCCTAACAGGACCTCATCAATTTACTCAGGAATGACGAGGAGAGATATAATTTCCTGATGAGATGGCGACATAGACAGAGAAAAATGGATGGTCTGGTGTGTTATCTGTAAGGGCAGTGTCGACCCATTTACCACTCGTACGGTTACTGATTGAGCTAACATTACCAGGGGAATTGCGTGACGCTGGGTGAAGGCAGAAGACATAAAATTGCCCTCCGCCCCAGAATCCACGCAGAGCTCTACCGAGTGGGTAAATGAGCCTATAGTAATTGTCCCCTTAAAGGACAATTTGGAGGTAAACGTTGCTGTGTCTAGTGTACCTCCACCTACTACCACTAGACGCTGACGTTTCCTTGACCACTGGGGATATCTGGTGGCAAGATGTCCTGACTACTGGCAAACATGACAAACCTGGAGTGTATGAGCGGTTCGGGACTTTCCTGCTTGTGACACTACCACAGCCTCATGTGACTCAGGGGCCTGGACTGGAGATTCCAAAGGTTTGACGAAGGTGGGAGTCAGCCGAAACCTTTGCCTACACTGGGCTCGCTCTAACCTCCGCTCGTGAAAACGGAGATCAATACGAGTGGACACAGCTATTAACTCTCCCTAGTGGCCAGAGCGTCCTTCATGTGGTCAGCCAGCCCCCTCCAAAATATCGTAATAAGGGCTTTATCTGACCACTCCAGCTCAGATGCTACGGTGTGAAAGTGGACGGCAAAATGGCTGACCAAGGACGAGACCTGAGTCAATGCCAACAGTTGGAGCGCCGTATCATGGGTGACACGAGGTCCTAAAAAGACCTGTTTCAGAGTGCTCAGGAACAACGGAGCACTCTGCACCACATGATTGCCATGCTCCCACAGCGGCATAGCCCACTCCCACGCCCTGTCCAACAGGAGAGAGACAATAAATCCCACCTTAGCCTGTTCTGTGAGGAAACGTGCATCCAGAAGCTCGAGATGTATAAAGCACTGGCTCACAAAACCCCTACAAGATTTACTATCACCAAAAAATTTTTCTGGCAGCGGGAGGCGAGATAGAGTCGGAACAGGGGTGGCAGTGGACAAGGTTGCTGCAGCCACGCTAGCAGCCTAAACAGCAATTGCGGTAACATCCACAGCTGAGGTTGTGCACTCGAGAGCTGGAAACCTACCCTCAAGCTGCTGGATGTACCGCAAGGATTGCTGTTTGTCCGTCATCACTATCCAGACCCTGGCGCTAGTGTAATGTTAGGGCTAGAGGAACGCACCAAATAATTAGAAGGATAGAGTAAGGTGCGTTCGCAGCCCGGGGTCCACCGTGCAGAGATGGAACCTGCTGCTAAGTAATGACGGACTATATGGCGGTACTATGGATTCACACACGGGTTAATTTCACCCAGTATGAAGAAAGCAAACCCTGTTGCGTCACAGTGCCGCGGTACCACACAAAGAGCGCAAGCAAGGAGTCACAGAACTCTACCCCTAGTCTCGGGATTAGAGTACAACTAGACCTCTTGCACTCAACACCGCAACTGGGGTGTCAGTGTAACTGAAATAATAATCTAGATGCACGGCAGTGCGTGCGGTGCTGCTCTGGCGGACGCCACTAACCACCCAGGCTTGGGTAGGGAAAGCACGGTGATAGCGCACGGCGCCGCACTAGCGGTCACAGCAAATAGACGCTGTTTTGTGTGTTCAAGTGTTGATAACAAAGTCGGGCGCTAGATAGCAATCATCCATCTTTCGCAAGCAGTCAAACACAAGGGAGGGGATAATTAAAGGATAATTAAAGAGCGACTTTTTCTCATCAACATACACTCGTTCACAAGTGTACACTAGCGCATGGCCGAGCGGCCATGCGAATCTCTTATAGCATCAGTGCTACAAGACCTTCCAGATGGACCAATAGGAGCCGCAACAGGACCTGAGCATGTGACCCCTGACCTCCAATGGGAGACCAATCCCAGAAAGACCTGCTCGCTGCTGAGCATTGCTGGCTACAAGCACAGAGCCTGGAAGGGCAGTAGTAACCAGTCGTCCAGAATCAGCCTGAGCTAGACGATGGGACCGACGTCTCCGCTGAGTAGACTCCACTGCGGCTGGATCAGAATGGGAGACCGCAGCGGAGATGGTTCGAGATTCCCCCTGTGCAGAGGTGGGAACTTGACACCTAAAAGCTCGTGCTACTTGTAGCAGAGGTTGAGCCCCAATATGTGTAGCAGAAATGATCATCTGCTATGAATGTCAGCCACAGGACGGTGCTTGTAGCAGATCTGCAATGACAAGAACAGGAGTCTTCTGAAGACCCCTGGTTGTCACGCCAATCCATTGGCGCTCCGAGATCATGTGACGAGGCGTCGATGGGTGTGTCTTGTGATGCACTTCTGGCATGCGAATGTTATATGCCGCTGTGAGAGATTGACAGCCACATTTAGCATGTTAACAGCTGTGGGTAGATCGAGATTCCATCTGCGGCTGTTTAGGGGCACATGAGAGCTGTTTAACCCCTTACCGGCATCGGACGTACTATACCGTCCGATGCCGGCTCCCCTGCTTTGATGCAGGGCTCCGCGGTGAGCCCGCATCAAAGCCGGGACATGTCAGCTGTTTTGAACAGCTGACATGTGCCCGTAATAGGCACGGGCAGAATCGCGATCTGCCCGCACCTATTAACTAGTTAAATGCCGCTGTCAAACGCAGACAGCGGCATTTAACTACCGCTTCCGGCCGGGCGGCTGGAAATGACGTCATCGCCGACCCCCGTCACATGATCGGGGTCGGCGATGCTTGTATATTGTAACCATAGAGGTCCTTGAGACCTCTATGGTTACTGATGACCGGTGGCTGTGAGCGCCACCCTGTGGTCGGCGCTCACAGCACACCTCCATTTCTGCTACATAGCAGCGATCAGCAGATCGCTGCTATGTAGCAGAGCCGATCGTGTTGTGTCTGCTTCTAGCCTCCCATGGAGGCTATTGAAGCATGGCAAAAGTTAAAAAAAAAGTTTAAAAAAAATGTGAAAAAAATAAAAAAAACATAAAAGTTTAAATCACCCCCCTTTCGCCCCAATCAAAATAAATCAATAAAAAAAAATCAAATCTACGCATATTTGGTATTGCCGTGCCCGCACCCGATCTATCAATTAAAAAAAAGTATTAACCTGATCGCTAAACAACGTAGCGGGAAAAAAATTCGAAACGCCAGAATTACGTTTTTTTGGTCGCCGCGACATTGCATTAAAATGCAATAACGGGCGATCAAAAGAACGTATCTGCACCGAAATGCTATCATTAAAATCGTCATCTCGGCACGCAAAAAATAAGCCCTCAACAGACCCCAGATCATGAAAAATGGAGACGCTACGAGTATCGGAAAATGGCGCAATTTTTTTTTTTTTTTTTTTAGCAAAGTTTGGAATTTTTTTTCACCACTTAGATAAAAAATAACCTAGTCATGTTAGGTGTCTATGAACTCGTACTGACCTGGAGAATCATAATGGCAGGTCAGTTTTAGCATTTAGTGAACCTAGCAAAAAAGCCAAACAAAAAACCAATGTGGGATTGCACTTTTTTTGCAATTTCACCACACTTTTCTAGTACGCGACATGCTAAAACCAATGATGTCGTTCAAACGTACAACTCCTCCCGCAAAAAATAAGCCCTCACATGGCCAAATTGACGGAAAAATAAAAAAGTTATGGCTCTGGGAAGGAGGGGAGCGAAAAACGAACACGGAAAAACAAAAAATCCCCCGGTCATGAAGGGGTTAAATTAGCTGTCATGTGCCTGAAAAGGTGCAGGCTCAGCGCCGGAGCCCACATCAAATGCAGGGATGCAACCTACGAGGCACCTACAGTATATGTCATAGGTCATGAAGAGATTCTGTCAGTATAGAATGACTGTTCCAATTAAGTACAGGCGCTCAATGCACAAAGACTAGTTTCCACCTCTATTTCCAGCTCTCCCCATCTTTGATTGAAAGCTCTGGCTTCATAGAGCCAGTGAAGGGAGGAGATAGTTGGAAAGCAAGCAGGTGGGAAGGTGTATATAAATGATTGGCTGCGCCGTGAAGCATCGAGCTCCTGTGCTTCGTTTGAACAGTCATTCTTTGCCGAGAGAGTCCCTTTAAAAGCGATGAGGACAGCCGCCTGTTGTTCAGCACTTTTCCCAACCAATAAGCTGCCACTCTAGAGCACAATTACGTATTTTTGTTTCTCGGTCATTCAAACGAGTTTTATACAAGACATGATGGATGAACTGGAGCTCCAGACAGTTATACTGGGATGCCAAGTCCAGCCAGGTGTTCAGCAGCTTCCTTGGTGTCAGGGAATAAGCTACAGGCTATACTAGTATTGTGCCCTTCTAATAGGTATATACCGTATTTTTCAGACTATAAGACGCACCGGACTATAAGTCGCACCCCAAATTTTGGGGCAAAAATAGCAGAAATTTTTTTTATAAGATGGGGGTCCGTCTTATTGTCCGAATTTAAGATATCTTACCTGAGGGCTGGCGGTGGTACAGCAGGGTCACAGGAGGCATGGTGGCGACAGGTGCGGTGATGCTGAGGCGCGGTGGGCGGTACAGCGTGCACCTGAGCAGGGTCCCTTCCTGCTAAGGTGGGCGACACTGCAGCCTGGTGTCCACGGGGGTGGGTGCAGCAGTGGTGTGGCGGCAGCAAAGGTTCGGTGATGCTAAGGTGGGGTGAGTGGTACGGCGTGCACCTGAGCAGGGTCCCTTCCTCAGGTGAGGTGACGCCGCGGCCCGGTATCCAAGGCGAGCAGCAGAGCCGGGTTAATTACGGGTTTCTCGGTAGAGGCGGCCATCTTCCTGCGGCCGTGCATGCGCAAATTGAGTACTCTGCTTCCCGGGGCTTCAGGAAAATGGCCATGGGAGGCCACGCGTGCGCAGATAGAGATTGCGGCGGCCATTTTCCTGAAGCCGAGCTCTCAATCTGCGAACTCAGCTTCTGGAAAATGGCCGCAGTGATCTCAATCTGCGCACACACGGCCTCCCGCGGCCATTTTCCTGAAGCCCCAGGAAGCAGAGAACTCAATCTGCGCACGCGCAGCCTCAGGAAGATGGCCGCCGCCACAGAGAAACCCGTGATTCACCCGGCTCTGCTGCTCGCCTTGGATACCGGCAGCGGCGTCACCTCATCTGAGGAGGAGACCCTGCTCAGGTGCATGCCGTGCCGCCCACCGCACCTCAGAATTACCGCACCTCTGCCGCCGCCACACCACTGCCGCAACCAACCGGTAAGCCTGCATTCAAAGTCGATAAGACTCACCCCCGATTTTCCTATTTTTGGCGGGGGAAATTGCGTCTTATAGTCCGAAAAATACAGTACATAGGAATCTGGAGTGGTTTGGATATATTTTAATTCAAAACAAATATTTGTCTCAAGGACTATATTTTATAGAACTATATGCCAACTAAACGCTTTTTATTTAGCTCAGCACTCCAGGGTGGGCTTCTATCTCAATATCCAAAAAGTAGTGAGACATTCTCCCCACCTCACCTGGCCATGTAGACATTGACTTCAATGAGGTTACACTATTATGTATTAAAGGAAATTTATCAGCAGGTTTTTGCTACGTAATCATAATACATAATACAGCATAATATAACAGCTGAGGCACAGATATCAGCAATGTGACACTTATTTGGCTGTGTGCTGTTTCCATACAATGAATGTTTCATCACCAGGAGATTATTATTATTGATTTATATAGCACCATTAATTCCATGGTGCTGTACATGAGAAGGGGTTACATCAAAATACAAATATCACTTACAGTAAACAAAACTAACAATGAGAGACTGGTACAGAGGGAAGAGGACCCTGCCCTTGCGGGCTTACATTCTACAGGATTATGGGGAGGGAGACAGTAGGTGGAGGGTTGCAGTAGCTCCAATGGTGCTGAGCTGGCCGTGTGGTCTTTACTGGCTGTAAGCTTCCTTGAAGAGGTGGGTTTTCAGGTTTCTTTTGAAGGATCCAAAAGTAGTGGAAAAACGGATGCGTTGGGGCACTGAATTCCAGAGGATGGGGGATATTCGGGAGAAGTCTTGGAGGCGATTGAGTGAGGAGCGAATAAGCGAGGAGGAGAGAAGGAGGTCTTGGGAGGACCGGAGATTACGTGAGGGAAGATATTGAGAGACTAGTGTGGAAATATACGGAGGAGAAAGGTTATGGATGGCTTTGTAGGTCAGTGTTAGTGTTAGTAATTTAAACTGGGAAATTGGGAGCCAGTGAAGGGATTTGCAAAGAGGGGAAGCAGGAGTGTAGCGAGGAGAGATTAGTCGGGCAGCAGAGTTAAGGATGGACTGGAGAGGTGCGAGAGTTAGAAGGTAGGCTACAGAGGAGTATGTTGCTGTAGTCGAGGCGGGAGATGATTAGGGCATGCACGAGCATTTTGGTAGGGTAAGGGTTGAGGAAAGGACGGATTCTGGAAATATTTTTGAGCTGGAGGCGACAGGAGGTGGCGAGAGCTTGGATGTGCAGTTTGAAGGACAGGGCAGAGTCAAGGGTTACTCCAAGTTCAGATTTGTCCACATTGAGCTTGAGGAAGCGAGAGGAGAAGAAGGAGGATATGGCCGATAGACACTCTGGGATTCTGGAGAGCAGAGAGGTGACATCTGGGCCAGAGAGGTAGATCTGAGTGTCATCAGCATATAGATGGTACTGGAAGCCATAGGACCTCATGAGTTGTCCCAGGCCGAGTGTATAGATTGAGAAGAGTAAGGGTCCTAGGACAGAGCCTTGGGGGACTCCAACAGAGAGGGGGCGAGATGAAGAGGTAGTATGGGAGTAGGAAACGCTAAATGTGCGTTTGGCAAGGTATGAGAAGATCCAAGATAGGGCAAGGAGATTATCACTGCACAGGAGCCCTGGTCCAACCACATCCCCTCCTGTGATAAGCAGCTCACTGTCTGTAGTCTATGTACATACAGAACCTGGTGTGGCCAGTGAGGAAGCTCTGCTACAAGCTAAAAACTGTGATTGTGTAACAATGGCTGCACCCAGTACACTAAGTGATACATCGCTGGATTAGGGTCTCTGCTAGTACATTATGCTGATCTCAGATGAAGCAGAAACCTGTGACAGAATCCCCTTAGGCTGTGTGCACACGGTGCATTTTGTCCGCACGGAAATGGGCCAAAAATGCTATGGAATCCTAATGCTAGCTAATTGAATGAGAATCTTGAAGTGCTGTGCACATGATCTGTAATTTTCCTGTGCATTTACAGTGCACTTTTATCTGCGCAATGTCAATTCTTTGTATGGATTTTTAGCGTTTTTCACCCACTGACTTCAATTGAATCAGTCAAATCCGCAGGTATAAAAATGTTTGTGGATTTGCTGAGTTCTTATGGACATCCTACGGTGTTTCCTACACTGTCATCTGTGTGACAATATGGGAAACACCGACTTGGTGCTTCTGATTGGCAGTAATGTTACCGCCAGTAGATCATTATCGTTGGTCAGAGTGCTGCAGGATCACTCTGTCAGATGTCAGCGTGACCCTGCAGATGTGACTATGACCCGCGGTAAATAGCTTACCGTAGGTCATCCGGCGTCGGCTGATGAGAGACTACTAGTCCGATCAGACTATGTCTGCTGTCACTGATAACGGTGGTAGCAGGTGCCGCTGATGGGAGAAGTAGTCTCTCGTGAGCCAGCGTCACTACTCAAACTTTAAAAACATAAAACGTAAAATTAAAAACATATTCAAATAAAAACACAAGTGAGGAATATTGTTATTTATTATTTTAATTCATTTACAGGAGATGTTGGCTTCAGTGGACTGGGCGATGACATGAGTATAATTTAGGCAAGATTGCCTTGCGCAGGCGTGTACTACGGAGGACAGAGAATGAACTTCAATCCAATATTGCGGCCAGCATGCAGCCAGCGGGTAAGGAAAGGGTGAATCAAACACCTGAAAACTCCGCCCATATGACCCAAAACCGGTCCCGCCAAATTCAGGTGACAGGTTCCCTTTAATACAGGCCACGCAGTAGATAACAGTGGCCACGCAGTATATAACACAGCCCAAACAGTATATAACACTGCCCACATAGTATCTAACAGTGGCTAGGTAGTATATAGCAGCCACGCGGTATATAACACGGCCCACGTAGTATTTAGCAGTGTGGGCACTTTCCCTGTTAAAAAAAATAATTAAAATAAAAAATTGTTATATATTCACCCGCCGGGATCCAGCGAAGCTGTGCCGATGCGCACGCGGCTGCCGCCATCTTCCGTTCCCAGGATGCATTGCGAAATTACCCAGATGACATAGCGGTCTCGCGCTATATCACCACCGGATCAATATCACCACCGGATTGATCACCACTCTCCGTCTATAGTTCTTGATTTGGAAATATGTGTCACATTTCACCACGGACACGATAGTCCTCTGTAAATGTTAGTTTATTGCGGCACTTCGTCTACATAGGTTACACCTTTTCCACCTAAGCACACCACATAGGAGTACATTCAGCTCGTATCACTTGCGGTATGAATGGTCACAACACCTCCAGTCGGGTAGATTCTACTTGCCACATCGTTCCTGGCCGCCTCCCATAAACATAGTCCCCACATTATGGTAGTCTCCACCCCTCATCCCCCTCCCACTCAGGGATGCATACAGTCCCGGACACTCTCCTCCCCTTGTACCGCCTCTCTCTCCCTTTCCCTTACAAATCTCTCACATTTTATCATATATTGTGCCCATCCCAATGGACCATATGACCGCACATTGCGGTCGTTTATTTTATATTTTTCTCACTCTGTGCCGCCCCAGCATCAGCGCATCTGACGTGGAACGCACATCACTGTAGTGACCCGCACAGCCATGCGCTTCCGGTCTAGACGAGACCTGGTTACGTCACATCCTGTGACTGCACCTCATCACAGAGCGTCCGCCGGGCATTTAAGCATGCCGCACCGGCGTATTCCTCAGACTAGCGGTGGACACCATGTCTAGAGGACGTCTCCCTCATATCACAGCGGCTCCCTCTAAGGTATTTCATGCTACTGCCACTCACAGTATATACATAGGATTGTGTCTTTACACAATGCTTCCTATATGTTCTCCGCAGCCCCTGTCTTCCAAAAGGCCACCTGAGGTCACCGCCCCATGCCTGCTACATGGTATCTTAAGGTATCTATATACTGGGGCACCATGGGCATATAAGCACATCACTGTATGCTATGGACATACTCCATTTTATTCGGGCTAATATCCAGTCTTTTTACCCATTATTTCAGTTTCCTTTATACCCATCTCATTTACCTTATCATTCTATACGGCGGTAGTTACTTGTAAGTATACCTATCCTTATATCCGTTTTTCTCTACTACCCACGGATGGCTATAAAACCCTGTTTTCTTCTCACGCCATATTAGGCACAACACGTTATCCACGTTCCGATATAGGAATTGTTGCCACAGACTAATAGGCACAGCACAGTATGTGTTCTATTTCTGTTTTCGGAAAAACTCCTACTGTATATCACACAGCACATTTAGCGAGGCTGATACGGTATCACTGCCATACCCTAGTCAAGGCGTGAAATATATCTATTGGCTTATATTTTGTTCCTTTGATATCTTGTATATACTTTGTTTTGTTTTATGTCTTTTGTTGTTTATATACCACATTCGTATTTATTTTCTTTGATGTTGTAGTGACTGATGAAAGTCCCTATGGACTGAAACGTTTCCAGTGCTACCTCTAGTGCTACTAATAAATCTACAAAATTAACACTTAAGTTGAGTGCGAGACTCTTTCATAATTTACTTGATGGTTTGGGTACCTAGTCTCTGCACCAGATTATAGCAGTGCACACGGTGTTCTTTTTCATGAGAAATAAATGTATAGCGCCCCCCGGCATTGGAATTTCTCCTGGGTCTCGGCTATGGGGGGTAGCTGAGACCCCAGAGAACATGACTCGGGTCGGTTTTTACTGACTCCAGTGTTGCTGTCGCTGTTATTAACGGAGTAACAGCGACCGCAAAAGTCCAATTTCTCATTAAGTTTCTCTCTCCCCTGATGTGATCGCACATCAGAGAGAAATGGGGTCCCCTGATCCCCCCCCCCCCCCAGATCCTCTGGTATCTCTGCAACCCCCAGTGAAGTCCCCCAGGCCGCCGACATCTTCTTCCGGGAAAAAGTGGCAGGCGCATGCGCAGTACATTTCCTATTGGTTCATTTTGATCACTGTGATAGACCCTATCACAGTGATCAAAATGAAAAAAATACTAAATCAACCCCCCCTTTATCACCCCCTTAGTTAGGTAAAAATAATAAAATAAAAAAATGTGTTTACTTCCATTTTTCCATCAGGGATAGAGTTGGGCTAGGGTTGTGGTTATGGTTGAGATTACGGTTAGGGGTGTGTTAGGGTTAAGTTTTTGGTTAGGGTTAGGGGTGTGTTGGGTTATGGTTGGAGTTAGAATTGGGGGCTTTCCACTGTTTAGGTACATCAGGGGCCCCACCATTGATTACAGCCAATTTTGCGTTCAAAAGTCAAATGGTTCTCCCTCTCTTCTAAGCCTTGCCATGCGCCCAAACAGTGGCTTTCCCCCACATATGGGGTATCGGCGTACTCAAGAGAAATTGCACAACAAATTTTGTGGTCCATTTTCTCATGATACCCTTGTGAAAATATAAAAAAAATTAGTTCCAAAGTAAATTTTTGGTGAGAAAAAGTAAAATGTTCATTTTTTCCTTCCACATTGCTTTGAAGCACCTTTGAAGCAATAAACTTCTTGAACGTGGTTTTGAGCACCTTGTGGGTACAATTTTATAGAATGGTGTCACTTTGGGGTATTTTCTGTTATAATGGCCCCCCAAACTCACTTCAAATGTGAGGTGGTCCCTAAAAAAATGGTTTTGCAAATTTTGTTGTAAAAATTAGAAATTGCTGGTCAACTTAACCCTTATAACTTCCTAACAAAAAATGTAAAGTAAACATGTGGGAAATGTTATTTATTAACTATTTTATGCAATATGACTCTCTTGATTTAAGAGTACAAAAATTAAAAGCTTGAAAATTGAAAAAATTTCCACATTTTTGCCAAATTTCCTTTTTTTTCCATAAATAAATGCAACTCATATTGATGAATTTTACTACTAACATGAAGTACAATATGTCACGAAAAAAACAGTCTCAGAATCCGTGGGATCCGTTGAAGCGTTCCAGAGCTAAAACTTAATAAAGTGACAGTGGTCAGAATTGTAAAAATTGGCTTGGTCATTAGGCACAAAATTGGCTGTCACTAAGGGGTTAAATACAGACCTCCCAACCATCCCGGATCCAGCGGGACAGTCCCGATTTTGAGACTCTGTCCCGGCCGGGATCATACTTTTCCGGCACGGCCGCTGGCATCTTCTTCCGATAAGAAAATGGCGGGCGCATGTGACAGCAACTTTTGGGGTCCAATTTCTCCTGTTACCCTTGGGAAAATAAAAAAGTGTTGGCTAAAAAATCATTTTTGTGGAAAAAAAATGATTTTTTATTTTCACGGCTCTGCGTTATAAACTTCTGTGAAGCACTTGGGCGTTCAAAGTGCTCACCACACATCTAGATAAGCTCCATGGCTGGGTCTAGTTTCCAAATTGGGGTCACTTGTGGGGGGTTTCCACTGTTTAGTCACATCAGGGGCTCTCCAAACGCGACATGACGTCTGATCTCAATTCCAGCCAATTCTGAATTGAAAAAAAAAATGGCACTCCTTCCCTTCTGAGCTCTGCCATGCGCCCAAACAGTGATTTACACCAACATATGGGGTATCGAAGTATTCAGGAGAAATTGCACAACAAATATTGTGGTTCATTTTCTCTTTTTACAGTTGTGAAAATAAAAACAATTGGTTCTGAAGTAAAATGTTTGGAAAAAAAAAGTTAAATGTTAATTTTTTTCCTTCCACATTGCTCCAGCCCTGTGAAGCACGTAAAGGGTTAATAAACTTCTTTAATGTGGTTTTGAGCACCTTGAGGGGTGTAGTTTTTAGAATAGTGTCACGTTTGGGTATTTTCTGCCATGTACACCCCTCAAAGTGACTTTAAATGTGAGGTGGTCCCTAAAAAAATGGGTTTGTAAATTTTGTTGCAAAAATGAGAAATCGCTGGTTAACTTTTAACCCTTATAACTTCCTAACAAAAAAAAAATTGTTTCCAAAATTGTGTGGGAAATATTATTTATTAACTATTTTGTGTGACATTTCTCTCTGATTTAAGGGCATAAAAATTCAAAGTTTGAAAATGGCAAAATGTTTAAAATTTTTGCCATATTTCCGTTTTTTTCATAAATAATCGCAAGTAATATCAAAGAAATGTTACCACTATCATGAAGTACAATATGTCACGAGAAAATGTCAGAATCAACAGGATCCGTTGAAGCGTTCCAGAGTTATAACCTCATAAAGGGACATTGGCAGAATTGTAAAAATTGGCTCTGTTACTCAGGGGTTAATTTATTACTTGCAAATAAAAAAAATTTCTGTTATAATTATTGTTTATGAAACAGTGTGATCAGCAGTGCTAAATGGGTGTGGTCAGGGGCACAGCCTAAATTTGCTGCTGCGCATGCGCAAACTTTGTCCCTCTTTCCCTTCTTTGAAAGTTGGGCGCTACGGTTAAATATGTAAACTTCGGCTTCTGGTTTGTGTTTCCTTGCATCCTTTTTGGGGATTCCCTAGCATCCAGGCAACCCCCACATGTACTTATGCTGGCTAACAGATGAAAATCATTCAGCTGCGGCAAGAAAAACGAAATCTCCGAGCACTAAAAAATACTCGGAGGACCCCCGAGCGTGCTGGAGAAATGTCGAGTAACGAGTATATTCGCTCATCACTAATGACCATTCGTTATGATTCTTTTTGTGAAGCTTTATGGGAGAAGACAGCAGGGACACAGTAGACAGGAGAGACTGCTGCACATTTGCTGTCCGAGTTGTGGGGACAGCGCAGACTAAATAATGTCTTCGTCACAGAAAGGATTGGTTCTGCTGCCATCTAGTGGACAATACGACACCTGCACCTTTGTTCATACTTCTCTGTTGCAAATGAAAAAAAATGAACATTTTGTCCGCACATATATAGAAAACAAGTCCTAATTTCCGTATATAGTGCTCGTATTGTGGGTGCACGGTTGACGCCTCGTACTGCTCGTTCTCACGGTGCTCTGTAAACGCCTTCAGCATAAGCATTTACCCGGTGTCTGAGCCTCCCTCAGGGGCTTTCCTGTCCGCTGTACGTGACCACAGGCAGCACCTGCAGACACCTGAGGGCTGACGTCATCACGCAGCACTCTGAGGCGCTGCGCCCAGAATAGCCGTTAGCGGGGGGAGGAGCTTCAGTCTCCTGCGTCGCCCCGCCTCCTCCCCTCCTTTGTGTTGCCGCGAGATCCGGCGCGCTTCTCCCCAGGCTCAGAGTGAGGCTGGGAGCAGGCCCCGCCCGCCGCCGGTGACGTCACTCAGCAGGCCCGGGAGAGCTGGAGGAGGAGCTGAGCGGCGTGTGGCGGACACGACGAGAGAAAGCAGCGTGGAGCGGAAAGCCGGGAGCAGCACAGCAACATGTGAGTGGCCGGAGCTGAGGGCTGGAGGGCGCAGAGGTCTCTCCGGCAGGAGGCGCGGCCTGTCCGAGGGTACCACATAAGAGCCGGCAGAGTGCCCCCGGGCGAGCCTTCCCCAGCATGGCGGCCGCTGGCCAGACCTTTCCCGTTGGTGTCGCTCTCAGTCCGGTCGCTGGAGGAGGGGCCGCCCTGTCCCCGCCAGACGCCGGCCTGGTCACCAGGAGCCCCGCCACACCGCGAGCTCTAATCCGCTTACTCCATTCATTGCAGTGCGCATCTCCCATTCCTGCACCGTCACCTCCTCTGCTGCCCCCTGCTGGCGCTGCGGGAGGAGGCTCTGGGGCCCTCCCGGGCCACAGTCACGTGTGCTTACTGCAGACCCTCCCAGTGCTGCGCGTCCGGTGCCGGCGATCATTGCCCCCATCCCCCCACGGCCGGTCACATCCAATAAGTGCCATGGATATATCTGGCGATGGCAGCTGTTAACTCCTTACTAACCAGGACACTTTAGTCTCTCCCTTGTTCCTCGAACCGCAGCTTTTTCTTTTGTCCTTAATTATTTTGTGCTGGGTTAGTTGTAAATGAGTCCATTTACTTTACCATTAAAATGTACTGACACCCCCCAAATCTGATATTGGAAGGAGGGGACGCTGTATTTCCCAGGTAAGGTGCGGGCATCGGGCACACAGCCCCCTCCATATACCTGTCACAGCCATATGGTCTCACGACAGATAATAAATAAGTTACAAAGTAAATGACTCCTTCGGTCTTCACATTTTAGAAGGTAAAGTGGAGGCTGTCTGTAGGATCGTCCCTCCTGTTATAGGCATGTAGGTCATAGGAAGCCGAATAAAACGATGCACTGCAATCCGATGTCTTATTCCAGAGGAATCCACACTGCTATTAATAATATAAATGAGCGGTTAAGATCTATGGGTCCGACATAGATCTCCCGGAGAATCTGCCTCCAGAGCTGCTTATACATGAAAGGGGGAGTTACCAGTGTGAGCCATGTAATGGCTGACAGTCTGCTCTACATCTCACACTGGTAACAGCCTGTCACTGGTAATCAGAACAGGAGCACATTCTCCTGCAGATTTGTGTCTGGCCTTCAAATCGTAAAGGGAACCAGAAATAGTCTTATTAATCTGCCTGGTGCCCACACTTAGCCGAACGCTGCAGGGGGTGGAGGGGCGCTGCCGGATAATTCTCCGTTCCTAGAGTGTTAGCCGAGCACGCTCTTGTGCTCAGAGTACCTTCGGCGTGCTCGAACACTATGTTCGAGTTGCTGCATGTGTCGTGGCTAACGGGCAATCCCTGAATCTGTGCTGCTCTTTATGTTTATGCTCAGTATTGATCAGTGCTGTGGAGATGAAAGTCATGGAAATTGAGGAGTCGGTGGTTTGGCTTACTGACTCCACAGCCCTGTTTTTTCGCCCTGCACAGTTCTGTTAAGTGCAGGCTTCGAGCTGGTTAATATTGATATTAAAGGGAATCTGTGAGCATGTGTGTTTCCCCATCTGAGAGCACCATGATGTAGGTAGAGAAGCTGAATCCAGCAATGTATCACTTAGATTACTGGGTGCAGCTGTTCTGATACAACTCGGGTATGTGCACACGTTCAAGAATTGGCAGCGTTTTGGACGCAGTGGACATGTGCCGCATCCAGAGCGCTTCCAGCTATTGAACGCAGGTAAATCTGCATGTATTTACTGAACGTGTGGATTCACCGCTTCCAATACATTGTACGGGTGGTATTTATCTTGTGGAGGCTCGTGTCTCTGCAAGATAGACATGCTGCGGTCAGGAAGGATGCGCCGCGTGTCCGTCTCCGCCTGTGACCCGTGGCATCTGTGCACGCATAGTGGGCATGGAATTTCTTAAAATCCACTATGCTGTAACATCTGGACATTGAGCAAGTACACAGCGTCCAACCCCCAACGTTTATGGACTACCCTTAACCCCTTTCTGCCAGCTGACGGAATAGTACGTCAGCTGGCAGATCCCCTGCTTTGAGGTGGGCTCCGGCGGTGAGCCCACCTCAAAGCCGCGACATGTCAGCTGTTTTGTACAGCTGACATGTGCGCGCAATGAGCGCGAGCGGAATCGCGATCCGCCCGCGCTCATTAACTAGTTAAATGCCGCTGTCAAGCGCTGACAGCGGCATTTAACTAGCGCTCCCGGCCGCGCGGCCGGAGGTGCTCGCACTGCTGACCCCCATCACATGATCGGGGGTCAGCAGTGCATCGCCATAACAACCAGAGGTCTCCTTGAGACCTCTATGGTTGTTGATGGCCGATTGCTTTGAGCGCCACCCTGTGGTCGGTGTTCAAAGCAACCCTGCATTTCTGCTACATAGAGGTGATCTGTGCTTCACCTCTATGTAGCAGAGCCGATCGAGTTATGCATGCTTCTAGCCTCCCATGGAGGCTATTGAAGCATGCTAAAATTAAAAAAAAAAAGTGATTAAAAATATAAAAAAAATTAAAAATATATAAAAGTTCAAATCACCCCCCTTTCGCCCCAATCAAAATAAAACAATTAAAAAAAAATCAAACATACACATATTTGGTATCGCCGCGTTCAGAATCGCCCGATCTATCAATAAAAACAAAGGATTAACCTGACCGCTAAATGACGTAGCGAGAAAAAAAATCAAAACACCAAAATTACGTTTTTTTGGTCGCCGCAACATTGCATTAAAATGCAATAACGGGCGATCAAAAGAACGTATCTACACCAAAATGATATCATTAAAAACGCCAGCTCGGCACGCACAAAATAAGCCCTCACCTGACCCCAGATCACGAAAATTGGAGACGCTACGGGTATCGGAAAATCGCGCAATTTTTTTTTTTTTTTAGCAAAATTTGGAAATTTTTTTCACCACTTAGATAAAAAAATAACCTAGACATGTTTGGTGTCTATGAACTCGTAATGATCTGGAGAATCATAATGGCAGGTTAGTTTTAGCATTTAGTGAACCTAGCAAAAAAGCCAAACAAAAAACAAGTGTGGGACTGCACTTTTTTTGCAATTTCATCACACTTGGAATTTTTTTTCTGTTACATGGCATGGTAAAATCAATGGTATCGTTCAAAAGTACATCTCGTCCCGCAAAAAATAAGCCCTCACATGGCCATATTGACGGAAAAATAAAAAAGTTATGGCTCAGGGAAGGAGGGGAGCAAAAAACGAAAATGAAAAAGCGGAAAAAGCTCCGGGGGTGAAGGGGTTAAAGGGAACCTGTCACCCCGTTTTTTCAGATTGAGATATAAATACTGTTAAATAGGGCCTGCGCTGTGCGTTACTATAGTGTATGTAGTGTACCCTGATTCCCCACCTATGCTGAGAAATAACTTACCAAAGTCACCGTTTTCGCCTGTCAATCAGGCTGGTCAGGTCGGGTGGGCGTGGTGACATCGCTCCTTTCTTCCCCAGCTTTCCGTTGGTGGCGTAGTGGTGTGCGCATGTCGCAGTGACGAATCCACTGCGCGCACGTGAAGAAGCAGTGCGATCTCGGCTTTGGGAAAATGGCCGCCGCGATCTCTTCTGCGCACGCGCGGCATCCCGCGGCCATTTTCCTGAAGCCCCGTGCAGCAGAGCACTCCATCTGCGCACGCGCGGCCCCAGGAAGATGGCCGCCCCCACCGATGACAGGGGGTGATAGCGCAGATCGCGCGCTGCTTCTTCACGTGCCCACAGTGGATTAGTCACTTCAACATGCGCACACCACTACGCCACCAACGTAAAGCTGAGGAAGAAACAGCGCTGTGACCACGCCCACCCGACCTGACCAGCTTGATTGACAGGCGAAAACGGCGACTTTGGTAATGTATTTCGCAGCATAGGTGGGGAATCAGGGTACACTACATACACTATAGTAATGCACAGCGCAGGCCCTATTTAACAGTATTTATATCTCAATCTGAAAAAAACGGGGTGACAGGTTCCCTTTAAGACTGTGTGCACACGTTGCGGATTTTTCGCGGCGTTCGCTATAGAAATGCATAAAAAACATACATTATGCATCCCATCATTTAGAATGCATTCCGCAATTTTTGTGCACGTGATGCGTTTTTTGTTTTTCGCGAAAAAACCGCAGCATGTTAATTAATTTTGCGGATTTTTCACGTTTTTCCTGCTATTTAATGCATTGGGAAGCTCAGAAAAAAAAACGCAAATAAACGCATGCGGATTTGTTGCAGAAAATGTCCGGTTTTGCTCAGGAAATTTCTGCAAGAAATCCTGAACGTGTGCACATAGCCTAAATCTAAAAACTCTTAGGCTATGTGCACACGTTCAGGATTTCTTGCAGACATTTTCTGCAACAAATCCGCATGCGTTTTTTTTTTTTTTGGGGGGGGTAGGGGGGGTTTCTAGGAAAAAAACGCATCATGTGCACAAAAATTGCGGAATGCATTCTAAATGATGGGATGCATAATGTATGCGTTTTTATAGCGAAAAATCTGCAACGTGTGCACACAGCCTTAAGGTACCGTCACACTTAGCGACGCTGCAGCGATACCGACAACGATCCGGATCGCTGCAGCGTCGCTGTTTGGTCGCTGGAGAGCTGTCACACAGACCGCTCTCCAGCGACCAACAATGCCGGTAACCAGGGTAAACATCGGGTAACTAAGCGCAGGGCCGCGCTTAGTAACTCGATGTTTACCCTGGTTACCATCCTAAAAGTAAAAAAAAACAAACAGTACATACTTACCTACAGCCGTCTGTCCTCCAGCGCTGTGCTCTGCACTCCTCCTGTACTGTCTGTGTGAGCACAGCGGCCGGAAAGCAGAGCGGTGACGTCACCGCTCTGCTTTCCGGCTGACCGACGCTCAGAGCCAGTACAGGAGGAGTGCAGAGCACAGCGCTGGAGGACAGACGGCTGTAGGTAAGTATGTACTGTTTGTTTTTTTTTACTTTTAGGATGGTAACCAGGGTAAACATCGGGTTACTAAGCGCGGCCCTGCGCTTAGTTACCCGATGTTTACCCTGGTTACCAGTGAAGACATCGCTGAATCGGTGTCACACACGCCGATTCAGCGATGTCTACGGGGAGTCCAGCGACCAAATAAAGTTCTGGACTTTCTTCCCCGACCAGCGACAGCACAGCAGGGGCCTGATCGCTGCTGCCTGTCACACTGGACGATATCGCTAGCGAGGACGCTGCAACGTCACGGATCGCTAGCGATATCGTCTAGTGTGACGGTACCTTTAGAGTGAAGCAGAGCTGAGAAAGCTGCTCCGATCCCAGGCTCTGCATGTACAAAGTGCATAGACAAGTACTTAGTTGCCAGACTAGTTGGGCAATGTTAATCTCAGTGATAAATCCTTCACAGATAATAAACTACAACACTCTTTTTGACAAGTGATACATCTCTGAATTCTGTGTTTGTCTCAATCTACTGTCTTCAGATTGCATAGCAAAAACCTGCTGACAGATTCCCTTTAACCTGCAGATTAATAGCGTTTTTTCTGGTGACCTCTTCCCTTTAACAGCTAATTTTACATATTGAGAAAAATATGAAATTCTCTGGAACCATTCATCAGATTGCAGATATCAAGGTAGTATTTATTATTCTTTGCTCATATAGCGACCTCATATTCTGCAGTGCTACAGACATTATCTGAATGCAGAACGGTGGCTCAGTGGTTAGCACAGCAGCCTTGCATTGCTGGAGTCCTGGGTTCAAATTCCACCAAGGACAACATCTGCAAGAAGTTTGTATGTTCTCCCCGTGTTTGCGTGGGTTTCCTCCGGGCACTCTGGTTTCCTCCCACATTCCAAAGACATACTGATAGGGATTCTAGATTGTGAGCCCCATTGGGGACAGCGCCTATAATGTGTGCAAACTGTAAAGCGCTGTGTAATATGTTATATAAAATAAATAATTATCCCCGTCCCCATTGAAATTCACAATCTAAATCCCCTATCAGTATGTCTTTAGTATGTGGGAAGACACCCATGCAAACTCGGGGAGACCATACAAACTTCTTGCGTGTGTTTCCTTGGTGGGATTTGAACCAAGGACTGCAAAGCAGCAGTGCTAACCACTAAAGGTACCGTCACACTCAGCAACTTTGCAAAGAGAACGACAACAATCCGTGACGTTGCAGCTTCCTGGATAGCGATCGCGTTGTGTTTGACACGCAGCAGCGATCTGGATCTCGCTGTGACATCGCTGGTCGGAGCTAGAAGTCCAGAACTTTATTTCGTCGCCAGGTCGGCGTGTATCGTCATGTTTGACATCAAAAGCAACGACGCCAGCAACGAGCATAGGACCTCTAGATGTGTGTCGGATCGGTACACTCCGGCTGTTTGACATAGAGCTAACAACCAGCGAGAACGAGAAGTGAGTCGCCGTTACGTCACTGGATCGCTCCTGCATCGTTCTGGAGTTGCTGTGTTTGACGTCTCTACAGCAACCTAAACAGCGACGCTCCAGCGATCTAGTTTAGGTCGGCTCGTTGTCTATATCGCTGCAGCGTCGCTGAGTGTGACGGTACCTTTAGGCACCATTTTATTCATCATCTTATGACCTGCATGCCCGTGTAGACAGCTTATGAGGGTCGATACCACTGACACATTCCCTTTGTCCACTTGGTTAAACATCTAATATGGGATACATTTTGGCCATGTTTTGATCGTCCAATAGGCTATATACAAGTTGAAATATGGTCATTCACTGTCCTGGTTACATAGGCAAGCAAGACAATCGTTAATACCATTCTTATGTCCCCATATAGTACAAATCATTGCACAGTTGGCTAGTCTATAAGGTCTTGTGTCAGGAAACTTTGTAAGGCCGAATGTAGATGTCCGTGTATGGACTGGCCACTGGTCTCCACTGAAATTCAAAGATTTCATAAATGTCTGAGGCTGTTAAAGGGAACCTGTCACCCCCCTCAGGCGTTTGTAACTAAAAGAGCCACCTTGTGCAGCACAAATGCTGCATTCTGACAAGGTGGCTCTTTTTAGTTATGATGCCTGCACACGCTGAAATAAACGCTTATAAAATGTGCCCCCTCTTACCCTGAAATGTTTCCGGAGGCGGGTCTTTCCTTGCTAATCGGACACAGCACAGCCGTTACTCCGGGCCAGTGCACGCCGGGCGCCGCCTCCTCAGCTCTGTTTTCAAATGAGCCTGCACTCTTTTCTCATGCCTTGGGCATGCGCAGTGAGCGCTGCCCGTCCTCTGTCCGCACAGGCGCAGTCAGCTAGACTGCAAATGAGGACAGAGGACGTGCAGTGCTCACTGCGCATGCCCAAGGCATGAGAAAAGAGCGCAGGCGCCGGCTCATTTGAAAACAGCGCTGAGGAGGTGGCGCGCACAGGCCCGGAGTGACGGCTGTGCTGCGTCTGATTAGCAAGGAAAGACCCGCCTCCGGGAACATTTCAGGGTTAGGGTATGTGTCCACGATCAGGATGGCCGGCGGTATCGTCGGAGCGGCTTAGCCGCTCTGCGGTAAGCCCCGCCCCCTTTCTGGGACGCGATGATGCCGGATGTGTTCATAGCACACATCCGGCATCATCGCTCCCCACCATAGGGCCCTGTGCTATATCTTGCGGCGACGCAGCGTCGCCGCAAGATATACGGACATGCTGCGATCTGAAAAGACGCGCAGCATGTCCGGAGTCGCAGGGCCGCCGCGTGCGTGTTACCACGCATAGTGGAGACGGGATTTCATTAAATCCCCTCCACTATGCTGTAACATCTGGACGCTGCGTGTCTGACGCTGCGTCCCTATGCAGCGTCAAACACGCAGCGTTTACTGCACGTGGACACATACCCTAAGAGGGGGTACATTTTATAAGTGATTATTTCAGCGTGTGCAGGCATCATACCTAAAAGAGCCACCTTGTCAGAATGCAGCATTAGTGCTGCACAAGGTGGCTCTTCTAGTTACAAACGCCTGAGGGGGGTGACCGGTTCCCTTTAAACTCAGGTCAGGAGTCCCACAACCAGTCTGCACATTGTCCTTGTTTCACGGACCCCTAAATTTAGCTGAAGCTTATTTCAGGCAATCCCCACATATAGGAAATATGTAGGGCAGCACGGTGGCTCAGTGGTTAGCACTGCAGCTTTGCAGCTCTGGGGTTCTGGGTTCAAATCCCACCAAGAACAACACCTGCAAGGAGAAGCAGACATCCAACAGTGGGTCAAGAACATGAGCTGGACAGCACCTGGCCCAGACATGACCACCCCTACTGGCTAAAGAAATTAACATCGGTACATGAACGCATGGCAAAGCAGATGAACCAGCTGCTAGAAGCAGGCCACCACCCAGATTGGCTAACGCAAGGTAGAACAGTGCTGATCATGAAGGATCCTCACAAAAATACAGTTCCATCCGACTACGGCCCAATAACCTGCCTTACAACAACATGGAAACTCCTGTCAGGCATCATAGCCACCAAGCTACAGAACCGTATGAACCAGTACATGAATACAGCTCAGAAAGGCATTGGGACCGACACCAGACACTAAGCACCAGCTCCTAGTAGATATAGCAGTCTCTCAAGATCCAGACAAACCAATCTCAGCACAGCCTGGATTGACTACAGGAAAGCCTATGACTCAATGCCACACACATGGATCTGTGAATGCCTGGCTCTACAATGTGAAGGCAACAATGATTCCAGTGGTGATAGGAGCAGTGACCCCCAAGTTGGAAGAATGGCTACAACAGATCCCAAGAGCAACATCTGAACTCTGTCCAGAAAAGCGCAATGCTGGGAACAACTAAGATCTTGATCCTGCGCAGAACCCTCACACTCACAGGCCTCTGGAGAAAGCTGGACTCCGAGACAGCACAGAGGCACTAATCATAGCGACACAAGATCCATAGAAGCGGGAATCTACCACACAAGACAAGACCCCAGATGCAGACTATGCAAAGAAACCTCAGAAACCGTCCAACACATAGTGGCAGGATGTAAAATGCAAGCAGGAACAGCGTATAACGAACGCCACAACCAAGTAGCGAGAATTGTATATAGGAACATCTGCTCAGCATATGGGCTAAGTCCAGGTGGGAGACCCCAGAAAACGTGGTGGAGAATGAAAGGGCTAAAATCCTGTGGGACTTCAAGATCCAGATGTATAAGCAGGTGTTGGCTACCCAACCAGACGTTGTGATAGTAGACAAGGATCAGAAGACAGCAATGATGTAACAGTGCCAAGTGACAGCAATATCAGAAAGAAGGAATATGAGAAGCTGGAGAGATACCAGGGTCTCAAAGGAGAACTGGAGAAGATGTGGAAGGTGAAGGCAACAATGATTCCAGTGGTGATAGGGGTCACTGCTCCAAGTGCTCCTAAGTTGGAAGAATGGCTACAACAGACTCCAGGAGCAACATCTAAGCTCTCTGTCCAGAAAAGCGCAATGCTGGGAACAACTAAGATCCTGCGCAGAACCCTCAAACTCCCAGGCCTCTCTAAATAACGATGTCTAGCAAAAATTAAGAGACCACCACATCGAAGCCCTGTCATGAGGAGCCCAATCTCCAGACCTGAACCCCATTGAAAAACTCTGGAATGTAATCAAGAGGATGATGGATAGCCACAAGCCATCAAACAAAGAACTGCTTACATTTTTGTACCAGAAGCACAAATCATGGTTATTCCACAAAATATTGATTTCTAAACTCTTCCTGAGTTAAAACATTAATACTATTGTTTCTAAATGATTTTAAACTTTGTTTTCTTTGCATTATTTGATGTCTGAAAGCACTGTTTTTTTTATTTTGTCCATTTCTCATTTTCAGAAAAAAAATACATTTATTGCTTTGAAATTCGGAGACATGTCAGAAGTTTATAGAATAAATGAACAGTTTACATTTCACTGAAAAATATACCATATATCTATAACGAGAAAAATCAGGCAAACTGAACATTTTGCAATGGTCTCAAATTTTTGCCAGTGCCATATACGGCGTGTATGTATACGTTTGTATGTATGTGTGTATGTATTTTTTTTTTTTTTTTTTTTCAAAAAAATAAGGGAAACACTAGAATCCCACATTCTAGATATCACTGAATGAAATATTCCAGTTGTAAATCGTTATTCATTACATAGTGGAATGTGTTGAGAACAATAAAACCTAAAAATGATCAACATAAATTACATCTAATATCCCACAGAGGTCTGGAGTTGGAATGATGCTCAAAATCAAAGTGGAAAATGAAGTTACAGGCTGATCCAACTTCAGTGGAAATGCATCAAGACAAGGAAATTATGCTCAGTTGTGTGTGGCCTCCAGGTGCCCGTGTGACCTCCCTACAACGCCTGGACATGCCCCCGATGAGGCAGCGGATGGTTGTCTGAGGGGTCTCCCAGATATGGACTAAAGCATCTGCCAACTCCTGGACAGTCTGTGATTCAACGTGACGGTGGATGGTGCGAGACATGATGTCTCAGATGTGTTCAATCGGATTTAGGTCTGGGGAACGGGTGGGCCAGTCCATAGCTTCAATGCCTTCACCTTGCAGGAACTGCTGACACACTCCAGCCATGAGGTCTGACATTGTCCTGCATTAGGAGGAACCCAGGGCCAACCGCACCAGCATATGGTCTCACAAGGGGTCTGAGGATCTCATATCGGTACCTAATGGCAGTCAGGCTACCTCTGGTGAGCACATGGAGGGCTGTGCGGCCCTCCAAAAAGAATGCCACCCCACACAATTACTGACCCACTGCCAAACTTGTCATGCTGAAGGATGTTGCTGGCAGCAGATCGCTGTCCACGGCGTCTCTAGATTCTGTCACATGTGCTCAGTGTGAACCTGCATTCATCTGTGAAGAGCACAGGGCGTCTGTGGCAAATTCAAAGCCTTTTGCACGGTGTTGGGCTGTGAGCACAACCCCCATCTGTGGACGGCGGGCACCCAGACCATCCTCACAGAGTCGGTTTCTAACCGTCTGTGCAGACACATGCACATTTGTGGCCTACTGGAGGTCATTTTGCAGGGCTCTGGCAGTGCTCTTCCATATTCTTCTTGCACAAAGGCTGAAGTAGCGGTCCTGCTGCTGGGTTGTTGCCCTCCTACGGTCCCCTCCACGTCTCCTGGTGTACTGGCCTGTCTCCTGGTAGCGCCTCTGGTCACTACGCTGACAAGCACAGCAAACCACTTTGCCACAGCTCACATTGATGTGCCATCCTGGATGAGCTGCACTACCTGAGCCACTTGTGTGGGTTGTAGAGTCCGTCTCATGGTACCACGAATGTGAAAGCACAACCCACATTCAAATGTGACCAAAACATCAGCCAGAAAGCATTGGTACTGAGATGTGGTCTGTGGTCCCCACCTGCAGAACCACTCCTTTGAGTGTGTCTTGATGATTGTCAATAATTTCCATCTGTTGTCTATTCCATTTGCACAACAGCATGTGAAATTGTCAAACACTGTTGCTTCCTAAGTGGACAGTTTGATTTCATAGAAGCTTGATTTAGGCTGGTTTCACACTTGCGTTTTCATCTGCAGCGTTTTTACCGCAAAAAAAGCATGCGTTTTTTTCCCTATCTTTAACATTAAAAACGCATGGGTTTTTTTTGTATACGCGTTTGGTCGCGTTTATGAGCGCATGCGTTTTTTTTCTGCATGCGTTCATTTGCAGAAATGCAACATGTAGTAATTTTTGCTGCGTTTTTTTGCCGCAGAAAAATGCATGCGTTTTTTCGCGGCAAAAAAACTTATTGATGTCTATGTAAACGCATGCGTTTTTAAGCACATGCGTTTTTGCGTTAAAAACGCATGCGTTTTTATTAAAAAAAAAAAACCAAAACACAGAAAACACACTAATATGCCACCCCCCACAATAAAGGTGATAAAGGGACCCTAACCCTAAAGAGATCCTAACCCTAAAGGGATCCTAACCCTAATCCCTTTAGGGTTAGGATCCCTTTAGGCTTAACCCCTTTACCCCCAAGGGTGGTTTGCACGTTAATGACCAGGCCAATTTTTACAATTCTGACCACTGTCCCTTTATGAGGTTATAACTCCGAAACGCTTCAACGGATCCTGGTGATTCTGACATTGTTTTCTCGTGACATATTGTACTTCATGATAGTGGTAAAATTTCTTTGATAGTACCTGCGTTTATTTGTGAAAAAAACGGAAATTTGGCGAAAATTTTGAAAATTTCGCAATTTTCAAACTTTGAATTTTTATGCAATTAAATCACAGAGATATGTCACACAAAATACTTAATAAGTAACATTTCCCACATGTCTCCTTTACATCAGCATAATTTTGGAACCAATTTTTTTTTTGTTAGGGAGTTATAAGGGTTAAAAGTTGACCAGCAATTTCTCATTTTTACAACACCATTTTTTTTTAGGGACCACGTCTCATTTGAAGTCATTTTGAGGGGTCTATATGATAGAAAATGCCCAAGTGTGACACCATTCTAAAAACTGCACCCCTCAAGGTGCTCAAAACCACATTCAAGAAGTTTATTAACCCTTCAGGTGTTTAATAGGAATTTTTGGAATGTTTAAATAAAAATGAACATTTAACTTTTTTACACAAAAAATTTACTTCAGCTCCAATTTGTTTTATTTTACCAAGGGTAACAGGAGAAATTGGACCCAAAAAGTTGTTGTCCAATTTGTCCTGAGTACGCTGATACCCCATATGTGGCAGTAAACCACTGTTTGGGCGCATGGGAGAGCTCGGAAGGGAAGGAGCGCTATTTGACTTTTCAATGCAAACTTGACAGGAATTGAGATGGGACGCCATGTTGCGTTTGGAGAGCCACTGATGTGCCTAAACATTGAAACCCCCCACAAGTGACACCATTTTGGAAAGTAGACCCCCTAAGGAACTTATCTGGATGTGTGGTGAGCACTTTGACCCACCAAGTGCTTCACAGAAGTTTATAATGCAGAACCGTAAAAATAAAAAATCATATTTTTTCACAAAAATTATATTTTTGCCCCCAATTTTTTATTTTTCCAAGGGTAAGAGAAGAAATTGGACCTCAAAAGTTGTTGTCCAATTTGTCCTGAGTATGCTGATACCCCATATGTGGCAGTAAACCACTGTTTGGGCGCATGGGAGAGCTCGGAAGGGAAGGAGCGCAGTTTGACTTTTCAATGCAAAATTGACAGAAATTGAGATGGGACGCCATGTTGCGTTTGGAGAGCCACTGATGTGCCTAAACATTGAAACCCCCCACAAGTGACACCATTTTGGAAAGTAGACCCCCTAAGGAACTTATCTAGAGGTGTGGTGAGCACTTTGACCCACCAAGTGCTTCACAGAAGTTTATAATGCAGAACCGTAAAAATAAAAAATCATATTTTTTCACAAAAATTATATTTTTGCCCCCAATTTTTTATTTTTCCAAGGGTAAGAGAAGAAATTGGACCTCAAAAGTTGTTGTCCAATTTGTCCCGAGTACGCTGATACCCCATATGTGGCAGTAAACCACTGTTTGGGCGCATGGGAGAGCTCTGAAGGGAAGGAGCGCCGTTTGACTTTTCAATGCAAAATTGACAGGAATTGAGATGGGACGCCATGTTGCGTTTGGAGAGCCACTGATGTGCCTAAACATTGAAACCCCCCACAAGTGACACCATTTTGGAAAGTAGACCCCCTAAGGAACTTATCTGGATGTGTGGTGAGCACTTTGACCCACCAAGGGCTTCACAGAAGTTTATAATGCAGAGCCATAAAAATAAAACAAAATTTTTTTCCCACAAAAATTATTTTTTAGCCCCCAGTTTTGTATTTTCTCTAGGGTAAGAGGAGAAATTGGACCACAAAAGTTGTTGTCCAATTTGTCCTGAGTACGCTGATACCCCATATGTGGGGGGGAACCACCGTTTGGGCGCATGGGAGGGTTCGGAAGGGAAGGAGCGCCATTTGGAATGCAGACTTAGATGGAATGGTCTGCAGGCGTCACATTGCGTTTGCAGAGCCCCTAATGTACCTAAACAGTAGAAACCCCCCACAAGTGACACCATTTTGGAAAGTAGACCCCCTAAGGAACTCATCTTGATGTGTTGTGAGAGCTTTGAACCCCCAAGTATTTCACTACAGTTTATAACGCAGAGCCATGCAAATAAAAAATATTTTTTTTTCCACAAAAATTATATTTTAGCCCCCAGTTTTGTATTTTTCCAAGGTTAGCAGGAGAAATTGGACCCTAAATGTTGTTGTCCAATTTGTCCTGAGTACGCTGATACCCGATATGTGGGGGGGAACCACCGTTTGGGCGCATGGGAGGGCTCGGAAGGGAAGGAGCATCATTTGGAATGCAGACTTAGATGGATTGGTCTGCAGGCGTCACATTGCGTTTGCAGAGCCCCTAATGTACCTAAACAGTAGAAACCCCCCACAAGTGACCCCATATTGGAAACTAGACCCCTCAATGAACTTATCTAGATGTGTTGTGAGAACTTTGAACCCCCAAGTGTTTCACTACAGTTTATAACGCAGAGCCGTGAAAATAAAAAATCTTTTTGTTTTCCCACAAAAATTATTTTTTAGCCCCCAGTTTTGTATTTTCCCAAGGGTAACAGGAGAAATTGGTCCACAAAAGTTGTTGTCCAATTTGTCCTGAGTACGCTGATACCCGATATGTGGGGGGGAACCACCGTTTGGGCGCATGGGAGGGCTCGGAAGGGAAGGAGCATCATTTGGAATGCAGACTTAGATGGATTGGTCTGCAGGCATCACATTGCGTTTGCAGAGCCCCTAATGTACCTAAACAGTAGAAACCCCCCACAAGTGACCCCATATTGGAAACTAGACCCCTCAATGAACTTATCTAGATGTGTTGTGAGAACTTTGAACCCCCAAGTGTTTCACTACAGTTTATAACGCAGAGCCGTGAAAATAAAAAATCTTTTTGTTTTCCCACAAAAATTATTTTTTAGCCCCCAGTTTTGTATTTTCCCAAGGGTAACAGGAGAAATTGGTCCACAAAAGTTGTTGTCCAATTTGTCCTGAGTACGCTGATACCCCATATGTTGGGGTAAACCCCTGTTTGGGCACACAGGAGAGCTCGGAAGGGAAGGAGCACTGTTTTACTTTTTCAACGCAGAATTGGCTGGAATTGAGATCGGACGCCATGTCGTGTTTGGAGAGCCCCTGATGTGCCGAAACAGTGGAAACCCCCCAATTATAACTGAAACCCTAATCTAAACACACCCCTAACCCTAATTCCAACGGTAACCCTAACCACACCTCTAACCCTGACACACCCCTAACCCTAATCCCAACCCTATTCCCAACTGTAAATGTAATCTAAACCCTAACCCTAACTTTAGCCCCAACCCTAACTGTAGCCCCAACCCTAACCCTAACCCTAATCCTAGCCCTAACCCTAGCCCTAACCCTAGCCCTAACCCTAGCCCTAACCCTAGCCCTAACCCTAGCCCTAGCCCTAGCCCTAACCCTAGCCCTAACCCTAACCCTAGCCCTAACCCTAGCCCTAACCCTAGCCCTAACCCTAGCCCTAACCCTAGCCCTAACCCTAGCCCTAATGGGAAAATGGAAATAAATACATTTTTTTTTATTTTTC